>NC_092400.1:31778038-32483871 GCF_030028105.1 Mobula birostris
CTTGCCAGAGATGTTCAATTGGCCTAAGGTCTGGACTCTGACTGGGCCACTCAAGGACATCAATTTTCTTCATTTGAAGCCACTCCATGATTGCTCCTGGCAATGAGCAGGTCATTGTCCTGCTGAAAGATGAATTTCCTACCCATTTTAAGCTATCTGGCAGAGGCTAGCAGGATTTTATCTAGGATCTCTCTGAATTTAGCAGTATTCATTTTCCCATCAATCCTGACTAGATTTCCGGTCCCTGCTGCTGAAAAGCATCCCCATAGCACGATGCTACCTCCATCATACTTTGCAGTAGGGATAGTGTTACCTGGTTACACCACACATTCCACTTAGTGTTGAAACCATAAAGTTCCATTTTAGTCTCATCCAACAAGACCTTCCACATCATTAAAGTATCTTCTAAATGACGTTTTGCAAAAGGATATGTCTATCCATGGCCTCCTCTACTGTCAAGATGAGGCCACACTCAGGTTGGAGGAACAACACCTTATATTTCGTCTGGGTAGCCTCCAACTTGATGGCATGAACATTGACTTCTCTAACTTCCATTAATGCCCCACCTCCCCTTCGTACCCCATCCGTTATTTATTTACTATTAAACATTTTTCTCCTCTCTCTCCTTTTTCTCCCTCTCTCACTCTCACTATACTCCTTGCCCATCCTCTGGGCTCCCCCCCCCTTTCTTTCTCTCTAGGCATCCTGTCCCATGATCCTCTCATATCCCTTTTGCCAATCAACTTCCCAGCTCTTGGCTCCATCCCTCCCCCTCCTGTCTTCTCATATCATTTTGGATCTCCCCCTCCCCCTCCCACTTTCAAATCTCTTACTGTCTCTTCTTTCAGTTAGTCCTGACGAAGGGTCTCAGCCCAAAACGTCGACTGTACCTCTTCCTATAGATGCTGCCTGGCCTGCTGCATTCACCAGCAATTTTTATGTGTGTTGCTTGAAATTCCAGCATCTGCAGATTTCCTCGTCTTTGCAAAAGGATATACGTTTTTTTAACCAGGGCTTCTTCCTTGCCACTGTTCCATAAATACCCTGTTTCTGCAAGGCCAAAGAGATTGTGGAGCCATGAACTTCATCTCCAGTTGCAGCTGCTGGCTTCTGGCGTCACAGTAGTCTCTCTTACAAGTGCCATTCTTCTCCGATGACTGACTTTAAAGGGGGGGGCGGGGCCTGACCTAGGCAGAGTAGCTGTTGCTTCATATTTTTCCACTTTTTTTTTTACAATGGACTGCACTGAGCTCCAAGGTATGTTCAGTGCCTTTGAGATAGTCTTATACCTTTCCCCAGATTTGTACCTCTCTATGATCATTTGCCTAGCTTGTCTTGAATGCTCTTTTGTCTTCATTTTGGTTTGGTCTGATGAAAATCTACCATCCTGTTGGACCTTACAGAGAGAGGAGGTATTTATTCTATGAATTCATTAAAAACAGGTGATCCTCCAATTTTCTACATCAACTAAAATTGGGTAAGTTGGTGTGGTGATGGTGTATTGCACCTGAGGAAAGTTAGCGTACTTTCTCAGCTTCACAATTTTGGTTTTTAATTTTTTAATAAATTGCTGACAGATTTTGGAATCTTTATTTTGATTTGATATGATCGGCGATGGTTTGTAGATTAGCACAAAAAACCCTACTTAAGTATGTGTTAAAGTTAGAAAATGAGACAGTAAAATGTAAAAATAGTTGTGGGGGTTGAACACTTTCCCAAGACTCTGTATGGGTGCAGCCTGCTCATTGAGCATTTTTGGAAATACAACAAAATTAGCTAACTTGTATCCTGGAATGGATTCAGAACTATTAGTACTGCTTAAATCGCAGCACATTTCTTTGGCCGTTTATGTATTTATGGTCACAAACAAGAGAAAATCTGCAGATGCTGAAAATCCAAACAACACACAGAAAATGTTGGAGGAACTCAGCAGGCCAGGTAGCATCTATGAAACAGAGTACAGTTGACGTTTCAAGCCAAGATCCTCTGGCAGGACTGGAGGGGAGTAGATTTAAAAGGTTGGGGGGAGGAGAGGGAGAAACACAAGGTGATGGGTGAAACCTGAAGGGGGAGGGATGAAGAGCTGGGAAGTAGATTGGTGAAAGAGACAGAATGCCATGGAAGAAAGAAAAGGAGGGAGGAGCACCAGAAGGAGGCGAAGGGGGGGCAAGGAGATAAGGTGAGAGAGGGAAAAGGGGATGGAAAATGGTGGGGGGGGGGGGGTTGGGGTCATTATTGGAAGTTCGAGAAATCGATTTTCATACCATCGGGTTGGAGGCTGCCCAGATGGAATATAAGGTGTTCTCCAACCTAAGTGTGGCCTCTTCACAACAGTGGAGGAGGCCACGGATAGACATACTGGAATGGGAAGTAGAATTAAAATGGGTAGCCACTGGGAGATCCCACTTGCTCTGGTGGATGGAGCATAGGTACTCAGCAAAGCAGTCTCCCAATCTATGTCAGACTCACCAATATACAGCAGGCTACACCGGAAGCACTAGACCCAGTGTACATCAGGTCTCACTGATATACAGGAGGTCATACCGGGACTTATCCTCACAATTGGAACAAGTTCTACACCTCCTCCCTAACTACCGTACAGGACCCTAAGCAGCCCTCCCAGGTGAGGCGACACTTCACCTGGGGTCATATACTGAGTCTGATACTCCTGTTGGGGCCTCCTGTATATCAGTGAGACCTGACATAAATTGGGAAACTGCTTTGTCGAGCACCTACGCTCTGTCCGCTAAAACATGCGGGATCTCCCGGTGGCCACTCATTTTAATTCCACTTCCTGTTCCGATTCTGATATGCCTACCCGTGGCCTCCTCCACTGTCGTGATGAGGCCACATTTAGGTTGGAGAACACCCTATATTCTGTGTGGGTAGCCTCCAACCTGATGGTATGAACATCGATTTCTCGAACTTCCAGTAATGACCCCCACCCCTGCTCCCCCTTTCACCATTTCCCATCCCCTTTTCCATCTCTCAGCTTATCTCATGACCCACCAATCGCCTGTCTCTGGTGCTCTTCCCCCCTTTTCTTTCTTCCATGGCCTTCTGTCTCTTTCACCAATCTACTTCCCAGCTCTTTACTTCTCCAAGTTTCACCCATCACCTTGTGTTTCTCGCTCCCCTCCCCCTCCCACCTTTTAAATCTTCTCCTCAGCATTTTTTTCTCCAGTCCTGCCAAAGGATTTTGACCCAAAACATCGACTGTACTCTTTTCCATAGATGCTGCCTGGCCTGCTGAGTTCCTCCAACATTTTGTCTATGTATTTATGGTATTAAGTTTATTATTATGTTTTTGAATATAGGCAAAGAATGGAATTGCCAATACCACATTGCTGGATGTGCAGGAGTATGGAGACTGACTATGTAGATCAAACATTTATTTGGTCCTGTCAGCATCTTGCTGTGGGTGCCCTCTGAAACCCACTTCTTGTGATGGTCTCTGTGTCTTCAATAGTTCCTAATTAAGTGGAACTGCCCCCAGTGAGCTGAATGACCACCTGTATTATAATAAGTAACTAATTTCCTTTCGCTTATAATTGCACCTGTCCCAGAGAATTTCCTGGTAGATTTCATTAATTATAATGCCCCACCTGCCCCTTCAGGAATGTGCAAACTTCCAATTCACCTATCACAAAAAGGAAGAGATTTCTGCCACGTCCAGATAAATATTTATTCTTCAACCATATCTGGGCCTTTATCATGCTTTGTATTAGTGGGAACTAACTGTGGCTGTCGTGTTTCTATTCAAGGCAGCTGATGAACAATTCAAATCCTCTTAATTAGTTGTTGAATACTTACTGTACGTCATAAACTGTCAAATAAATGTGCCCTTTTTTAAAATCAATTTTTATTTTTTAGAAAAATGAAAAGGAAATAACCTCTGCTATCGTGGAGGTAAAATACAAAGGTTCATTGTAGTTCTTTCTTAGGTGATAAGGTGGTTCCTGGAGTACGAGATGTTCTTGCAGAGATATTCCGAAGCTGTATACATTCAGAGCAGATGCTGAGCCTTGCTCCAGCCAAACCCATCAAAGTTTCTGACATTTTCCTCAGTAAAGAACAGATCAACTCTCAGACACCAGGAAACCTGCTGCAAATATTTTTCACCAATGTCCGGCCACCAAAGAAAGTTCTGGAGGATCAACTCACACAGGTATAATCTTTGGATACAGACACGAGTTAGTATCCTAATGGGCTTTGTAGATGATATGCCTCCTTGGACCATTCCAAGGGTTCATAGCTACTAATGTCCGCTCTATTTTTGTGGATTCTGAGGTGGCTGATGAGGTTACTATGGGAAGTTCACACCCATTGATTCAGCAGGAGATGCTTGATGAAACAGGCCAGTTGATAATTCAGGATGTCCTGCACTCCTACTATTTATCCTGAGCTCCTGATACATGGATTTGATTCTCAGTGCCATCCCAAGAGCCGCTCCTTAACTTTGAATTGTCGTACTGGGGAATTTCAGGGTGTCAGTGGGGATTTTGCATTTTGCCCTGCTCTTGTAGCCACAGTATATATGTGGCTGTCTACTTGAGTTCCTGGTCAATAATGACCGTCCAGGAAGTTGATGTTGAGGAACCTGGCTGTGGTAATGCCACTGAATGCCAGGAATAGGTAGTTGGACCCTCTTTTGTTTGGAGATGGTTTTGGCTGGAACTTTTGTTATTTGCTGTTACTTAACTCGTACCTGAATGTTACCTTGTGACATGCAGGGGAAAACTTAACTTTTTGCTAATGAATTGTGATGGAACTTTACATCGAGCACTCATAGTGAATATGCCCACTTCTGGAGCAACTGAAGATAATTAGACATTGAACCCTGCCCTGGAGAATCTACATAGTGATGTCCTAGGACTAGGATGATTGAGTTTCAACAACACAAGCATCTTCCCTTTTTGTGAGGTTTGAATTCACCTATTGAAATGTTTTCTTATTGACTTCAGTTTTAGTGAGGCTTCTTAAATGTCACACTCAGTCAGTACTACTATCAGGTCGGAATGATTGATAAAACACAAATGAGGCATGGGTGAGCAGTTGATTGATGAATTGGTATTATGTGATAACATTGTCAGTATGTTCCTCACATTGCTATCTGTACTTTTGTTTATAGAATTAACTTCATATTGTAGGAAAAGTCATTGTGTTTCTGAAATGTCACCTGATGCTATTGAGTAAAAATTCTTTGAGTTAGTTTGTAATCACATCAAATAACTGTGCTTTGTACAATTTGAATCAATGCACTTTTTTACTGTTGCAAGATACTGCGGAAGTATGGCATACCCAAGCCAAAATTTGACAAGAGCAAGTACAGTAAAGCAGGAAAGGAGCAGCACCCTGGGAAAGTAGTCAGCACAAAAAGACCAATTGGCAAGCCACCAGGCAAAGACAGGTCCGTGCTGAACAGCGTCAGGTTCGTTGTCTTTTCCCTGTTTAATTAGGATGTTTTCCCCTCTTAATCATGATTTTGAGTTGTTCAAAGCACCTTTTGAGGCGAGGGGAAATAAACCATGTCCTGAAATGCTGGGTTTAGTATTGATGTGCTGTGAAGTCCAGCGGGTGTTTAGATCATGAAGTGCTGGGTTTAGTATTGATATGCTGCGAGGTCCAGCGGGTGTTTATATCAATGCAAATAGCACAGCCACAGCATGAGAGGGAAGAGATTGCTGAGCCTCTGGCTTGGATCTTTATGTCCTCGTTGTCCATGGGAATGGTACCCGAGGATTGGAGGGAGTCGAATGTTGTCCCCTTGTTCAAAAAAGGTAGTAGGGATAGTCCGGGTAATTATAGACCAGTGAGCCTTACGTCTGTGGTGGGAAAGCTGGTGGAAAAGATTCTTAGAGATAGGACCTCTGGGCATTTAGAGAATCATGGTCTGATCAGGGACAGTCAGCATGGCTTTGCAAAGGGCAGATCGTGTCTAACAAGCCTGATAGAGTTCTTTGAGGAGGTGACTAGGCATATAGATGAGGGTGATCTACATGGATTTTAGTAAGGCATTTGACAAGGTTCCATACGGTAGGCTTATTCAGAAAGTCAGAAGGCATGGGATCCAGGGAAGTTTGGCCGGGTGGATTCAGAATTGGCTTGCCTGCAGAAGGCAGAGGGTCGTGGTGGAGGGAGTACATTCAGATTGGAGGGATGTGACTAGTGGTGTCCCACAAGGATCTGTTCTGGGACCTCTACTCTTCGTGATTTTTATTAACAACCTGAATGTGGGGGTAGAAGGGTGGGTTGGCAAGTTTGCTGACAATACAAAGGTTGGTGGTGGTGTAAATAGTGTAGAGGATTGTTAAAGATTGCAGAGAGACATTGATAGGATGCAAAAGTGGGCTGAGAAGTGGCAGATGGAGTTCAACCCGGAGAAGTGTGAGGTGGTACACTTTGGAAGGACAAACTCTAAGGCAGAGTAGAAAGTAAATGGCAGGATACTTGGTAGTGTGAAGGAGCAGAGGGATCTGGGGGTACATGTCCACAGATCCCTGAAAGTTGCTTCACAGGTAGTTAAGAAAGCTTCTGGGAGTGTTAGCTTTCATAAGTCGAGGGATAGAGTTTAAGAGTCACGATGTAATGATGCAGCTCTATAAAACTCTGGTTAGGCCACACTTGGAGTACTGAGAGAGTATGGATTATGATCAGAGATTAACGGAGCTAGGGCTTTACTCTTTGGAGAGAAGGAGGATGAGTGGAGACATGATAGAGGTATACAAGATATTAAGAGGAATAGATAGAGTGGATAGCCAGCGCCTCTTCCCCAGGGCACCACTGCTCAATACAAGAGGACATGGCTTTAAGATAAGGGGTGGGAAGTTCAAGGGGGATATTAAAGGAAGGTTTTTTACTCAGAGAGTGGTTGGTTCGTGGAATACACTGCCTGAGTCAGTGGTGGAGGCAGATACACTAGTGAAGCTTAAGAGACTACTAGACAGGTATATGGAGGAATTTAAGGTGGGGGATTAAATGGGAGGCAGGGTTTGAGGGTCGGCACAACATTGTGGGCCGAAGGGCCTGTAATGTGCTGTACTATTCTATGTTGTATGAGTTATCTGCATCATTGCTCACAAGTGTTATGTAAACCTCAAAAAAAGATGATTCTTAACTGCTCAATGCAGTACATTATGGCCCTAAATAACAACTCTAGATGAGAATTTTATCCATACCTTCTATTGCAAATTGTTTTTGGTCAAAACTAAGATCCCTTTTAAAGTAGGAATATTTCAAAAACGATTTTATTTTTCAGTATTGGGCATTAGTAGCTTCAGGGCTTTTTTTCCCCCAATTTCTTTCATCCCAGCTTATCCTTTACTAAAGGTAATGATGCTTCTAGATTACATTCCCACATCAATCATTAGCGACTTCTCAAGTCTTGGTATAGAATTTGTTTTACAGTTAACTTATTTGTTCCTAATTTGGCTCAAAACAAAGGAATCACAGAATGATAGTTGAAAGCCATTCATGTTTGACTGTTGAGTATTTCAGGTTATAAAATACTTAAGAAGGATGGAGAAATTAGAGGGGTTGTTTCCTGACAAAAATTCAATTTATTCCAAGTTCACATTCAATCTAAGGACATGACTGAAAGTAAAGGAAAGCTATCATTGCCAGTTATGTTAAGGTGTCAGAAAGATTTTAGAATATCACCAAGAAAAAAACCTGGTCATCATAGTAAGCATATTTTCTCACAGAACTGCACTGAGTGAGAAGAAACCGATTGTGAAAGCAAAGTCACCTGAAAAGAGCAGCAAACCTGAGGACAAGGACCCTGAGAAGTCACCAGCAAAGAAACAAGAAGGTAGGTCAGATTTTGTTATATTTACTACAAAATCAGTAGCTGCCATGACTATTATTGGCCAATTAGAAGACAAGTTTCATTATTTTAAGAACAGTTCTTGTTCTAGAAAACAGATCTGGAGTAGGTCACATGGTTATCACTTCGTGAGCCTGTTCTGCCATTCATGGCTGTTTTTTTTACCTTAACTCTATGTTCCTGCCTGGTTTCCCTATAATAGAAAAATCTATTTAATTTTGACTATGATAAATAATAAATCACCATCCAAAGTTGTTTGAAGTAAAGAATTCCCTAGATTTGCAACATACTCACTACAGGAATGAGACTTGATTTCAGTCATTCTCACAATCTGGTGAAAATTGCTTTAAGTAACTTTTCTGCATTATTTTCTTAGGCTTACAGTAAAACTCCCAGATGAATTGCTGATATTACCTTCTCTACATTGTGCAGATGCCCCTGATATGAATTTTAGGAAAGTTTTTGAAAAAATTATTGGACTTGAAACCTCCTAGACTGGGCATAGTAACTAACTTTCCATTTAGCGAGAAATATTTTGTTTTTGAGGCAGATCAAAAAGATCAAACGTGGGATATTGCAACTATTGCTGACACTAATTCTATAAATCTTTCTTTGTCCTATAGCACCAGAGGAAAAGTATTTAACTTTAGATGGTTTCCAGAAATTTGTTGTTGATAGGTCAAAGCAAGACATCCGAAGCGTGTGGCGGGCAATTCTTTCCTGTGGATATGACCTTCACTTTGACAGGTAAGTGGAGTTTCTTTGGGAGGAATATTTTAAAAGTTAAAGCATATCATCAGACACAGTGTAAAAATTAGTGATGTGTAGATGATTTCTGAATGAATGTCACCAATTCACTTAACCATATAAAGTTGTGATGAAGCTTGGGTTAATTTTGATTTTGGTCTAAGTAGCTTTTTTATCTCCAACAGGTGTGCCTGCATTGACACCAGACATGCCCAGAGATCCTGCAAAAAATGGACTCTAGAGATGGACGTTGCACTTGTACAATATGTCAACCGTCTCTGTCGCCATCTTGCCATCACCCCAAGCCGACTTCATCCTCATGAAGTTTATCTGGACCCGGCAGATATGCCTGACCCAAGGATTGCGTGCTTACTAAGTAGGTTTTGTGTTGCTGGTCGAGTTAAATTGTCACATCTATATCTGTTAGGCATTAGCAATAGCCCAGTAGGTGGTCAGTACACAACACAAATGTTGCTAGCACTACACAGATACTGATTCTCCATGTTTGTAAAGCTCTGGAAATTCAAAATTACTGAGATTTTAAGTGGGAAATTTTCAGCACTTTGCTCCTGTAGTGACAAGTAGTGAAAATCAGAGGTAAATTACATAAAATTGGTATGATGTGGCAGTGGTGAACTTTTGTATAAGTCTAAAAGCATTGTTTGAATTGCATTTTACAAGTTGAGCAATTTATTTCTTCAATCTTTTTTCGTCCCCTCATTATAAGGGTTCTGCATGATCAATTTAAGTTCCAGAACTGATCTCAATGCATCTAGAGTATTTGTGAGGATTGAAGTCAGCCATTGATCATTGACCTGTTGCATGAAAATCTTACTTGCTGGTTGAGCTGTCAGACTACTTCCTAATATACCTCAGACTACTTCAAAATACCTTTTGAAGTTTGTGAAGATGTTCCAGGCACCGTATCAAATTGAACTACATTATTTGCAAGCCTGAGTTCTTATTCAGTGTACAAATAAACTTTTTAATTCATCGTTTTTTCCACACCGGTGTATCTCTAACATAAGCTTAAATGAAATTTTCTGCTATACACTTCTCAGCTTCAGACTCAGCTACTGAAAGTCATGCTTAGATGACCTCCCATCTGCCAACATTCCTTGTATAATTTCAGTTTATCCAAACTTTTTTTTAAAACCATGTCACACTCACCCATGTTAATCGTTTCAGATTTATATTGAGTCCTGATTTACAAAATCCCTTAGCTTCCATCAGAATAAAATTCCTCCTGACCTCATGTTTACATCTAATGGATACGTCATTGTGGATAGAAAATTTTAAACATGAGATTCTGCACATGTTGGAAATCCAGAACAACGCATGTGTGTGTGTGTGTAAGACACTATCTAGAACTACTACAAATGCCCATGTGTATCCATCATGTTTTCACTTTGTTCTGTACTTCATTTGCTGATAATCCCGATTTGTTGTCTCTAGATGTTCCAATTGAAAGTCTTCGGCTTCGTTTTGCTTTGCTTCAGTCCTTGAACAACACTTTGGAGACGTTCTTCCTCCCACTGGTGGAGCTCAGACAGACACCTACATATATGGACAGCATTGCAGCACTGCTACAGGAATCTAAAGGTTTGATGTCCTTTCTGTTTTGTTCATTATAGTGTAAAGTGAAGCTCTTTAAACATGTGGATATAAAGATCTGAATTTTGCAAAGACCAATTTTGGCTCTACTAACACCAAATACCGAAAGACAGTGTCTAAAAATTGGATTGTCTCAGCTGATTCCTTTTGAATTGATCAAAATGTAAGGTTTCCCAAAACAGTCTGCTAGCACAAACAACTACTGGGAGAACTCAGCCAGCCAAGCAGCATGTGTGGAAAACGAATCTGGTCAATGTTCCAAGTCAGTGACACTTACTCAGAACTGGGGTGCCACAGTAATGTAGGGGTTAGCGCAATGCTATTATAGCCCTGGGCATTAGAGTTCAAAGTTCAGTTCCGGCAACATCTGTAAGCAAATTTGTACATTCCTTTCTGTGTGCGTGTGGGTTTCCTCCAGGTTTTCTAGTTTTGCCCCACAGCTCAAAGACGTACCAGTTGGTCATTGCAAGTTGTCCTGTGATTAGTTTAGGGTTAAGTTGTTGGGTTGCTGGGCAGCGCAGCTCAAAAGGCTGGAAGGGCCTGTTCCGCAGTGTATCTCAAAATAAAATATAATAAAATAAACTGGGGTGGGGTTGCGGGGGTTGTGGGGGTGGAACGGGCCATTTATAGTTTCCAAAGCAGAACTGGGAGAAGGAATGAGGTGCAGAACAGAACACAACACTGCATGGAAATGGGTTAATACAAATTAGCTGAAAGTTGTAAACTCAGCCAGGTCCATCATGGGCACTAGCCTCTCCTGCATCCAGGACACCTTCAAAAGGCAATGCCTCAAAAAGGCAGCATCCATCATAAAGGATCCCCATCATCCAGGACGTGACCTCTTCTCATTGCTACTATCAAGGAGGAATTACAGGCGGCTGAAGACACACTCAACGATTCAGGAATAGCTTTTTCCCTTCGGCAATCAGACTCCTGAATGGATAATGAACCCATAAACACTACCTCAGAATTTTTTCCCCCTCTCTTTTTGCACTACTTAATTTAGTATTTTATATATATTTCTTACTGTAGTTTTATTATGTATTGCAGTGTACTGCTGTTGCAAAACATTTCACGACATATGTCAGTGATATTAAACCTGATTATGATTAGGTGATGGGAAGCATGAGTACTGACCATTAGCAAAGCATTAAAAACAAAAGTGAGAAAAAGACAGAAGCATGACAACGAGGGAGCAGCTTACCTGAAGTTGTAGAATTCAGTGTTATTTCCAGAAGGTTACCAAGTGCCTAAAAGTTGTTCTAGCTTGTGTTGGTGGCTGCATTGTGAACAGTGAATGCAATGGATGAAACTGGAAGAGCCAATGAATTAGTGCTTCACCTGGCATGATTGCTTTGACTCTTGGATGGTGGGAAGGTTCAGGTTTTGCAACTCCACTGTGCTGTGGGACAAGTGGTGGGCAGGGATGGAAACGTGGACAAAGTGAGCAGCCTCTGAAAGAAAAGGAGAGGAAAAATATCACTAATGGTGGGATTTCATTGGAGTGGCTGGAAGTTGCACTTGTACAAGGCAGAAATTGGGAGCATGATGGAATATTCTTGTCTGAAGAATTGTAGCATCATCAGTTCTCAAAAAACCTTTACATCATCCAGGGTAAAGTAGTTTGCTTGAATGGCATCCTGTCAAGTACTCTAAACAGTTATTCTCTCAAAAAATTGCTCCACAAATCTTCAACAATTTGCAATGACATCTCCCAAATATGCAGAATCTTCCATGAAGGACAACCTAGGCAGCAGATGAACCCTGATCTGGTGGATAGAAAAGTTTGTAGACTGAAGAGCATCATCTTAAAATTTAGGAGTCAAATCACAGAAGACATCTTCCTTTGAGAGGCTAGTTGAAAAAGAATCCAAACCCAGAGAAGATTGTAGATATTGGATAAAATTAATTTTTATCAACTGATATTCTCTAGGTAAGGTTATCGGGGATATAGAATAAAGGGGAGTAAATAATATAGTTAAATAATGTAATGTATATGGATGGGTGAATGGCCAACTTGTGTTCCTGTGTTCTCAGGAAAGTGGACATAAAGCAGGATTCTTATTTAGTGTCAGAGTAATATAGCACAGAAGCACCTCCTTCAGCCTAACTCATCTATGCTGAACAAGATGCCTGCTGCCTGTGCAAGTTAGCCCTATTTGCTTGCATTTGGCCCATATCCCTCTAAACCAAGAGTTCCCAGCCTGGGGTCCACAGACCCCTTGCTTAACGGTATTGATCCATGACAAAAAAAAGGTTGGGATCCTCTGTTCTGAACATTTTTTACCACTGAATTATTTCAAAAGTCGCTTAAGCATTCTAATTGTACCCACCTCTACAGTTTCTTCTGGCAGCTTGTTCTATATACCCATTACACCATGTGGAAAATGCTGCCCCTCAGGTCCCGTTTAAATTTTTCCTCCTTTTCTTAAATCTGCATCCTTTAGTTTTAGACTCCCTTAAGTCAAGTCAAGTCAAGTCAAATTTATTTATAAAGCACATTTAAAGACAACCCATATTGACCAAAGTGCTATACAAACCATAACAGGTAGCTAAAATCACAAATACAAGAAACACAGATATAAGCAACAAGGCACACAGCTTATAGGCACAAAATAAAGAACACATGAACCTAGGCACAAGCCAAAAATCAGCCACATCAGGAAGATTCAAACGCTAGTGAATAAAAGTAAGTTTTGAGCCTGGACTTAGAGTCAATGGAGGAGGCAGATCTGATAGGGAGGGGAATGCTGTTCCACAGTCTAGGGGCTACAACAGCAAAGGCGCGGTCACCGCTGAACTTAAATTTAGATCATGGGATCTAACATCAGAAGAAGACTGACTGTCCACCTCACCTGGACCTTAATGATTTGAAATACCTCTATAATGTTACCCCACAGTCTCCTCTGCTTCAGAGGAATAAGTCCCAGCCTATCCAGCTTCTACTTGAAACAAGCCCTCAAGTCCCAATAACATCTTTGTGAATTTTTTCTACAGCCTTTCCAGATTAATAACATTCTCCTATAACTGGCTGACTGGTACTGTGCACAATACTCCATGTGGGCTCACCATCAACTTGTTCAACATGACATCCCAACTCCTGTACTCATTTGAAAGACCTCCTAGTTTGTATTTGCTATCCTTTTTAAATAATTGTACCATTCTAGGCACTGTCAGGCATTTGCACCCCTGGGGTTCACGTGTCTT
The DNA here is from genome assembly GCF_030028105.1 of Mobula birostris. Taxonomy (NCBI): domain Eukaryota; kingdom Metazoa; phylum Chordata; class Chondrichthyes; order Myliobatiformes; family Myliobatidae; genus Mobula; species Mobula birostris. The sequence goes on from NC_092400.1 coordinate 31,791,432, forward strand.
TCTGCTGTCATGTTCACAAAACGCAGTACCTGTGATCTTTTCAGACAATCATGCTTACTTTGTTCTGGGATATTCTAGCGTAGACAAGTTCAAAGTTGAGTTAAGTTATCCATCCATCCATCAATCCTTCCAACCCTTTGAGCCGCACCGCCCAGCAACCCCCGGTATAACCCTAGCCTAATCATTTAGCGTACTAACTGATAACGTCTTTGGACCCAAAGCACCTGGAGAAAACGCACTTATTCCACAGGGAGGTCATACAAACTTCTTACAGAGTTTGCCAGGTTTGAACTGCAAACTCTGACACTTTGAGCTGTAATAGTGTCATGCTAACTGCTCCACTGTACAAGTACATGTATGTGCAGGTCAAATGAAAAACTTGCAGTGGCATCACAGGCATAAGCATATAAGTAGCATTCGCAAAAACATGCATTAAACAAGTTATACATACTCTTTTTTACAAAAAAGAGCACCATTAGAACAAAAACTATTCTTTTATGTCTAAAGTTGTCATTAGTGTTGCTAAACTGTAGTGATTAGGGTTTTGCCAATTAGTTCAAGTGAACAGTTGAAGGGAAGTAGCTGTCATTGAATCTGGTGGTGTGGTGCTAAAGGCTCTGGTACCTTCTACCTGATGGTAGCTTGAGAAGGTGGCATGGCTCAGAAGGTGGGGATCTTTGATAGGAATTGCCTGCTTGAGACAGCACCTGTAGATACTACCAGTGGTAGGGAAGGATATTCCTGTGATGTATTGGGCTGGGTCCACTACTCTCTACAGCTTCTCGTGTCCTTATACATTCAAATTGCTGTACCAGAGCATGATGCGTCCAGTTAGGATACTTTCAACAATACATCTATAAGATCAGTTCTTCTGCGTAAGAAAGCAAGTCAGTTATTTCTTGATCTTTGTATTTTCATGTAACTGATTAATAATGAAGGTGGTAATGAACCTACAGTAATTTCTATAATTACAATTATTTCCTGCTTCTGACTGTTTTATTTATCTGTGTCTAACGTCTATCTTCTCCTGTTGTCATCAGTGATATCCTGGATTTGTAAATTTTTCACTGTTTAGTAGATCTGAGCAAATTGTAAATATGCTTGTAACTAATGTAATGAAGCTATCCTTCACGTGTTGTTTGTTTAGGCCTGGTCTTTTACGATACTAAAGTAGCCGTGATGAACAGGGTTTTAAATGCAACAGTACAACGAACCGCAGACCATGCTGCACCCGAAATAACTCTGGATCCACTGGAAATAGTGGGAGGTAAGAGAGCAATGGGTTCATGTTGAGAAAGCAAGAACTTTTAAGTAATCTTATCAACAAAATGAAACATCAGCATATACTGGGATGTTATCAAAATTTACTATGTTTGCTCCACAGAAGGCATCCGTTTGGTCCATCATGGTGATAAACTACTCAGTGGTGGGAATAAACACCCTTTGGCTTCTTGCTCTTTAGTTAGTTTCAGATCCAATTTGCCACTTTCCCTTGGATCACTTTCACAAGCCTACCATGTGGTTTCTTGTCTATTCTTTGTGAAATCCACCACCTTCATTTACCCATATTTCATTAAGTTAGATAGACACGGTCTCATTTTAACCAGTCAGCCCCAACATCCCAGATTATTCCATACTCTTCCAAATGAAAATTTATATTTTCCTTTAGAATAGATTCCAATATCCTGCCCATTGATTAAGATTAGAACTTAATCTCACAGATCTGCAATTACATGGTGATCCCTTTGTCTGATTTTAACTAACGGAACAATATCAGACATCTGTTATGTAGAGTTAATGCCACTCCCCGCCTTGTTTTTCTAAACATATCTCCAGCAACTTTAAATCCTCAATTCAGATATTTTCTGCTCTGTAATTGTATTCCTTATTTTATCTGTTTTCTCATAATATTTTATTGCTAATAGTTTTTTTTTGGTTCTGAATAGTTTAGGCAATTGACAGACACTACAAATCAATGCTAATATTTGCATTATTTTAACCACCATTTTTTTTCTTATAACATTCTTTTCTGGCCATTTATTTCTTCCTTAGTTTAGTCTGGCTTTTTTCCTACGTTTTGATTATGTCCAGTCTTGAATTATTTATAAACAAGAGAACATCTGCAGATGTTGGAAATCCATTTATTTGTAGATCTCTTTCCCATAAATAGTTTATTTAGACTTTATTTACACTTCAGTTTGAAGTTAACTATATTATTTTCAATTTTTTAGGACAGTCATTTTAAATTGCACTTGGATAAGAATGACATTTAAGAAAATAACTAATTTTTGCAAACATATATTAATCTTTTGTACCCACTGTACTTCTGGAGACTCCTCTCCTCTATTTTGTAAGATTGATAAAATCATTAGTTCGTGTTTCAACTAAAATATGATATCTGTTTCAACCTGTTTCGGGTTTTTGTTTGGATTATAAAAGTAGACTTCATGTGTATTAAGCAGCTTTGAGGAATGCATCAAAGTGTGAGTGAACCAAAATTAGAAATGAGCTGAGATAATTGCAATTACTAAGGGATATGTACTGCGTGGTAGCTTTTGTCTTTATGAGTATTGCCATTAGAGGCAGACCGTTTAAAATCGCTTTTCACTGTTGTCTTTTCTTTGAATCGTAGGTGAAATTCGTTCATCAGAGAACACTTACTTCTGTCAGGCAGCTCGACAACTGGCATTAGTTCCTTCCTCCCAACTCTGTGTCAAGCTGGCAAGTGGTGGGGACCCAACCTATGCCTTTAATATTCGCTTCACTGGTGAAGAAGTACATGGAACAAGTAAGATAGTAGAATTGAGTGCGATCCCATCAGCAAAATATGGGTTATGATATCTTTCAGTAGAAAGTTGCTTCAAAATCAATTTGAGTGTTATTGTTTACATGGGTGCAATGAAAAGTTCACTTCTGAAAGCATTACAGACACATTACATCTTATTGCTGCATCCACAGGAATAAACGAAACATAAATTAGACACATTTTTACAAGAAAGAACACAAAGCAAATCAGAGTTCAATTCTGATGCCATCTGCAAGAAGTTTGTATGTCCTTGCCATGAGCACATACGTTACCTCCAGGTGCTCCAATTTCCTCCCATGTTCCAAAGACGTACTGATTAAAAGGTTAATTGGTCATCATAAATTGTCCTGTGATTAGGCTAGGGTTAAGTAGGTGGGTTTCTTGGTCGTGTGGCTTGTTGACTTGGAAGGACCTGTTCTGTGACGTATCTCTTTTTCAAAAATAAATGTGAACTCTTAACCTCCACTGTTGGGAGAAACAGATATAACCTCTCCAGTCTTACCACATCACTGAAATTCTCCTTCCCAGGCAACAAACTGGCCAATCTCCTCTGTACCTACACCACCAATCACTTCTGTAGTGGAGTGATTATAACTGCACGCAGTACTCCAGCTGAAATCTGACCAATGTTACAGAAAGTTGGAGCATAAGCACCCTGCTGACTTATTCAGTGCCTTGACAAGTGAAAGCCAGTATTCTCTATGCCTTCTAACCTTGTTGTCCATTAATGTTGCTACCTTCAGGGATCTTTGGACTTGTATATCAAGTTCCCTCTGTTCCTCAGTACTCTCCAGGATCTTGCCATTCTTGCTCAGCTGTATTCATAGCTTTATTAGCATTCCCAAAAATGCATCACCCCACATTTATCAAGATTAAACTTCATCTGCCATGTCTCAACCTGTGTCACCAAATGGCATTAATAGAACTTGTGACATTTGAATAATTTTGGCTTCCATCCTATCTCAGGCAATTATTCTGTTCTCATTATGCCTCAGCCTTTCCTCAACTTAAAACTCCTTTTTACACTTCTCCAATTCTGATGAAAGATCATCGACCTGAAACGTTGACTGTTTCTCTGTACTTGGTGGTTTTCCTTACCTCCTCATGTTTCCTTAGTGTCCATAAGTCAGATTACTCTTCCAAAGCCTAATTGTGCATGTATTTGGATTCTAGGTGGATCATTCCGTCACTTTCTGTGGCAAGTATGTAAAGAGTTACAGAGTTCAGCACTTTCACTTCTTGTGCCTTGTCCAAGTTCCGCCGCCAACAGAAATAAGGTAATTGCTCCAGTTCAGTGTTTGAGACGTTGGTGAATGGGGTTCAGATGAAACTAAATGATGACAGAATGGGTGAAGTCTTACCCTGTGACCAGAAGTAAAGATTCAGTTTTACAGTGACCACAAAAACTAACACACCTGTTGTAGACACCACACATAATAATAAATAGATAAGCAATTATTATCCAGAACATGAGAAAGTGAGTCCATTGGTTGTTGAAAGTGATGGGGTGACTGAAATTATCAAAAGCCTGATGGTTTTGGCATAATAACTGTTCTTGAACCAGCTGGTGTGAGTATTGAACCTCCTGTACCGCCTTCCTGATGGCAGTAGCAAGAAGAGAACATGTCCTGGGTGGATGGGGCCCCTGATGAGGGATGCTGATTTCCTGCAACAACGTTTCATGTAGATGTGCTCAATGGTGGGGAAAGCTTTACCCATGATGGACTGGGCCATATCCATTAACTTTTGTAGGATTTTCTGTTCAAGGGCATTCCATACCAAGCTATGATGCAGCCAATCAATGTACTGTCCACTGCACATCCATAGAAATGTGCCAGTTTTAGTTAACATACCAAATGTTCAAGTCGTCACTTTTTATTGTCATTTCAATCATAACTGCTGGTACAGAACATAGTAAAAATGAGACAACGTTTTCCAGGACCATGGTGCTACATGAAATAATACAAAAACTACACTGAACTATGTAAGAAAAAACACAAAAACAACACTAGGCTACAGACCTATCCAGGACTGTGAAGTGCACAAAACAGTGCAGGCACTACAATAAATAATATACAAGACAGTAGGCACAGTAGAGGGTATAGTAGGTTGGTGTCAAGCCAGGCTCTGGGTATTGAGGAGTCTGATGGCTTAGGGGAAGAAACTGTTACATAGTCTGACATTTATTGTCAAGAATTTTTGTAGGGCACTCAAGCAGCCTTCCTTTTCAAACTTCACTGTCTGAAACTAATACTTTGAACATCATAGATCAATTACTGACAATCATAGTTCAGTGTCAAAGCTCTCTGGTCTATGAGACCAAATGCAATTCAAAACAGTAAAGTGGGTGATTTATGTACAGAAATATTAAACTATAATTGACATCAGTTTACATTGGCAATGTGGAATAATCCTTTACAGATCTCTATTGAATTAAAAAAAACTTGTGTTGACATTATCTAGTGGATTCTATTTATTAATTTTTGTCTGTACATTCCTTAGGGCAAGCATATTCTGACCCCTGGCCCAATAACTTATACAGAAGAACAGCTACTTCATTTCTTCGGGCAGCTACTTGGAATTGCTATCCGAGCAGATGTCCCACTCCCTCTTGATCTTCTCCCAACATTTTGGAAAACTCTGGTTGGTGAGCCACTGGACCCTGAGTGGGACCTGCAAGAGGTGGACATTTTGACATACAACTACATCAAGAAATTTGAGACCGTAAGTAATATTAGATCAAATCAAGTTTAATTATCATTCAGAGCATACATGGATACAGTTGAATAGGAGTGTTCCTCTGGGCCCCAGGAGCATACATATATTCAAAATAGCGAGAGAGTAAAAAACACGCACAAGCACACACACACATACAACTATACTAAACTCGTGTCAGTCCCTGAGCGACATACAAATTGATGGTACAGCTCCTGACAATCCAGCCTGTCCTTGTGCCTGTTGAACTCTGGAGGGCAGCACTGACGGAGGGGCCAGCTCCCAGCCAAACACAGACTCCACACTACACCGCCTCCGGCATCATCTCACCTGGACTGCAGCAGCAGGCAAGCCCGCTTGAGGCCTTGTCCTCGCTGCAACAGAGGCCGCGCTGCTGCCTCGTCGCCCGTCTCCCCACCAAACAAGAGAAACAGACCTGTGGAATCTCACAATATCAATGTCCAGCACAGCCTTGCGTCCATGACAAGCGTGGTTACACTGCACACTGTGCACCCGGGTCAGCTCCTCTGAACATTCTTTGACCCATCTGCCAGCTTCTCCAATACTCCAGCTGCCGGCTTAAACAACAAACAGGTCACTGATGCGATGGACCTACTGTACTCGTTGTTCTTGGCATGCAGTATAGTCTTATGATCATAAAAATACACATTTTAAAAAGAAAACCGCACCTTTCGTTGGCCCGAGAGGCCACTGTGTTCAAGCACGTCGCCATCTTACCGGAAGATCTTAATATTTAAGATTGAATTCTTTTACCCTTCCATGTTGTCTCCTTTCTTTTTCTGAATGTTCATTCTGCTTGGGAGGGCTTGTCTTCTGTTACGTTAACATAGGGGTGGAGAGGGATGTTGATTATTTCGGGTAAGAGTTTCCACCCACCCACTTTGTAACTCCAAAACACAAAACTAATTGAAAGAAAGACGGGAATCCAAAGACAAAGGTGTAAACTTCAGTTTTACTTTAGTGAGTCACGCACTTATGACAATCTCAAGTTCTGGGGCCTCCTCCACGATGGTTGTAGGAGTTAACTCTGAAACTGCAGGAAGTGGTTCTGACAGCTCTGGGCACCTTTCTTCTCGAACAATTGACTCTGCTCTCCTCAGCTGATCCTTGATGTATTGTCTCCAGGTAACATCAGATGCAATCTCCACTGTGCAGGAGAGTGGGTCCTGTTCTGTCCCTACCTTTCCAAGTCTCCACTTTTGATCACCTCTACTGTCACTTGCCAGGACTGCTTGTCCAGGAGTGAAACATTGAACCTCCTTGTTTGAGGAGCCCTCAGTTTGTCTCAGTTGTTTGTCCTACATCTCCTAAGTTGTTAAGATCCAAGTGTGAATGCAAGGGATGACCCAGTAACAGCATAGCTGGTGAGTTGTTGGTTGTGGAGTTTGCTGCATTGGGATATGCAAGGAGGAAGTTGGCAAGCTTCTGATTCACTGGTGGTTTAGTATGTTCTACTGACATTCCATCAAGCCATTTGTACTGGTGATACAGTCCAGATGTAATATATCTTATTCCATTCATTTTCAGGAATGACTAAAACCGTTCTGGCACAAAACTATGGTCCATTGTCACTGACTATGTGTTCTGGAGCACCAGTCCTTGAGAAGAGGCTTTCAACACAACAGTGTGCAGGGATGTAGTGGAGGCTATTAGGAACACTTCTGGCCACTTTGTAGCTGCATCCACTACGACCAAGAAATTCGTGCCTGTGAGTTGTCCGTCAAAATCCATGTGAATGCTCCGCCAGGACAATGCAGGCCATTCCCAGGGAAGGAGAGCTACTGCTCTTGGAATTTTCTGGATGTGTTGGCATCCCAAACAGTGCATGGTAAGCTGCTGGATCTGCTGATCCATCCCAGGCTACCAGACAAAGCTTCAAGCCAATGCTTTCATTTTGACCACACCCAAATGACCAGAATATAGCTCCTCCAACACTTTAGCTCTCAGCTTGGATGGTACAACAACTCTCAACTCCCTCATAAGGCAGCACCTGTCAAGGGTCAGTTCATCCTGGGCTGGTAAAAATGGGGGAACTGGAGTTTCTGCTGCTCATTCCAGCCATTTTGGGTGGCCATGTACACCCGAGAGTGTGGGGTCTTTCTGGTTTCTCTTTGGATCATCTCTGCCATAATAGGGAGACTTTCAATTTGCATTAAGGAGAATATGTCAAGAGGAATGTCCTCTTCTGTAAATTTTTCAGATATTTTCTTTTCCAAAGGAAAATGAGACAGTCCATCAACATTTCCATGACTAGTTGTCGTCTTGAATTCAGTCTTGTAATTGTGTCCTCCAAGAAACAGCCCATCTCTGCATCTGTGCTGCTGCTGTTATTGAGCATCCTTCTGTGGACTGAAAGTTAACACTAGTGGTTGATGATCAGCGATGAGGGTAAACTCTCTCCCATTCAGGTACTGATTGAAATGTTTTACCCCCAAACTGGACTCGAGGCCTCCATCAATCTGTGTGTAATTTTTCTCTGCAATGGTAAGGGAACATGATGTAAAGGCTATGGGGCATTCATTTATGACACTCACAACATCTGATGTGACTGCACCTATAAGATAAAAGCATCACAGGCAAGCTTCACTGGATGATGTAGATCCTAATGTGTGAGTACCGTGTTTGATGTCACTATTTCCGTGCCTTTTTGAAAGCCACCTCACACTGCATTGTCCATTGCCATTTCTTCTCGATCTGTAGTAATGAGTTCAAGGGGTGGAGCAGGGTAGTCAGATTTGACAGGAGCCTGCCAGATCCTGAAAGGGTCTGCAGCTGTGACATGTCCTTTGGCCTTGGGGCATCCAGCACTGCTTGAATTTTTTCAGCACACTTGTGTAATTCTTGTGCATCAATAGTGTGACCGCAGTAAGTGATGCTTGGTTTAAAGGATTCACTTTTGTTGTACCATGCTTTTAATCTTTTTAACACTCTCTTGAGATTATGAAGATGTTCTTTGTCAACCTCACTGGTAACAATGATGTCATTGAGGTAACACTTAGTGTCAGGACCTTGCAGCACCTGTACCATAACTTTCTGCCAGAGTGCAGGTGCAAATGCTACTCCCAAAATAAGCCTACTGGAGTGATAAAGCTCTTTGTGAGTGTTTATGATGAGGAACCTTTTGGGCTCTTTTTCCATCTCCATCTGTAGGTAGGCCTCAGCGAAGTCCACTTTGCTGAAGTGTTTTCCTCCAGAAAGGATGGCAAAGATATCTTCCATCCTAGGCAGAGTGTATTGATCTACTTTTAGTACTGGGTTGAAGGTGACCTTAAAACCACCACAGATCTTAACAGATCCATTTTTCTAGGCTACTGGGACCACTGGTGTTGCCCATGGGCTCCACTCAACCTTGGAAATAATTCATTCAACCTCTATGTGATCTAGTTCGCTGGCTACTTAATCACTGATGGTATAAGGAACCAGATGGGCTTTGCAAAACTTAAGTGTAGCATTTTAATTTAACAATATTTCGCCCTTGATATGTCTTGAGTTTTCCAGTGCCATTCTGGAACACTGCTGTGGTATTATCCAGTGCCTTTCTTAATTAGACCATAAGACATTGGAGCAGAATTAGGCCATCTGTCCCATTGAGTCTGCTCCACCATTCAGTCATGGCTGATCCTTTTTTTTCTATCTCCTCCGCAACCCCAGTTCCCAGCCTTCTCCCCATAACCGTTGATGCCAGGTCCAGTCAAGAACTTATAAATCTCTGCCTTAAATACACTCAACAACCTGACCTTCACAGCTGCATGTGGCAACAAATTCACCACCCTTTGGCTAAAGAAATTTCTCCGCATCTCTTTTTTGAAAGGACACCCATCTATCCTGAGGCTGTGCCCTCTTATCCCAGACTCTCCCACCATTGGAAACAGCCTTTCCACATCTACTCTGTCTATAGGCCTTTCAACAATTGAAAGGTTTCAATGAGATTCCCCCTTCATCCTTCTGAATTCCAGCAAGTACAGACCCAGAGCCATCAAATGTTCCTCGTATGATCACCCTTTCATTCCTGGAATCGTCCTTGTGAAACTCCTCTGGACCTTCTCCAATGGCAGCCCATCTTTTCTAAGATGAGGGGCCCAAAATTGTTCACAGTATTCAAGGTGAGGCCTCACCTGTGCCTTAAAAAGCCTCAGCATCACATCCTTGCTCTTGTATTCTCAACATCTTGAAATGAATCCTAACGTGGCATTTGCCTTCCTCACCACCAACTCAACCTGCAAGTTAACCTTCAGGGTGTTCTGCACAAGAACTCCCAAGTCCCTCTGCATCTCAGATTCCTGGATTTTCTCCCCGTTTAGAAAATAGTCTGCTCATTTATTTCTTCTACCAAAGTGCATGACCATGTATTTTCCAACATTGTATTTCATTTGCCATTTTCCTGTGCATCCTCCTAATCTGTCTCAGTCCTTCTGCATCCTACCCGTTTCCTCAACGCTACCTGCCCCTCCACCAGTCTTCGTATTATATGCCAACTTGGCAACAAAGCCATCTATTCCATCATCTAAATCATTTATATACAACACAAAAAGAAGTGGTCCCAACATCGACCCCTGCGGAACACCACTAGTCACTGGCAGCCAACCAGAAAAGGATCCTTTTATTCCCACTTGCTGCCTCCTACCAATCAGCCAATGCTCTTACCATGTTAGTAATTTTCCTGTAAAACCATGGGCTCTTAACTTGGTAAGCAGATTCATGTGTGGCACCTTGTCAAAGGCCTTCTGAAAGTCCAAATATACAGCATCCACTACATCCCCTTTATCTATCCTACTTGTAATCTCCTCCAAGAATTCCAACAGGTTCGTCAGGTAGGATTTTCCCTGAAGGGTACCATGCTGACTTTGTACTATCTTGTCCTGTGTCACCAGGTACTCCATCACCTCATCCTGAACATTTGACTCTAACATTTTCCCAACCACTGAGGTCAGGCTAACTGGTCACACTCAGGTTGGAGGAACAACACCTTATATTCCGTCTGGGTAGCCTCCAACCTGATGGCATGAACATCGACTTCTCTAACTTCTGCTAATACCCCACCTCCCCCTCGTACCCCATCCGTTATTTATTTATATACACACATTCTTTCTCTCACTCTCCTTTTTCTCCCTCTGTCCCTCTGACTATACCCCTTGCCCATCCTCTGGGTCCCCCCCCCCACTTGTCTTTCTCCCCGGACCTCCTGTCCCATGATCCTCTCATATCCCCTTTGCCAATCACCTGTCCAGCTCTTGGCTCCATCCCTCCCCCTCCTGTCTTCTCCTATCATTTTGGATCTCCCCTCCCACTCCCACTTTCAAATTTCTTACTAGCTCTTCTTTCAGTTAGTCCTGACGAAGGGTCTTGGCCTGAAACATCGACTGTACCTCTTCCTAGAGATGCTGCCTGGCCTGCTGCGTTCACCAGCAACTTTGATGTGTGTAACTGGTCTATAATTTCCTTTCAGCTGCCTTCCTTCTTTCTTAAAGAGTGGAGTGACATTTGCAATTTTCCTATACTCTGGCACCTTTGGTCCGGATGACTTATGTACCTTTTGGTCTTTCAACTTTTTGAGCACCTCCTCTCTTGTAACAGTAACTGCACCCACTTTTCTTCCTTCACACAATACAACATCTGGCATACTGCTAGTGTCTTCCACAGTGAAGACTGATGCAAAATACTAATTTAGTTCATCAACCATCTCCTTTACCCCCATTATTATTTCTCCTGCTTATCTTGCATTTATCAACTTAATTAGTTTTCACTTGACTGTATTGCAAGGGATATGGCATGTATTAGGGTTTATGCATGGTGGACCGATCAAGTTGTAGTTGTTTCAGCCAATCCCAGCTCACAATGCTGGCCCTCCTGTTGTTACCACATGAACGTCCAATATGGCTTGTTTCAGCCAATCCCAGCTCACAATGCTGACCCTCCTGTTTTTACCACATGAACGCCCAATGTGGCTTGTTGGTGGTTGTATTTTCACTGTTTCAAATGTCATTCCCACTGGTGTTATCTTTTCTCCAGTACAAGTTCTTAGTTGGATTTCTACTGGCTTCAACTTAGTATCTTGAAATGCCATTCAAACCCATTTTGTAGAGTAACTGAAACAGCCGAACCAGTGTCCAATTCCATTTTAATTAATTTGCCATTCACTCCTATTGTAAGCCATGTTGCTTGTCTTGTTGTTAATTTTCACATTGTAAATCTCAAGGCCACTCAATCCTGAGACACTCTCATCATTATCAGATTTTTTCATCAATAGCATGCAAATTAGTGTTCTTTTTTGAAACTACAACTTGACTTTTTAACTTTTTCTCTTCCTGAAGAAAGTCCATTTATTTTTGTCTGCCCAACACGCTGTTTGTATGTGTCCTACTTTGTTGCATTTTCTGCAAGTTTCACCTTGAAACCTGCATTGATCTGGTGTATGTTTCCCCCCGCCCCGCTACAACAGTAACACGATTTGCTCGGCCAGGCATGTTTTTATTTAGATATTGCAGTTTTGTTCACACTCACTTGCATTCCTGGTTGCAATTCAACTGCGTCTCTGACTGCTGTGTCCATTGATATAGCGACTTCAACTGCTCTTTTAAATGTGAGTTGTGCTTCGGTTATGAGACATTTTTGAATGCTTTTTTGTAAGATTCCATGATTCTTGCATGATCTCTCAATGCATCTTTAAGCCCATCACTGAACTCTCAACGCTTTGACAATTTCTTCAGTTCAGCCACATAAGCTAAAATAGACTCCCCTTCCTTTTGATTCTGCTTATGAAACCTAAAGCATTCTGCAATCAACAATGTCCTGCATTACTTTCACAATATCAGCAAAGCTCATTTTGGTTGGTTGGTTGGAGCAGTTAAACTTCCAAACAAACTGCATGTTTTTCCATATATTAAATTCAGCAAAACTGACATTGGTTTTTCATTGAGACCCGACGTAGGTTGGGAGACCGTTTCACCGAGCACCTACGCTCCATCCGCCAGAAGAAGCAGGATCTCCCAATGGCCACCCATTATAATTCCACTTCCCATTCCCATTCCAGTATGTCAATCCATGGCCACCTCTACTGTCACAATGAGGACGCACTCAGGTTGGAGAGACAACACTTTATATTCTGTCTGGGTAGCCTGCAACCTGATGGCATGAACATCGATTTCTCGAACTTGCAGTAATGGCACATCTGCCCCCATCCCCTGAAACCCCCTTATACTGTGCCTCTGTGGAAACCCGGCTCGTTAGCCCCTCACTAACAGCCACTGGATTCCTCAGCGATGAACCCACCTTTCTCTAGCTCCATCCGTCTAGGATGTATACAGCTTTGGTCCTGCCGAATCCATGATTTACTGTCCCCAGGAGGAAATAACAGATCATACACTGCATACAATTAAAAATAAGTACATTTAAGAATAAATGAAAGAAAAAACAAAAAGGCCCATCACTTTTAAACAGTCAAATGCGCATTTAAGTTGGAACTCATCTTGAATTTGTCTGTCAATTGCATGCTGGACCCTCAGTCTGAGTGAGAGCACACACCACCTTCCGAATGTTGCTCCAAATCCATCTCGAACAAACCACAGGAGTATTGCATCTTCCTTGTTGAAGCTGCTCATCTGCACAAAGCACATTGTACAACAGGGGCGGCATCCGCAGCCATTTTTCCCCGTCTTCTTCTAGCTCCCACCAACAAAGAACTTCAACCCAACATTCTCCAGAACCTTCTCCCAGTTCCACTATCCTGACTGGCTGACAGCACATTCCTAAGTTTAATAACAAACTTGTCATCTTGGCTGAAACTCAAAACAAGTTGAAAGCAGAACAGGCTGCTCGTACAGAACTGTTAAAATGAAATACCTACAGCATAGCAGTAAAAGTCTTGACCAGGGTGTCACATCCTTTTCCCTCTCTCACCTTATCTCCTTGCCTGCCCTTCACCTCCCTCTGGTGCTCCTCCGCCATTTTCTTTCTTCCATGGCCTTCTGTCCTCTCCTATCAGACTCCCCCTTCTCCAGCCCTGTACCTCTTTCACCAATCAACTTCCCAGCTCTTAACTTCATCCCTCCCCCTCCGGGTTTCACCTATCACCTTGTGTTTCTCTCTCCCCTCACCACCTTTTAAGTCTACTCAAATTTTTCTCTCCAAACCTGCCGAAGGGTCTCAGACCAAAACGTGGACTGTACTTTTTTCCATAATTGCTGCCGGGCTTGCTGAGTTCCTCCAGCATTTCGTGTGTGTTGACTGGCTTTTCATTGGCTATTTCATTTGCTTCAAAATACTGCTCAATTCATTCAGGGTAGATGATCCAGTTATCTGTTGTGCAATTGAGCACATCTATCTTTCCGATGCAGCTAGCCATTTCTGCTTTCTTAAGTTTATTATTATCACCCAGTACTCACTGTTTATTTCACTGTGAATTTCATTTGCTTTCTACCCTACTTTTAACTCAAACATTTTTCTCACCTTGCAAAGAAAATAAAATTGCTTCACTTTGTTTTTACTTCAATATGTCTCTTCCCTTGCGAAGAAAATAAACATGCTGCACTACAGCAGGTAAGTAGCCATCTTGGGTTTATTTTACAACTTACTCATCACCACTGTTATGTTTTGTAACTCCAAAACATAAAACTAATTGAAAGAAAAACAAGGGACCCCATGGATAAACATGTCTACTTCATTTTTACTTTAGTGAAGCACACATTTATGATGTGGTGGCATGATAACAAATGTCATTCGCATCTTTTTTATAAAACACTGGCGTGTCTCAAGGCTGTGTGCTGAGCCCTCTTCTGTACTCCCTTTTCACCTATGACTGCGTTCCTGTACATGGTTCTAACTCCATAATCAAGTTCGCAGGCAACACCACGATGGTGGGCCTGATCAGAGAGGATGACGAGACGGCCTACAGGGATGAGGTCCAGCACCTGGCCGCGTGGTGTGCCAACAACAACTTGGCCCTTAACACCCAGAAGACCAAGGAGATCATTTTGGACTACAGGTATGCTAGGGCCATACTCACATCCCCATCTACATCAACGGAGCTGTAGTGGAGCGTGAATCAAGCTTCAAATTCCTTGGTGTCCACATTTCCGAGGATCTCACCTGGTCCCTGAACTCCTCCATCTTGGTCAAAAAGGCGCAACAGCGCCTTTATTTCTTACGGAGCATCAAGAAAGCTCACCTCTGTCCCAGGATACTCATGGGCTTTTACCACTGTACCATTGAGAGCATACTCACTAACTACATCTCAGTGTGGTATGGCAATTGTCCCGTATCGGACTGCAAAGTACTCCATCGTGTGGTGAAAACTGCCCAGTGGATTATCGGCACCCAATTGCCCACCATTGAAAACATCTACCATAAACACTGCCTGGGCAGGGCGAAAAGCATTATCAAGGAATCATCTCACCCTAACCATGGACTTTTTACTCTCCTCCCATCTGGTAGGTGCTACAGGAGCCTCCGCTCCCGCATCAGCAGGCACAGGAAGAGTTTCTTCCCAGAGGCTGTGACCCTGCTGAACCTCACATCACAGCGCTAAACAGTATTGCACCCATATTGTACTGTCTCAGTACTTTTATATTTGTGTGCTGTAGCACTTACTTTTTATTTGCAGTTATTTTGTAAATAACACTATTCTTTGCATTTCTGGTCAGATGCTAACTTCATTGGCTTTGTATCAGTACTCGGCACAATGACAAAGTTTAATCTAATGAATTATGTAAACAACAAAAATGCTTAATCAAACATATTTATTACTCAAATATTACTGAAATATTTAAATACATACCTCTTGTGTATTCAAAGATCAGGTTTTTAGAGTTCAGGTTATCTTCCCTACTTTCCTTACCTGTATGGATCATGTGGTGTAAGATTGATGCATGTTTGCAGGAGAGGTGGGATAATTCCTTTAGTGGTGTGATAATGACATGCTGTTTGCATGTTTTTTATAATTCCAGGTTAATGATGAGACAGAACTTGAGGCATTGTGTGCTGAAGTAACATCACACCACTTGACTACAGAGAGTCCCGACTCTCCCAACAAGCCAAGCTGTAAGTTCAGCTACATTACCATGACAGGCGAGGAAGTGGAACTGTGTCCTGGAGGCAGTGATATCACCGTTGTGTGAGTAAATGTTAAGATCTAATTAAAAGCCTAATTTAAACTCCTAATCCTGGTGTTTTGAATTCTGTCTTTTCGCTGGACACAAATTGCAATATTTTTCTCACAGTAGATTAATCATTTATCAGGAATCTTCGAGCAGTTTGTATCTTGATAGTTTGCCACCTTGTTATTGTCTAGGTGAACATAAGAGAAATTTATAAGGCATAGTAAGAATTAACTAAGCACACAATATAATCCATCATGGCTGAATTTAGTGTCATAAGAAGCAAATGTTTCACATTTGCTGAAAACAATTTTGGAAGAGTGGAAATGGTTCCTACCATCACCCTCTTTCACTTAGAAGTTCATTTTGGATGTTGTCAAATAACTTTATTTCTAGTAGTAGCAGTAACGTTTACATCATATTCCATATAGTGAAACATTTTAGGGAACCTATATCAGCTTGCAGAGTTGGTGGCAGTCTCGTTGAGAACTTTTGAGATTTCAGGTCCCCTTTCAGAAATTCAGCTTGGCAGTCGCTTCCAACTGAGTCATTCAGCATTTACCATTTGGCTTCTTATAGAAAACTGCTTGAAATGGCGTTGCAGAAAGGCACACATGTTTTGCTGTTGCTTTAGTATTCTTCACTCCAGATCCTGAAAATAATATGTAGTCATTGCCACTTGTTGTGTTACATTTTGTGGGAGGTTGTGGAAGGCACAACTGGAACCTCCTCTTTGTTCATCCTTGCCTGAAGACCACTATTGTACTGAATCAACTTCTTAAAATGCTTTTGGAAAATATTTTTTTTAAACCTGCAGATACTGTAAATCCACAATTTAATTTTTTGTTAGAACTAAATTGATGATGGAATTAAATGCCCAGTAATGTTTGTAATTCAGTTAGATATGAACCTGATCAAGTGTCTTCTTTAAGAGCATGAGGAGGCTGTCAGGAAGTCAGGGACAGAGTTCAAAACAAAGAAAAGGTTCTCTGAACCATCCTCTACCTAGTATCATCATCAGAGGAGGGCAAAACTCAAATCAGGGAGTGGAAAAAAATGAGACATGCAGGTTTGGGGAAAGGATACACTGGAGGTGGTTACAGTGTTCATGAAGAAGAAAATGATAAATTAACTGAGGGCCTATGAGAAAAAGTGCTTTAAAATCACTTTCCATTGATACTGGAACTGAAGTGAAATACCACAACATTGCTGTTGCTGGATGATATGGGTGCAGGATTTGAATCTACAGGTGGACTGTTGGGTGCAATGATGGGTAGACTCAAGCATCTGTCTCGTGGGAGCCAAATAAAAGTTTTATCCTACATGATGCTTTTTGCACTTTTTGTTTTCTTTGTACTTTATTGGGTTATTAAACTGAGGTGAAATTTAAAAAAAAAAAAGAGCATGAGGAGACGATAAGCAGAGGAGGAAAAGATTTGGTTTAAGGATGGTGGAGAACTGGTACAATCAGAAAGGAAACAAAAAGTACTGAAAACCTGAAATAAAAACAGTGGTGGAAATATTCAGCAGATTAAGCTGCGTCTGTGAGAAGAGACATGGGTGTAATTTTTTGGGTCAACGGTGCTGCCTGACCTGCAGAATTATTTCTTATGTTCCTTGTTTTTTATCTTGGATACTACAAATTCTTTCTGATCAGCATTTCTCTTAACTCATACTATTGTTGTTCTTTCTATTAAATGCTGAGTGTTGATCCATTGGCATATCATCTGTTCCTCACCAATTTTTATTTAATTTGAACAGCTGGGAAAATAAAGATGCCTATGCTGCTGCGATCCGAAATCTGAGAATGCAGGAAATTGAAAACACTCACTGCATGACTGCAGTGCGGGCTGGGCTGGGCTCCATCATTCCCTTACAGCTGCTGACATTGCCAACACCCCTAGAGATGGAGCTGAGGACATGTGGTCTGCCCTACATCAACCTGGAGTTTCTGAAGGTACTCACCGTGTAAACATTTGTCAGTTAGTTCTCAGGTCAGGAAAGCAATCTCTCCTCAACACACAGCAAAGTTTGGGCATCTCAGTTTCCATAACATTTGTACTTGGAATTTGGAGTCGTGCAGTGTGACATTGTTTCAAATCTTTTGAATATAACTCCAGTCTGCCTGTGAGGGATGCAACTTGAGAAATTGTCAACCCTGAGTGTACTGGTGGGCAGGGAGCTTTCCTCAGCAATAACCTTGAAAAGTTCTATCCATTTATAGCTTTTTAAATCATATTGTTATCTCACTTGACTCTAATTTTGCTGTTAATATTGAGTTTCAGTTACCAGGTGACTGATAAATCAGTATTTAAGCGCACATTTCCTCTAGTTTACTCTTCTGGCACTGCACAGTCTTCGTTAGCCATTAGCTTTAGCCGTTGGTCACATTTTGATCCCGTCAGTCCTGATAATGCACGATATAGGGAGATGAGAGGAAAAGCACCTCTGATTGAGCTATAAGTGGAATAAGTTCACAGAACATGGAAGGAGGGCTGCCTTCTGAGTTTGTGCCCCACCATGCTGTTGAGTAGTAACTCTTCAGACAGGTGAGTCACAGGATCAATTAGCAATGTGTACAACAGTGTCTCAATCCCAAAAAATAACTTTTAAAAATCCATCTGGCCCCTTCCAAGTCTTTAAAACGGTTATCTTTTCTATGCCGTGATTGCAGATACCTGTGCATTCCAAATTCTAACCAAGCCCTGCAAAGCTAAGTCTCACGTTTACAAAACAAATTGTGATGTTCACCATTCAGTGCCCTGCTTTGTGCAGAGATGAGCAGTGCTATTCATTGGCACTAATTTTACTTTCTCAGCCTATTAATCAAATTGGACAACATGCCAGTTACTGACTTCTAGACTCCCAATTGATGAATGTTTTGAGTGAAGCCTGTCACTTGCTAGCTTGAAGACCACTGTTTTCTGAAGCTTTACATGTATTTATCTCTGCTCCTAACTACTTTTTAAAATTGGAACTTAGTGTTGATAGCAGAACCTGATACCTTTTTCAAAATCAGTCGCTGCACTAACCAACCGATCTCAGTTAACAGATGCTTGAATCTGAACTCTGACATTTCCTTTTGGGGTTTAATTCTAAGTTGGTTAAGTGCCAAGCTATTGCTGATATTAAGAAAAATTGAAAATATCTTTACATTCATTAAAGATTAGCTTCATTTGTCATATATACATCGATATATTGGAATATACAGTAAAATGTGTCATTTGTGTCAAAAGTCGACACAGTCCAAATGTGTGCTGGAGGCAGCCTGTGACCCCAGGCTACGGTACCAACATAGCGTGTCCACAACTTACTAATATGTGGGAAGAAACCAGAGCACCTGGAGGAAACCCTCATGGTCACAGGGAGAACAAACAAACTGTCTACAGGTGGCGGTGGGAATTGAACCTCGATCGCTGGCACTGTCATACCATTGTTAATTGCTCGCTACCACGCTGCCATTGTTAGATAGTCAAATAAAATGAAATGTTTAGAATTTAAAACACATTGTACATGGGGGAGAAAGTGTCTCGCAGATGTTAATATTCAGCATTGTTTAATGTCATTTCCAGTACAGAGGTGTAAAGAACAAAATAATTGTTACTCCAGCTCTGATACAGCACAAAAAATATAAAATAAGAACACAATAACAATATAAAAAATGCAATGAATATAAATACGTAAGATAGCTTATATACATTGTATGTCCTTAAAGTGGTGTTAGGTAAGCGCTATCTGTACATAAGGTGACTGACAGGAAATGATGAAGTAGTGGTGGTTGGGAGTGTGAAGGGATGCAACCTTACTACTTGGGGAAAGTAACTGTTTTTCAGTCTGGTGGCCTGCCACCCTGATGGAAGTGGGACAAACAGTCCATGAGCAGGGTGGGTGGAATGATGCATTTAATAGTTTTGACTACTTACTGTGGAGCCTTCCTCTCTGTTGCAGAACTGTTTCCATACCATGCAGTGAAATAGCATGTCAGGATGCTTTCAACTGTACATCTGTAGAATGATATACGTATAGATCCAGCTCTCTGCAGACTCCTCAGAAAGTAGAGGTGTTAGTGAGTGTTCCTGATTGTGTGAGAGATGTGCACTCCCAGGACTTTGAAACTGGTGGCTTATAGTGCTGTGTTGCCATTGTAAAGAGGAGTGGGAGTGTGCGAGTTCTCCTGAAGTCGAAAACCGTCTCCTTTGACTTGGTGACATTGAGGAGGAGGTTATTTGCCTGGCACCAGGCTTAGGCAGTCTCATCGTTATCGATGATGAATCTACTTTCTCCATGGATCCAGTTTTTAGAGTCGCCACAAATTACTTGTCCTGTTTAAGAGACTGGGTGATGATTTTTCTTTGTTGATAATGAATGCATCCTTTCCTTCACTTCTCTCCCACTTTTCAGGCTCACACCATGTACCAAGTGGGTCTGATGGAGACTGATCAGCATATTGAGTTCTTCTGGACAGCACTGGAAATGTTTACACAAGAGGAACTCTGCAAGTTCATCAAGTTTGCTTGTAATCAAGAACGAATACCTTTCACTTGTCCATGCAAAGATGGAGGTCCAGATACTGCCCATGTTCCACCATATCCTATGAAGATTGCCCCTCCTGATGGAGCTGCAGGTAACCTGATGGTTTTGATTTGTCATTCTGATGGAAACTTCATTAATTTTGCACTGTAGTCATAAATTGTAACCCTTCAGTTTTTAGACAGGGACGGACAGACAGAGTATAAGATGTAAGACAAATTGAAACAGGGTTAATTAAGTATTAAACAGGACTTGTGTTCTACAAGTGTAATAACCTAATAGGGTTACAATGCCATGGGAATGACAGAGGTAGAACTAAAAATGAGCAAGAATGAATTATAAATATTCGTACTGGCTGGTGTTTGGGAAGAAAAAGATTGGGGAGGCATGGGAGCAGTGATTAAAGGAGAATATTCCAGTATTGTAGAGAGAGGATGTCCTGGAATAAAATCGTAAGATTTTTGGAGCAGAATGAGGCCATTCAGCCTACTGAGTCTGTTCTATCATTCAATCATGGCTGCTTTTTTTCCATTCAGCCCCATTCTCCCACCTTTTCTTATAATCTTTAAACCCCTTACCAACCAAGAACCTATCAATTTGTGCTTTAAATATACCCAATGACTTGGCCTCCACAGTCCTCTGACAATGAATTTTACGAACAACTATGCACACATTGCCAAGTCTCTTGTACTAAGGAAATTAAGGACTGACGTTAAGTTCAGATGATAAAAGTGGTACATACATTCTGATGAATGACAAAACCAGCAAGGGAAAGTACTTGTGTTCGAGTGATCTCCCTGTCTCCCCCCCTTCCTTTCTCCCCACACTTACCCCTCCCCCTTCTTCCACCCCCTCACCCCCTCCCACTTCCCCTCCACCCCCCCCCCCCTATTGGAGTATGGTGTGGGAGCAAGGTTTATTCAACACGGTTTGTAGATTGGAGTCTAATTCACATTATCATGTGTTCTGTTTTCTGGTCGCTCCTGTTTGTTATATTAGGCGATTTTTGAATAGGAGTGGCCTGCAGATAATGAACACAGCAGAACTCAAACATGCCTTTTGATTTCATGTTTTATATTCTGTGTTTTTGCTCAATTTTGTTGCCGTTTGATCAATATTTTTGTGTGTGAGGGAGGGACAGGTTGATGTTTTTTCATTGAATGGGTTCCATGGTTTTTCTTTGTTTCATGGCTGTGGGGAAGGCAAATCTCAGGGTTGTACACTGCATACATACTTTATTAATAAATGTACTTTGAATCCTTTGAATATATTGTACAGGAGTAAAATACCACGTGATCAGAAAGTTTGGTTTGCAGTTACACATATTTTTTAACTTGACTGTTTTATTCCTTCTTTTCGCATTGACGCACAGGTTCACCAGATTCCCGATACATCAGGGTGGAAACTTGTATGTTCATGATCAAACTTCCTCAGTATTCCTCGCTTGATATAATGCTGGAAAAGCTCCGTTATGCCATCCACTACCGTGAAGACCCTCTCAGCGGCTGAGCAGGTTGCACCCAGAGTTTCCACATCCTTTCACAACACATGGTGATGCCCGAGAACCTCCTTAACCCTGCTTTTAAGAAAGAAATAAAGGAATTGGGGTGGAAGTACAGATGGAGTCTGAGCCATAGTCCGGAGCAGTTCATCCTGAACATGCCTCGAGCAAAATGCTTCCACTCTGGTGCAAACTTTCTTTTTGTAAATTTCCATTTCTATTGATGGACTAAAAATGGTGTGTTGCTGTCTTGTTAAGCAGCTATTCCAAGAGTGTATGGTGCTTTCACCACAACAGCAGAGTATGTTACTGTAAATTTAAAACACAAACACTTGTGTTCAAACAGAATATTAGTTGATTGTAGAATTACTGTTTTATATTTGTAATCTTAACTTTGGAGCAGAATTTTACCTACTGTCACAACTGAGGGAAAAGTTACCGCTTTTGCTTGTGAAAATTACACAGAGGACGCCAACATTCAGGATCAAGTTTGGCTTCTAAAATGTCAAATGTATCACATGCAACAGAACTGAAATGCTCCAAAGTTAATATGTTGTGATTGGTGTACAGGAAAGCTTACCTCTACCTACCCGCTAAGAAACTTTTAGTTGTAGGTGGATATGTATGAATCATGTGACCTTGGCTGCCTCCCCTTTTCTCCTTTCCCCTCCCCACCATCCAAACCAAAAGTGTGTGTACTTTTGGTATATTGGATCAGCACGTGCCAGACTTCTTCATCGAGTCTCTCAAATGTCCTTGCCTCATTTTGATGGATTCTGTCACACTGACTGCATCCTTGGCTACAAATACTTTCATGCTCTGTTCCCTGTTCTCAGTGGTTTTAAGGTGTTTTGAAATAAGAGGAAGAGCCTTGGACTAGAGCTGGACAGGGGAATTTATTGGTTATTTATTTTCTACTTATGAACAACCTGGAATGGATCAATTCAGTGGAACCTGGTGATGAGATTTGAAGTGCGTAGTATTGTGGCAGTTGACCAGAAATTTTATTTTGCATCAAGGGATTAGTTGCTGAAACAGTTGGTGGTTTTAACTCACCATTTTTGTTTAAACCTGTGTTAGACTTTCAAATTACATCCCCTGCTGGCTAAATAGTTACTCTCTGGGACACTGTTGCATTAACAAATGACTAAGATATGCGTGAGTGTGGTCTAGAATTACTTGCTTTTTTTTCCCCCCATTGTCTGCCTTCAGCACAGTTAAAGCTGGCTTCTGTCACAGCAGATTGAAGAATGGATTGTAAGCCCTAAATCAAGTCCAATTGCCATTTTTGAATTTTTATTAAATACACACTCCAAAGCAACAGCATGAACTCCAATTAATGAAAAATGAAATAATCCTGCTGTGGCTTTGATTTGAAATTTGCTTTGAAAATAGCCTGAGTTACATGCAAATCTTCACCCCGCAGTCGCATACACTGGAATTTTTGTCCTAATTCCATATGACATGGTAAGCTTCTCAAGTCTAACTTGGTGGCCGTTTTGAAATAATATTTTGTACTGTTTAATAATTATGCATGGAAGTTTCAGAACTCATTGAACAGTAGCTTGGTTAACTGTATCCTTAGTGCCATTTGTTTTAGGGCACATTGACAACTGTGCTGCTTGAGGAGATGTTGAACTGGTGTCATGGATTTGATATTATTGCTCATCATTCCCAGTGCTTTTGTCCTAGCCAGTCAACTTAATTGTGTTTAGGATTTGGAAGAGGGGAGTTAAGTAGAAGTGGAAAGCACATCGTCTGGAGTGAAAATAGCTAGCAGTCTCTGTCTGTGCAGATTACCTTTTTTGAGATATTAAAATTGAAAGGAACCAGCATTGCATTTCGTAATCTGGTTGGGTGAATTTACTGCTATCTGACGTAGAGTGAACAGCATTAATACATTTCCATGGAGAATCCCATAGAAGTCATAAATTTAGTTCTGGATTAGAATTCTTTGAATTTCTGAATGTTTTTTGATATTTGAAATGAAGACCTGTAAAGAGGAAAGGTGTTATCATTCAATTTGGCAGTGTATTGTATGTGCAGCAGTGCATGTGTGATGTTTTGTAATTACACTTCAATTGTATATATTAAAAATATTTAAGTTCTTTCTGCCCCAAATTTTATGGGTTTAAATTCGCAGATGCTTGAAACAGTGTTTTAATTCTGCGGTCATATAGTTCATAGATTATTGCTGGGTAAACTTGTGAATTGATCCAGTAGCCAAGAAGCCCTTGGGATAAATAGTTAACTGAGGGTTAGAAGGTAGAACATTAACCTCTTGCAGCTTTTTGTCCTTATGGGTTCCTAGTATGTTTATGAAAGGGGGTGGGAGCCATGTGTCATGTAGAATGTGTGGAACCTCAAATCAAGATCTACCCTGGCTAATAATCCCACTATTCCTTGTAATGGTCACTCATTCTACTTTATATTAAAAAATCGAGCTGTGAAAATGGGGTTGACAAAATAAAAGGTTTTGTTCTGATGTAATACTCATCAACATGTTATATTTATCAAGATTGCTTATAAAACTTGAACTAAAACTACCTTTAAAGTTATTCTGGGTTTAATCAGGAGCACTTTTATGGAATTAGAGCTGAAGTCACAAAAGCTTGGGCAGTTTGTGGAAAGCAGTTTATTACTGGCTATCAAGGACATGGCAAGAGAGAAGGAATAGTCTCAAGGGCCATGAATGTGTAAATGTTGCTGGATTTAATCCAGCTCTTTGTTGTCCAGGATGTTTGTTTGAAAGCTCATGGTAGGAGGCTTGAGGAATACACACACAGCTGGATACACAGTATAGTGTAATGTAATCTATTATAGGGTGTAGAGTACATCATCATTTGCTGTGCAATGGTCAGATGGCCTGTAAGTATATGAGTGAAGGCTCTGTTTAATAACTGAGTGAGTGAATGAAGGTTTTGTGTAATTATAGTTGTTTGGCAGACAGAGCGCAGAGATCTACTGCAAGGGTTGGTGCTCAGTTTATTTTTCAGTTTTCACAAATTATACACATAGTACACATGCAAGTTCTGGAATAAGATTCCTGTACTGTGAAATGTTGAGTGTGTCTACTGGACTGGTTGGTGAACATCACCTATGAAACAAGATTCAACTGATTGGGATAAATAGAATGGACAGGAACAAACTTTTGTTTACCGATACCTTTTATTGTATGAGTTGCACCCCTGTAATTAACCCTTCACTTTTAAAATAAAAAAAACACAATGACATGAATGCATTTGATAGGTTAGTCTTAATCCAGTGCTTAAATTAGAAATTGTTTTCTGTAGTTTCATGAAGTTCAAACAACAACATGGCCAGCTGTTTCTTTAGACAGATGTGCATTATATTGTTGCTTGAACAATCACTTACCCTTGTCCTTAGTTTACACTGATACCTGTGTGGATCTGGCTCTTTGTTCCTACCGTTAGAGTGATGTGCTGGTTGTGGTGATGTTAATCTGCTGCTACAACTGCTCCATTTTACTGCGAGCATCCAGAAGTTTAATTTTTAAAGACATATCAACATACAGGTGTTAATGTGCTCTGTACAGTCATTGATGTATATTTATTGCAATTATTTATGAATGCATCTTAAAATCATCTGTAATGTTGATCTTGTCTGCAGTGGTACTTAAAGCAGTGATGTATGAATGGGAATTACATTCATATTAAAAATCTGAAACATATTTTGTTCTGTAGTTGTCATTGCGAGGAACAACTACCTTTATATAGTAATAGAGGAAGCATTAAGTAATGCATCAGTGCGCTTAAGGGATTGGTGTAAATATCTGAAATGAGACATGGGGCTGTGTACAGGTAGTTGGAGAATCAGGCCAAAAGGAAGTCATAACAGGTCAGAAAGACGACAGGACTCAAGACTTCAAAGTTTGGAATGTATTTGATGATTTCTTGAAAAGTGAGATTGAATGATAAAAGGAGTTTTCATGCTCACGGCAGCACTGGGATGGCACTTATGCATGGTCCATCTTGGTATTTATAATTAGTGAAAATTTGGTCTTGCATATTTTAAAGAAGCTAATCACAATTTCATGAAAGCAACCCTCATTTATTATACTGTAAATCAGTACAGTTAGTTATCTAAACAAGAGATTCTGTAGATGCTGGAAATCCAGAACACACACACAAAATGCAGGGAGAATAACAAAGTAAACAGTTAATGTTTCGGGCCAAGATACACCTTCAGGACTGGAAAGGAAGGGGGAAGGAGGAGGGTCATCAGTGGGAAGTGATAGGCAGGTGAGAAGGGCAAGAGGCCAGAGTTGTGAAGAGGAGGAGGAAAAAAATATCAGGAGAAGTTAATGTTCAAGCCATCAGACTGAAGGCTATCCAGACTGAATACAGAGTGGTGCTGCTTCACCCTGAGAGTGGTCTCATCACAGCACAACAGGAAGCCATGGACTGGCACGTCGGCATGGGAATAGAAAATAAAATGGTTGGCCACTGGGAAATTCCACTTCTGGCAGATGGAACAGAAGTGCGTGCTTGACAAAGCAGTCCCCTAGTTTACAATGGGTCTCACCAATGTGAAGGAGGTGACCCCAACAGATCCGGAAATGAACTGTTGCCTCACCCGGAAGGACTCGTTGGGGTCCTGAATGGGCAAGTGTAGCACTTTGGTCACTTGCAGGGGAAAGTGCTGGAAGGGGGAAAATGAGCAATTCCTCTGTGTGTGGAGTCGGGGGAGGAGAGGAGAGAGCAGGTAAAGATGTATTTAGTGGTAGGGGCCCACTGGAGATGGTGGAAGTTGCAGAGGATTGTGTGGAATGCAGAGGCTCATGGGATGGTAAGCAAAGACAGGATGAAATCTATCCCTGGTAAGGTGCTGGGAAGATGTGACTGCATCCTGCAAGTGGCCAAAGTATGACACCTGCCCATTCACCACCTCCCTCACCTCCATTCAGGGCCCCAAACATAACTTCCAGCTGAGGCAACGTATCACCCGTAAGTCTGTTGGGATCATCTATTGTATCCAGTGCTCCCAACACTGCCTCCTCTACATTGATGAGATTCATCGTAAATTGGGGGACCACTTCATCGAGCACCTCCGCCCCATCCACCAAAAATGGAATTTCTCTGTGGCCAACTATTTGAATCCCTGTTCCTGTTCAGACATGGCCTCGTCTTGTGCCACAATAAGGCCACTCGCAGGAGGAGGGCCACTTCATATTCTGACTGGATAGTCTCCAGCCTTCTGGTTAAAAAAAATCCCTCCCCTTTCCCTCTTCTTCTATTCCCCATTCTGGCTTCCTCCCACTTCTCATCAATCTATCTCTTCCCCACCCCACCCCCCCCCGGTCCACCCTCCTCTCCCATTAGATTCCTTCCTCTCTAGTCCCTACCCCCCTGGCTTCACATATCACTACCTAGCCTCCTTCCCCTCCCCCACCTTTTCATTCTGGCATCTTTCCCCTTTCCAGTCCTGAAGAGGAGTTTCACCCTGAAATGTTGACTATTCCTTCATTTCCAAAGATGCTGTCTGACACGCTGAGTTCCTCCAACATTGTGTTAGTTGTCTAATTTTAAAAAGTATAAGGTTTCACAGTTCAAAGTGCTGCTGATATAATGGAATGAGACAATTTTTATCTATTTAAAAGGACTGTTTGTCATTTAGCTCAGTTCACACAATGTGCAGTGTAATTGTGTACTGTTTTGCTAATTCAGGGAACATGAAGGTATGTGGTTCAGATTTTAAAGCAACAATGGTGGTCATGAGGGGAGAGAGCAAGGTAAATGTTAATGGTAAAGATCAAAGTGCTGGTGCAATAAATTAGACAAAAAATGCCATGAGGTAAATTCAGGACAGCCATCAAAATAAAATGACTGCAAGTATACTGCTCTTAAAGGCATTTCACCAACCAGGATCATTACCGTATCATTTCTCCACACCCCACTGGGGAATCACAGGTATACATAATAACTGTTAATTACCACCACCACCCCTTCAAACAATATTCAGAGTTTAAAAACCTTAAAATCAAAGAATTGCACTACAATTAGTATAAATTTAAACAATGATTTACATGATGGAATAGATGGCTTTTGCTGTCAAGTTTGCAGGTGATACGAAGATTGGTGGAGGAGCAGGTAGTGTTGTGGAAACAAGGCGGCTGCAGAAGGTCTTAGACGATTAGGAGAACGGACAAGAAAGTGGCAAATGAAATTAATGCACTTTGGTATAAGCAATAAATGTGCAAACTATTTTCTAAATGGGAAGAAAATCCAAAACTCTGAGATGAAAAGAGACTTGGGATCCTTATGCAGAACACCCTAAAGGTTAACTTGCAGGTTGAGCCAGTGGTGAGGAAGGCAAATGCAATGTTAGCACTCATTTCAAGAGGTCTAGAATATAAGAGCAGGGACGTGATGCTGAGGCTTTATAAGGCCTCACCTTGAGTATCATGAATAGTTCTGGGCTCCTTATACAAATAAAGATGTGCTGGCATTGGAGAAGGAGCAGGTTCAGAGGTACTTCAGAAGGATGATTCCAGGAATGAAAGAGTTAATCATACAAGGAACAATTCATGGCTTTGGGCCTGTACTCACTGGAATTTATAAGAGTGGGATTTCATGGAAACCTCGCTAGTGTTAAAAGGCCTATACAATAGATGTGGAAAGGAAGTTTCCCGTGGTAGGGTAGTCTAGGACAAGAGGGCACAGCTTCAGGAAAAATGGATGTCCATTTAAAACAGATGCAGAGAAATTTTTTTAGCCAGAGGGTGGTGAGTTTGTGGAATTTGTTACAGGTCGCTGTGGAGGCCAGGTCATTGGATGTATTTAAGGCAGAGCTTGACATGTTCTTGATTGGACAGGGCTTGATAGATTACGGGGAGAAGGCGGTGAGTGGGGCTGAGGGGGGAGAAAAAGGATCAACCATGATTGAGTGGCAGAGCGGACTTGATGGGGCCAATGGCCTAATTCTGTTCCTATGTCTTATGGAATTAATTCTAATTGATCGGTTTGGGGAATGTAGTACCCCAAGCTAGTAAGCCCCTCCTCATAACACCATCAGTTATTCCACTCTTTAAGAATGAAAACTATAGGTAAGAAATAGGGTGGGGGGGGGGGAAGAGAACATTTTTGTATCGCATATTGCAAACTAATAATGTATAATTACAATATAGATGTAAAACCAGTGGTTGTTTCATGAGTGGCTGACACAGAGGAAATGACAGTGAAATACATCCTTTCAGAAAGGGAGTGCTGCTTTATACATCCAGCAACTTGAGACCATAAACTGACAGTCATTAATTTCCAACCTTATTGTGAATTGACTAATCTGTTAACAAAAGTAGTCTAATTAAAAGCAATAACTTTAATGGTTCCCAAAATATACATGGTCAAGCAGCAAGAGGCAGTCAAACTGGGAGCACATAATGGCCAGTTGGAACACAAGTACTTCTGAACATACCTTGCATTTTGAAAAGAGTGCATGTGAAAAACATGTTAGGAATGAACTTATAACCATTAGATTATGTACAAAGTTTTAAAAGGTCCTTCAGTTTTCTCGTTGTGGAATCAGCACAAAGACAAACAAACCTCTAATTCCTTTACACATTCCTTAAAGCAGACCTTCCACCTTTCAAAGAATTTTATAAATCTAAAAGTTATCTCCTAATTCAATATAAAAAGTGCTTACAAATTTCCCTTTTCCTGACCATAGTAAGAATGGTTACCAATCATCTTAATGGGAATTACTACTCTGGGAGGCAAGAGGTATTCTTTTTATATTTTGAAAAAAAGCAAGATGGTTAACTAACTATTTCCTCCAACACTTAACAGGTTGCAACAGAGACATGCTTACACAATACCCAAAATAGCAATGCTACAGTACAACCACAAATATAACCTAAAGAGTTCATTTCTATTTATGGACCGATACAAACTTTAGATATTAATATGGCTATACCAATTGGAACACACTTCTTATTTGCAAATGGGCAAGGTTTTCTCCTTCCTCAAATGCATCTTCTGAATTGTGCAGAGTACTGCCTGACTTGCTGAGTTCTTTCAGCACTTTGTACGTTGCACTTGTTTAACATTTTTCCCTCTTCCCACTGCTAAGCACCACAGTTAAGCCTACATTTTTTTCCACTTAAAGAGATTTTTAATATTTGCCTTCAAGCAAAATGCTGAGCTACATGTCCTCTCTTCTCCCCATCTCTACATGTGGGGTGGGGTGGGGTGGGCAGGCTAGTTCACCAATCCAGGTTTTTAACCAGTTCTAAACTGCTACTATTAAACTTCCACATACATTAATTTTTTCCATCAATCAAAGTAGAAGATTCTAAATTCTAACAGGCAATACATTCCTAAATCCATTTTGAAAAGAAATGCAGTTCTAATAAACTTCCCCCATATTTTTGTTTAAATGCTATCTGTGCAAGCTTCAGCCTGTTGAAAACATACAGCCTACAGGTCTGCTGGATATGCAGTCTCAAATTACACAATATATTAAAGCTTTTATGACATTATAATGTCAAAGATCATTTGTCAATAAATCCCACACTGACCACAAATGATAATCAGTGCATAGTATGAGGAAGGTCATAGTGTCAAACAGACAAAAAAAGTGAACGCACAAGGGATGCATTGCAGGATTAGTAGTAAGCAGGTTGCAAAGCAAGAAAAGTGCAGAAATTGAGCATGATACATATAGAAGAATGAGCAAGCATTTTGAAAGAGCAGCACATGGAACTATAAGCTAAAACAAAATGATAATGCAACAAGGTTTGCACACTCCTGTTTTCTCCCAAAATAAAAAGACAACTGTACATTATCATGAATCAAAAACAATATCAAGATGCAGCCAAAAGCAGATTGCTAGATCTCTTCCAAAATGTTTGGGATTTTTCTGATGGCTGAACCTTTCACTAGCCCAAGGTTTCCCAACCTGGGGTTCACAGACCCCTTGCTTAATGGTATTGGTCCATGGCATAAAAAGGTTGGGAGCCTCTTTCTAGCCCTTTTCTAACCATCTGATTATCCTTGGAATCTTTCCACAGCAGGCCCTGTGGCAATGGAATAAGATCTGTCAAATAAGCTTTAGGAATTTTCTTCCCCAAACTGACACTCATTCATTTGCACAAAATTATACCCAAACCACCATCAGTGCATGGAAAATACTGGAAATCCAAGCAGCCACCTGACAGCATTCCAGACTAGAGTTCAATAATTGCAGATAATTGATTTCCCCATTTCTTTAGACCCATCTTTAGTTTCTTGCCTCTATACAGCCTTGGTTACATTGTCCCATTTACCTTTTTCCTCCATGCACTATTTTCCATTCCATCCTCCCCCTTCCACTTCCAATCACATAAACTTGTTCTTTCACCAGCCTAGTTCTAACAAAACATTCTCTCCTCAGATGTCCAGCAGATCGTGCAACATTTTTGCAGAATTTTCCATTTTAACCTTAAGTTAAATATCTGTTCACTTATATAGTTATTATGTGGTAGAGGGCCCGATAGTGAGCCGACAACATACAAGTCCATGTAGCGTAAAAAAAAATTAATGAAAACCAAGTTAAAAGGAAATAAAACAATAGCACTTAAAACAATTAGATATTTTCTTTGCATAGGAAGAAAAGAGAAGTCCTGAGTTTAGGATTAATGATAATTTAGTTTGACAGCATTGAAATGTATAATTCAGTCCCAGTTTGTCACTCCTCTTCCTTTCCAGCATTTTCTGGCCTAGTTTTTGGCAAATTTTGCTGCAATAGAGAAAAAAAGACATGTTTTTAAACAAGTTGAGTTTTGATGAGAACTTAATTAACTTTTTTCACAAAATGCCTGAGTTGCTAAGTATTTCCAGCATCTTCAGCTATTATTTCAGATTTCCACTGCCCAAAGGGTTTTGCTTCAATCACATTGATTACAATTAGAAATTTATCATACAAGGCATCATCTGACCCAGTTTGTCAATGGAAAGGACTACCAGCCTGACCCCACCTTCCAATACTAGGGCTATAGCTCTTTCAATCACAGCTCTCCAAATACATGCTAAACCATGTAATGTTTAAATGTGACGAAGATTTCTGCCTCCACTAACTCCTCAGGCAGTGAGATCCAGATCCCTACAACTTCATGAATAACTGTTTTCCTATTTCTGCACTCTACTCCCTGGCTTTTGATTTTCTTACTAAGGGAATCGAGTTTTTGGGAAGGAGGTACAGGAACCTTAGGTCCCAAACCATCAGGTTCAGGAACAGTTAGTACCCTTCAACCATGAAGCTCCTGAACTAGTGTGGGTAACTTCACTAAGCTGAGTCCACAACCTATGGACTCACTTTCAAGCACTCTGCAACTCATGTTTTCAGTATTACTTATTTACTATTTATTTATTTATTATTTGCCTATTTTTGCATTTGCAGAGTTTATCGTCTTTTGCACATTGTTTGTCAGTCTTTGTGTGTAGTTTTTCATTGATTCTGTTGTATTTCTTTGTTTGACTGTCAATGCCTACAAGGAAATGAATCTCAGGGTAGTGTATTGTGACATGTACGTACTTTGATAATAAATTTACTTTGAACTTTATTTACTGTATCTGAGCCCTCATTTATATCATTTAAATCTCCCTGAGCATCTATTTTCTTTGGAAAACAGCCCAATTTTTAGATCCTGATAATATCTTCCTAAATTTCTTCTGAAGCCATATCTTTCTTGTGATGTGGAACCAGAACTGTAATGTAGTACTCAGATGGAGAGTGTTCCTTGGCAATTATTAACACATTCTCTTCAGTGTGGTGGAGCACAATTCCATTGGTCAGCAATGTTCTCTGATAACTTTAAGCAGCTAATAGTTGTAAGCCCAGTGTGCACTTGCAAGCAAATTAGCAGATGTGCCCATACAGACTTCACACCAGAAATCACTGGCTAGGAACCCTGTGAGGGCACCAAGACCAGAGTAAATTAGTAATCAGGCACAACATTTGACCTCCCAGTGTGACTCAATTCCACTCTAAGTGAACCATAAGGAGAAATCAAAATCAAGATCATCTAAATTTCAGAGTCAATTGAAGGAAGAGGTTGGGCATGTTTGGACTTCTGTTTCTTGGAGCATAATAATGTGAGAGGAGGGCACATCGTAACACCAAGGGAAATGATTTAAAAGGAATCCAAGGGCCAACTTCTCAGAGGGTAGTGTGTGTGTGTGTGTGTGTGTGTGTGTGTGTGTGTGTGTGTGTGTGTGTGTATGGGATAAATGCCAAGAGGTATCAAGAAAAAAAACATTTAAAATACATTTGGACAGGTACATTAATAGGCAAGATTTAAAAGTTTGACGTGGGCCAAAGGGGTCCAGCTTAGATGGTCATCTTGATTGGTACGGGTAAGTTGGGTTTAAACAGCCAGTTTCAATGCTGTAAGACTGACATTTCATTTAAATATTCTACTTAAGTAAGCTGACTGAGCCCAATATTCTATTGTATATAACAAAAACACATTTATAAATATTAAAGTGTACAATATACCAAACTTTCCCAACAATCTTCAAAATTCATGGTTACAATTCTACAAAACCCTGCAAGACTTCATGGCAATTGTTCTTGGGGCATTTCTCACACCCAAGTCACAGCAGTTTGCCGAGTAACAGCTAGTCATTCAGATCAGTGCAGGTTCTTTGTCCTTCATATTTCTTACAAACTGCTTTCAAGAATTATGTAAAGCTTATGGAATTGGGGCAGGAGTTGATTGTGAGATAGGGGATGGATAACATGAGTATGGACAGTGAAAGAAATTTAACTCGTATGTTTAGACGATATAATGTAAAGAATTATTTCATATCACTTGGAATTGATCAATTACCGAGCAATAGATGAATACATCAAAATTCAGGTAACCAAAGGTTCTGGCCCACATTATTGACTTTGACAAAACTGAAGTCATCATTAGCTACCATGTGAAAATATGCATTACATGAAACTTCCTGTACTAGCTTTGGTCACTCACATGGACAGAAAAAAAGTAGAAAGTGCATATGGTGTTGAAGGGAAATGTATAAGAACATAAGAATTAGAAACTGGATTTGGACATCTGGCCCATTGAACCTGTTCTATCATCCAATATCATGGCTGATCTTGTTGTTGAAGCCTCAGCTCTACCTACCTGACTTTTCCCTACGAGAAAATCTATCTGTGTCTTAAATATATTCAATCAGGTAGCCTCTACAGCTTTCTCATTTCCATCCTAAACCAATTCTCCCAAATCTTGAAGCAATGTCCTCTAGTTCTTGTCTCATCTACCAATGGAAACAACATTCCTGCCTCTAATTTATCTCTTTCATAACTTCATGTTTCCATAGCATCTCCTCTCATTCTCTGAATTCCACTGAGTATAGACCCAGGTGATTTCACCTTTCCTCAAAGGCTGACTGTCTCATCTCTGGGATCACCCAGATGCCAATACGTCTTTTCTCAAGGAGACCAGAATTGCACGCAGTACTCCAGGGCAGCCTCACCAGTACCTGTACAGTTGTAGTATAACCTCCATGCTCTTAACTTCAATCCCTATTGCAATGAAAGCCAACATTCCATTTACTTTCTTGATATCCTGTTGTATCTGCAAACCAACATTTTGAGATTCAAGCACAATTACTCCCAAATCTCTGTGCACAATATCTTGCTGCAATCTTTCACTATTTAAAAAGAGGCATCCATTATTCTCATGAGACCATGGATTTGCAGCTTGGAAGGTTTCCAGGGCGCAGGCCTGGGCAAGGTTGTATGGAAGCCCATGCCGCAAGTCTCCCCTCTCCACGCCACCGATGTTGTCCAAGGGAAGGGCATTAGGACCCATACAGCTTGGCACCAGTGTCATTGCAGACCAATGTGTGGTTAAGTGCCTTGCTCAAGGACACACACGCTGCCTCAGCCAAGGCTCGAACTAGCGACCTTCAAATCGCTAGACGAACGCCTTAACCACTTGACCACGCGCCAACACTATATGACCTATATTTAAATAATACAAAGTATATGACCTATTCTTTTCCTTCCAAAGTTGATGACCTCACATTTACCTACATTAATGAAATAAGGCACCTAAGAAATGGAAGGGGAAGATGATGAGCTTGACCTAGCCTGAAATATTTCAATTAAAGTCTCCCTTTTGGCTTCTGCTGTGTGTTTAAGATTACTCCATTACGTTTTCCTATGATTTGTTGGTGCCTCATTCCCACATGGAATAAGATTCAGATGAACATCTGCATAGCAGGAAAGAGAAAGTACCAATAAAAGAAAACACTGCCAAACACACAAGATTCCAGAACAATTTCATTTTCATTCTCTAGTTTTCATCCAAATTTCCTCAGAAATGATTCCCTTCACAAATATTTCATACCTTCATTCCTGAAACTCTGCTCCTAGAGGCAGCAGGAACTGCATTCGTAGAAAACCTGGATACTTCTGTCATCCTATTGAAAGAAAAACAAAAGCTTACAAAGAGGCACAAAGAGCAAGCACACAAATTCTAATCCTACTGACCAACAATGCTCTGGAATGTAGAGCACACTCAGCAATACCAGAATCAGACAGCTCTATTTTCAATAGAACAAAGAATCGGCCCATACAACTACATAAATAGAAGAATCAACAAATCACACTTAGAAATAATAGTTGGACAGATTAGTCCTTTTCCTACATTGTGTAAGCTCCAAAAATACAAACTTTATCATATAAAAACTTTCATACAGGGATCTTAGAACTGCCTGCATATTTGGCATCGTGTTTCCTTTTAATATAAGCTAGATACAAACTAGGACCCAAATGAATCTGGACAGTTCTGTGAAATTCATAAAAAGAATTTAAGAACTTAAACTGCATTGCTCTTAGCTATGCAGCCACACACATTGGAAGTGAGCTTGTATGCCTACCCTGCAGTGATACAAAAGCCATTTACCCCTGTTGAGGCCACTCAGTGTAATTATTACAGATTATGTTAGTAGTCTTTTTTTGTTCTGAAGAGGGAATGGTTTTTGGAGCAGATATTAAATTCAAAACTTTAAAATACAATCATAGTACCAAATGCTGAAGACGAGCCAAAACACATAACCACAAAATAAAGTGAATCCCACAAAAAAACTGCAACTTTGTCAACCCTTAATCTTTTAGCAAAAGCATCCTGCTGCGTTCACCAGCAACTTTTATGTGTGTTGCTGGAGGAACTCGGTGGTTTCAGTAGCATCTGTACTGGGGGAAAAGACACTGCTCAGCTCATTGAGTTTCTCCAGCAAGTTGCTTGCTGCTCCAAATGCAGCATCTGCAGTGTCTTGTCTCCTCACAAGCTTCTACTCTCTCTTCTGAAGAGCCAGTATAAGTAGTTCACAGGGTGGACTGGCAGAATGGACTGACAGGTAAAATTTAACAAAAGTGCAAAAGTACAAGTTTTAGTAGAGGAAACTACATAAAGGGGCTCCACAAACTGAGAGAGACCAGTATATTTACGTTCACAAACCTGGAAAATAAACGGCAGCTTGAGAAAGACACTGAATTAGAGTCATTAAAACAGGCCCTTTTGGCCATCTAGTCTGTGCCGAACCATTTAAACTGCCTACTCCCACTTGACCTGCACTGGAACCATAGCCCTCCGTATCCCTACCATCCATGTACCTATCCAAATATCTCAAACATTGAAATTAAGCTTGCACCACTTGTGCAGACAGCTCGTTCCAAACTCTCAACCCTCTGAGTGAAGAAATTTCCCCTCATGAAGAATTCGAGTTTTCATAAACAGCGGCTGACTACAATGCAAGTCATGAACCTTCACAAAATACTAGTTTGCCCATGTTAGTACACAGAATCCGAATCTGGTTTGTTATCACTGACGTGTGTCAGGAATTTTGTTTTGCCACAGCAGTACACTCCAAGACATAAAAGTTACTGCAAGTTATAATAAGAAATATATTTAAAAACACAAATAGTCCAAAAGGAGTAAAACAGTTCATGGACCATTCAGAGATCTGACAGTGGTGGGGAGGGAAGCTGTTCATTGCGGGTCTCCAGGCTCCTGCACCTCCTCCATTTTGGTAGCAATAAGACGAGGGCATATCCACCATATTCTCAGCATATTTCATGAAAAATATTTACTGGAATAGTTCCAGAGCAGTGACTAATGTTATAGGGAAAGCATGGAATTATTGGGAAAAGGTGAGGGAGAAATGCAAGAGATGTGTTTAACTAACATAGGTAAACGGAAAGAATCTGGCCCCATTAGTGGAAAGATAACAAAATGGAGGAGCAGCAAAATCTTTTTTGCATTGGCTGTTAGCATCATGGCCTCACAAGATGGTAACAGTGCTTTCAGTTATGGCTCAAAACGCAAACTATAGATCACTGCTTGAATGGGAAAGGAGAGATGGGACGAGCTGTACACAAAGTGGTGGCTTTTCCTGTGTGTTGATGGACAACTCCATCTTTAATTGACATTCTCCATGATAAAAACTTGTACCAAGACAGAAAAGGCTTTGCAACCACTAAGACTTCATAGCCCTGGCATTCTTACCTGACATGCATATTAAGTTCACCAAACATGATCATTAGATTTAAAAAAAAAAACACTTTAGAAATCAGAACTGATTTCCTGCTCCAAAGATTTAACTTCTCTGGCTTACTGCACAATTTTGAACCCTGTTCTCCAAGGATATTGGACAGGACAACTTCGGGTGCAGGAAGAGAATTGGATCTAGTCCAAATAGCTAATGAGTATTATCAGGTGATCTAACACTGGCAAGCATCAGAACCCCAAGCCTGTCCTCAAGCAAACAGCACAAATGAAAAGGATTAAATTGAGCTTTTAGTAAAACTGAACTGGAAACACTGGGGAACTTGAAATTAATGTGTTTCTTAGCCTTTGCAAATGTTATGTTTCAGTGAAGAGAAGGGAAGTTGATAACAGTTAGAAACAAAATTCACAGATCACCTGGTGCACAGTGAAACATTCAGTTACAATACAATGGCCACTAAATTAGGAAGGCTTTTTTTAATCCCTTTCTAATACTATGGCATTTCAATACATGTCAATAGATGGCTAGAAAATAAAACTATCCATTTTTATGGCTTTGGCAAATAGAATAATGTTGTTAAACACAGTCAAGATGTTTATCTACTTTTTACTAGTATAAATCGCTTCACCTGGGTCGAGCAACACGTGGTTGGTGAAAAGAAGGTTTGTAGCTTTCTGGAAAAACATCTGCTATAGGACGAAGGGAATCTCTTGACAATTCCAGAGGTTTGCGGACCCTCCTCCCCAGCTCAGGTGCTTCTCTGTTGGAAATCCTGGCCGTACTGTTGTTTGGAGCAATGGTTTCTGCATCTTGGCTTGTTACAGACGTCTGGGCACCACTGCCCTGTCTAAACGTTGTTGTAGTTCCTGTTGGTTTTGTTCTCAATGAATTTCTAATGGCCGGTCTTGCCTGAATGAAGTCACCCATAGAAGCAAAGTGGTCAGGTTCAACATCTCCTGCAATCACACGAACAAAAATCATGAAGAGCTTTACAAGCAGCAGTTTTAAAAATATACAAAGTAAAAATTACCTCTTGTAAATTCACTTACAAATGTAATTATTGCACATTGCATTAAATGTTTGAACATGAATCATTAATCAACCCTATCCCAAACCCTCGCTATTCATTTCCACCCACAACAAACATTTTACAAAGGCTAAGAAACACAAGGAGTTCAAGCTTCCCTCGTGTTTCTAGTTTGGCTTTACTAAATGCTCGATTTAGTCCTATGCTCTTTGCAGAGTGAGCACGTTGCAACGTGAAAGAAAGCTAGATATAAAAGAACAAGGACACAACAAAAAAGAGCTGCACTTGCCAGTTCTGACGATTCTACAAGGAATGTGGATGAAAACAATTACTTTGTCTGGTACTAAAGAAATGCACTGCAGAACATTTATTTTCAGAGGATGACAGGAACATTTTAAACAGAAACAGGCATAGACCATTCAATCCCCTCACTGATTTTCATTATGATATGTTAATCCCATATTTGTTTACTGCTCAAAATCAATTTCAGTCTTTGACGTACTCAAGCACCTGATCCTCTATGAAGAATCTCTTCTCATCTAAATTCTGAATGTCAGGACTTTTTATTTTGAGACTATGTGCCCCAATGGTGGAGGATTACAAATACCTGGGGATATGAATTGACAATAAACTGGACTGGTCAAAGAACACTGAGGCTGTCTACAAGAAGGGTCAGAGCCATCTCTATTTCCTGAGGAGACTGAGGTCCTTTAACATCTGCCGGATGATGCTGAGGATGTTCTACGAGTCTGTGGTGGCCAGTGCTATCATGTTTGCTGTTGTGTGCTGGGGCAGCAGGCTGAGGGTAGCAGACACCAACAGAGTCAACAAACTCATTCGTAAGGCCAGTGATGTTGTGGGGATGGAACTGGACTCTCTCACGGTGGTGTCTGAAAAGAGGATGCTGTCTAAGTTGCATGCCATCTTGGTCAATGTCTCCCATCCACTACATAATGTACTGGGTGGGTACAGGAGTTCATTCAGCCAGAGACTTATTCCTCCGAGATGCAGCACTGAGCATCGTAGAAAGTCATTCCTGCCTGTGGCCATCAAACTTTACAACTCCTCCCTTGGAGGGTCAGACACCCTGAGCCGATAGGCTGGTCCTGGACTTATTTCATAATTTACTGGCATAATTTACATATTACTATTTAACTATTTATGGTTCTATTACTATTTATTATTTATGGTGCAACTGTAACGAAAATCAATTTCCCCCAGGATCAATAAAGTATGATTATGACTATGACTATGACAATGCTACGCACCCAAGGCAAGAAATCTTTATATTTGTTCTTTTAAATTCTACAATTACGGGGCCCAGTCTACCTAGTTTCTCATTCCCCTCATGCTAGGTATCAGTCTCAGGAACATTGTCCATGTCCCCACCACAATCTTCCTCAACCAAACCACTGACTCACTCTATCTGTTCAAACTGGGCTACAGCTACAACTCAGTGAAATAAAACTAGCAATGGCCTCATGCATTTACCCTGGTGTCTCTGCCGCCGAATGGGCACATCCAGAATCTCTCTTGGCTCGGTCTTAGTAACTGGAAATGGTTGATCAGCTTCTTGATCAGGAGGAATTGCAGTTGGTGGTCGCAAATCACACTGATCCTGATGACAGGAAAAGACACAAATCAAGTTTTAGTAAGTGTTTTATTACACATCGGATATTCTTACCTCCTCCTATGCATTAAGTTTCTGCATTCTTTTTTTATTCAAGTCAGAACGGCTAAGCACAATTTATTTGAAATGGAACTTTATCAGAAGATTTAAAAGGAATCTTTTTTTTGTCAAGACAGCCCCATTTTAAGCAGAATTACTACCTACTCAAACATTCTGCTTCAGTTTACCCATGACAACCAGACCAAGTTAAAGACTTTATAGATATGCATTACTATCTCGTCTGTGAGATAATAATTGTAGG
Source organism: Mobula birostris (assembly GCF_030028105.1). NCBI lineage: Eukaryota > Metazoa > Chordata > Chondrichthyes > Myliobatiformes > Myliobatidae > Mobula > Mobula birostris. The sequence continues at coordinate 31,831,572 of NC_092400.1, forward strand.
CTTGAGGGTAAAATTTTGCAGTTAGCAGCAAAAGCAACCATTCTGAGAAACAAAAATTATACTTAGCTTACATAGATCTCCCAAAGGCAACCTACTGAGCAAAGGATATACATCGCATCATACAGCCATTGTAAACATCACCACACTAAGCACCTACAAATTAAGATTATTTCTCAAAAAACGGTTGGTACTTTTGAAACAAATCATTGTCCTACCGTTGGAACTGGAGCAAGCAATTTACAGATAGCAAGTTCCCACAAAAGGGAGAAAATAATGAACCACTACCCTTTGCTAACTGCCCCGTTCTTCAAGGAACAGTATTTTTATATGAAACCCAAGAACAGTTTTATTTACATATCTGAGCAAAAGGATTAAAACATCTTCCACTGTTTAAATCAGTACAAGACCAAATGCTTGCATAGCTGTTGTGATTGATTTCTAATCACAGCCATTTCCTGCAATTTATTTCAAGGATCTAAGAATAAGAGGCTATAAGGCATTAAAGGGACACTGAAAAAGAGACACCACTATTATTCTATTACCTGAAGAATCAGAAAAACAGCAACTGGAAGGATGAACTGAAGAGCAGATGACCCACAGAGACTGGTTAACAAAAAACATCAATATTGTTCTAAAATATTTAAACTGTGCAAATAATTGTATGCAGAACAAAAGCAATTGGACTGACATGAACAGTACAATTCCACTAATTACTAAATTCATTCGCTAAACAAGTTAATCATTTGAATGTTATAATGAAAATTAAGATTTGGAGAGTGTCTGAAAATTTGTATGAAGACAATCCATTATCTGCACTAGGTGTCTGCGCTGATTTTGTTCATTCACAGTCAAAAGAACATGGAAATATAGGCTGCATTCATCTGTCAATAACTATTGGGAACTAATACGTAGTTTTATGTACTGTAGTAATATTGATAGTGTTCTAATTTGTTCTGTATCTCATATTCTAAGGGGTTCACAAGCTTTCTAGCACTACTGTAACCTGTAACACCAGAGGTCCCAACACAATAGACTATCACTATACTACGATAAGGGATGCCTACCGTTCCATGTCTTAAACTGCATTTTGGGAAATCTGATCACTTGGCTGTCATCCTCCTACCTACATACAGACAGAGGCTAAAGAGCAAGGCTCCAGAGATAAGGATAACAAAGAAGTGGTCTGGGGGTAGAGAAGTGGCTACAGGATTGCTTCAGGGTGGCTACTGGACTGGGCTGTATTCAAGGACTCATTGGTGGATCTGAATGATTATACCACGGCTATCATGGATTTCATAGAACAGTTGTAGATGAGTGTGTCTCACTAAAATCAGTCTTCCCCAACAAGAAAGAGCCGTCTCTATTTCCTGAGGAGACTGAGGTCCTTTAACATCTGCCAGACGATGCTGAGGATGTTCTATGAGTCTATGGTGGCCAGTGCTATCATGTTTGCTGTTGTGTGCTGGGGCAGCAGGCTGAGGGTAGCAGACACCAACAGAATCAACAAACTCATTCGTAAGGCCAGTGATGTTGTGGGAGTAGAACTGGATTCTCTCACGGTGGTGTCTGAAAAGAGGATACTGTCCAAGTTGCATGCCATCTTGGACAATGTCTCCCATCCACTACATAATGTACTGGGTGGGCACAGGAGTACATTCAGCCAGAAACACATTCCACCGAGATACAACACAGAGCATCATAAGAAGTCATTCCCACCTGTGGCCATCAAACTTTACAACTCCTCCCTTGGAGGGTCAGACACCTTGAGCCAATAGGCTGGTCTTGGACTTATTTCATAATTTACTGGCATAATTTACATATTACTATTTAACTATTTATGGTTTTATTACTATTTATTATTTATGGTGCAACTGTAACGAAAACCAATTTCCCCCGTGATCAATAAAGTATGACTATGACTATGAAACATAGATGAATCATGAAATCCACAATCAGCTAAGGGCCAGATCAGAGGCATTCAAGTCTGACCTCCAAGTAAGATACAAGAAGTCCAAGGAACGATCATCAGAAAGCCATCTCACAGGTGAAGTAACAGTTCCGTACTAAACTCGAATCAATGAAGGATTCTCAACAATGTGGCAGGACTTGAATGCTATTACCACCTACAAAGTGAAATCAAGCAACAAAGCAAATCTGGACACAGGGATTCGCTTCCAGATGAGCTCAATGTCAAAGCATGGATGAGCCTTCACGAACTCCCACAGCCCCCGATGACCCCTGTGATTACAGTTTCTGAGGCTGGTACAAGAGCATCCTTCAGGAGGGTGAACCCACAGAAAACATCCGGCCCAGACAAGGTACCTGGCCAAGTACAATAGATCTGTGCTCATCAACTGGTTGGTGTGTTCACTGATATCTTTAACCTGAGGTACCCACCTGCACCAAGCAGGCTTCAAATATACTAATGCCCAAGAAGAACATGGTAACCTGCCTCAATGACTATCATCTAGTAGCACTTACATCCATATGAAGTGCTTTGAAAGTTAGTGATGAAAGACATTAACCCCTGCCTGAGAAACAACTTGGATCAGCTCCATTTTGCCTACCGGTACAACAGGTCCACAGCAGATGCCATTCCATTGGCTCTTCCCTCAACCCTGGAACATACGAACAGCAAGGATGCAAACACCAGGATGCTCTTTATCGACTACAGCTCAGCATTCAAGACTATTAACCCCTCAAAACTAACCAATAAGCTCCATGATCTTGGCCTCAATACCTCCTTGTGCAACTGGATCCTGGATTTCCCCCCAAGTCAGTTCAGATTGGCAACAACTCCTTCATAATCTCCATCAGCTCAGTGCACCACAAGTCTGTGTGCTTAGCCCCCTGCTCTACTCACTTTACACTTATGACTGAGTGGCTAAGCACAGCTCCAATGTCATATGGCAGGAGGAGAAGATGGCGGCGCGACGCAGTGCACACGGCCTATCCAATGAAATGATATCGTATTTGTTAAATAGAGGGCCGTGCACAATTCTGATTTGATGGAGACAGACGTGAGAAGCACGGAGGAACACCTGGAGAAACTTCTGAAATGCCCAGTTCGCTGCCGCTGCTACTGTGCGATCGAGAATCACCGGAGGGAAGGTCCCAAATCCTCGGCTTTTCCTGTTGCTGGCGGCCGGGGCTGGGGTCGAAGCGCTTGACAGAGATGGTGCTCGGTGTTGGAGGCTCGAGGTTTTCGGACGACTCAAGAGTCGGCTGTGGTCGGGTGCTTCCAGGATGCTGCATCGGCAAGTTTGCGGCGCTGGTAGCTCATGGCAGGAAGAGAGTTTTCTTCCTTCTCCCGTCTGCGTGAGATGATGGGACTTTCGAGAGACTTTGAACCTTTTTTTTTTTACCATGTCCATGGCCTGTTCTTCATCAAGTTACGGTACTGCTTGCACTGTTGTAACTATATGTTATAATTATGTGGTTTTTGTCAGTTTTTCAGTCTTGGTCTGTCTTGTGTTTCTGTGATATCACACCGGAGGAACATTGTATCATTTCTTAATGCATGCATTACTAAATGACAATAAAAGAGGACTGTGTATCCTCATATCTAATCTAAAATATTCAAGTTTGCTGTTACAGGCTGAACCAAAGGTTGTGATGAATCAGCATATAGAACGGAGATTGAAAACCTGGCTGAGTGGTGCCACAACAACAACCTCTCACTTAATGTCAAGACGACCAAAGAGCTGATTATTAACTTCAGAAAGATGAAACTGAAAGTCCATGAGCCAGTCCTCATGGGAGGTGGGGTGGGACCAGAGGTTGAGCGTATCAGTAACTTTAGAGTCCCCTGTGTTAGTATTTCAGAGGAGCTGGCCTAGGCCCAGCACACAAGTGCAATTACAAAGAAAGCACAGCAACGCCTCTACTTCCTTACAAGTTTACGATGATTTGGCATGACATTTAAAACTTTGACAAACTTCTATAGATGTGTGGGGGAGACTATATTGACTGGCTGCATATCAGCCTGGTATGGAAATACCGATGCTCTTGAGTGGAATATCCTACAAAAAGTAGTGGATAAGGCCCAGTCCATCACGGGTAAAGCCCTCCCCACCACTGAGCACGGAGTACTGTCACAGGAAAACACCATCCATCATCAAGGACCACCATCACCCAGCTCAAGCTCGCTTCTCGTTGCTGCCCATTCGGAAGCAAGTACAAGAGCCTCAGGACTCACACCACCAGGTTTAGGGACAGTTACTACCCCTCAACCACCAAGCTCCTGAACCAGTGGGGATAACTTCACTCGCCCCATCACTGAACTGATCCCACAACCTGTGGGGTCACTTTGTTCTTTTGTATTTGCGTAGTCTGTTGTCTTCTGCACATTGGTTATCTCTCTGTCCTGGTGTGTGTGGCCTTTCATCGATCTACTGCAGTTCTCGGGTTTACACAGTATGCTGCAAGAAAATGAATGTCAATGTTGTATATGGTAACATATACAGTGCTTATAAACAGTTTTCATCACCACACCCCCTTGGAAGTTTTCATGTTTTATTGCTTCACAACATTGAATCACAGAATTTAATTTGACTTTATTGACAATGATCAACGGTAAAGATTCTTTTGTGTCAAAGCGAAAATTAATCTCTACAAATTGGTCTAAATTTATCACAATGATTAAACACAAAATAATTGATAGCATAATTACTCACCCCTTTGAAGTCAGTATTTAGTAGATACACCTTTGGTAGCAATTACAGCCTCGTGTCTATGTGGATAGGTCTATGCACATCTGGACACTGCAATTTTTCCCCATTCTTCCTTAGAAAAGTGCTCAAGCTCTGTCAGATTGTATAGGAATCGTGAGTGAACAGCCCTTTTCATGTCCAGCCACAAATTCTCAATTGGATTCAAGTCTTGACTCTGACTTGGCCACTGTAGGACATTAACTTTGTTGTTTTTAAGCCACTCCTGTCTAGCTTTGGCTTTATGCTTGGGGTCATTGTCCTGTTGGAAAACACATCTTCTCCCAAGTCGCAGTTCTTTTGCAGACTGCATCAGGTTTTCCCCTCAGGATTTCTGTGCATTTTGCTGCATACATTTTACCCTCTACCTTCATAAGCCTTCCAGGGCCTGTGCAGTGAAGCATCCCCACAGCATGATGCAGACACCACCATGTTTCACAGCAGGGATGGTATGTCTTTGATGATGTGTTTGGCTTACGCCAGGGGTCCCCAACCTTTTTTGCACCGCACACCGGTTTAATATTGACAATATTCTTGCGGACCAACCGACGGGGGAGGGGTGTTAATCACAACCGGAATATAGGTAATAAGTCAACTATAAGTCACTTATAAATGGCTAATAAACTCAATTTTGTTTCTAAAAGGGTTTATCTAACGAATTTAATATTAAACACACAGCACATATTTTCCTCGCATGAATATAATGGTAAGTCAATTATAAATTAATAGCATCATAACATTTTAAGTAACATTTGGATATTAAACACACAGCGCATATTTTCCTTGTATGAACATATAAAATCATTGCAACACACCAATATCGCTGAATCAGTGGGAGCCCTGGGCTTGTTTCCTGCAACAAGACGGTCCCATCGAGGGGTGATGGGAGACAGCGATACTCGAAGGGGGTTCCTTATGTCCAGTCTATTCCGCTTGGCAGAGAGATGATGTTGGAAATGGAAGCAAGGTTTTCAGTGTTTTCGTGGCTATCTCAGGATATTTAGCCTTGATTTTGATCCAGAATGCCGGCAGAGATGTTATGTCAAACATACTTTTCAGCCCACCATCATTTGCAAGCTGGAGGAGCTGATCTTCTTCCCGTGCTGACATGGATGACACGTGGGTTCAAGTTCAAGAGTAGGTGTGACAGGGAATGAGGAAAGGTGCAGCTGACTCACACAGGGTTACCAGATTGGCTTTTCCGGCGGCAAATTCCAGAAATCGGTGTTTTTTCCAATGTAGTTGGTGTCAGAAAAATCATTTGGCTTTTTCACATGCTAAAATTATCTGCATGAAAATTACATACCATCCTTTTTCTAAAATATTTTCCTTTAAGAAACATAAACACGAGGAATTCTGCAGATGCTGGAAATTCAAGCCACACACATCAAAGTTGCTGGTGAACGCAGCAGGCCAGGCAGCATCTCTAGGAAGAGATACAGTCGACGTTTCGGGCCGAGACCCTTCGTCAGGACTTCTCTAGGAAGAGGTACAGTCGATGTTTTGGGCCGAGACCCTTCGTCAGGACTTCTCTAGGAAGAGGTACAGTCGACGTTTCATCAGGGACGAAGGGTCTCAGCCCGAAACGTCGACTGTACCTCTTCCTAGAGATGCTGCCTGGCCTGCTGCGTTCACCAGCAACTTTGATGTATGTGGCTTCCTTTAAGAAAAAAGCTTTTTGGTCAGTTACATTTGGCAATATTTCTGCCGCCAAGAGTCTGGGTAAGAAGGCGCCAACTGGCAAGTCGGCAACACAGTCACGTCGCCAAATCATATTGTTTCCTCGCAGCCCGGTACCGGTCCGTGGCCCAGCGGTTGGGGACCACTTGCTTACGCCACATATAGCATTTAGTCTGATGGCCAAAAAGCTCAATTTTGGTTTCATCAGACCATTGAACCTTCTTCCAGCTGACTGCTGGCAAACTCTAGCTAAGATTTCATGTGAGTTTTTTTTTCCAGCAGTGGTTTTCTCTTTGCCACTCTCCCATAAAGCTGCAACTGGTGAAGTACCCAGGCAGCAGTTGTCATATGCACAGTCTCTCCCATCTCACCAACTGAAGCTTGTAACTCCTCCGGAGTTGTCATAGGTCTCTTGGTGGCCTCCCTCACTAGTCCTCTTTTTGGGCAGTCATTCAGTTTTTGAGGACAGCCTGCTCTAGCAGATTTAGAGCTGTCCATTTCTTGATGATTGACTTAACTATACTCCAAGAGATATTCAGTGACTTGGAAATTTTCTTGTATCCATCTTCTGACTTGTGCTTTTCAATAACCTTTTCACAGAGTTCTTAGAGTGTTCTTTTGTCTTCATGGTGTAGTTTTTGCCAGGATACTGACTCATCAACAGTTGGACCTTCCAGATACAGGTATATTTTTACTACTATCAATTGAAACACTTTGACTGCACACAGGTGATCTCTATTTAACTAATTAAGTGATTTCTAAACCCAACTGGCTATACCAGTGATGATATGGTGTGTCATATTAAAGGAGGTGAACACTTATGCAATCAATTATTTTGTGCTTTATATTGTAATTAATTTAAATCACTTTGTAGAGATCTGTTTTCACTTTGACATGGAAGAGTCTTTTTCTGTTGATCAGTGTCAAAAAAAAGCCAAATTAAATCCACTGTGATTCAATGTTGTAAAACAATAAAACATGAAAACTTCCAAAGGGGGTGAATACTTTTTATAGGCACGGTATATACGGGATAATAAATTAACTGAACTAAAATGGATACATCAAACTTTGACATGTTATGGAATCATCATGTAGTTTTCTTTAAACCAAGTAAATTAGAATTCATCACAGCTTCTGCAAATACACTAAAATCTCACATACATACAAATTAACAGATCTTTTCTTACTGAGGTAGAGTCTTCTAGATGTCAACAGTTTTACAAAGGCACTAAGTATTGCTGTTGGAGCCGGATAGCTTAACTCGGTATTTATTTGTAAAAGGCATACACGTTTTTACCTGATGATGATATATTACATCTTCTTCCAAAGCTATACCACAGAACTCGCAAGGAATCATGACATCGCTATGCCTTAAACCTCCGATTGGACCGTATGATGGCAGTGAACGATCTTCAGCAAAGTAATCCCGATTCACATGGTGTTGCTGGGAGAAAATGTCATTTGTCCTGGGTGTGGAGACCCTTTGTAGTGGCAGTGGCGGAATGAGTGTATTACTTTTACTAAACGATGCAAAGGCACTTAAAGGATTACAGCCAGTCTGAAAAAGACAATTCTCGTCAATTCTGTGAAAACGGAAAGCAAAGGTGGAGCAAAGAAGCTAGTGTGAGAAAAGCTGAAAGAAAAAAGATACTTACTCTTTACCATATATAATCAGTGGCCACTTTATTAGGTACACCTGATCGTTAATGCAAATAATGGTCAGCCAATCGTTGGCAGCAACACAAGGCAGACATGGTTAAGAGCTTCAGTTGTTGTTCAGACCAAATATCAGAATAGAAAGAAATGTGATCTAAGTGACCTTGACTATGAAGTGATTGTTGGTGCCAGATGGGGTGGTTTGAGAATCTCAAAAACTGCTGATCCCCTGGGATTTCTCACGCACAACAATCTCTAGAGTGGACAGAGAATGGTGCAAAAAAAAAAAAAAATTGTCCCATGAGTGGGTGTTCTGTAGGCAAAAATGCCTTGCTGATGAGGGGGGTCAGAGGAGAATGGTCAGATTGGTTCATTCTGACAGGACCCCAAACAGTGATGTGCAGAACAGCACTTCTGAATGCACAACACATCAAACCTTGAAGTACAGTGACGCTAGAAAACATTGCTGCATGTCTCATGTCTGCAAAAGACCACCTGGATCTTCTACAACACTTCTGGGACAATGTTCTGTGGACAGATGAGACAAAAGTTGAACTTTTGGGCAGAAATGCACATGGCTATGTTTGGAGGGAAAAGGGCACTGCACACCAACACAAAAACCTCATCCCAACTGTGAAACATGGTGGAAGGAGCATCAAGCTTTGCTGCCTCAATCGTTGAGGGAACCATGAATTCAGAATTGTATCAGGAGAATGTCAGTGTAGCAGTCTGCCACCTGAAGCTTAATAGAAGTTGGATAACGAAACAAGACAATGATTCAAAAGACAAGAGTAAATCAACAACAGAATGGTTTAAAAAGAAAATTTGTTATTTTGGGAATGGCCGAGTCAAAGTCCTGACCTTAATCCTATAGGAATGTCGTGGAAGGACCTGAAACAAGCAGTTCATGCAAGGAAGCCCACCAACATCCCAGAGTTGAAGCAGTTTTGTAAGGAAGAATGGTCTAAAATTCCTCCAAGCCGATGTGCAGGACTGATCAACAGTTACCAGAAACATTTGGCTAAAAGTTATTGCTGTATGGGGGTGGGGAGGGGGGTCACACCAGTTACTGAAAGCAACAAATACACGAAATATTGGATCATTTTTCTCAGTAGATAAATGCATAAGTATAATGTTTTTTGTGGTATGTATTTAATTGGGTTCCCTATCTAGTTTTAGGTCTTACATGAAGATCTGATTACATTTTAAGTCATATTTATGCAGAAATAGAGAAAATTCTAGAGGGTTCACAAACTTTCTAGCACCACTGTACAGGACAGAGCAGCAGAAGGTCACACCGAGTTACACTCCTATACCTAATAAAGTGGCCAGAGTGTATAACTTTATTGTTAATAGTGTCTTCTAACCTACATATGAGTTTTAATAAGTTTCTTCTTCAACTTTCAAGAGAATCTGTTTAGATTGTACTTGTTTTATAAAGACAGTGACTATTTAATTTTGAGCTGCCTGCTTCTGCTTTGAATTCTGGCTTTTTTTTAAAAAAAGAATTTTACTTTGCTTTAAAGGCAAATGTTTGCAATACGGCCCCATTTTATTCAGTTGGGCACCAAGTGTCCACTCCTGACCAACTTGTACAGAGTTTTGGATTGGGTAAGTTGGTTCTACACAGTTTAATGCAAGTTATTTTTTTTCCCATTTTTATTTTACTTTTTCTTATAACCATGACATCCAATTAAGTAGTTCCAGGCCTCAATAATACATCACAATGCCAGCATATCGTAACCTTGGTTGATCATAATCAAACTCAGTTTTTGTTTCAAGGTTAAAATGTTTAATTACTCATTTGAATATAAAAACATTTCATAATTAATCATTACTAAATTTCTAATCTTGCCTAGTTAAGATCTTTACTACATCACATTTGCAATCAAACAACTGAAGCGTTGTGGGAGACTTAAACATTGAAACTGGAACACCAAAACAGCAGGCGGTGTGCTCGTTAATCGCCGGCTGCTGTCAGAGGTAGGCCCCTCTACTCGAGCGACCCCTCTCTCTTTTGGAGGGAGAGCCTGTAGGTCCTCAAGATGGGGGGGTGCTTGGAGAAGCGACGCAGAAGATTGTAATATTGGAACAGTGAGCTACTGATCTGCACTCTCGATGTTGCAGGAGCAACCTCTCTCTCCGTCGCTGGGGAGAGAGGGAGCCTGTCTGAGATACCGAAATGGTCTGTTATTTTCAGATCAAGGATCCTTTTTTTGGGGGGGGGAGGGGCTTCAGCTGTTGCTTGTATGGTGGGGGGGGTCGATGCTGTTACTGCTGTTTGTATGAAGACAGGGAAGAGTGGGGCTTCGGGGCTTTGATATTTCTATCATTCATTCTATGAGGTTCCTATTTTGTGGATGACTGTGAAGAGTTCAATTTCAGTTTGTATTCCTTACATTCTCTGCTATTAAAATGAACCTTTGAACCTAATTAATCCACGTCAACATTGCTCCTCCAGGCCTCCTCCTAGCCCTCTCAGCTAATGTTATCTGACCGCCCTCTGGATCGATACCATTTCCCCAAATTATTTATTGAATTTAAACATTATTGGCACAAGAACTTTTTTTTTCTAAATTTCCAAGATCCCTTCCAGATTATTTTACAATTAGAGCTTCTTGTTTTGAAATCTCATAAGAGGGAAACAGTTGAACTCTGCTACTCTGCTATAATACTATACTGAAATCCTGGCAGTTTGCCATATGGCTCCCTGGCTGATGTTCCCGTGTCCCCCAGCCTCCCATGAAACCTGCTGTAAAATTTATTATGCTGCTATAGTTTAACGTGTGTTGGAGCATCAATGAGAAGAACATCCAGTAATATGGAAAATCTGGCAATCTAGCATCAAACACCTGAACACACAGGATTAATGGACTTATACGACAATGTCTCTATGTATATGTCATCTGTTTTTCAAAGCATTCAGCACTATGACTTTTTCCTCATTTCAGAATGATATAAAAAATGGGAGAAGATGGCAGCACGACGCAGCGCGCGCAGCCGCTCCAAAATGATATCGTATTTGTTAAGTAGGTACCGTGCACAATCCTGATTTGATGGAGACAGATGTGAGAAGCACAGAGGAACATCTGGAGAAACTTCTAAAATGCCTGCTTTGCTGCCGCTGCTACTGTGCGATCGAGAATCTCCGGAGGGGAAGGCCCCAAATCCTCGGCTTTGCCTATTGCCTTTGCTGGGCTCGAAGCGCTCGGCAGAGATGGTGCTTGGTGCTGGAGGGCTGGTCGAAGGCTCGAAGTTTTCGGACGGACTTTGGTCAGGTGCCTCCAGGGTGCTGCATCGGCAAGTTTGCAGCACTGGAGGTTCATGGCAGGGAGAGTTTCTCCCTTCTACCATCTGCATGAGATGATGGGACTTTCCAGAGACTTTGAAACTTTTTTTTAAACCCATGGTCATGGTCTGTTCTTTATCAAATTACGGTATTGCTTTGCACTGTTATAACTATATGTTATAATTATGTGTTTTCTGTCAGTTTTTTTAGTCTTGGTTTGTCTTGTGTTTCTGTGATATCATTCTGGAGGAACATTGGATCATTTCTTAATGCATGCATTACTAAATGACAATAAAAGAGGATTGCGTGTCCTCATAATCTAATCTAAAAGAATGAGGAAGTAAAATGACATTTTTCCAGCAATTGCATAAGTATTTCAAAATTTACTTTCAATTACTTCTCTGCCTATTACTGCTACTCCAAGACAATAAACTAAATGGAAACAATCTGAAACTTGGGTTAACCCTTACTCAAAACCACCAACTGAAAAATACCTTGGACAAAAATGAGATTCTCCAAGGTAGAGAATAGCAAACACTTAAGTCTACATCTCACTACCTTTGTCCTTGCTTTGAAGATTAAACAGTCATAAGGTAGCTACATTCATACAATTGTGGAAGAGCAAATACAATGGCAGATCAGATTACTTGTACCAAACAGGGTGAAGAACAATACAAATTGTCCTTAGTAAGTTTGTTGAATGTCAAAGACATTTGAATTACAAGCAACAGTGCCACAAGAAAATACTTTAAAAAATCAATAATGGGAATATATGAAACAAGATCTAAAGGTAAGAAGCCATATTGGATCAACTGTACCTGATGAAGAATTAGTTCTTCTTCAGGGAAAAGTTCTTCACAGAATTCACAAGGCAACATCGTGACATCTGAAAAAAAAAAGTTGTTACTGAAAATTAAAATTTCTGCAACTCTTCACTTTTTTAAAATTTAAATTCAGTCTGACAGATAAAATGAAAGTTTTCAAACAAAACTCACAATAAGAGATCTCAAATGAGCCCTTCTTGGATGCAATCCAAAGTGCAAGGCTGCCATCACATTGAATTAATTAGCAAGTCAGGAGGGAAGGAGACAAATTGAGAATTTGCTAGTATCTTTACTTGCACTTTGACTGTTCACTGCTATTAGGTAACAAATTTTAAATCTGTTCAATCCACACTTGCACAACATTGAACAAAGAGAAAAAGAAACTTAAAACATAAAAATGAAAGACAAATCTCCTGAAATTTCAGCAAGAGGTGACATGAAAATAATAGAACCCAATAAAGTGAAATGTCAAGTTTCATTTAATGCAGTTACCAAATTTCCCCGTGAATCACAGCAGTTGATGCAACAATGACTCAGTAAACTACACAAAGATAATCTCTAATTTAGCCTGTTGCCAAATCTGCTAACCCAGCTGAGCTAGCTGTTTGACAAAGCACAAACTGATATCAGAAAGCTTGAGCTGAGAAATTTTACCTCCTATTCCTGATTTAAATAACACTCAGAACAGAAGTGTGCATGGTGAGAACATTACAAATGCAATAATTTATCACATAGTTGCCTATCCAACTTTAAGTATCCATAAAATTAAGTTGATTTGAGTGAAGTGCCACACTTGTCTGTGGAGCTCCTTCCCAGAAAAGTGTCAAAATTTAAGGCGGAATTTTGTTACTGCTGTAATATGTGAGTTAGTTTTCAAAGTACATTTATTATCAAAGTATGTCATACAGTCTTGAGATTCATCTCATTACAGGCAGCTACAAAGCAAAGAAACCCAAAAGAACCCATTAAGACAAAAGATCATCGAACACCCAATGCGCTGGGAGAAAAAGAACAAATTACGCAACTAATAAAAATATGCAAATAGCATTCAGAAATGAATACCACAATAACATACATTAAATTGTGTTTATAAATTAAGCATGTGCTAGTGTGATAGGAAGCTTTAATCAAAAAAAAAAGAGATTGCCTTAAAGTTACAAAGGATGAATTTTTACAAATTCAGGATTGTTTATTGCTTTCCAAAGTAAAATAAATCTTGGTTGAAACAAAAAGAGAAATGCTTACTGAGGTTCCACTCTATATTAAAAGAACAATGTTTTAATTGAGGAAACAATAGTGAACTTTAACAAAATCTGCCACTCCGATGATAGGAGTAAAAAGAAAAACTATACAAACTATAAATTCATAACAAAAACAGAAAATGTTAAGAATCTGATTGGGTTTGTGGGGAGGGAGAAGGTGCCACATTGCAGACCAAGGACACCATCAGAATTTCTAAGTTTTCCAAAAAGTGCTTCTGAATTGGACTAAGTTACCTGCAAATAATTTATTAAGCTAATTACTTTCTCCTTAGGGATTCCGTGTCCATCACGACTTTCAGAGAACCACCTTTTACAATCTACTACCTGAAATAGGGTGAGGCAAGCAGAGATCAGAGTCTCCATTCTCTCCAAACCAAAAACTAAACTATGGCTTGAACTGAGTGAAGTATACTGCCAGATTGGGTTACCACTGTGATTGTGGAAGAGTGATTTGTTTCAAGGGAAGCAATGAGCATGCATCATATCCATATACAGTTACATGGAGTTCAATTCAGGTGCCATCTCTAAGGCATTTGTATGTTCTCCCTATGACCACACAGGTTTCCTCCGGGTGCTCCAGCTTCCGCCCACAATCTAAAAATGTACTGGTTAGCAGGTTAACCGATCACTGTAAGTTGCCCTGTGATTAGGCTTGTGTTAAATAGGTGGGCTGCTTGGGGGGGGGGGGGGGGGGGGTGAGGTTCATTGGGCCAGAAGGGCCTGTTCCAAATAAATAAATGGTTTATGTAGATTAGGGTGATAGGAAGAGAGAAAAGATCAATGATTATATCACTCAATGACAAATATTCCAGAGAGAAAATAGTTTTGAAATACCAAATTAGAGAGAAAGCCTTAAGAAATGGATCTCAGGCAGGGTAGCTGAAAACCCAGTACAGGTAATTACCTGCAATAATTGTCTACCTAATGCATACAGGTTTAAAAAGGAACACCAGAATAGCTTTCATGTTTACATTTCCACTTAGCAGTCCATCTAATGCAAAGAGCACTTCATCGAAGTTTATTCCAATATATTTCATTAAGCACATTATACTTTGTGGATGTAACAAATCTCATACCTTGGGTATGTTTTATTAAAAATTGGAAAAAGATGCTTGATAACTTGAAAATAACTTTGAGTTAGGGGTTAGAAGAAAAAGGGCAGGCATGTTGGAAATTATGTCCAGACTTCTTGAAGTAGAATGTTTATAAGCTAATCATTCCAACACAAACACAGGCATAACAAAGAATAAGTATCAATGTGCTGAGATATGCCACTTTGAGGAAGAGACCACATTGAAAAACACCATCAGGGGTCTAAAGCTAAAGTGTTATTATGGCAAACAGAAAGATACAGGAAGAAATTGGCATATTCAAATATAGAAGTCGAAAATATCTTATATTGTTGGTCTTTCTAGGAGAGCTTGGTTTGAAGAACGGAGCAAAACTTAATAGTGTCCAAGCAGAACTTGAAAGCAACATGCCAGACCCATTTTGTTTTTAAGCAACACACACAAAACGTTGGAGGAACTCAGCAGATCAGGCAGCATCTATGGAAAAGAGTAAACAGTCAACGATTTGAGCAGAGACCCTTCATCAGGACTAGAAAGGAAGATGAGAAGTCAGAGCAAGAAAGTGGAGGGAGGGGAGGAAGGTGGTAGGTGATAGGTGAAACCAGGAGAGGGGGAGGGATGAAGTAAAGCACTGGGAAGTTCATTGGTGAAAGAGGTAAAGGCTAGAGAAGTGGGAATTTGATAGGAGAGGACAGAAGACTATGGAAGAAAGGGAAGCAGGAGGAGCACCAAAGGGATGTGATGAGCAGGTAAGGAGATAAGCTGAGAGGGGGAAACAGGAATGGGAAATGGTGAGGGGCAGGGGGCAGCAATTATCAAAGTTTGAGAAATTGATGTTCATGCCATCAGATTGAAGGCTACCCAGACAGAATATGAGGCGTTGCTCCTCCAACCTGAGTGTGACCTCATCCTGGCAGGGGAGGAGGCCATGGATGAACATGTCAGAATGGGAATGGGAAGAAGAATTGAAATGGGTGGCCACAAGGGGATCCTTTTTTTTGTGTCAGATCAAAGGTGCTCAGCGAAGCAGACTCTCAATGCAAGTCAGATATACAGCAAGCCACACCAGGAGCACCAGGTACAGTAGATGACCCCAACTGACTTGCAGATGAAATGTCACTTCTCCTGGAAGGACTGTTTGGGTCATTGAGATAGTGAGGGCAGAGGTGTACAGCAGGTGTGGCACTTGTTCCGCTTGCGAGAATAAGTGCCAGGAGGGAGATCAGTGGGGCGGGACATGTGGGCAAGGGAGTCACAAAGGAAGCGATCCCTGCAGAAAGCAGATAGTTGGGGGGGCGGGGGTGGAGAGAAGAGTTGGTGGGGGGATCCTGTTGGAGATGGCAAAAGTTATAAAGAATTATGTGCTCGACGCAGAGGCTACTGGGGTGGTAGGTGAGGACAAGAGTAATCCTATCCTTGGTGTAACAGTGGGAGGATGGGATGAGGGCAAATGTGCGCAAAATGGAAGAGATGTGGGTGAGGGTAGTGTTGATGGTAGAGGAAGAGAAGCCCCTTTCTTTGAAGGAGGACATCTCAGTAGTTGGGAAGCAATGGCGGTGTAAGCTGGAACATAGACTATTCTCTGTAGATGATGAAAAGGCAGGCATAGCCGAGACCCCTGCGAGTGCCCATGGCTACATCATCGGTTTGAAGGGAAGTGAGAGAACCCAAAGGAGAAATTATTGAGGGCAAGGACCAGTTCTGCCAGACAGAGGAGAATGGCAGTGGAGGGGAACTGGTTGGGTCTGTTGTCCAGAGAGAAGTGGAGGGCTTTAAGGCCCACCTGATGGGGGATGGATGGGGACTGGTCATCCAAACTGAAAACGAGATGAGCAGGGCCAGGGAACCTGAAGTCATTGAAAAGATCAAGAGCCTGTGAAGTATCACCTATGTAGGTAGGAAGGGACTGAACCAGGGGAATAAAACAGAATCCAGGTACAGAGACACAAGTTCAGTAGGGCAGGAGCAGGCAGAAACAATAGGTCTACCTGAACAAGTGGGTTTATGGATCTTGGGTAGGAGGAAGAGACGAGGGGTGTGGGGCAAGGAAACCATAAGGTTGGTGGCAGTGTATGGGAAATCCCTGGATTTGATAAGGTCGGATGATGGTGTGGGAGACAATGGCCTGTTGCTCCTTCGTGGAGTCCTGTTCAAGAGGTAAGCAAGAACGGGCATCTGAGAGTTGCTGCCTAGCCTCAGCAAGGTACAGGTCAGTCCACCAGACTACTAGCGCAACCCCTCCTTATCTACAGATTTGATGCTGAGGTTGGGATTAGTGCACAGAGAGTAGAGAGCAGCACGTTGTTTTTAAGTACACTATTCATTATTTAACTTTTACTTCATAAATTTCAACACAACTTCGAAGTGATGTAGATTTTAAATAGGGAGAAGCCATAGAATGCAACCATTGAAAGAAATGTGTAAAACAAGACTAGATGAAACTCACTCCGCTTCAAGCTGATACAATTAACATTTACCTTAGACAATACCCAGCCTGGTCCCCGTTCATCATAAGAAAAAATGCAGCTAAACTCTTAAAATGGTCACATTGTAAAGGATAGAGATGAGATCTAATTCTAATCAATCTTTTAATATGTTCTTCGAAAAAGGAATCAGTAGCATCACCCACACCACCAATCCCCAGCCTCCCTATCGCATTCTTTGTTGAAGACCCTAGACTTCAGCTTGAACATGAAAACTAACATTGCAGGTTAATTGTCAGTCATCTCAAAAGAAAGCAGAATAACAGAAAATCAATGTGTGAAAAGGGACAATGGATATGTATTTTTACTTTATCCTTTTGAATACAAGTGAGTTAAGCTAACACAAAAAAAGCCATACAGACTTCAAGCCTTCACCACTGATCTGATCCACCAACTGCCTGATCTTCTTACTCTTGAGTTCCTGGTATCCATAATCTGTCTCAGGCTTTAATGAAGTCAGTAGTCAACCCTCCAGTTTTCTTGGTTACATACTTCCCAAATTACACATCCTTTGAATAAGAAAACTGAACATGGCACCCCTAAATGGACAACCCCTTAACCCGAGACCATGCTTCCAATTCGAGGATTGAGGAAATCTTGACAGAATGTTAAGGATGTTTCAATGAGATCACATTTCATTCTATATACTTCCATCTCAATCATTCAGCCTACAACACACTATTTCAGGAATCAAAGCAGTGAAATCATTTTTCCTACATCTAATAAAGCAACTTATGCTTCCCACTTGCAGACAGAACTTCTTCACTGCATGCAACATAAATGAGAACCAAATGTGAATTATTAATCAGATTTTTTGGCACATCAAAAACAATGGATAAGTACAACCAATATAATACACTGGAGAGTATGGGAAAATATTAAACACCCATTGCTCAGATGTGTGGAAGTGACCTGGTTAACATCCTTCTGCCTAGACTAATATCCATGTCAGAATTACAGTGGCATCGTGATGAGTGCAATGCTATTACAGCTGAAAGGGT
This sequence comes from Mobula birostris, assembly GCF_030028105.1. Taxonomy (NCBI): domain Eukaryota; kingdom Metazoa; phylum Chordata; class Chondrichthyes; order Myliobatiformes; family Myliobatidae; genus Mobula; species Mobula birostris. The sequence goes on from NC_092400.1 coordinate 31,849,546, forward strand.
CGGAGTTCAGAATTCAATTCCAGCACTCTCTGTAAGGAGTTTGTACATCCTGCCTATAGAGTGTTTGTGGTTTCCTCCCACTGTCCAAACTCATACTGGTTAGCAGATTAACTGGTCATTGTAAACTATCCCGTGATTGGGCCAGAAGAGCCTACTCCACGCTTTGCGTCCCAATAAATAAACACACAAACCAGAAACAAGTACGTTTGTACTTTTAACAACTTACTTGTTACTTCCTCATGGATGTTTACAGAGGCTGGGAATGGATCAGATGATGGCTGATCCTCAAACAATCCAACAACGTTTTGTGGATGTGAATACCCACAATCGGAGTGAAGGTCCTCCCACACTGGGGTTCCCGATCCTTCACCACCGTTTTCATTTTGCAAACTCAGAGCAAGCAGATAGTCTAGATTAGAGTTGGTATCCAAGCGTATGGGATCTGCTACTTCATTTTTTTCAGTCCTTGTAACACTGGGTGTGAAAGCTACAGAAAATGTACATCTTGTTAAAAAGTAGAAGGCTTAACAAACACTGAATTAAAGAATTGCCTTTTTGAAGATAGTCACTATTGTAAATGAAGCAAAAGCCTGTGATTTTGCACAAAGCAAGTTCTTACAGAGAAATTATTTGACAATATAGAACTATTTGTCTAAAATGAATGTGTAGTCAAGACAGTGATGTCAAATACACAGCTGCTACTGGTCAATGATTTCTATTACATTGCAAAGTTCTAGAGCATCCAGTCTAAGAATTGCTACCATCGACTTGTAGAACAGTTCTTCACTTATGCCTAAAATCCCTCATCTCAGTCAGCAGCTTCTCCATGCTGTTACAGTACAGAAGAACTGGCTGCAAGATAACACTGCTGCATATCCACAGTACTGTTTGTATATCCACAAATCCATCAGTGTCAGAAATGGGTTTACTTAAAAACTGGAAAGCCTGGATATGGATACAATTCTGTTTCTTGCACAGATAACTTTTCAAACTTTGTGGGTTCTTCAGAAGTCTGTGAGCAGGATAAAGGCCCACTCTTGACTAGGAATCTCAGGTGTAACACCAAAACCTAAATTATGGTAACCTTCAGCTCAATATCAACATTTTCATTCCTCTTTTAATTTCTCTGCCAAACAAATATTCAATCATTTTGGAAGCAAGTCATGAAGAAATCTATAATTGCTGGACGTATATCACAAAGGACCTTGCACTTCAGCTGTGGGTCTGTACACTTTAGAGTTTAGACCAGAGGTTCCCAATCTTTTTTATGCCATGGACCAATATCATTGAGCAAGGGGTCTGTGAACCCCAGGTTGGGAACTCCCCCACCTAAACTGATGTGGAATGACCATACTGAGACCCTGAGGGGCCACAAAAGGTAGACATTGAGTGGTTTTCACTAGTGGGAAGAGTCCTGAATAAAGGGCCACAATTACAAGGGGTAGGTCAATTGAAACGGAGATGTAGAAAAAACTTTGCATGAATCTCTAAAATTCTCAACTCCAGAGGACTGTGGAGTCCAGATTATTAGAAGTAACTATGGTACAGGTAGACACACATTTGAAAGACTAGGGAGTTGAGGGCTACGTTAAACTGGCACACGAGTTAAGGCAGTATATATCAGCCGTAACTATATTTAATGATGTGGCAGGCTTGAGGGACCAGGTGGCCTACTCCCACTCCCATTTTCTTGTGTTCCTCTCCCCAGGCTGAATTCAAATAAAATAATAAAAACATCAGAGTCCTTCTTCTCCAGCCCTTTGCCTTTTCCACCAGTCACCTTCAGCTTCTTACTTCACCCCTGCTCCCCCACCCACCTGGCTTCACCTATCACTTTCCAGTTCTTCCTCCTTCTCTTCGCCCCACCTTTTTATTCTGTTACGTTTGTACCTTCCCCCTTCCTTCCAGTCCTAATGAAGGGTCTTGGCCCAAATTGTTGACTATTTATTCATTTCCATAGATGCTGCCTGAACTGCTGAGTGCCTCCAGAATTTTGTGTAGCTCTGGATGTCCAAAACCTCTTATATTTATAATAAACAGTTTCCAGGCTAAACGTTTCCCTTCCTCCCCCTCCCACCTTACCTCTATTTTGGTCTCTACTTCTTATTGGCAAGTTTCTTCTATCCATCATAGTGAGAGGAAGCCCTATTTCTCTGTTCCCATAAAGTTTAGTTTCCAATGGCCTGGAAATTCTTGGCCTAACTCGAATATGGTCCTCCTCGGTCTGGATAACATTCCTAAATGGTTGGTTTTCAAACCAGGCTCCAATGTTTTCTTCAAAGTCATATTCAGGTTTGGGTTTTATGCGGTTGTTATTCTTCTCCTCCACCTCTTTGCCACATATGAGATGGTGCATGCTTAAATCCTTCACCAGAACATTGCGACCACAAGCCGGACAGAATTCTGTTCTTGATCCACAATAATCAGCATGTTCTTCAGACTTATTGAAGGCTAGCTCCAGCTCACAGTATTGACATTTGATCAGCCGCAAAGGACATTCTGTACTCTTTGAAAACAAAAGACAAAAAAATTAAACAACTTTTCTTTTTAAGAGTTGCGAAGCATGTTAACACTAGGCCCAATGAGAGCTAGCAATGTCTGGCTAATTCTTAGTTATTCACATCTACTGGTTATGCTACTACAGGTACACTAGATTGACCTTATGCATAGAATCTGTATGCAAATTTTCTCGAATTATAGCATTTTTTGTAGAAACAATAAATCAAGGTTACCATGATTTATTTACATAATCAACTGTGGGCATAGGTGAAAATCTACTCCACCTTCATACACCAGTTAACATAGTATTGTCAATCGATAATGTTCATAGAAGGTTTCTGATGGCACAACACCCAAAAATGATTCAATGCCTCAATGGCTAAAGTTACGAAGTAAGCTGCCCAGGGCTTGAGGTCCAATTTGGGGCACAACACGATTACAGCTCAGGTCATGGGAGTTCAGATTTCAATTCCAATGCCATCTGCAAGGAGTCTGTACATTCTTCCCGTGACTGGGTGGGTTTGCTCCAGGTGATCCGGTTCTCCCCCACCCCGCAGTCCATGGATGTACCAGTTAGTATGTGGGTTGCTAATCAGTGCAGCTCGTGAGGCCAGATGGGCCTATTCCACGTTGTATGTCCAAATAAACAAATAACACTTCCCATCACTATTCTCATGATGGCATAATAAATCATAGCAAGAAGAAATTAAACCAGAAGGATTCCAATTTTTGATCATTACCCAATAAATGTTATTAGAAATTATCTGTGCCGACTTCCGGGTCATCAAGGGAATGGCGGCGTAAGGAAAAGGTCTCTCAACAAAAAAGAAGGTAAACTGCCCCATAATCGAATTTAGACAAATACTTAATATTGCATAACTATATTAATAAAAGGGGCAAGGATGATGTCTAAGAACAAGATTAAAAAGTCCGCTCCAAAGGCTGATAAACACAAAGAGACGCAGCAAGGCGACGGGCCTAGCTTCCCCACGGCAAGCCAGGACGGAGATAATGAGGGGGAATCGGTGACTCTGTCTCTGATTCTCGGAGAGATTCGCGAGTTCCGACAAGATAACAGCAAACAGCTGGAAGATATTAAAGGAGAAATAGTAAAAACTAACTCGCGGATAGATGAAGCCGAAGCGAGGATTGTTGGAATTGAAGAGAAGCTACAAAACGCAGAGGAGGTGATAGCAGAAATGCTGAAGCTGCAAGACCAGCTCCAGTGGAAACTAATAGATCAAGAAGGCCGCTTGAGAAGGGAAAATGTGAGGATTTACGGAGTTCCTGAAGGAACTGAAGGTAAACCCGGATTGATGATTCCCTTCGTGGAGAAGCTGCTTAGACAGAACCTTGATATACCAGCCGCAAAAGACCGACAGATAGAAAGAGCTCACCACGCGTTGGCACCACAGCCTCCAGCAGGCGCCCAGCCCAGATCGATTCTGGTCAGATTTCTCAGTTATAGAACGAAGGAAGAGGTGCTTAAAAGGGCATGGCAAAAGAAAGGTTTCATGTGGACCAACTGTAAAATCAGTTTAGACCACGACTACGCACCGGGGATTCTTGCCAGACGGAAGGAATATATGGAAACACGGAGAGTCCTGAAGGAAAACAACATCAGATTCCAGACCCTGTATCCAGCTCGGCTGAGAGTCCTTTACGACGAAGGGACAAAAACTTACGCCACGGTGGAGGAGGCAATGTTGGACCTGGCGGACCGGGGACTACCTATTAAAGTTATCACCCAACCGGAGTCGCTACTGGAGAGGATTCGACAGAAGTCGTGGCAGTTAGTGGGGCGAGGACGCTCCACTCGAACCAGAGTGTCAAACTACAAGGAAAAGCTGCAAATATTCAGACGCGAATGTATAGAGAACACAGATTAATTAAGAGAAATGACTGAAAAGAGTAAATCGGACTTAAAGGTAAAATGAAAACTGGTAACTGAAAATAAACTAGGCGGAATAACTTGAATGATAGCAATATGGTCGAGACATAAATAGGAGAAAATTCTCTATGACTATTCAAACTGCTGAGGGCCCTCTAACACAGGGTGAAGATAGAGGTTATCCCTCTGAACTGAGGCGGGTCGGTGCTCAGGCCTCACTGTGGGAAGTCGGGAAAAATTTTCAAATGTTGCACGTTCAAAAATGTCTAGGGTGTGGTTATATGTCTTGGTTTACTGTTGAGAAGGGATTGCTTACTGTTTGGTTAGAAAAGGAGAGTGTTTTTTTTCTACTAGAGAAAAATGCAAACTGAATTGGTAAAAATAATTTCCTATAATGTTAATGGGGTTTTGAATCCAATTAAAAGAAATAAGATTATGTCTAAATTGAAAAGAGAGAGGGCACAAATAGCTTTCCTCCAGGAAACACATATGAGCCAATCTAAACATGGAAAATTAAGAAGAATGGGCTTTAAGCATGTATTTTATTCATCACATAAATTGAGTCACAAAAGAGGGGTAGCTACTTTAATATCAAGTACTCTTAATTATGAACATCTTTCAGAGAGTAGAGACAAAGAAGGACGGTTCGTAAAAATCACAGGAAGAATAGAAGGTACAGAAATAACATTGCTGAATGTTTATGCTCCTCCAGGTTGTGAATGGTCATTTTATAGACACATTTTTGACCTCATGGTCAGTTCTCAAGGGGTAGTAATTTGTGGAGGGGATTTTAATATTAGATTAAATCCTATATTAGATTCTTCAAGAATAGTAACTCAGAATAAACCTCTGACTCGGAAAGTGAATTCATTGATGGAGGAGTTGGGAATTATAGATGTCTGGAGGGAATTACACCCTACTAGTAAAGATTATACATATTACTCTTTCCCTCATTCAGCCTATTCAAAGATAGACTATTTCTTTATCTTTAATACAGATAGACTCAGGATAAAAAACTGTAATATTGCAACAATTGATCTGTCGGATCATAGCCCAGTCTCTATGTCTCTAAACCTGGAAAGGAAAATGAGGAAAACACTATGGAGGCTAAACTCACATATACTCAATAACCCGAAAGTAATGGAGAGATTAAGGGGAGAAATCAAAGAATATCTAGACCTTAATGACACGGGAGAAACATCACCAATGATCTTATGGGATACATTGAAAGCTGTACTGAGAGGGAAAATTATTTCCATTACCACTCACATGAAAAAAATCAATGCACAAAAATTAGCAGACCTTCAAGGAAAATTAAAACAACTTCAAATTGTAGATAGCAACAAAAGTAATTCAAATCGAAAACAGGAAATTAAGAAATTGCAAAGTGAAATTGACGATATTTATACATTGGAAACTCAAAGAAATTTTCTTTACCTGAGACAAAAGAATTATGAAGTAGGAGGTAAATCAGCTAGATTATTAGCATATAAGTTACAAAAACAACAAGCAGACAATACAATTCATAAAATAAAGAATCCAAAGACAAAGCTTGTGCAGAGTACAATAGGGAAAATTCAAGAGAGTTTTGAAACATATTATCGAGAGCTGTACTCCCAACCCCGGGCCCCCAATGAGCCCTATATAGACAGTGTATTGAATTTTTTAGATCTACCTAAACTTACAGATTTACAAAATGAAAGTTTATTAGAACCAGTAACTGTCAAAGAACTGAACGTGGCCATCTCTAGGTTAAAGGCTGGAAAGTCCCCGGGTTCTGATGGGTTTACCTCAGAGTGGTACAAGTCCCTGAAGACACAGTTAGCCCCATTACTACTTAACACCTTTAATTGGATCTTGCAGAGAGGAGAAACTCCACCTTCCTGGAGAGAAGCGATTATTTCAGTTATTCCTAAAGAGGGTAAAGATAAACTAGAATGTGGCAATTATCGGCCAATTAGTGTTCTTAATTTAGATTACAAACTATTTACATCTATATTAGCGCGCAGATTGGAAAAGCTTTTACCTGGCCTAATCCGCTTAGACCAGACTGGATTTATTCAACAAAGACAAACACAGGACAACATAAGGAGAACTCTGCACATATTAGAACAGGTTAATAAGAACGAGGCAGAGACAATGATAGTAGGATTGGACGCTGAGAAAGCTTTTGATTCGGTTAGTTGGGCATTCCTATACAGAGTGTTAGGAAGATTCGGCTTTCAAGAAAAGTTTATTAAAGTAATTCAGACTCTATATGACAGCCCTACAGCCAGAATTAAGATAAATGGGGACCTCTCTGACTCCTTCATCTTAGAGAGAGGCACTAGACAGGGATGCCCAATTTCTCCTCTCCTTTTTGCGCTATATATTGAACCGCTTGCTCAACTAATAAGACAGAGCGAAATCGTAAAAGGTATCAAGGTGGCAGGGATTGAACAGAAAGTGGCGTTATTCGCAGATGATGGTTTGGTCTATCTGAGTGAACCAGAAAAATCATTTATAGGATTGTTTACACTGTTGGATGACTTTGGGAAAATATCAGGTTATAAAATAAATGTAAAGAAAACGCAGGTTATGTCCCTAAATTATACACCATCCAAAAAATTGCAGGATACATACGATCTTAAGTGGGAAGCTAAATCATTAAAATATTTAGGAATAACCCTGCCGAAGGATCTTTCAACACTGTCACAGGTAAATTATGGGCCATTAATCTCAGAGATAAAAGCAGATATGCATAGATGGAATCTTATCCCCTTTTTAAGTTTAAATTCAAGGATAAATACTATAAAAATTAATATTCTTCCTCGGTTATTGTATCTTTTCCGTACTTTACCGGTGGAGGTGGAGATAATCAATTCAGGGAATGGTACAAATGGATTTCCCCCTTCATTTGGCAAGGAAAGAAACCTAGAATTCGATATAACACCTTACAGTTAGGGAAGGAAGGAGGAGGTATGGTTCTTCCTTGCCAGAGAAATTATTTTTATGCCTCACAGATAACCCCTCTGTTATATTGGTGTAATAAGGAATATAAGGCTAGATGGAAGGAAATAGAATTTGGATTGGTTGAGTTTTCCTCTTCAGGCCTCAATAGCTGACAAAGGATTGATGGCCCAGTTGGAAAAATTTAAAAACGCTTGGATAAATCTTACATTAAAAGTATGGCAGAGGTGGTTAATTCATGTGGAATTAATAACATGTTAAAACTCTTTAGATGGTGTGCATATGATACCAAATTCCTTCCCAACACAGGAGATAAAAGATTTGAGCTATGGATAAAGAAAGGTCTTACAACCTACCTCTCATTTATACATAAAAGAGTATTACAAAGTTTCCAAATCCTGCAGGGCAAACATGGCCTAGAACATAATGACTTTTTTAGGTACCTTCAAGTACGAAACTATGTTAACCAGAGTTGTAGATATACAGACCTATCAACAGTAGAATTAGAATTTTTCAAGATTCTGAATTCGGCTTGCAGTTCAATACCTAGTAAATCAGTTTCTCGATTATGTAATGCATTCTCCCATGCTAAAAATGTAAATACACTGTATATTAAAGAGAAGTGGGAGAAAGAAGCGGGGTTGGTACTTTCAGAGGAGGCTTGGGGGAAAATCTGCAGCTTTCAATGGTCCTCGACTAATTCTTTGACTTGGAGAGAACATTGTTGGAAAAACATTATAAGGTACTTCAAGACCCCATATCAGGAAAAATATAAAGATACAAATGTGATGTGTTGGAGAAGGTGCGGCTCCAAGGAGGCAAATCATTTTCATATTTTCTAGGATTGCCCTAAATTAAGTCTATTTTGGGAAGGTATTCATAGAACATTAGTTAAGGTACTTAGGTCCCAGATACCTCTGAACTTTGAGACGCTCTATTTGGGGCATGTATTGTTTCTTGAACAGAAGGAAGATATAAAGTTGCTGCAGGCCCTCTTAGCGGCAAGTAAGAAATCAATCACTAGAAAATGGCTAAATCCAATACCACCTGCATTAGAAGATTGGTACGAAATTATCTTGGAAATATTTAAAATGGAAAATTTGACTTACTCCCTGAGAATTCAAAAAGAAAAATTTTATCAAATCTGGAATAAATGGATTGAATATATAACCCCAATGCCAGCAGACTTTAGATGACTCTCCTAATGATTTATACTGCTCTTCTCATCAACACAGTAATATTGCTAACGTAAGCACCCCTAGTCTAAATGTTTGTTTTTTTTGTTTTCTTTTGGAAAATAGAGAATTAACACAAGTAAAGCGAAAGATTTGGGAAAGGGATAAAAAAATGAAAAAATTAAGTAAATAAGTACATAGGGATTGGATAATTATGTCTGCAGGCAGGAGCAAGCATGAACAAATTAGGATATAAACATCTACAATGGTTGGTACATAGGCTTATATACAACATTTTGGACCAGTGGAAATGGTCCAGAAGGGTTATATGGAAACTATTATTACCATTTTTCTTAACAACTAATTCCATTACTTAGCCTAATAGGTTAGATTTACCACAGTACATAATTATCTATTTAAATGTTTATTTTCCTTTTATATCATCTCAATGTGTACTTAAGAATGTATAAATAATTGTAGTTTTATACATATAAAAAAATGGAAAAGGTTATATGTGTGAAAAAAATACATGATATTTGTGAATTCCTTATCCAAATAAAAATAAAATTAAAAAAAAAATAAAAGAAATTATCTGTGTCAGGACAGGCCCAGGCTTGGATGTGATGACTGTTTTGTTCCTACTTAACCCGAGAAACCAGAATCAAGGCTTTAGTCATCACTTGAGTAGTGCAGAAGGTGGATATCAATTGTGAAACCCTTCCAAAGACCATTATTATTAGACACATCTTGCAAAGAAATTTGATATTTTATCCCCACAGAAAGGAATATATTTTTAATTCTTGATCTCTACTTCCGACACAACTTTACTGATGTGCCCCCAGGTTATTGAGAGAGGCAAGAGATGAGATTGCTGGAGCCTTGATCATTATCTTTGTAGCCATAGTTGAGGTCCCAGAGGGCTAGTGAATGTTGTTCCATTATTCAGGAAGGGAACCAGGGATAATCCTGGAAACTATAGACCAGTGTATCTCACGTCAGTGGTAGGAAGATATTGGACAGAATTATTAGGTTTAGGATTTATGAGCACTTGGAAAACCATGGCCTAATTAGGGAGAGCCAGCATGCCATGACGTGTTGTACTAACTTGACTGACTTTTTTGACAAGCTGACGAGGGTGATTGTTGAAGGTAGATCTGTGGATTTTAGTAAGGTGTTTGACAAGGTCCCTCACGGGAGGTTCATCCAAGTTTGTCATTCAATCATACACACAAATACAACCAAACGAAACAGCATTCCTCTGTGGCCAAGGTACAAACAGAGGGAGGCTTGAGGAATATACAGAGTGTAAATGAGAACTTAGAACAAAACTAGGAGGGTACAAAGGTGTTGTGCAATAGTCTTGACAAGTGGGATAAAAGGGAATCCCAGGACATTCCATCAGCATATCAAGATAAAAAGGGTAGCCGAGGAAGAGTGAGTCCTCTTTTTGAAACCAGGCAATGTGGGTAAGGACCTAAATGAATACTTACATCTTCACCAAGGAGCACGGTACAGAAGATAATGAGTCAGGAAGGGGTTCAAGGATAACCTGGACGTGTCACTATGAAGGACGAGTAGATACACTTTGGGACACTCGTGGGACATTTTAGGTTTACTAAATCCCCAAGGCTGAGTGAAATCTATCTCAGGTTGCGAGGGGAAAAAGGTGTTGGGGGGGTGGGGGGGGGGGAGGTGTGGAGGGGGAGGAATGGATAACTGGGGCCCTGGAAACTTTTCCGTCAATATTATTAGACACAGATGAGATGTCAGAAGCACAGAGGATACCTGATGTTCCCTTATTTAAGGAGGACAGCAGAGATAAGCCAGATAACTGCAGGCTGATGAACTTTCTTTCAGTTGTAGGGACATTAATGAAGGAAAGCCTAAGGGAAAAGATTTACGTACACTTAGAAAAGCAGGGGCAATTCAGGGATAGTCAGCTTCATTTCATGGAGAGGAAATCCTACCTCACTAAATAGATAGACGTTTGTTTTTGAGGAGATAACTAACAATATGGGTGGCAGGATGGAGATACGTCTCTACCAAAGGTGTAAGGCACTCCTTCCCTCTGCCAGCTTGCAGGGCACCCTTGGGCAAGGTGTAGCACCTGCTTACCACCTCCCCCCCCACCCGATCAAGGTCACGTGAAGCCAAGGGAACAAGTGGTGGATGAGCAGCTAGTGCATATCATAAGTCCTGGTTATTGTGTCAGGCAGACAATCTCTCACGAGTATTGAGAATGTCTGGGGTCACCTGTCTTGTAAAGACATTGTCCAGAAGGCAATGACAAACCACTTCTGTAGAAAAAAATTACCGAGAACAATCATAGTCATGGAAAGACCATGATTGCCCACATCATATGACATGGCACATAACAAACAAACTAACTGAAAGGGCAGTAGATATTGGTTATACGGAGTTTAGCAAGACACTTGACAAGATTCTATACAAGGTCCAAGGTAAGTTGGCACAATTGATACAAAAGTGGCTTGGTAACAGGAGGCTGAGGATACCTCACTGAGTGGGAAACTATGAAAGGTGGTGAACTGCAGAGATCATTGCTGGAACCCTTGTTGTCCACCATACATATTAACAACTGAGACATTAATGTTAATGGTATGAATAACAAGACTGCTAATGGCATGAAAGTTAATTGTACAATGGATAGCAAGGAAGGTTGTCCAAGGCTACAATATGATACAGATCAGATAAAAGGTTGGCTGGACCTTGGCAGCTGCAATCTAATTCCAACAAGTGTGAGGTGATGCATTTTAAAAGTCAGATAGGGATAGGATATGGTTAATGGTCATGTTTTAAAGAATGTGATGAATAGAAGGACTTTGGAGTTCAAGTTCAATGATAAACCAGATAAATAAGGTGGCAAGATAGACAAAGCATACTTGTTGTCATAAATCACCCATAGAACAGGGCATTCCAACTTTTATTTTGCTATGGGCCCATGGCTATTAACTGAGGAGTGTGTGGATCCCAGGTGGGAACTACTACCACAGAACATAAATGTTGGGTGGTTACGACGTAACTTACAAAACATCGATTAAGCCATACTCAAGAGTATTGAATGTAATTCTGATCACTACACCGCAGGCAGGATGTAGTTGTGCTAAAGAGAATGCAATGGAGATTCACCAGGATGTTGACTGGAATGGAGGGTTTTAGTTAAAGGAAGGAATGGATATAATGGGCTTGTCTTCCATACAGCAAAGGAAAATGAAAGGCGACCAAATTGAGGTATACAAAATAAAATGCACAGGATAAAGTATAGAGTCAGAACACTTTTCCACCATGGTAAGGGCATCAAAAACAAGACGACAGAGGTTGAAAGCAAGAGGGAGGAGTTTTTAAAAGAGAATTTAAGTGGAAAGTTCTTTTTTCTAAAAATAAAACATCACGTCTGATATCTCAAACTCATTGCTTGAGATGGCATTGGAGTCAGATACAACCACTATGTTTAATAGACAGACTCTTAAATAAGCAAAGTATAAAATGATATGGACTTAATATGCAAGCAAAGAGGATTAGTGTAAATGAGAAGAAAGGTTACACAGATGTGGTGTGCCAAAGGACCTATTTGCATCTTAACCCTCTGAAGCAACAGCTCCCAACCTGAGGTCCGTGGACCCCTTGGATAATGGTAGGGATCCACGGCATAAAAAAAGGTTGGGAACCCCTGCTGTATGGGAAAGAAATTCAGAATAAAATTGAGCTGTTCAACATCAAATTATCTCACCCTGTTGAAGTGAAGAGTATTTTTGTAAAAGGTCAAAAGATCACAAGATATATTAATAAAGGCCCACCAACAGAACTCAAAATAAGGTGCAGATTAAATACAATTTGACACAACACTGGCGACAGTTGAAGTGCCAAGCACATACCATTTCCTGTTTTGACACTAGGATCAGCATGTAGCACAGAGGAAAGTTTCTTTTTTGCTAAAGATAAAATCCAAGAAGAGGAAGAGACAGATACACACCTCATGTTTCTCCAACTGATTTTTTTCCATCTTCATGTTGCATTTGCAGACAACCTGAAACATTACAGACAAGCTTTAGAAAAAATGTAGATACAAATATCTGATCAGCCAATTATGTAGCAGCAACTCGATGCATAAGAGCATGCAGACATGGTCAAGAGGTTCAATGCTAGTCACACCAAACATCAGAATAGGAAAGAAATTTGATCAAAGTGACTTTGACTGCGGAATGGTTGTTGGTGCCAGATAGCGTGTTTTGAACATCTCAGAAACTGCTGATTACTTGGGATTTTCACGCACAACGATCTCTAGAGTTTACAGATAATAATGCAAAAAAAAACAAAAATATTCTAGTGAGCAGCTCTTCTGTGGGAGAAAACACCTTGTTAATGACAGATGTCAGAGGAGAATAGCCAGACGGATTCAAGCTGACAGAAAGGCAACCAACTCAAATTATCATGCATTACAGTGATGATGTGCAGAACAGCATCTATGAACACACAAAACATTGAACCTTGAAATGGATGACCTACAGCAGCAGAAGACCATGAACATGCACTGAGTGGCCACTTAATTAAGTACAGGATGTGCCTAATAAATTAACCACTGAGTGTATAAAAGAAATATTGATTCCTCAACAAACCCATACCTCTCCACAAATGAAAAACATTACAGGCTAAATAAAGCAAAGTATCTTGCTTTGGTACTTGATCAAAGACACATTTGAGAAGTATTACACTCGATGAAATGAACTTCATGGCTCTGTTCAGTGGCCTTTGCCACCATACTAATATAGCAAGGATCTACCTTAACCTAGTTTGCTAACCTAAATCCAGTTACCTCATTTTGCAAATCTAATTTGTCTCAAAACACGTCACTTATAACAAAAACTAACCACTATAATACTCCATATTGGAAGAATATTTTTTTTTTAATGACAGTTATCAAATCTGGTAAATAAAAAAACAAGAAATTCTGGAAACACTGTGGAAAAACAGTCTCCTATCAAAACTAGCCTGACAAAGGATCTTCAATCTGATATATTATTATTCTTTCTCTCTCACAAATGCCACCTAATCTGCCGGGTTTTCACCATTTTCTGTTTTTATTTTATGCAACGGCAAGGTGGCACAATGCTTCACCATACAGGAGACCTCAGTTCAAATCCTGCTGCTGTCTGTAAAAATTTTGTATGTTCTCCCTATGACTGCGTGGGTTTCCTCCAAGTGCTCCGGTTTCCTCCCACAGTCCAAAAACACACCAGTTAGTAGGTTAATTAGTCGTTGTAAATTGTCCTGTGATTAGGCAAGCATTAAACGGGGGATTACTTGAAGGGCCTGTTCTGTGCTGTATCTAAATAAATAAAAATAAAACTTGCTTCCTCCAGTGATAAAATTACCTAGTTTGGTTTCACGAGTATCAGTGATGCAGTAGCAACCAGGTTCAGGTAATCTGATTGTAAACAGATAAATCTCCTCACCCACTACCCTCTTCTCCCCCATATATCCTCTACTTTGCATAATTAAGAGAATTGAAATTGTCCAATGACCTGCCAGCTTTTGATTTCATGTAACTCCATTGGTGGACAGGTGTTTGGAGAAGGAATGATGAAAGGAGGATGCAGAGAAAATTAAGCCTTTCTGATAAAAAGTCATCAATCCAAAATTTTACGGTTTCTCCCTGCACAGCTGCTGACTTTTTTTCCAGTTTCCAGTTTTTTTTATTTCCTATTTCCAGCATTCTCTGTTTATTATTTCCAATTTCCAGCAGATTTTTTACTTTGTGTGTGCGCGCATTAAAATGATTTATCAAAGTTAATGACATTGGCAATGAAAATGCACACATTATTCTACTGCAACAAAATCATGTTTAAGAACAAATTTCGAGTTCTTTCAATACAGCACACTCTTAAGGCAGGGGTTCCCAATCTTTTTTATGTCATGGACCCCTACCATTAACTGATGGGTCTATGTCTCTGCTCTAAGACATAAAAAAATCTGATTAAACAGTTGAAATTCACAATGAATCATTCATACAACCCTACTAATACAAAACAAATGAACAATTTCAAAACTTCAGACTACCACTTCCTCTCATACAGTAAATTTCTGAAGCACTATGTAGTCAAATGACAATGATATATTTCAAGCAGAGAATCTTGTGGCTATAGTAAACCATGACCACTTCAGTAAGACCATAAGACATAGAAAATGTATTAGACCAGTCAGTCCATCGAGTATGCTCCGCCATTACATCATTGCTGATTTATAATCCCTCTCCTTTCTCCTCATAACCCTCGTTGCTCTGATCAATCAGAACTTATCAACCTTCTCTTTAAATATACCCAATGACTTTGCCTCCAGAACCATCTGTGGTGTGTGAAAGAAATTGCTTCTCATCTCTATTCTAAAGGAATATCCTTCAGTCTTCATTTTTATTTGCAACAGTGTTGCCTTGAATGTGTAATACAGTGGATTCTGGTTTACTGCGCATCAGTTAATTGACAATTCTTAATGAACAAAAGATGGTCCAGAGAATATCTGGGATTTCCTTTATTTATTTAGGAGACTATGGGCTTAAATGGGAAAAGAAACTGTGCTGAACAGTTTCCAGCTAGTGTCAATCACGTGCACTTGTGTGGCGATTAGACACTACATCATCCTTAGAGCAAATAGAAGGTTGACATCTTCTGGATAGATCATGAAAACCACATATTTCAGTCCTTTTATGTCATTTATGTTTGTTTTTCCATCTTTCATGTGATTCTGGAACTGTTGAAGCCTGTGATTTGCTGATGGAGATCGTTTGGGTGTTCGAGTACTCCGCAGACTCCAAGAGGATTCCAGGAAGCAGAGGTGGCGAGCACGGGCAGGCTGTGGGATGGGGGCGCAACCCGTTGTTTGACTCCATTTCGCAGATTAAAGCTTCCATTGTTTACCAATTAAAGCGACGAAGTAGATTGAAGCATTGAGGTGAGTGTGAAGCATGATCGCCAGCTGCCTGTCTTTTGATCACTCTGCTACAGAGAGGGGAAGGCCTGTCAGAGAGTGTTACCCAAGTTTTCTGCGTTTTGCATGTAGACTTGGACTATAGATTTTGTTTTCCATTCCTTTAGTTTTTTTAAAATATTGTGTTTTTTGCTGATTTTTCTTGCTTTTTTTGTGCGGGAGGTGGGCTTGGAGGATTGATGTTCCCATATTATTCGTTTTTTGTGCAGGAGGAGAGATTTGGGGTTATATGCCTGCTCCATTTTTGCACAGGGAGTGGGGATATGGGGAGTTGATGATCATGCTGTCTTTCTTTTCTTTCTTAGTTTCATGGCTACCCAAAGAAGTTTCAAATTTCAAATGGCCCCTTCAAACTTTGAACTTAAATAGTGCCATTGCATGTGTTTATGTTCAAAAAGCAGTGATTTTTTTGTCATTGATAGTTGGTGAGGAACAAGCACCACTCAGAATTGTTTTGCTCACTGCAGTTTTAAGCTTTCAGGTTCGGAGATGCAAGATAGCCGGGAGTGAAAATGAAATGATTCCACTACTTCAACAAGTTAGGAACTATGCATAATTTGAAGTTATTGACAATCATCTTGAACGCTACCATAAAACTGAAGATTTGAAGGATGCAATCATCAAAAGCATTGTATGAAGGCAGTCCATTACCTGCACTGTGTCTGTGCTGATTTTGTTCATTTACAGTCAAAGAACTCAGCAGCGTACACTAGATGAATTCCTCCCTTGATAACTAGTAGGAACTAATATAGGGTATTATCCTACCATAGCATATTGGTAGTATTCTAATTTGTTCTGTACTTCATTTAAATTTTTAATTAGTTACACAGTTAAGTCCTAACTTTGTCTTTTATATACCCTTTCAACTATTTTCATGAAACTTCGGCTAATTGGGACAGCCACTTAATTGGGCCAAAATGTACTGGTTCTGATGTGTCCTAACTAACCAGACACCACTGTATTTTAATAAATATAATCCAATATATCATAAAATACGGAAACTAAGAAAAAGCAATCTTAAACAATTCAGCTTTGCACGAGATTGGGAAAATGTAAATTCACTTTAACAATGAACAGCATTATCTACTTCCGATCCAGTACTTGCCCAGCATTTACTTGGAAATCTATTTCAATTCTCACATTATAAATGTTGACCGTGGACCTGATCAAACAACTGACACAAGGCTGATTTCACTCTTAACACTAACAGTTGTACAAATCAAGAAAGAGAGTCAATTCTCCCTATTAGCAAGTGTGTTATAAATTGTGGAAATGTACCACAATTTATAACACACTTATTTTGGAAATGAACTTATTTTCCATCTGGCATAGTTTGCTTTTGTTGTTTGATTGTTGGTGGTTTTTGTATTGCTATATTTATGCTCAGTTCTTCGTTGGTGTGGCTGTAATGAAACCCAGTTTCCCTCAGGATCAATAAAGTATATCTATCTATCTATCAGCAAAAATACCAAGATCAAATTAAATCTCTTAGACCAATTACATTTTGATTACTTTCACTAGAGTTACTGTAACTGTTTACAAACAAGAGCTCTAAGGGGCAGGGGGAGAGAGAAGGATACTCCTATTCGTTATCAAGTAATCATTAATGAATGTTAGTCAAATGCAGTGGTTATATTAAAGCACATGAATCAGCCAACCAGGACAATTTTGGTTAATATCATGAAAGCTCTTTAAGGTGAGGTAAAGAAGGACAGCCAACTCCAATACAATCATAAGTACGCACAGAGCAGTGCCTTTTTGGAACAGGAGAGAAAACTGATAGAGGGGGAAATTACACACCAAAGTATTACCATATTTATCATTTAGCATAAGACTGCCGTTCTGAAGATCTTACCAGTGCGTGTTCTGTTTGAAAGTGTTCTTCCATCTCAGATTTGGGAATAGGCTCATTACAATACCGGCAAAGATCGATGTTCCTTCTACAGTGGATTTCATGGATGGTGAAGTTTGTTGCAGGAATGTCACGTTTGCTGACAATGAAACAGAATACAATATATTTATTCAAAACTGGAGAATTTAACGTTAACAGCATCTGTCCCTGCATGTTTAAACTCATGTTGGTATTCAACTGCCAAGAAAACACAAAGCAGGGCTATTTGCAAAAGGATCAACAATTATTTAAATAACAGATATCATCCTGTATATTTTAAAGAAAATACAGTCCAGAAGATCTCAGATTTGACTTCAAATTTGTACTCCAAGGCACAATGAAACGTTACTTTAGCTTTCCACAGAATGAAATGGAGGAAAAACAGCAGATATTTTTGCTGAAAAGTCTGTTTATGTTGCTCTTGAGCAAGGGTTACCCATAAGTGTACAACTATTGCATAAATTAACTAACTCCAATTCATTTTAAAAGGTGGAAAGGAAAACTAATGAAACTTGCTGCAAATCCCCAAAAATTGAAAAAGATAGCAACATGAGCCTATAAGATACATAACTTAAAAGGTGTTATAAGTATTCTAATTCAGAATCAGGTTGATTATCACTGGTGCATTTCGTGAAATTTGCTGTTTTACAGCAGCAATGCAACACAAAAAATTACTCTAGGTTACAAAATTAAATAGTCCATAAGAACAAAGTAATGTTTATAGGATCATCAATGGTTCTGAAATCTGATGGCAGAGGGGAAGAAGCTGTTCCTAAAATGTTAAGTATGGGTCTTCAGGATCCTGTACCTCCTTCTCAATGACAGAAATATGAAGAGGGCATGTCGCAGATAGTGAGGACACTACTCACAGATGCCACTTTCTTGAGGCATTGTCTTTTGAAGATGTCCTGGACAGCAGGAAGGTTGTGCTCATGATGGAGTTGGCTGCATCTACACCCTTTGCAGCCTATTTCAATCCTCCATACCTGACAGTGATGCAAACAGTCAGAATGCTCTCCATCACATATCTATAGAAATTTATTGGTGTAAGTTTGCCGAACTTTCCCTTCCTAAGTCCATAATCAATTCCTTGATCTTACTGATGTTGAGTGCAAGACTGTTGCTGCTCCACTCAACCAACCAAACCATCTCACCCTTGTATACCTCCCTGTCATCTGAAATTCTGCCAATAACTGTGGTGTCATTGTCAAATTATTTAAGAATAATTTTTTTAATTCTTCCATTCACTTGTAATAGTTCTCAGCTGTTCTGAATGTTTCTAACTGCAGTTTTATGATTGGCCACATACTATGAAAACTCCCTGCAAAAAGCAGGGGGCTTCATCATTTTAGCCAAGGATGGGTTATTTTAACAAGTTGGTACCGTATAATCCGGAAAAGGCAAGTTCATACTTATAACATGCAAGGGCAACAAGACTTGCTGCTGGTGATGAGGTCCTAAGTTCTGGCCCACTGTTTTATAAGTGATTCATATTATTTATGAATGGTTGTTTAACTTTAAGTTTTTTAGCTGGGGCCCTGTAAGAATCTTATGCAGTCTGGTCTTGTAGCAGATATTACAGTAAATGTACTGGCTAGTATTTGACACTGGTAGAGTTACAGTCAATTCCTGTGTTACAATTATTTCAAGTCTCCTTCTACACTTCTTTAGCTGTCCCTGATAAAAATCATGTCACATCAACAATTTTCTATTCAATGTTCTACCTATTGTGAAAGAACAAATCACTTCTGCACAGCTGGATACTCACCAATCCAGCTAACTAAAAACTTTCACTTAATGGTTTGGGGCAGAACTTAAATTGGTGAAAGTCTTGGTCACTAAAGTACATTACTTAATAGATACAATGTGGCTCAAAATTAAGTCTTGCAGACATTCTGCCAGAAAAAGCGGGATCTCCCAATGACCACCCATTTTAATTTCACTTCCCATTCCCATTCCAAAATGCTTATCCATGGCTTCCTCCACTGTCACGATGAGGCCACACTCATATTGCAGGAACAACACCTTATATTCTGTCTGGGTAGCCACCAACCTTATAGCATGAACTTGATTTCTTGAACTTCTGGTAATGCCCCCCCCCTCACCATTTCCCATCCCCTTTTCCCTCTCTCACCTTATCTGCTTGCCCGCCCATTGCCTCCCTCTAGTGTTCTTCCCCCACCTTTTCTTTCTTCCATGGCCTTGAGTCCTTTCCTATCAGCCTCCCTCTTCTCCAGCCCTGTATCTCTTTCACCAACCAACTTCCCAGCTCTTTACTTCACCCTCCTCCTCCCGGTTTCATTTATCACCTTACGTTTCGCCCTCCCCTCCCCCACCTTTTAACTCCACTCCTCATCTTTTTCTCTCTAGTCCTGCTGAAGGGTCTTGGCCTGAAACATTGACTGTACTCTTCTCCATAGATGCTGCCTGGCCTGCTGAGTTCCTCCAGTATTCTGTGTGTGTTGCTGTTCACTATTTAAATATTCTTGTTAGGAAAACTCAATTTTAAAAAGCAGAATCTAACTTTACAGTAACTCAAAGAGCCTCTGATCAGCACTCAACACAAGAGCTTAAGAAACACAGCTTTATCTGATAGATAGCAAGCAAAGTAGTTAAATCCAGAATAGATCTGAACTAACTTCCACGCACAGAAACATCAGAAATTGACATGAACAAAGAATGGCTATTCAAGATGGCATATCTATTGTTTGCTCATTGAATATTCTCAAGCTGCCAATGCCTGCTGATTCCTGCATATAGGCATAATGGTTAATCCTCACTCAAGTGCCTGACAATAATTTAGACTTAAATGTCTATCATCATGAAAGTTCCACGTTGAAGGCGTAATGAGAAAACAGAAAAACAAAGCTAAAATAAAGCAGGACAGAAATATTATAATGAGAGAAATAAGCCTGGAGAGAATTGCTTGGACTACAAGTCAAGGACCAATTTCCAGTCTCTGTAAATTCTGTCATACTACCAAGATGGATTTCTTCCACACCAATTTTCCAGGAATTGAGAAGGTGTTAGTGAGCAGCTTTTAGAATAACCACAATCCTTCCCTTTAAGTTACTTTCACAGTCTTATTTGTCGTGAGTTCAAATATCAAAAACAAGTGACATATTTCCTAGGCGCAATGGTGTCTAATTAGGAGAACATACAATCATTACAAATTTCATGATCTTGATGCCCATGTTATTTCTCAAGTTGCCATTGTTGTTGCTATCAGAGTAGATGATGTGAACAACATTTATATACACTCAGAGAGACAGATCAGCTTTTAAATACATCCTTCAGTAATTTCCTGAAGTAATCATCTATGTTAGTCTCTTACCAGTTGGCACATAGCTGGGTTTCTTCAGTTTGACTGTCAGACATGGTTGTTTTTGCTCAAGAACTACAAAACAAAATAGACAAATACATTAGTGCTCCGTTATGCTTTGATGACAGCAAGCTTTTTCAAAAATGGTACTAACAACAACAGGACTTACCTATTTTAAATCAAACGAGGATATATCGCCAAAACCTTTCCTTCTCCTTTATCCCCTATCCCAAAAGAATGCTCCTGGTTTTCCTACAAACCATATATTAAGCCAGATTTCAGACAGCAAAAAATTAAGATGAGCCTCAGAGGAAAAATACTTGAGCTTTGCAGAACATTTTCACTGATGAATGATAACAGAACGCAACGGTCACAATTTACAACATCAAACATTTTGCCCCACCAATGATGTACAGTACCTGCACGTTTTACATTTTCTCTGTCAACCAAATGAGACAATACTAATTTACAAAGATCTCCCATACAAATTAATGCAGCTGTTCAACTGATTCTGCTCATTTACTTAGCTACAGAGTCCTGTATCTCAAATTACACCACATCAGACAAACAAAAACCTACTAATTCTCAGCCCTTCGAATACCTAAAAGTTCCATCAACTTGATTTAAGTATTTTCACAGCAAACCACTCAAAAGTTCACAAAGTTAGAATTTCTACTTACTTGAAATAGCTTCTATCCAACATACTGCTCCACTACAGAACTGCCTGGCCAAATAATGATTCTAACCTGCCGACAGCTCAGAACCACCCCCATTCAGTCACCTTCAACCAGTCTCACCCATCTGTGTTACAGTAACCAAAACATCAACCGTCACTTTCACCAGTAATATTTAGGATAAATCTTTCATTCATGAAAAGATTCTTCGCTTTTTCCTAGGAGTAGCATACCTGCACTAATACCCTCAAGTAGAGAGCTCAATTTAAACAATTTAAACATTCAGTACTTCAACTTTCACTTTCTATTTCCCTGCACAGGAAGTTTAAATTCTGTGCATACAGCAAGATTTCTTGGCTTCATTTCAACAATACGAATTCATAGACGGGAAGAATCCTGGACTATATCATCACATGCATTTCCAAAACATCAAATGAAATCTGCTGCAATCAAACCTAAAGTTCAAAGTAAATTTTATTGTAAAAGTACAGATATGTCACCATATACAACCCCTGAGATTCATTTTCCTGCGGGCATTCTCAGTGAGAAGAAAGCATGGCAGATCTACAGAATAGTAACTACAACAGGATCAAAGATCAACCAGAGTGCAGAAAACAACAAATTGTGCAAATGCAAATATAAATACATAGCAATAACCAGAACACGAGATAAGATCATGTGTCCTAGAAGTGAGATGATGGATACTGTTTCTCTACGACAGTGTTTCAGGTAGATGTGCTCAATGGTTAGAAGGCCTTTATCAATGATATACTGGGTCAAATCCACAACCTTTTGAAGGATTTTCCATTCAAAGGTACCAGTGTTTCCATACCAGGCCGTGATGCAGCCAGTCAGTATACTCTCCACCACAAATCTACAGAAGTTTGTCAAAGTTTTACAAACGTGTAGATGTCATGCCGAATCTCCAGACTCCTGAGGAAGTAGATGCACTGCTGTGCTTTCTTTGCAATTGCTGGGTCTAGGACAGGTCCTCTGAAATAGTAACACACAGGAATTTAAAGTTGCTACCCTCCCCACCTCTGATCCTCTGATGAGGATAGGCTCACGGACCTCTGGTTTCCCTCTCCTCTCCTGAAGTCTATAATCAGTTCCCTGGATGACTAAGAAACTATTTTTCAAAGATGTCAAATATGATCTAGATCACATGTAGCATGTAAAACATTGATACATTCAAATTACCCAATGAAAACATTCACATGAAAGACCATCAGATTTTGACAAAAAATCTTGTTAACCATATGCCCATTTACCTACTAATTTGGGTGTAGTCTCTACCTTATCAAATGTTTTAAAATAAATCATCTCAGATACCAAGGATTTTTTCTATTTATGTATTCTGAAATTTTAAATGAAATATTAATACAGTATTCACCATGACATCCCATGACGGCCAGTAACACAAGTGCAAAGAGACAGAAATCCAGTGATGGAATAAGCCCCACCAATAGATTGCTACTGTGGAGTGGTGGCGGCATCCGTCAGTCTCGCGAGACCATGGATCTGCACCTGGGTTTTTCTCCAGGGCGCAGGCCTGGGCAAGGTTGTATGGAAGACAGGCAGTTGCCCATGCAGCAAGTCTCCCCTCTCCACGACACCGATGTTGTCCAAGGGAAGGGCAAGGGCCGATGCAGCTCAGCACCGGTGTCATCGCAGGAGTTGCCAGAACAAGGTTGAAGGCAACATCGGACTGCCTTAGGGATTCCCACTCCGGATTTATCCTCAGGGTTTACTCTCGGAGCCTTTTCCAAGAGTGGGTATGGCCGCAAGGCAGCAGAGGTTTGAAATCAGAGTTTTCCCTCTCTTAGATCAACTGCCTTCCCAGGCTGACGAGCTCCATCTACCCGAAGCACTGGTTTTAAGGCGCCAGGACCCGCCTTCGCCCCTTCTCCTGTCAGTAGAAATAGTTCCGCTGGGCTTACAGGCTAAGCCACACGAGAAAGCCAGGAGTTGGGCTTAGTTGTCAGAGGCTATTTGAGGCGCATGTCATGAGGAGCACTTTTGGGTAGTGGGAGCTTGTCCCCACTACCACTCCTCGGCTTGACAACCTACAGTGGTACATATTGAGTAATTGTCTAGTAGCTGACTCCATGAATATGTCCCATGATATTGAACCACAATGATCAAGTAGGTTTCAAAAAGTTTCGGTCTCAAATATGTACTGAATTTGATACAAGATGAGGAATCAAAAAAGAACTAAAATTGATCTCATCAAATTTGGCAAAAGCATGGTTTTAACAAAAGAAAAGTTATTTCAATTTGTTTTTTTCCTGAAGTATGGATTGTAAAATTAAAAGTTAAAATCTAATTGGATCATCTTCCTCTGACTCCAAGGTGCTAAAACAATCATAGTTCTCCCAGACATAAACTTAAGAGCACCTTTTAAGTTCTATAATATAGAACACTGACAAGTTTTTTTTTAATCTGTTCATCATGATTATTTGAGGGATATGGAAGAAAAAAATTAAATTCCATGATAATACTAACAGAATTATGGATTAATTATTTGTCCAATGGCACTTCACAAGATTATACTAAAGGGTTTAACACCAAGTTTCTGTTCATAATATTGAAGAATTAGTTTAGTTTCCCCAGCAACCGCCCTAGCAACAAGAAAAACTGGACAGTCTGGGATTTTTTTTTTCTCTCTGTGGTGTAGGGGTGACCTTTATACAGCATGTAAAATCATGAGGGCCTTAGAAAAGATGAATAAACAGTCTTTTCCCAAGGTAGTGAGGTCTAAAACTATACGGTATAGAGTTCAGGTGAGACAGAAAAGATTTAAAAAGAGACTGGAGAGGCAACTTCCCCCCCCCCCCCCCCCCACAGAGTGGCAGTTAGCAGAATAAACTGTGATGGCAGGTACAGTAACATTTAAAAGGGCATTTAGACATGCAATTGGATAGGAAATGCTTAGACAAGGGATATGGAACAAATGCAGACAAATGGGACTAGCTTAGATTATCAAGTTCATTGGCAAGGACAAGTTTCTATGATTGTATAACACTATGAGTCTATTTACACATAAAAATAAAAACTCACTAAAAACACCAAAACTGTTCTACTCGGGTATCAGCTTCCACTTCTACATACCCACCCTCTGCTGCAAAACACAATTCATGTTGGGAGGTTGTTCTACATGCACTTCATCACCAGCTTCCCAGTCCCAGACTCAAACATCCATTCCCTCAGCATGAAATAAAAACAGCAGATTATTCAATCTTATCAGTCAAAACACCACAGCTCAATTTGTCCTGAGCTAAATTTCAGCCATACACTTTCCATTACAAATTGTTGGAGAAAATTCAAGAACAGCAACGCAGACCAATTTTTCCCTTGCCTTGAGGTAACAAGGCTAATTGGGGCACCTAGAATTAGCTCTCCATTAATTCAGCACTAAACAACTAGCATTTCCTGAACTCGACAGCTACATTAACACTGACCTGATACAAACTGAGTTTTGGTGTATTGACCAAAGGCAGAAAGGCATAAGCTAAAAATGTTCTTAATTTGACAGGAATTCTACCAGCTTAGCCTAAACTTGTATGCTGAAAACCATAATACTTACTTGGCAGCAAGACATCAAGAAACCCCTTCATAGTCACTGAACCTCCTTACATATAGCTCATGTCTTTCAACCCCAACATCCATTGCAAACATTTTGCCCATCCACACAATCCATATGCTCACCTCAGATTTGTATTGATTTGTGCCTTACCAATTTAAGTGCCTGTCTCAAACAGTGATTGTTTTAGATTTCACCACACCCCATGATGTTGCATTCCAAATATAAACCACTCTACGTAAAGGAAATTTCCCCGCAGATCCCTTTAAAAATCCTTCTCTTTATCTTAAACCTCCACCCCTTGTTTTTGACACAACTACCATAAGAAAGTTCTGTTCATCTACCCTATCTATGCCATGAAAATTTTACATACATTTATCAGGACATCCTTCAACCAAATTCCCTTCAAGGAAACCAAAATCGGCCTATCTAATATCTCCACTTAACTAAAGTTCTCCAACCTAGTCAACATCCTGGTTACGCAAACACAAGGAAATCTGCAGATGCTGGAAATTCAAGCAACACATACAAAAAATGAAGGTGGAACGCAGCAGGCCAGGCAGCATCTATAGGAAGAGGTACAGTCGACGTTTCGAGCCGGGACCCTTCGTCAGGACTAACTGAAAGAAGAGATAGTAAGAGATTTGAAAGTGGGAGTGGGAGGGGGAGATCCAAAATGATAGGAGAAGACAGGAGGGGAAGGGTGGATCTAAGAGCTGGAAAGTTGATTGGCAAAAGGGATACCAGACTGGAGAAGGGAGAGGATCAAGGGACGGGGAGCCTGGGGAGAGAGAGAAGGGGGGAGGGGAGCCCGAAGGGTGGAGAGCAGGCAAGGAGTTATAGTGAGAGGGACAGAGGGAGAAAAAAAAAGAGGGAAGAGGGGGGATAAAAAAAATATTAAATAAATAAGTGATGGGGTGTGAAGGGGAGGAGGGGCATTACTGGAAGTTAGCGAAGTCAATATTCATGCCTGCTGTGGAATGGTGTTACAGGGCAAAAATCACAATTGAAAGTCCAGCCTCTACCCCTCCTCCTGCAACAATGACCTGTTCCCCAAATCACAGCAAAGTTTCTGTCTTTTCAGAGATACAAAGGACATATCATTACCACACATTAGCTCCAAAAGAAAAGCAGAGAGTTGCATCAATTATGTGTACATTTATAACCTCACAAAAGCTTTGACTTCAATAGAGTAAGGCTGTGGGACATCCTTCTCCAGTTTGGCTGCCTGTCAAAATTTGTTTTCATACTGTATCAGGTATATGATGGTATGTAACTAGCAGACCTAATGTCAGTGCAGGCGGACGGCAAGCTAGGTTGACACCCTGACACTAAGACAAATTTCCAGCAGTCTTAGTACGACGCAGGACTTTCAGAAATCTGTTCAAACTCAATGACGTCCAGAACAGAGGTCATACCAACTTCAGTCACTAAGCTGCATCATATACAGTCCAGGGTGGGCACAGATGGAGGAAAAGCTCCCTATCATTTTCCACTCTTTGGTGAAGAGTAAGAGAGTGAGCCTTACAATTAACATATCCAAAACCACGGACCACTATCAACCTTTTTCTTTAGGTATCCAAATCCAAAGACTGTTCAAATCTTGGACAGCAGCAACTTGGATGGCACCAAGAACTATACTGATTCATGGGAAACCAAATGAGAATGCTAGAAGGAGCAGACCACCTTACAGATTACCCTATCAAGCAGGTTCAAGAACAGTTACTACCCCTCAACCATCAGGCTCTTGAACAAAAAGGGATAACTACATTCATTCTACAAACGTTTGTATTTCTGGTGTCCCACAACTAATGGTCTCACTTTAAGGACTCAGTATCTTGTTATTTCATGCTCTTGTTATTTATTGCTATTTACTTATATTTGCATTTGCACAGTTTGTTGTTCACTGATCCTGTTTGCAATTACTGTTCTATAGATTTGCTAAGTATGCCTGCAAGAAAAAGCATGTGGTGACATGTATGTACTCTGATAATAAATTTTATCTTGAATTTTGATTACCTTATCAAGCATTACCCACCCCATGTGCAATAGTATGCAGGTCTTACATTGGCCTTATTCTTGTAACCCAAAGAACTGGAGAAAAACCAAACCATCCTCAACCTAAAACAAAATTTTACAGGATCTCTTTTCTGAAAGGCGGCCCCATCAGCGACATTATTGTGAATGGTGGGGTGACAACTTTACTTTAAAGAAAGAGATTCTTTCATGTTCCAGCTCCATCACGGGCACTAGCCTCCCCAGCACTCAGGATATCTTCAAGAAGCGATGCCTCAAAAAGGTGGCATCCATCATTAAGAACCACTCATCACCCAGGGCATTCCCTCTTCTCATTGCTATCATCAGGGAGATGGTACAGGAGCCTGAAGGCACACACTCAGTGATTCAGGAGCAGCTTCAGATTTTCGAATGGACAATGAACTCATGGTCACTACCTCACTACTTTTTTTGCACTACTTGAGCTTTTTAATATATATTGAAAGTTGAAAGAGTTTAAACGTCAAGTTGCTCTCTTTTTTTTGCAACATTGCTGTAAGTGGTCGTGCAGTTAAAAAGAAAATAAAACTCACAGGAGTAGCGCATTTATAAGTCTGTCAATAAAGTAGAAACAAATACGTACCTCACACCCTAAATTAGAAATTAGTAACACCCTTAGTAGGAACTGCATTACAACAATATTCTAACACATTACTCTTAAACGAAAAGAAACTCTATTTGAATGTTATTTGGGAAAAAAGATCAAATGCAAACCAACCAGAGAAAACAAAAGTCCCCTTAAAGGTTTTAGGACATTATTGAACTGAAACTGAAATCACAAATCTGAATGAAGTACTATTCCTGGCCTCTGGCTGTTCTTCCAATTACGTTATCCGAACCATCCCACTAATGGAGATCTTCTCACGTCACCAACGATTCATTCGACAACAGGGAAGTCGCAGGTTTCACAGGGGGAGATACAGTACAAGGCACGATTTAAACAAAACGAAAAATATAACAACTCGTATCAGTTTCTTTGGCAAATGAGGTAAGGGGGGCAATTCAATCGAGTTTCAACTTTGCTGTAAAGGACATTTACAATTCGTAATGTAGAGGTTGTACTGTTAAACAGAATGAAAAACGGTAGGTATTTCACACTGGAATTTATAAAAGTACTGGTTTTCGGTGATACCCGGGTCCGCCGGGCGGAAGCGGCCGCCGTCACACTCACCGTCCCCGGCTGCAAAAGCTCCTTCAGCGAAACCAAGCGTATATGAAGCGGGGAATGTAAAATCAAGATCCAGAGTACCCGATACCCCAAAGCAAAATTTTACAGGATCGCTTTTCTGAAAGGCGGCCCCGTCGGCGACATTATTGTGAGCGGCGGAGCGACAAATAAAACCCACCGCAGCCTCCGGGGCTTCTCGCTGTTTACTCACCTCAGCAACAACGCACACACAGACACACCGGAAGCCCTGCCTCCGTCTGACACCCGTTGGTATAATTGGCTCGGACCCCTGCCAGGTAACAGGCTGCTTCTAACGTCAATCACCGTGCTGCGCATAAAAGGCACCACCCCCTTGGGCTATATAAAGCCCCGGCAAGCGTGGCCGCCCCTATCATCCACAAGCGAAGGGGAATTTTAGGAAGGTTGTAATTTTTTTTATTGTAAATAAGTCTTAATTCTTGACTAAGGTTTGAGAGTCAACGAATGGTTTATTGTAAACATCTTTCATTTGAATATGGACTGAGAGTCAACGCACAATTTTACTGTAAATAACTTTATTTATTGAATAAAAGACTGAGGGTCAACGAATGTTTTTTTTCTATGTAAATAACTTTATTTTGTAATATTTCTGAATAAAGTATACTTTTGGAAAAATAATCTCTGTTCCTGGACCTGTTTACCTCCTCACATTTCGGAAAATAAATTGCACTCAGTTCTCAGTTAGTATTAATCCTAAACAACGCACTCAAAATGCTGGAGGAATTCAACCGGTGAGGCAGCAGGCGTACAAGCCCTTCCGCTCACAATGTTTCCCCAAGCAATTGTACTGGTCTACCAAAGTTAACCCAGGAATGATCTGTAGTGATTCCTCTTTTACTTTTCTCCGGTGAGAATTTAATTGCTTGAAGTTAAAGCGACTGGAACTTGTACTTACATAGCTATTCTACCTATATCAAATGTTTTCTGAATTGGCATATAAAAGAGGAGCTTCCAGTCTTTTTGGTGCCCTAGACAATTAAAAGAAAGGCAATGAAGAATTGAAGAAAGGCAGAGTCTGTGGTAATTTGCATTTTCAACAGCATATCTTTAGCACTATATCCTTGCTGTTATTCTTAAATAGTGTAGGAGCCTTGTCTGTTCTCCATCAGCTTTGTACTCTGTTACTTCCCTACTGCCAGTTACAGCGTTTTCGCTTCGGGCAGCAAGAAGGCCCTCCATCTTCATTGCCGCTTCTGTAGCTATTTTTTTTTGACCAGTCAGGGCTTTTACCCCCAAACCTGGAGGACCAGGTTTGTCTGGCTTCTACCCTTTGACCTGCCTGGCATAGGTGACCCTACCAAGAATCACAGCGCAAGGTCCTGACTCCAGCCTACAAAGCTCTCCAGGTCATTGAGCCAATCAAACCTTCAAACCCTATGACAAGGTTATGGTCCTCTTGGAAGATTTGTATTCTGTGTTACATATTTATTGTGTTTATTATGGTAACTAGTCACATGAGTGGGGGTGTAGTAAAAGCAAAGAGGCATAAGTTACGTATTCTTGCTTATTTTGTGGCACCTTGTAGCTTGGGACTGGTGGAGGTCAATAGCTTGCTGACTGCAGAGATAACACAGAATATTGCTGAATAATGATTGGCTTACACTTGGTTATACTTAAGTTTCATCGCTTCAAGGTTGCATATTTGCTAATTGCTGATAAAGGATCGAATAAAGGATTCAACTCTTGGAACAATCGTTTCATTGGAGCTGAGGGCATGTCATGCAAGTATAACAACTCTGTAGCAGTTGCAGGCAATTGTTTTGCTTTAGTTTCGGTTTTTAATTTGGTATTGCCGCTACAAATAGTATACTATTTTACTGCAGTTTCCTATTATTGCCTTACAATAATAGTAGTGGTAGTTCCTATTATTATACAATGGTAGAAGGATATTTTCACATCCATCACAGAATGGTACAAAAGTGAAAGATATATTTCAGGGATTTAGTTATAGTAAAAGATACTTGGGGCATTATGTGCAAGGCATACAAAGATCTAGAGTTCTTTTCTTTATTACTGAAGATATGCCAGCCAATCACAACAACTAACACCCAACTAGCAGTCTGCAATTTTTCATGTACTGTATGTTCTGTTTAAAAAAAAAAGGGCAGGACAAATCTAATCTGAGTATATCAGTTGACTATATCCCATTCGTAACCCTAAACAATCAGCTCCTCCATCACAAGAACACATTAGCTGCAATATGTAACAACTGGAAGTAACAGCAGAAGAACAAAATAAATTAAAGGATCAGTCCACTTGGAGCTTGGTGCACCTGAAGAAACTTCACAACTGATCTATCTCAGGGGTCCCCAACCTTCTTTATGCCATGGTCCCGTACCAGGATGGGAACACCTGATCTATCATATCATTGGCAGCGCAGTAGTGTAGTGGTTAGCACAATATGTTATGGTACTGGAGACCCGGGTTCAATTCCCACACTGCCTGTAAGGAGTTTGCATGTTCTCCCTGTGACCACGTGGGCTTCCTCCAGGTGCTCCAGTTTCCTTCCAGAAAAACTGTAGGTTAATTGGTCATTGTAAATTGTCCTGTGGTTAGGCTAGGATCAAACTGGGGGATTGCTGGGCAGCGTGGCTCAAAAGGCCAGAAGGGCCAACTCCACTTTGTATCTCAATAAAATATATTTTTTTTAATTCCACTATCCCCATATTCCTTGATTCCTTCAATATTCAAAAATCTATTTATTTCTGACTGAGCCAATACAGCCCACTAGGGTAGAGATTTCCAAAGATTCACCACTCTTTATCATTTTTCAGTCTCATCAGCCTTGTTCCTTAATACAAATGCAGACACTTCCTCATTCTCTCTAAACCCTTGATTTTCTGGTAGTTCTGGAGAGAATTCAGACGTCCAAAGGTTCATTTTATTGTCAAAGTATACGACTCTGAAATTCTTCATTTCTCCAGCCAGCGGTGAAACCAAGAAAGAAAAGCAGCACATCAAACCCCAAATCCTTCATCCCGCACAAAAAAGCATATCCTCTGGTTTCCACCCACATTCCAAAGATGTACCGGTTAATTGGTCATTGTAAATTGTTGTGTGATTAGGCTAGGGTTCAACAGGAGAGTTGCTGAGCTGTGTGTCTCGTTGGTCAAGAAGAGCTTGTTCTACACTATATCTCTAAATAAATAAACAGACAAAGTAGCTGTTTGATTGCTTACTCATTTCCTTCTTCCCCTTTATAAATTCTGCTGTCTTCAATGGTCTCTGTTACACTTGCCCTCACTGGACTTTTCCTTTCTGTTTAATGATGGAAACTCCCACACAGAAAACTTTTCTCTCTCACCAGTTTATGCTCATGCGTTATTTTGCTTTGTTTATCAATTTCGTCATCCTTATCTTCCGAGTTCTGAAATGCTCCCAACTGTTTGGCCTGACAACTTTCTAAATATCTTCTCTAAATCTAATTCTTTATTTCAAACTTCAAAGAAAATTTATTATCAAAGTACATATATGTCACATTTTCTTGTGTGCATACTCAATAAATCTGTCGAATAACAACCAGAGTGCAGAAGACAACAAACTGTGAAAACACAAAAATAAATAAATAATAATTATAAATAAATAAGCAATAAGTATTGAGAACATGCAATGGAGAGTCCCTTCAAAGTGAGTTCATTGGTTGTGGGAATATTTCAATGATGGGGGGGGGAGAGGGAGGGCGACCTGGCGGGAGAGGGGAATATTTACTTTCTCCTGATAGTCACGCTGTTTTTTATATTAGAATTTTGAGCATAAAATGAATATCTTTTTCTGCTGACC
Organism: Mobula birostris; assembly: GCF_030028105.1. Taxonomy (NCBI): domain Eukaryota; kingdom Metazoa; phylum Chordata; class Chondrichthyes; order Myliobatiformes; family Myliobatidae; genus Mobula; species Mobula birostris. Next base: position 31,881,571 of record NC_092400.1, read on the forward strand.
ACTCTCTGTCACCACCATACCTTGCAGAGTATGTTCCAAATCAACCACATCAAATAATTCTCTCCCTGTACCCTTGTAGATTTCCTTGTTGAGATTTAAGAGCCTAATTTGGTGTTGTGTAGTGCTTTCAAACTAAATGTCAAATTCTACCTTATTATGGTTGCTCTTCACAAAATGACTCTTAACAACAAGATTGCAAATTAAACTTTTCTCTTTGGATCTAAAATTGTCTTTTCCTGGACATATTGATTTAGACAGCCATTTTGTACACGTTCCATGAATTCCTCCATCTTTTATGGCGTGCTTAATATTATAACTACTATTTGGTGACCTATAAATACTGTAACATCTACTAATTTTTTTTTTACCCTTTGTTGTTTCATGACACAAACTAAACCACATCATCAAACTGATCTGAAGCAACACAGTTTCCAGCATCTTCCGATTTCCTCGTGTTTGTGATCTAAACTACTTTTCCCTGATTAATAGCACTACTTCGCAGTTAGTGTATAGCTTTATGAAATTTCAAATATAGAATTCATAGAACACTACAGCACAGAAACCGGCCCTTCGGCCCATCCGGTTTGTGCCATTAATCTGCCCAGTCCCATTGACCCACATCCAGACCATAGCCCTCCCATCCATGTACCGATCCAAATTTATCTTGCATGTTGAAATCGGCTCCGCATCCACCACATGCTGGAAGCTCGTTCCACACCCTCATCACCCTCTGAGTGAAGAAGTTCCTCCTCATGTTCCTTTTAAACATTTCACCTTTCACTCTCAACTCATCACTGCTCACCCAACCTTAGTGGAAAAAGCCTGCTTAAATTTACCCTATCTGTATCCCTCATAATTTTGTATACCTCTGTCAAATCTCCCCTCAATCATTTACATTCTAGGGAATAAAGTCTTTGAAATTTTGCCAACCTGCAGCTGTTTTTCCATTGTGGTGTTTTTCTACTTGTGCCACTAACACATCTACCTTTCCATGGAGGCTCCAGCATTTAGATTAGATTAGATTCGATTTTATTGTCATTGTGCTAAGTACAGGTACAAAGTCAATGAAATGCATTTAGCATCTGACCAGAAATGCAAAGAATAGTGTTATTTACAAAATAACTGCGAATAAAAAAGTGCTACAGCACACAAATATAAAAGTATTTATTGTATTTATTGTACTGTCAAATATTGTATTTGACAGTACAATACGGATGCAATACTGCTTAGCGCTGTGATGAGAGGTTCAGCAGTGTCACAGACTCATTAGCTGAGACAGCTCTCATTTTGTCCCCATTTGGTGCTTGCCTTTGTTTCTGAATCCTATTTGTTTTGGTTACTTCTTTTATAATTTCCACTTCTTCCTTCCCAAATTCCCCTTTAAGGTTCCCATCACCTTCTCCAAGACCGCCAGCAAACTCCCAGGCATGGTTGTTAGAACAAAGAGCAAGTCGGCACAGGAACAGTCCCTGTGGCCTAACAATGTTGTACCTAACTAATTACACCAGTAATTAAATAAACTAATAACTTCTTGCTACACAATGCCTATATCCCTCCATTCTCTGTACATCCATGTGACTATCCAAGAAGACACTTAAATGTCTCTGTTGTATTGCATTTGCCTCCACTACCACCCTGGGCAGAGCATTCCAGATACTCACCACTCTTTGTGTAGATATATCGGCAACGTTTAATCAATGAGGTTTGTGGTTTGGGCTCTAGTTCATGTGATGGTGTGCTTCTGGTTTCTGGTCGCTCCTTTTTTTGTTGCTACTTTGTGCGATTGTTATCGGAGCAGACTGACTCAGAGGCCTGAAGTTAACGAACGGCACAGAGCGAGATTGAACAGAAAGGAATATACACGGACTGATTGGATCAGTAATGGTTTGGTGTTTTATATTCTGTGTTTTTCACTCCTTTTTTGCCATTTGCACTACTTGTTCTTTTTATTTACATGTTGGGGGGGGGGTTGATATTTTTCTTTGAACCGGTTCCACGGTTTTCTTTCTTTGTTTCGTGACTCTCTGTAGGAAGACAAATCGCAGGGTTTTATACTTTGATAATAAATGTACCTTGAATCTTTGAAAAAAAACTTGCCCCTTTCACATTAAATGCATACTCCCTATTATGGTCCTTTGTTATTGGCCCTGACTACTGAGATATAACCTGTCCATTGAGTAATCATCCTACCTGCTCCAGAAATAGTCCCAATCCTTCAGAAATATTGTCCTCTTTCTCTATTCTTCTCTACCTATGCATACATTTGCTAGTCTTCTTCAATCTGTACTTAGTATAACAGGGCAATGAGAGTAACCCTGAAGTTACTACTTCTAAAGTACTGCTTTTTAATGTCTTCCCTATCTCCATAAAATCTGCTTGGAGAATGTCTTGATGCCTAATGTCTATGTTAGTACCAGTAAGGTTCTTCACACCCCATTCTTTCAGGATAAACTGAGATTTATCAAAAGTTACAGGGGGCTCTTGATCAGCAGGATAAATGGGCCAACAGAGGGGAAATAGAGATTAATTCAGATCAGTGTGAGGTATTGCATCTTGGAAAATCAAATCAAACTGGGACATTCATAATAAATAATCAGGCCCTAGCGAGTGTTGTAGAATAGAGGGAGTTGGAGTTCAGGTACATCGTTACCTGAAAGTAGAGTCACAGGTAGACAGAGTGGTGAAGAAAGCTTTTGGGATGCTGGCCTTCATCAGTCAGACCATCAAATATTGGATAATACACATACAAAATTTTGTAGGAACTCAGCAGGCCAGGCAGCATCCATGGAGGAGAATAAACAGGACATTTGAGTCAAGACCCGTAATCGAGATTGGAATCAGGTCAGAGGACAGAACTCAGAGTCTTCTGGGAGGGCAAGTCACGGGGTATATTTAAGGCAGAGATCAATAGTTCTTATTGATTGATAAGCAGTTAAAGTTTATTACAGAAGACAGAGAAGACAGGGCTGAGGAGGAAACAAAAATCAGTCATGATTGAGCGGCAGAGCAGACTTGTTGACCTCATTCTGTCCTATATCTTATGGTTTTATACTCTCAATCCCAAAACTCAAATTATTCTATCCTATCTGATTACTGATTTCTATTTCAAAGAATAATGACCAATGCAGTTTGAAACTCATTGAAGGCTGGATCATTTCACCAAACCTCTTGTCAATCTTCCTTGTTTGGTACTGACCTTCAACTCAAATAGGCTTCCTACTGGAGTGGAGTTAATCTACACAACTGACTGCAAACCTTTGGTATGTCCCCTGTTATTATGCATATTTTGTCATGTAAATCATGTATATGTTAATTTATGCTAATATATTTGTAATGCACTATGGTCCTGCTGCTGTAAAAAGCTAATTTTCATGGCATTCATACTCTGTGGATGTATGCCTAGGGCAATAAACTTGAACTTGAAACATGATCTTGAATTTGCCATCAGCACTTGTCTTCACCACAGGCTCCTATCTCACCGCTCCCCACCTCCTCTAAAATCTCACCTGTCCAGTCTCAGTCCTGATACCCAGCACATCAACAATTCCTTTTCCCATTTCCCCTACCCCACCCCACAGATGCTGACTGATCCCCTGAGTTTCTCCAACAGATTGTTGTTCCTGACAAACACGATGGTTGAGGAGACCTTACAAAAGATGGCACACTTTCCTCCAGTGAGGGCAAACATTAAATACATTAATCATCACACTGTTAGTCAAGGTCGACCATGGATGTTGCACACTAGCTGTCCAGATACGCAAGCCAGGGCGGTACAATGTGGAGAGCAGTCTGTTGCCCGTGGAGCAAGCTCCCCCTCGCCACACATCTGATGAACCCAAAGGAACGGCAGAGACCCATACAGTTTGGCACCAGCAGCATCGCAGGAGTTGCCAGTCAGTGTTGAACTCAACGCAGGACTGCTTTAGGGACTCCGGCTCCGAATCTTTCCTTGTGGTTTACTCCCGAAGCCTTCCCCATGAGTGGGTATAGCCGGAAGCAGCGGAGGTTTGAGATCACAGTTTCCCTTCCCTTAGATGAGCGGCCAACCACAGCCAACGAGCCCCATCTGCTTGAAGAGGCTGGTTTTAAAGCGTCGGTAACCGCCCGCCCCCCGACCCCTGCCCTTTCTCTGTCCGTAGAATCGGTTCCGCCAGGGTTAGTAGCGAAGCCACACGTGCAGGCCAGGAGCCGGACTTGGTTGTCAGAAGCTATCTGAGTCGTACGCCACTGAGAGTATTTAATAGGTGGTGTGAACTTATCCCCATTACCACCCCGCCCCCGGCTATAACATTAGGTAGCCCTTAATCACCAGTACAGTACCTACATTTCAGCAACTTAGTCTAAAATCAGCTGAGGAAATGTGATGATGATGATGATCAGGAGGGAATAAGAGTCCTCAGGAACGACGGCAAGATGGTTGGTGACTGTAGAGGCTGACACCTGTCGTCTCGCCCTTCTCCATCGCTGTAGGACTTTTCATCCCGCCTGTGCTGTATAGATTGATCGTGAGGATCGGTGCGCAGACCGCTTCAACTCTCTAGATCTGGGGACGTAACACAATGGCACAGCGACCGCAAGGCTGTAGGTTGAGTATCGGAGTTTCCCTTCTCCTAGACAGACTGCCTGGCAAGGCGAATGAGGCCCATCTACCCGCGTTCGGAATCGGAGTTGTCCTTTTCTTAGGCTGGGGGCCAGCCAAAGCTGACGAGCCTAGCCCGCCTGCCCGGTTATACCGCTGGGCACTCGTCGCGCCGAGACATAGCAAACTCAGTAAGAACAGGGACACCACGTGAAAGCGTTGCAAGGAGAGGCCATGTCGAGTGACCTCCTGCACGGCAAGCCAAACAGCGGGCCTGCGGCGATCGCTACACCTGGAAAGGAAAGGCTATGGGATACGCTTCACCTTCCTTAAGTGGGCAGGACGTCCAGCCCAGGACTCACCTTCCCCCTCAGGAAATGTACTGTGCGTTTAAATGGCAGCACCCCATCGCCATGCACGAGGTTCATACCGTTACGGTAACTTTTGTTCCCCTGTCCGGTTTAAGATTATGGACAACCTGATTAAGCACCCTAAATAGCTGGAAAAGTACGAACACTATGTCTGCAGTACCCTCCAAATCCATCCCCAGGATGGGGGAGCGAATTGTCACCTCGCCCTCTTGTAGCCAACATTCCTAAAATTGGGATTGGGATTGTCTACATAATCCATTATCAACAGCAGGATCCTAAATGAAGCACGTTACTCCAAGCTCCGGCATGACAGGGCATTTTCATGAAGACAGAGAAAAAGGTTCAGGAACATATGAAAAAAATCAACATCTGAAGGGTCTCAGTGACTGTTTATTCATTTGCAGAGATGTGTTCCTGACCTGCTGAATTCCTTCACCATTTTGTGTGTATTGCTCTGGATTTCCAGCATCTGCGGAATCTCTTGTGTTTTATAGAAGTCCCTGGCCATTGTCTACTCAAAATGAAGAAAAGAGGATCTGCAAAGTCATCGAACATTCACATGAAAACAGTGGAAGGGATTCTAACTGCCAAACATCTCAACCATCAAAATGCACCTGCCCTACCTGCAGGAGAGTCCAAAGATCTCTCACTAGACTTGTTTTCGCTGCCACGGAACTGAAGTGTAAGCAATTCAGTCCCGACTCCAGGGGACCTCCTAACAGACTGAAATGTTGAATTGGAACCTGGACACATTACGTTCCCGATAACCGGTACCCAATGAACCAACCTCCCATGACAAACATGAGAAAGTCTGCAGATGCTGGAAATGCAAAGCGACGCGCACAAGATGCCGGAGGAAGTCAGCAGGTCAGGGCGGCATCTATGTAAATGAATATTTCGGGCAGAGACCCTTCATCAGGACTTCTCATGATGTTTACTTGTATACATTATCGTGCGGGAAAGAGGAAATGACTTCTGGCTAAGAGGAAACAAGCCAAGCTGAACAATTTTGAACAAATTGATGTTGAAGAAGCACAATTTGGACAGGTTCGGGCTGTTTGCCAGCCCTGGTTAGAGTGATACCTATATGTCATAATTTGAAACGTTTATTGATACAAAAGCCATGAAAGCTCTGCGCATGCTCCCAGCTTGGCGGCTGCTCCGGCAATGGTCATGCGCAGTGACCAGACGAACTGGCTTGAACTGCACATGTGCAGCAGCGGAGAGTCATCATGGCGGCGCGTAGCCATGTGCAGGATCCCAATGACAGGAGGCTGCGTCCAATATACGGTAATGGAATTATTCCTCGTTTCGTATGTGCAACGTTTGCCCAGTCATATTTCATAATCAAAAGCTAAGCGCCTCCAGTACCGGCTTGCGCTGCTATTTTTACGCATTGACTCATTTTGTTGCTAGGCCGCAGATATGTCCTGGAGCTTGAGTTACACCACACTTGAGAATCCAACCCGTGAACGAATGTTTCTACTGGCTGGCAGTTCAGGGTTGATGTGAGGTTCACATTTCATTACTAATTTTTTTTTTAGTGGGTATGTATTTAAGAAAAGTTGCTTGGGCCTTTGGACAGCGGTATTCCAGTGTGGTATTTCTACTGGCGCTAGAACCTGTTGATTTCCCCAGTAGACAGAGATAGGACTTTTAGAGAATTACTATTTGGTGAAAGTGAAGCAAATGAAATTTTGGGAGTATAGCCCAGTAGTTTATATGTTTTTCGGAAGTCTGTGTCAACTGAACTTGTATTGCAGCGAATAGAGTTTGTCTAGAGCAACATATTAATGATATTTGGCCTGATGATGTTTTCAGTCACGGAATCCGGTTAGCCGATAGCAGGAGCTCAGTAATTTTTGGAAAACTGTCATACTTAGCTGAAGATAATGCAGAATGAACGCAGTGGACTGTTTTTTTTTTTGGTTTCAAAATGAAAGTGAAATATCTATACGGTTGTGTAACGTGACCATTTAATTAATGGGTCATTATTTGATAAAGTGGATTGTGTTGACATTTTCATTTCCTTTTAAGCATTTTATACAAATGATCTTTTGTTCTGTTGTTAAGTATGTGATTTTATGTATGATGAGCACTTTATCATCACTACCCCAATTAAGTTACCAAGTGTTCTTGAGAATACGAGTTGTGTTAATAAATAAATGGAAATACAGGTTGAATATCCCTTAGCTGAAATGTTTGGGGCTGGGAGAGTTTTGGATTTTGGAATATGAAGTGTGATAGCTTGGTATGGCCATCATTTCCAACTCTGAATTTATGTGCCACCAGTAAGCAGACTTTGTCTTTCACTTGTTCATGTACTTAACAGTAAAAATGATTACATACCATAAATATAAAGAAAATTATAATGTGTGCAGGGTAACAAAAGCAGCACAGCAGCATCAGGAGAACACCTGAATCAGCTGTTGAACAACAAAAAAAAGCGGAATGGCTTTCAGTCTCCATACTATGGAGTGCTTTGATTAGAAGATTACAGTACACTGTATTAGTATTTTACTTTTCTAAGGTTTTACCTAAGGTATAAAAACAATCAGCAGTGTAGACTTGATCTGGAGTTAGATTTTCATTAGTGACGCTTTAAAAATTTAATGCTGTTATGTAAGGTATAAAGACAATCAACATCATAGACTTGTTCTGGTTCTAGATTTTTGTCATTAACAGATACTTTAAGAATTTAATTCTGTGCCTTTTCTTAAATTTCTGCAACCAGCCTGCTGAGTATTCTGAATTACCTTCAGTTTTCATTTTGTATGATGGATCTTTGCTTGTTTCATGATCAGCATACCGTTAAGCGGCATATGTTCACTCCCATGCTGATGACACATGATTGAGATCTTCATTTTTCACCTTGTGCAATGTTTTTCTATTTTTCCTTGATTTCTGTTTATTACATGTGTGAGGTCACTTCTCAGAACTGTCTGTGGTGTGCAGAGACCTACACATCACCTGGGAACCTTCCCAGCATTTTGTGGTATTTTCCATTTCCTTTGTGTGGCGCGTCAGTGCTGAAAAGAATACGGATTTGGGAGGGTTTTGGATTTTGGAATTTCCGATAAGGGTACTCAAACTGTCATAATCTAACATTGATGGATAAATCCTAAATTGGAAAGTTAATGTATTGGCTGCTGAAAGTGTATATTAAGAAAATTGAATATTTTTATCATTGCTAATAATTTAGGTTAGATTATGAGGACACGCAGTCCTCTTTTATTGTCATTTAGTAATGCATGCATTAAGAAATGATACAATGTTCCTCCAGGATGATATCACAGAAACACAAGACAAACCTATTGAAAAACTGACAAAAACCACATAATTATAACATATAGTTACAACAGTGCAAAGCAATACTGTAATTTGATGAAGAACAGACCATGGGCACGGTAAAAAAAAAGTCTCAAAGTCTCTCAAAAGTCCCATCATCTCACGCAGACGGTAGAAGGAAGAAAAAAAACCTTCCTGCCATGAGCTTCCAGCGCCGCAAACTTGCCGATGCAGCATCCTGGAAGCACCCGACCACAGCTGACTCTTGAGTCCGTCCGAAAACTTCGAGCCTCCGACACCGAACACCATCTCTGCCGAGTGCTTCGACCCCGGCCCCGGCAATAGGCAAAGCCAAGGATTTGGGGCCTTCCCCTCCAGAGATTCTCAATTGCACAGTAGCAGCGGCAGCGAAGCAGGCATTTCAGGAGTTTCTCTTAAGTATTCCTCTGTGCTTCTCACGTCTGTCTCCATCAAATCAGGATTGTGCATGGCCCCTAGTTAACAGATACGATATCATTTCGGAGTGGCCGCGCGTGCTGCGTTGCGTCGCCATCATCTCCTCCTCCTTTAGTGATTTTGCTAGATTATTAGACTATATTTAAATTCCACATCTGTTGTTGTGGTTTTGGAGATCGTGTCTCTGAACTGTTTGTCCACATCTCTGTTACTAGATCAGTAGTTTAACTGCTGCTCCATTACTATACACCTTAGTAGAGGTGACATGTGATTTCAGGATAACAAAAAAGCTGAACTTGAAGCAGAAGAGAATATTTCAAAGCTCAAAGTAAATTTATTATCAAAGTGCATGTATGTCACAATATGCATGAGATTCATTTTCTTGCAGGCATTCACAGTAAATACAAAGAAACAACATAATCAATGAAAACTGCGCACAATCAATGTGCAGAAGATAAACTATGCAAATAAAAAAGACAGTTAAATAAGTTATGTTGAGAATGTTATAGAATCCTTGGTTGTGGAATCAGTTCAGTGTTGGGATGAGTGAAGTTATCTCCTCTGGTTCAATAGCTTGATGGTTGAGGAGTAATAACTGTTTCTGAACCTGCAGGTGCGGGACCTCAGGCTCTGTACCTCCTTGCTGATAACGGCAGTGAGAAGAGAGCATGGGCTGGATGATGGTGGTGCATGTTGATGGATGCAGCTTTCCAGCGCTTACTGTAGATGTGCTCACTGGTGGGGAGGGCATTGCCTGTAATGGACTGGGCTGCATCCACTACTTTTTGTAGGCTTTTCTGTTCAAGGGCTTTGGACAGTCCGTGATGCAACCAGTCAACGTACTCTCCACCACATATCATAGAAGTTTTAGATGAAATCCTAAATCTTTGCAGGCTTCTAAGAAAGTAGAGATACTGCTCTTGTACATGCTGGACCCAGGACAGATCCTCTGAATTGATAACACTGAGGAATTTAAACCCTCTTCACCTCTGATCCCCAGATGAGGACAGGCTTATGGACTTCCAGTTTCCTACTCCTATAGTCTATAATCAGCTCTTTGGTTCTGTTGATGTTGAGTAAGAAGTTGTTGTGGCACCATTTGGTTAGGTTTTCAATGTCCTTCATATCTGCTGATTCATTACCACTTTTGATTCTGACAGCAATAGAGGTGTCATCAGCATATGGTATTGGAGCTGTGCTTAGCCTCACAGTACAAAGTGAGTAGAGCAGAGGATTAAGCACACAGCCTTGTGGGGTACCTGTGGTGATGGGGATTGTGGAGGAGATGTTGCCAAGCTGAACTGACTGGGATCCGCAAATGAGGAAAGTGAGGTATTGAGGCCTATTGATTATTGATCAATAGTGAGGTATTGAGCTTATTGATTGGTTTTCAGGGGATGATGGTGTTGAATGCAGAGCTGTAGTCAATGAAGTACATCCTGATGTATACATCTTCACTGTGCAGATGCCCTGGGATTGAGTGAAGAGCTAATAAGATGGCATCTGCTGTTGACCTGTTGAGACAGTAGGCAAACTGGAGCAGGTCCAAGTCGCTCCTCAGGCAGGAGTTGATGTGTTTCATCAAACTGTCAAAGCACTTCATCGCCATGGGTGCAAGTGCTACTGGACAATAGTCACTGAGGCAGGTTACCATGTTGTTCTTGAAGTCTGCTTGAAACAGGTGGGTACCTCAAGGTTGTCAAAGTGAGAAGTTAAAGATCTCAGTGAACACTCCAGCTAGTTGATCAGCACAGGTCTATAGTACTCAGCCGGATGCCCAGTCTGGTCTGGATGCTTTCTGTGGATTCACCCTCCTGAAGGATGCTGTCTCGTCAACCTCTGACTGAAAGCATATGGTTGTCAAGGTGCCTCCATGTTTTGTCAGTCAAAGCAAGGATAAAAGATATCGAGCTCATCTGGGAGTGAAACCTTGTTGTCACATATGTCGCTTGGTTTTACTTGGTTGGAGCTGCCTTGCCATTCAAGCCCTGCCACAGCTGTTGAGCATCCTTCTGTGCTTCACATTTTTTCCAGAACTGTCACTTTGCATGTGAGATGGCTTTCTGGAGGTTATGTCTGAACCTCTTGAATCTAGGTCGCCAAACCTGAACGCCACTGATCTGTTACCCTCAACAGATTGGGGATCTCTTGGTTCATCCAAGGCTTCTGGTTGGGGAAGACTCTGAATGATTTGTGGAGACACACTCATTCACGACTTTATAAAGATTGTGACAACGTTCAGGTTCAGGTCGTATTTGTTCAGATCCTCTGAGTCCCTGAACATGTACCAGTGCACTGACTGAAAGCATTCCTGCAGCTGCTCCTCTGCCTCCCGTGACCACCTCTTTATTGTTCTTCCCTCTGGAGCTTTGCTGTTCAACTGCTGCCTGGATGCAGGTAGGAGGGGAACAGTCTTAGACATTTGTCTGCATGTGCAGTCTTAGGATGTGAAATTTGTGAACACTTTACTGAAAAGTCTTCTGTCACAAATAATGATTTGGTATTTAAAAGAATAGAATGAAATCTTGTCATTTGGATGAATAGAATTATTGCTACTTTGAATGTCAAAAAGTAACCGTGGATACCTGCTATTTTGCTGCACCTAATGGTTAAAGGAAACTCAACATCTTGAAAGAGTGACTGACACTCTTTGGATGTAATTTGCCTCATTTCATTTCCATTATCCTCAGCACCCTACCTGCCATTCTACCACTGCCACCATGTTGTTACTCTTTGAGCCTCAATGAAAAATCCCAGTAAACTGAAAACTCCATTTGAAGAAAGGTGGGAATTGGAAAATTGGAAAATATAGCCCATTGTAAGAGTCATGTATCTGTGTTGCATGTTTATTATTGTAACTTGTCACAATAGTGGGGGTGTGGTAAAAACGAGGGGGAGCAAGTTGCGCATTCTTGCTTATTTCATGGCAGTTTGTAGTTTGAGACTGATGGAGGTCATTTATCTGCACTGGCCACTTAATGTCGATTCAAGATTGTATGTTTGCTAATTGCTAATAAAGGGTCGAATAAAGAATTTGACTCTTTGGAGCAGTCATTTCATTGGAGCTGGAGGCTGCATCATGCAAGTATAACAACTCTGTAGCGATTGTAGGCTAGCAGCAATTACTTTGATTTTGAATTAGTTTTTGCTGTGACACCCAGTTAGCAAGGAAAATTAAATTTCAATAACTGTGTCACAAAATCCTACAATGATTGGACAATCAACATGTATTAATTATAAGGATTTTTTTTCACAGGTATATTAGTTTTATTGAAGAAAGAATTGTCAGGGCAACTAATGGGGAAACCAATGGATTTTAAAAGGAAATTTGGTAAGATTCCTTACAGAGAAGGTTGCACATTATCAAGGAAAAAGGATTCATTAAAGTTCAGGAAAAAAGGTAGGAATAAATGGTTAGATAACCAGTTGATGCTGCTCAGGATCTGCAAGGTTCAGACCTGGGCCCTAAGTTATTAACAATATATTGATGAACTAATAAAGATATCAAATATAATAGACCTACTTTTGCTGATGTTAGCTAAAAAAGCAAAGTGAGGTGAACATGGTAGCGTGACGATTAGCATAATGCTATTATGGTGCCAGTGACCCAGGGTCAATTCCGCCACTGTCTCCAGGTTCTCCCCATGACCGCATCAGTTTTCTCCGGTGCTCCCACTTTCCAAAGACCGATGGATTGGTAGGTTAAATGGTCACGTGGGTGTAATTAGGTGGTGCGAGCTTGTTGGGCTTGAAGAGCCTTTTACCGTGCTGTATCTCAACATAAGTGTACAAGTGGATGTAGACAGGTGAATTGACTGTACAGCATTGAATTATAATTCAGCAAAGGTTGAGGTTGTTCCATTTTTATTTGAAAGAATAGAATTATTTAAAAAAAAACAAAGTATAGTGTATGTTGGGGTGCCGAGGATTTTGATAAGTTAATTTTATTAAGTTCAATTAAGTTAATTCAAGTTCAGTTAGCAATTGGAAAGATAGGTATGATGTCGACCGTGGCACAAGGTACTTAGAAAAGGACGAGTAGCGATGTTTACATTTGTATGAGGTTTTCATGCTGGACTGCAGTTTTGGTCTCTCATTAAGAAGGAATGAATTTGCCTTAGAAGCAGGCCTAGTAAATTGATTCCTGGAAATGAGTTTCTTCAGAGATGTGGTTGGATAAGATTTGTTCACCAAAGTTTTGAAGAATAAGGGAATTTTCTTCATGCAAGATTTTGATATGATCTAATAAAGTTCAAACGTAACTCTTACTCATAATAAAGTGAATGGAAGACACAGGTCAATGATTCTTTGGTACTGGAATGATGAGCTTAGAAATTTGAAAACAAACCTATGGAAAACAAGATATTCTGATCCAGTAATGGGGTGTCATATTTCTCTCTCTTTTCCCCTTCTATATTCCATCGATGTACAGTTTAAATGACCTATATTGGGGTGATTCTACATTAATACTAGGATTTCCATGAAAAGCAATTCTTGATGGGCTCAAAATCTTAATGGGAGTTGCTTTAATTTTTTTGACAGCTGACCTGCCTAATGTGCTCGCAGAAAGTAGTAAATCTGTGGATTTTTTTTTCAAATTCTTAGCTTTTTTTTCATTCTCTTCCCTTCACATATCTGACACCAAACTTTAGAGTTCTATTGTTCAATAGTTTGGGAAACCTTTTTCTTTGCATTATGTGTCTGATTTTTGGGGAGGCCTATAGAAGCCCCACAGTAACCATGTAAGTGTGAGATTGTTAATTTTTCCATCAATTTTCAAGAAGATGTGGGGGTTGGTAGTTTTCTGGGAAACCTAGGTTGTTACTTAGTGCAATACATAAAATGCTTGAGGAATTCAATAAATCAGACAGCATCAGTGGATGGATATAAACAGTCAGTGTTTTGGGCTGAGACCCTTCATCAGCCTTGACTTGTTGAGTTTCTCCAGCATTTTGTGTGTGTGTTACTCAAGATTTCCAGCATCTACAGAATCTTTTGTGTTTGCCATTAGATGTTATATTGCAACATAATCAATCAGACATACATTAATTCTGTAAGAACACATGGTTTGTTAAGAAGGAAGGATGATCAGTATGTTTGCAGATGATAGGAAAATTGGTGGTGTTAAGGGTGATGAAGAATTGGTTCAAGTTTACAGCAGGATATGTAGATCGGTAGCAAATTGGGTTGAGTTTTGGAAGGTGGAATTTAATGCTGACAAATGCAAGGTTATGTATTTTGGGATATCAAAGCAAGGTAGGAGTACTGTCGATGGTGGGCACAACAATGTGGGCTGAAGGGCCTGTACTGTGCTGTACTATTCTATGTTCTATGGTAGGACACTATGAAATGTCGATGGACACTATGGAATGTCGATGAACATTCGAACTGGAGGTCCATGAATCAATCCTCATTACGGGATCAGAGATGGAGAGGGTCAATAACTAAATTCCTGGGTGTCATCATCTCAGAGGACCTGTCCTGGGCCCAGAATATATTATGGAAAAAAAGCATGGCAGCTTCTTCACTTGGGAGTTTGCAAATATTCAGCATGACATCTAAGAGTTTGACTAACTATTTGGTGGAGAGTATATTGACTGGTTGCATTGCAGCTTGGTAAAGATACTGCACATTATATCCATTCCCATGTTGGCATCCTGTATTATTATCATGTATACCCAACTTACCTTTAATTGACTGGCTAATAAGACTCCAGGCACTCATTAATAGCTATCATCATATTTTCATATCTAATGCCTACAAAAAATATTCATCTGCCTTGGAAGCTTTCATGTTTTATTGATTTAAAACATTGAATCACAGTGGATTTAATTTGGCTTTTTTGACAGTGATCAACAGAAAAGACTGTATCAAAGTGAAACAGATCTCTACAAAGTGATCTAAATTAATTACAAACATAAAACACAAATTGACTGCATAAGTTTTCACACCCTTCAAGTCAGTATTTAGTAGACGCACCCTTGGCAGCAATTACAGCCTTCAGCCTGCGGGTAGGTCTCCATCAGCTTTGTACATCTGGACACTGCAATTTTTCCCCATTCTTTACAAACTGCTCAAGCTCTGTCAGAGTGCATGGGGATTGTGAGTGAACAGCCCTTTTCAAGTCCAGATTCAAATTCTCAATTTGATTCAGGTCTGGACTCTGACTTGGCCTTTCCAGGATATTAACTTTGTTGTTTTTAAGCCATTCCTGTGTAGCTTTGGCTTTGTGCTTGGGGGTCATTGCCTTTTCAAATCTTCTCCCAAGTCGCAGTTCTCTTGCAGACTGCATCAGGTTTTCCTCCAGGATTTCCCTATATTTTGCTGCATTAATTTTACCTCCTATATTCACAAGTTTTCCAGGGCCTACTGCAGTGAATCATCCCCACAGCATGATCCAGCCACCACCATGCTTCACGGTAGGGATGGTGTGTTTTTGATGATGTGCAGTGTTGGCTTACACCAAACATAGTGTTTAGTTTCATGGTCAAAAAGCTCAATTTTGGTTTCATCAGACCATAGAACCTTTGGACTTTGGAGTCTCCCACATGCCTTCTGGGAAACTCTAGCCCAGATTTCATGAGAGTTTTTTTCAAAAGTGGCTTTCTCTTTGCCACCCTCTCATAAAGCTGCAACTGGTAAAGCACCCGGGCAACAGTTCTATGCGCAGTTTCTCCCATCTCAGCCACTGAAGCTCGTAACTCTTCTGGAGTTGTCAGAGGCCTCTTGGTGGCTTCTTTCACTCGTCTCCTTGCACGGTCATTCAGTTTTTGAGGATCGTCTGCTCTAGACAGATTTACAGTTGCACCATATTCTTCCCATTTCTTGACTTAATTGTACTCCAAGGGACTTGGAAATTTTCTTGTATCCATCTCCTGACTTGTGCCTGCCAATAACCTTTTTGCAGAGTTGCTTGGAGTGTTCTTTTGTCTTCATGGTGTAGTTTTTGTTAATATACTGACTCGCCAGTATGGGGATCTTCCAGATCCATGTGTATTTTTTTTCCCACAATCAATGAAATGCCTTGACTGCACACAGGTGATCTCCATTTAACTAATTATGCAACTTCTAAAGGCAATTGGCTATACAAGTGATAATTACGGGGAGTGAATGCTTATACAATCAATTCTATTGTGTTTTATATTTGTAATTAATTTGGATCACTTTGTAGAGATTTATTTTCACTTTGACACAAGTCTTTTTTTCTATTGATCAGTTTCAAAAAAGCCAGATTAAATCCACTGTGATTCAACGTTGTAAAACAATAAAACATGAAAATTTCAGAGGGGTGTGAATACTTTTTATAGGCACTGTATGAACCCATGATGCAGGAAGCACAGGACTGGTTTGTGAGATGTGTCATGAACAATATTGTACAGTGACTCAGGTAGCATAAATTTAGTTGAGAGAACACTTGTTAAGAATTCCCACCATCGGCAAAGTGATCGTACTAGGGTCAACTTAAAAGTACATTTTATCATAGAACATACATAGAACATAGAATACTACAGCACAGTACAGGCTCTTCGGCCCACAATGTTGTGCCGACCCTCAAACCCTGCCTCCCATATAAGCCCCCACCTTAAATTCCTCCATATACCTGTCTAGTAGTCTCTTAAGCTTCACTAGTGTATCTGCCTCCACCACTGACTCGGGCAGTGCATTCCACGCACCAATCACTCTCTGAGTAAAAAACCTTCCTCTAATATCCCCCTTGAACTTCCCACCCCTTACCTTAAAGCCATGTCCTCTTGTATTGAGCAGTTGTGCCCTGGAGAAGAGGCACTGGCTATCCACTCTATCTATTCCTCTTATTATCTTGTACACCTCTATCATGTCTCCTCTCATCCTCCTTCTCTCCAAAGAGTAAAGCCCTAGCTCCCTTAATCTCTGATCCTAATGCATACTCTCTAAACCAGGCAGCATCCTGGTAACTCTCCTCTGTATCCTTTCCAATGCTTCCACATCCTTCCTATAGTGAGGCGACCAGAACTGGACACAGTACTCCCAAGTGTGGCCTGACCAGAGTTTTATAGAGCTCCATCATTACATCGCGACTCTGAACTCTATCCCTCGACTTATGAAAGCTAACGTTCCATAAGCTTTCTTAACTACCCTATCCACCTGTGAGGCAGCTTTCAGGGATCTGTGGATGTGTACCCCCAGATCCCTCCGCTCCTCCACACTACCAAGTATCCTGCCATTTACTTTCTACTCTGCCTTGGAGTTTGTCCTTCCAAAGTGTTCCACCTCACTTCTCCGGGTTGAATTCCATCTGCCACTTCTCAGCCCACTTCTGCATCCTATCAATGTCTCTCTGCAATCTTTGACAGTCCTCTACGCTATCTACAACACCACCAACCTTTGTGTCGTCTGCAAACTTGCCAGGACGAAAGCCTTCCTGTCCACCCGTCCCCCCCCAGTTCTTTTTCCTTGTACCTTAAACTTGTTTCCTCCAGTTACCACAAGAAACCTTCTCCTCACTTACCCCAATAAAACCCTGTCTAATTTTGAATATCTCTATTAGATTAGATTAGGTTATGAGGACAGGCAGTCCTCTTTTATTGTCATTTAGTAATGCATGCATTAAGAAATGATACAATTTGTTCCTCTAGAATGATATCACAGAAACACAAGACAAACCAAGACTAAAAACACTGACAAAAACCACATAGTTGTAACATATAGTTACAACAGTGCAAACAATACCGTAATTTGATAGAGGAACAGACCATGGGCATGGTAAAAAGTCTCAAAGTCTCTCGGAAGTCCCATCATCTCACGCAGACGGTTGAAGGAAGAAAACTCTTCCTGTCATGAGCTTCCAGCACCGCAAACTTGCTGATACAGCACCCTGGAAACACCCGACCACAGTCCGACTCCAAGTCCATCCGAAAACTTTGCGTCTCTGACCAGCTCTCGGACACTGAGCACCATCTCTGCTGAGCGCTTCGACCCCTGCCCCGGCAACAGGCAATAGGCAAAGCCGAGGATTCGGGGCCTTCCCCTCCGGAGATTCTCGATCGCACAGTAGCAGCGGCAGCAAAGCAGGCATTTCAGAAGTTTCTCCAGATGTTCCTCTGTGCTTCTCACGGCTGTCTCCATCAAATCAGGATTGTGCATGGCAACCTAGTTCACAGATGCGATATCAATTCGGAGCAGTCGCGCCATCTTCTCCTCCCCTTCAAATTTTATCAAATCTTTAAAATTATTTGCTTCAAGGAGAGTAGTTTTCCTGGTCTTTGGTTCCATGCTTAACTTAAGCTTTGCAAATACGCAACTTTAAAATGATACTATCGCACTTGACTCGCACTGATGTGCAAGTCCAGGGGACATTTTCAATTTCTGCCTTCTACCTGTTTCTATTCCCTTCCATAGATATGTAGTGGGGAGTACATTGGCTGCAACACAGCCCAGTATGGAAACACCAATGCCACAAACAGAAGATCCTACGAAAAGTAGCAGATATGACCCAGTCCATCAGGGGTAAAGCCCTCCCAACCATTGAGCACATCCACATGGAGCGTTGTTGCAGCAAAGTAGCGTCCATCATCAGGGACCCCCACCACCCAGGACATGCTCTCTTCTCACTGCTGCCATCAGGAAGAAGGTACAGGAGCCTCAGGACTCACCCCACCAGCTTCAGCAACAGTTAGTACAGCTCAGCCATCAGGCTGTTGAACTTCACTTGTCCCATCACTCAATTGTTTCCACAACCTAGGGACTGCCTTTAAGGATGCTTCATCTCATGTTCTCAATATATATTGCTTTTTTATTTATTATTAATGTTATTAAGATTTGATAGGCTGTGCTTGTTTTCCCTGGAGCAAAAGAAGCTCAAAGTTTAAACTAAATTTATTATCAAAGTCCGTTCTCATGCAATACCTTGAGATTCATTTTCTTGCAGGCATTCACAGAAAAATAGAAATAAAATTTTGTGAGAGACAATAGATAAATAGACCAAGACTGTGCTAATAAAAGTAAACAAGAACACGTTATATAGAGTCCTTGAAAGTGAGACTCTAGGTTGTAGAATCAGGTCAGAGTAGCAGTGACCGAAGTTATCCACACTGGTTCAGGAGCCTGTGGGTTGTGTGGTGATAACTGTTCCTGAACCTGGTGGTGTGGGACTTCTTGCCCAGTGGTAGTAGTGAGAAAAGGGCATGGACTGGATGAAGGGGGCCTTTGATGGTGGTACTGCTTTCTCGCAGCAGTACTTCATTGCAGGAGTCTTTGCCAGTGATGGACTGGACTATATCCACTTTCCGTGGCCTTTTCTGTTCCTGGGTATTGTCTTTTTTCATGCAATGCTGTGATGCAACCAGATAGGATACTCTCCACTTCGCTGCTGTAAAAGTTGTTCAAAGTTTTGGGTGACAATGCCAAGGTGGTGTCTCACCTCGTAATGACACTTGTTTGCTGGGCCCAGGACAGATCCATTGATATGTTAAAAGGAATTTAATTCTACTGACTCTGTCCACCTCCAATCTCCTAATGTGGACTGGCTCATGGACCACCGGCTCTTTCTTTCTGCAGTCAATAATCAGTTCTTTGGTTTTGAGTGAGAGATTGTTGTGGTACCACTCCGTCAGATTTCTAGTGTCCCTGCTATATGATAATACCTTAGATTTGACCAACAGCAGTGATATCATCAGCAAACTTAAGTATGGCAATGGAGCTGGCTTGGCTATGCAATCATAAGTATAAAGTGAGTGGAGCAGGGGGCTAAGCACAGAGCCTTGTGGTTCACCTGTGCTGTTGGTGAGAGTGGAGGAGATGTTACCAATCAGATAAAACCTGATAAAATATATCTAGGTCATGGTAGTGTAGGTAGTCAAAATTTATTTTTCCCCATAGTGTAGGGCATCAGGAACAAGTGAACATACTTTAAAGGTGAGAGGTAGGAGATTTAAATGGAATCTTGCGGTATATTCATGTTGGGATGTTGGAGGGTGTATTGGAGTCTTAAAACAATCTTTGCGACATTTAGATAAAAACATAAATATAGTTGCAAAAAAAAGTTTGTGAACCCTTTGCAATTACCTGGTTTTCTGCATTAATTACTAATAAAATGTGGTTTGATGTTCATTTAAGTCACAATAATAGACAAACACAATCTGCATAAACCAATAACACAAACAATTGTACTACTCCTTGTCGATACTGTGTCCTCCATTTAAACAATCACAGTCTAGGTTCAAAAGAGTATGTGAACCTCTGGGATAATCCCTTCTACAAAAGCTGTTTGGAGTCGGGTGTTCCAATCAATGAGATGAGTTGTAGAGCTGGCCTGCCCTATATGTATGTGTGTGTGTGTGTGTGTGTGTGTGTGTGTATATCTATATACACATACACACACACACACACACACACACACACGCATACACAGTTACTGACAGAGCCTGCTGTTCTCAAGAAGGATCTGTTAATATGCACCATGCCTCAATCAAAACAACTTTCAGAGGACCTTTAGAAGGAGAATTTTACAGATGCATGAAGCTGGAAAAGGCTTCAAAAGCATTTCTAAAGGCCTGAGTGTTCATCAGTCCACAGCAAGAGAAGTTGTCTACACATGGAGGAAATTCAGTACTGTTGCCACTCTGCCTAGGAGTGGGTGCCCTACAAAGATCACATGAAGAGCACAGCATGCAATGCTGAAGGAGGTAAAAAAGAACCCAAGGGTAACAGCAAAAGACCTGCAGAAATCTCTGGAACTTGCTGAAGTTTCTGTTCATGTGCCTGCTATAAGAAAAACACTGAACAAGAATGGTGTTCATGGAAGGACAGCGCAGAGGAAACCACTGCTCTCCAAAAAAATGTTGCTGCACTTCTCAGGTTTGCAGAAGACCACCTAGATGTTCCACAATGCTTCTGGGACAATGTTCTGTGGACAGATGAGACAAAAGTTGAACTCTTTCCTTGAAATGCACACTGCTTTGCTTGGAGGAAAAAGGACACTGCACACCACCACCAAAACCTCATCCCAACTGTGAAGCATAGTGGAAGAAGCATCATGATTTGGGGCTGCTTTGCTGCCTCGGGGTCTGGGCAGCTTGCAGTCGTTGAGAGAACAATAAATTCAAAATTGTATTAAGACATTTTACAGGAGCATTTTCAGGGTAGCGGAAGCTTAATGGAAGTTGGATGATGCAACAAGACAATGATCCGAAAGACAAAAGTAAATCAACAACAGAATGTTTTAAAATGCAGAAAATTTGTCTTTTGGAATGGCCATGTCAGAGTCCAGACCTTAACTCAATTGAGATGCTGTGGCATGACCTGAAGAAGACTGTTCATGCAAGGTATGCTGGGAATACTGATGAACTGAAACAATTTTATCTGGAGGAATGGTCTAAAATTCCTTCTTGCCATTGTGCAAGTCTGGTCAGCAGCTACAGAAAACATTTGGTGGAGGTCATTGCTGCTAAAGGAGGTTCTACCAGTTATTAAATACAAGAGTTCACATACTTTTCCCCCAGCCTGAACGGTGAATGGTTGAACAATGTGTTCAATAAGGACATGAAAACTACAATTGTTTGTGTGTTATTAGTTTAAGCAACACACGCAAAATGCTGGTAGAATGCAGCAGGCCAGACAGCATCTGCAGGAAGAAGTACAGTTGGTGTTTTGGGCCGAGACCCTTCGTCAGGACTAACTGAAAGAAGGCCTTTCAACACTTATTGTTTTCAATGAGGCCATCCCTCATTTTTCTGAATTCCAGTGAGCAGGGGCCCAGAGTCATCAAACACTCCTCATACAACAAGCCTTTCAATCTTTGTATCATTTTTGTGAACCTCCTTTGAACTCTCTCCAATCTTTTCTCAAATAAGGGCCCCAAAACTGCTAACAATACTCCTAGAGAGGCCTTGCCAGTGCCTAATAAAGCCTCAACATTACATCCTTGCTTTTATATTCTAGTCCTCAAAATGAATACTAACATCACATTTGCCATCCTCACCACTGACTTGACCTGAAAAATAACTTCAGGGAATCCTGTAGGAGGAGTGAAGTCCCTTTGTGTCTCAGAATTTTGAATTTTCTCTCTATTTAGAAAATTGTGTAGGCTTTTATTTCTTCTATCAAAGTGAATGATCATACACTTCTCGACACTGTATTCCATCTGCCATTTCTTTGCCCATTCTCCTAATCTGTTTTAGCCCTTCTGTAGTCTCTCTACTTCCTAAAAACTACCTGCCCTTCCACCTATCTTTCTATTGTCTGCAAACCTGGCACAAAGCCTTCAAGTTCCATCATCCAAGTTATTGGCACTTCTGTGGACCACCACTAGTCACTGGCTAGCCAACCCCAGAAAAAGCTCCTTTTATTCCCACTCTTTTCCTCCTGCTAATCAGCCAATGCTCTATGCATGCTAATATCTTTCCTATAATACCATGAGCGTTTAACATTACACAGCCTCATGTCAGATGCCAATAAGTAATAGCTTTTAAGTAATATAAAGTGATGCATACAAGTCTGAACAGATCTGTAATTTATTCTGTTTCTATAAAATAGGTGTTTGCTGTTGTACTCTTGGCTGGCAGGTGGTCACACAGACATGCACTAAATTGAAAAACTTATAATTTGATTAAAGGGTTACATCTTTAATTTTCTTCTAAAAATTGCAGAGGGGGCTGATTGCTTGATTTTTAATTGGGGTTACTCCTTCCTGTCATGTGGTGCTTTTTATCCCCCACCTATAACAAAAAAAGTGGTATCGAAATAATAAGGACACAAACGCCTCTTTCACAAAACAATAGGGTTCAGTGGGTTGATAAATCATGCACACTTTGTGCCATCTTGATGGGGTGGAAGAACTTTTCTCTGGCTCAATTAATTCAAGGATATTCCACAAGTCATGGCTTGCGGCACGTGTATCTGTGTGATCTACCAATATTTGCCTCATAAACCTTGCCACTCGCTGTCCAAGGTTTGCTGCTGATTTGGACTCTTTGAGGTCCCATTGTTCATCCTCTTAACTGGATAAACTTAAAAAGGTTTAAAAAGTGGTTTTGTATTTGAATAACCCAATCAGGAGGCAACTCCAGTATTGTGAAAGAAACAAAATCCTGGAAACACTCAGCAGGCCAGGCAGCATAAAAACATGCAGCACAATACAGGCATCTGTAGCAGTTACTTGAAAGCAAACCAAAACCATTGAACAACTGAATTAGATTAGATTCAACTTTATTGTCATTGTTCCAAGTACAGATTCAAAGCCAATAAAATGCAGTTAGCCCCTGACCAGAAATGCAAAGAATAGTGTTATTTACAAAATAACTGCGAATAAAAAGTAAGTGCTACAGCACACAAATATAAAAGTACTGAGATAGTACAATATGGGTGCAATACTGCTTAGCGCTGTGATGTGAGGTTCAGCAGGGTTAGAGCCTCAGGGAAGAAGCTCTTCCTGTGCCTGCTGGTGCGGGAGCAGAGGCTCCTGTAGCGCCTACCGGATGGGAGGAGAGTAAAAAGTCCATGGTTAGGGTGAGATGCATTCTTGATAATGCTTTTCACCCTGCCCAGGCAGCGTTTATGGTAGATGTTCTTAATGGTGGGCAATTGGGTGCCGATAATCCGCTGGGCAGTTTTCACTACACGGGACAATTGCCATACCACACCGAGATGCAGCTGGTGAGTAAGCTCTCAATGGTACAGTGGTAAAACTCCGTCGGTATCCTAGGACAGAGGTGAGCTTTCTTAATGCTCTGCAGGAAATAAAGATGCTGTTGCGCCTTTTTGATCAGGATGGAGGAGTTCAGGGACCAGGTGAGATCCTCAGAAATGTGGACTCCAAGGAATTTGAAGCTTGATACACGCTCCACTACAGCTCCGTTGATGTAGATGGGGACGTGAGTGTGGCTCCTAGCATGCCTGAAGTCCATAATGATCTTCTTGGTCTTCTGGGTGTTAAGGGCCAGGTTGTTGTCGGTACACCATGCGGCCAGGTGCTGGACCTCGTCCCTGTAGGCCGTCTTGTCATCCCCTCTGATCAGGCCAACCACCGTGGTGTCGTCTGCGAACTTGGTTATGGAGTTAGAACCATGTACAGGAACGCAGTCATAGGTGAAAAGGGAGTACAGAAGAGGGCTCAGCACCTTGAGGCATGCTGGTGTTCAGGTGAGAGTGGAGGAGGAGAGGTTGTCTAACTTAACTGTTTGGGACACTGTATGAAGCGCTAACAAATAACTGAGCTCTAAGTCAAGAAAAAGTACTTTGATCCTTTATTACGAAACCAGCAAAGATGAACAACCTTATAGTGATATTTTTTTTTTAAAAAACCTAACAAAACTAAAATTAGCGATACAGGTGTCCCCTGCTTTTCGAACGTTCGCTTTACGAAACCGCACTGTTACGAAAGACCCACATTAGTTACCTGTTTTCGCTAACAGAAGGTGTTTTAACTGTTATGGAAAAAGGCAGCGCGCGGAAAAAGCAGCGTGCGAAAAAAAAGCAGCGCGCGCCCCGAGCAGCCACTCTTCCCCCGGATTCGGAATGGCACTCTGGCTGGCGTTGCTTAAACACGTGCCTTTGAGCACTTGTTAGCAAGATGAGTTCTAAGGTATCGGAAAAGCCTGAAAGAGCTCGTAAGGGTGTTATACTTAGCGTAAAACTAGACATAATTAAGTGTTTCGATCGCGGTGAACGAAGCAAGGACAAAGTGAGTTTGACTTGTGGAAGTTGACGAAGATGATGTTGAAGAGGTTTTGGCATCCCATGACCAAGAACTGATAGATAAAGAACTGATGCAATTGGAAGAGGAAAGGATAACAGTTGAAACCGAATGCAGTAGCGAACGGACCAAAAGTGAAGTCGTCCAGGAACTGAACATGGAGCAACTGCGTGAGATTTTCGCTGTAATGATAGAAAGTATGACTTTTAGTTTGAAAGGGTACGTCAGTTTAGGGCATATTTGCAGGATGGTTTGAGTGCTTACAAAGAACTGTATGATAGAAAAATGCGCGAGGCTAGCAGTCAAGCAAGCCCTCCAGTCAGCCACAGCAGACGACGAACGTCGACCTTCGACATCGAGGCAGGCAGACATAGAAGAAGATGACCTGCCTGCCCTGATCGACGAAAAGATGACACCCCCCCCCCCCCCCCGTCCCACCACCCCAACCCTTGGGCTGCGGACAGATACCGATTCACGGAAAATGCAGCAGTAGCTGGGTCGCGGAGAATGCAGTGGTAGCCGGGAGGCACCCAACACATCTTTAAGAAGAAAGCTGAAATAAGCTAATTAATTAGGTGCAACCCGGCATGTAATTAATTAGCTTGTTTATTTCATCTTTTTTCTTAAAGATGTGCTGGGTGCATCCCGGCTACCGCTGCATTCTTCGCGGATTGGTATTGGGTCGCTGCCTGGAGGGTGGGGGCCACTGCACCACCCCAATCTCCGATGATTCAGCCTAACACACCATCATCAGTGTGCTCGGCACTGTCTTCCCAATTCCGGTAAGTGATACTACACTGTACATACATTATTTCTACTTTATATAGGCTGTGTATTTTTAGGTGTTACTTGGTATGATTTGGCAGCTTCATAGTTTAAAGGTTATCGGAGAGCGCTTACACCGTGTTTTTGCCGAGAGCGCTTGCGTGAGATTTTCGCTACGGAGAACAATGCAGGCAATGATTGTGGAAAAGTATTTCTACTTTATATAGGCTGTGTATTTATTATATCATTCCTGCTTTTACTATATGTTACTGTTATTTTAGGTTTTATGTGTTATTTGGCATGGTTTGGTATTTTTGGGTCTGCGAACGCTCACAAATTTTTCCCAGATAAATAAATGGTAATTGCGTCTTCGCTTTACAACATTCCAGCTTACGAACTGTTTCATAGGAACGCTGTACCTTCGGTTAGCGGGGGAAACCTATATAGCAAAATAAAAGTAATTAGTGTTCAAATTAGCATAATTAAGCAATCAAAAGAAATCACCCTGGCTCACACTCTCTCAACTAAACCAAACTAAGGGTACGTCCACACTATGCCGGATAATTTTGAAAACGAAGCCTTTTCTCTTCGTTTTGCCCTCCCATCCACACTGAGCCGGCGTTTTCAGCCCCCGAAAATGGAGATTTCCGAAAACACTCTCCAGAGTGAATAAATCTGGAAACGCTTAATATCTGGCGTAGTGTGTACGAGATAACCGGAGAGATTTAAAAACGTTGTCATGACAACACAACAACAATGCTTTTTTCTGCTTCTGCTTGGTACTGTGCAAGCTGTTATAACGCGCAGTCCGTGTGAACGGCGTGAGAGTTAAATTGTAAAGTGAGCTTTTTTGACTATTTAAAAACGCTGTCAAAACGTGCTGGAACAAATGTCCGTTGTTTTAACAACAAAGTGAAGAAGTGAATAAGTAAACTCACTTCACCCTGTTTTCTGTCCTTGCTTGTATGAAGGTGGTTTACGTATTTATGCAAGTGCTTCTCTAACAATAGATGTGTAACAGCCTAATGTAACATTGTATGAAATACAAGATAACGCTGATGCAGACTTTTTATACATTTAACAAGGTGCTTTATTAATACAACAGAGTTAGTCAGTTTTTCAATGTTCATTGTCAGCTGGGTCATACTGTCTGTGAACTCCCTGTCGGTTGCCTCCATATGCTCCAGTATTTGTTTTTTTTTTAACTTTTAAGTCCTCCTGCGCGACAGCCAAGAGCAATTCCTTTAAAGTTTTTCTACTCTGTAACTGGACAAACGCGCACAAAGTATATCGTTTCCTCTTCGCTTGTTTTTTGTGTGTCCTGCGCATGCCCAGTAGGAGGAGATTCGCCCAAATATCCGCCTAATGTGGACGAAGATATTTTGAAAAACGCTTAGTGTGGACGCCTGTCGTTTTTACTCGAAACCGGCGTTTTCAAAATTATCCGGCATAGTGTGGACGTAGCCTAAGACAAAGTAAATGTGTAACTATATTCATTTGCTTCTACCACACCCTAACCCACTTGACAAATTACCGTAACACATGATTAAAAACACAATGTGGATAGGCAGGAAAGAGATGCTCGGTTCCTACAGCATCTGTGGAAAGAAACAGGAGGTGACATTTATAATCAGACAGTTCATCAGAACTGGGATGTGAGCAAGAAAATTAGGTTTAGGCTTCTCAGCTGCGAGGGTGAGAGGTGGGTGGTGCAAGGGAAGTGTGTTGTGAAGCCAAGGTTATGTTGGTTATCACAGTGTTTTTGGAGCAGTCTGGTTAATGAGAGTAATGATATAGATTAATGAGTAATTATAGAGAGAATAAAGGAATGTGTTGAAGGTGCGAAAGGCAGATCAAACCTGTTGTTGAATCCTAAAGCAAAAAGTGAAATGTTTGAAGTGCCCAGAAGATAGGGCTCTTTTCATGAAGGGCCTTAAACGTGATATGGAACTGTTTCTCTTTCTGTAGATAGTACCTGCCCTGTTGAGAATTTCCAGCATTTTTGATTTTATTCAGATTTGCAGCATCTGCTGTTTATTATGTGAAATTGTGTGTAACACCATAGTTTGCCTCAGGGACCTGACTGTGTTCCAGTGACTGAATTTTGATTGAACCTTTCAAATAAAAGCTCTTTCTCATCAATCAGATCGGGGCTCAGCTACATTTTTCAAAAGAGCATAGGAGATGTGAAGGTTATTAGTGAAGTGGAAAGGAGCATTAGAGTTGTGGAATGACAAATGAGCAGCAATGATTGGACCAGAGCAAACATTTCTTTAAAATAACCAGATAATGATATTTTAACCAGGCATTGTTCAAGTAGAAATGTTTCTCATGAACTGACTTCAAAAGTTTTGCCGCCTCCACAATATAATTCCTGTGCTCAAGGTATGATTATGTTACCATCAGTAGTACAATACCTACCCTGCATGGTGCCTAAAATGGTGATTCAAAGAACTATAAATGGTGAAAGTAAGGAAATGTGTGCTTTGTGTTCTTAGTATGCAAAGGCCGCAATAGGTGGCCTTGAATGGCTGAGGGATATTTACCAGTTTCTTTCTACAGTGCTAGATCCTTTGAGTGCTACACTTAGCAGTCAAGGAAATTGCTTTCTTCAGCACATCCTGGGTGATGCTGTGGTGCAAACTAGCTCTTTATTTACTTACAACCCATTACACCATTGGCATTTAGGGCAGCAATGAAGATCCTCCATCTCTGGTGGTGTTCAGAGCTTCCTTCATCATGTCAGTAGGTTCCTCTCAGTTTCTACTGCTGTCAGTCATGCAAGTCCTGGGTGAAGACTGAGGAATACCGTCACTCTCACTCTCAAATGTGGAAGGATTGCTGTTTCTGTAACAAGTTTGTTCTGACCAGTTAGGGATGTTGGTCTGAGCTGAACCCCCGAACCTGGGGGACCAGTCCTTTGACCTGTTCAGCATGAATGACCCTACCAAGAGCCAATGCACAAAGCCCTGACTCCAGCCTGCATATCTTGTCAGCTTATTAAGGCACACAAGCCTCCAAACTCTACAACAAGGTTGTGGTCAATTTGGAGGAGCAAGCTCTTTGCTGTTGCATTTTTTTCCCCCAACAACTTTGTTTTTTTACACTCTGAAAGCTTGATGCTTACAGTACTGCCTAAGTTTTGCATTCCATTCTGTTCCATGGATGCTTATATCCTCAATACCATTTCCAAATTTGGATAAAAATATTAATAAGTTTTATCTGTTGGACAGATTATCTAGACAATGGCAACAACAAGATGGCTATACAGCAAGCTGACAAATTGCTCAAGAAACATAAGGATCTTCACTGTGCAAAGGTAAGCATTGCAATAGATTTCTCAAATATAAAATAATGTAAAATTCATTTGAGTTATGGACTTCTGGATGTATATAATTTGTTAAATAGCTGAGATAAAGGAAACATATTTAGCAAGCAATATTTTTGCAGAACTGGTACTTTTGAAAATGTATTTAAGTCGTATTATGATCCAGAGCATAAATTGTAATTGCAAAGTTGTCCTGTACCTTAAGTCAAGGTTCAAGAATGTACTATGTGTAGAATGCAAGAATGGATTTAACGTTCATTGAAATATTAATTATTCATCTAAATTGGCAGATGCTTTTTTGCTCTGTTATTTCAACTTTGAACAGGTAGTGGGAGAGTTGTAAATATGGTTAGTTCTAGTTGCTCGGTGATTCATACATGTAGAGCATCTGCAACTGTTACACCACAGAGTCTTCTGCAATTTGAATGCGAAAAGTAAATTTTTAAAAAATGATCAAAGCATTGTTTCACTTAACATATGCCATTCTGCTGAGATGGAGCTTTGTCCTTTTAATGACAACAAATCTGATTCTTGGCTGAAGATAATTTCAGTCGTGATTTAGAGTTCAATTGTTTGATGTGCAAATTAGAATCAGCCTCTCTCAATATTTTGATTTTGACTTCATTTTTCAGTTAACATTGAGGTTCTTTGCTCTTGTCAGTTTAAATGCTCAAGCGATTTGTAATTTTTAAAGGAACATTTTGATTCACTTGATTAGATTTGTTATTCTCAGAACACAAAGTAGAATGAGGTAATCTGTACAACCTGTCAAGCCAGTGCTGCCATTTGGAAGGTTTTGGGTGTGGACAATGTAGTTTCTCTCCCGACTTTACAATGATTATCTTTTGCTCTCAGGATGTAGGGATTGGATTGAACTAATTTGGCAGGAGGATGGGAACTGGAGTGAAAGGGCTGAGGAAGGGGGAAACAGAAATAAATCAAAGATAGCGGATTGGGAAGCTTTTAAAAACTTGGAGAAGGAAATTAAGAAGGTCATTAGGAAGGAAAAGATGAATTATGAAAGGAAGTTGGTGACTAATATCAAAGAAGATACTAAAAGCTTTTTTAGTATATGTAACCCTCAGGTTCAGTGGGCTGTGTAAGTCTAGAGAAGTCAATCTCTGGCCCCACCAAATGTGAGGTGCAAAACCTCCTGTTTGGGTGGATGCTGCGTGATGTGTTACCCTGTTACAAATCAGTACCACGAAATAACAAACAGTACAAAATATGCAATTAAACGATTTAGCTTTACAATTAATTTGACTAAAGGGTTAATAAAGTAAAACAAAAAGAAAAGGGCCCATTTTAATGAAACAGCATAATGTGCACGTTGGTGCTCATGGTCTCCATTGATTCCCCCCTGCCCCCCGGGTGTTGTCGACTCCTGGTCCCATTCCAAGTCCACTCCGTCCTGTGGTCTACAGCGTTCTGGCATCTGAACAGATTAGAGATGGCAAAGTTATTTCCCATCGTAGGGGAGTCTAGGACGAGAGGGCACGACTTCAGGATTGAAAGACATCCATTTAGAACAGAGATGCAGAGAAATTACTTTAGTCAGAGGGTGGTTAATCTGTGGAATTTGTTGCCACAAGTGGCTGTGGAGGCCAAATCATTAAGTACATTTAAGGCAGAGATAGATAAGTTCTTGTTTAGCCAGGGCTTCAAAGGGTATGGGGAGAAGGCGGGGGAGTGGGGATGACTGGAAGAATTGGATCAGCTCATGATTGAATGGCCGGACTGACTTGATTTGCCAAGTGGCCTACATCTGCTCCTATATCTTATGGTTTAACCTACCATCGGTCCCCTATAACATTAAAAGAATTTTGAGCTATTTAACATTAAAATGGTGTTTAATTTCTACAAATTTCTAAATAATACTCTGAGCTTGCAAAACCAAGAGTATTGTGTTAGGAATTAAAATCATCATCATCATTATGTACTGCCGTATGACATCATGTGCCGTATCATATGATATGTGCAATCATGGATTTATCCATGATCATGATTGTTTTTGGCATATCTTCCTACAGAAGCGGTTTACCATTGCCTTCTGTGCAGTGTCTTTACAAGATAGGTGACCTCAGCCGTTATCGATACTCTTCAGAGATGGTCTGATGTCAGTGGTCGCGTAACCAGGCCTTGTGATATGCACCAGCTGTTCATACAAAATCTACCACCTTGTCCCATGGCTTCACGTGACCTGATCAGTTGTTTGCGGCGGCGGGGGGGGGGGGGGGGGTGGAAATGCTAGGCAGGTGCTACACCTTACCCTAGGGTCACCTGCAGGGAAGCAGCGCCTTACACCTCCTTTGGTAGAAGCGTATCTCCACCCCACCACCCTATAGGCCTTAATACAATGTTAAATTGTAATGTATTTTTTTTTCTCTGTCGGATATTGCTATCAATATGCTAAATAAGCCCATGAATACTTGTTTATAAATATTGAATCTTGACAATATCCTCTTGTGGTCTGGCATTAAAGGTTCTGAAAGCAATTGGCCTACAGCGAACAGGGAAACAAGAAGATGCGTTTACCTTGGCACAAGAAGTAGCTGCACTTGAACCCACGGATGACAACTCCTTACAGGCCCTTACCATTCTCTATCGTGAGATGCATAGACGTATGTTTGCTTGGAAGGACATGAGAAAGTGTTCAATAGGGATTGGTGGGGTGGGGGGGAGGAGTAGCTTAATCTTAGTTTTGAGCATGTTAGAATGTAAGTTATCAGTCACTGTGAACTATTAAGCACCTGCTGAGAACGACTTGTGGAAATTTTTATTTCTGAAGATTATTTGAAAATAGCAACCTGAATTGAGCTCATTAGTTTACTGATGTTAATCTAGGACAGCGATATCGACCAATAACACAGCAGTTGTTGGGGATTCCTAGCATTGTGTGGTATGTGCAGAATCTTTTTGGCTTTGACCCAGAAAGGAGGAAATACCAAGGAACCAGTTGTGCCTGAATTTCATTCCATTAACTGGCATCAGCTTTAAAAAGCATGTGGTGCAGCTGTAAGTGTGCAGAAGACAGCTTCAATATCTAATTATAAACCTTTTTTGAAAACTTAAGCAAGCAAATTATTTTCAGCAAGCATTCGCAGTGCTCGTTTAAGAATTGTATTCTTGTATAAAGCCATGGTGTTCTTTATCTTAGTGCTTGTTGCTGCCACCATTTGAATTTGGTGAATATTCTCTCTGTGCCTGCAAGTGAATTAAAATCTTAAACATGGCAGAAGATTTTCAGCATTTCTGTTGCATAAAAGTCTGAGAAACTTGGTCATCTACCAAATGGGGAGGGTTTCAAAGAGTTGTGTGCGTAACAATGCAAGCAAATTACATTTTAAAGTTGGTAGAACTTGACACGGAACAAGATTTTTAATAAATAGCATAAACATAGTCAGTTTTCTTTTCTAATCATTATATATTCTGTCAGTCTTCGTAACTAAATTAGTCATCACTAAAGCACGATGTTTGCACACTGTGACATTCTACAGATGTTTCGAGTAGCTTCCTGTCTGTGAGAAAGGGTATATATGCACTTCCATTAACACAAATCTACACTTTATTTATTAAATGCAGTCACATTTCAACTTCCTGCTGCTTGAAGCCTTCTCTAAAGGATAATCATGAGACATTGCTCATCATATTGGATTTTTTTCTGCATTATGCCAAAAAAGAATTACATGTTCCAGAATATGTCTATAATATTTTGAAATTCTATGTACTTAATACTTCAAAAACAATTGATAATCTGCCCTGAAGTTTGTTATTGCCAGCAAGTAGTGTGGAAACAGTGAAAGAGGAAATGATGTATTGGTAGAATTGTTCTTAGTTGCCATGAAACGAGCATCTGTTAGAGAAAGAAACAGCACCACCTGTCATTTGATTATTTCTGACTGTTCAAGAGAACCTTATCCTCCTGCTGCTACCATTCTCGGTGATGCCATCAGAATTCTACTGTCCTGTTCTAAAGACCCTTATGGACTTATTGGTGCAGTTTGCTTCCAAATATGTTATGCAGAATCTCGTGTTTTTCATTTACAAATGCTTGAAATCAAGAGCAACAAACAGAAATGCTGGAAGGACTCAGCAGGTCAGGCAGCATCTCTGGAGAGGAATAACATTGGAAACGTTGACTGTTTATTCCTCCCCAGAGATGCTGCCTGACCTGAGTTCCTCCAGCATTTTATATCTGTTGCTCTATCTTCTGCCAACGTTTTCTTTCTATGTGGACAGAGCAACAGAGCCAAAGCTGAGATTTTCTTTTATTCCTAAATAAACACATGCTTACTTCATGATCATCAAGAATTTTGGACAACTTTACTCCTCCCTTTTCCACTGGGGTTGGATGGGACTACAACCAGAGCTCATGGGTTAAGGGTTATAGGTGAAAAGTTTAAAGGCAGCATGAGGGAAAGTTCTTCACTCAGAGTTGTAAGTGTGGAACGAGCTGCAAGTGTGGAAGTGGTGCATGTAAGTTTGATTTTAACATTTAAGAGAAGTTTGGATAGGTACATAGCAGGTAGGAGTATGGTGGGCTCTGGTGCAGGTTGATGAGAGTAGACAGTTTAAATGGTTCAGCATGGACTAGATGGGCTGAAGGGTCTGTGTACGTGTGCTGTGCTTTTCTGACTCTAGAGATTCTTCAGTCCATTGTAAGTTCCTTTTGCCCAACTCCAGCAAGGTAATTGAGTGACAGCCTGAACCTGACATGGTTGGTGTTTATTGTTCTTCTGCCTGAAGCTTAATATCAGAAGGGTATTATTTGAAATTAATTTAATATTTTAATGCATGCTGAATGTTTGAGATTTTTAATTCCTTTCACGTCAAGGTAATGCTTTTCTTTTTCAGCTGAACTGGTCACTAAGTTGTATGAAGCTGCTGTGCGAAAAGTTCCAAGCAGCGAAGAGTACCACTCGCATCTCTTCATGGCATATGCCAGGGTTGGAGAATACAAAAAAATGCAACAGGTATTATTTCTACAGCAAAGCTGGAGTCTTTCTCATTCTGAGCAAAATACAACTTATTAAAAGTAATTGAAAATTATAAAAAACTGTAGTAGTTGGAAATCTGGCTTTAAAAAAACACTTGAAGGCTTAGGCCACATCAGTGAAGAGTGAAACATTTAGTATTTCAAGCCTGAATTATTAGCTCTGTTTCTCTCTCCATAGATGCTTTTTGCCTCATTGAGTACTCAACACCACTTTTTATTTCAGCTTATTCACAGCTTTGATTGATCATCAATATTTAAATGTTCTTCTGTAGTTTGTTTCTAAATTATAAGAAAAGGAGTGCCTCCTTTTGATGTTATTTTTCCTTCCCTCCCCATGTTCTCAAATTAAACCAAGTAAATAGAAAGATTTGTTTATACCAGTTCAGAACAATTGCATTTAAATCATTAATCTGGCATTCTCTTTAGAACATAGAACAGTATAGCACAGGTACAAACCCTTTGCCTGTGATGTTGTGCCAAGCTAATTAAACTAATGATGCCTAATTATATTAATCCCCACTGCCTGCATATGGTTCATTTCCTATTTTGCTGCGTGTTCATCTATCTAAGAACCCCTTAAACATTATCATATTTTCACATCTACCTCCAACACATCCCTGGCAGCACTTTCCAGACACACATCATTCAATGAACAAAACTTGCCTTGCTTTGAACTTATCCCTCTCGCCTTTAAGTGTTAGACATTAAGTGTTAGACTTTAAGTGTTAATCCTCTAGTATTAGACATTTCAGCCCCGGCGAGAAAGATACCACTGTTTACTCTGCGTCTCTCATAATCTCTGTCAGATTTCAGTACATTCTTGTAATCCAGGCAGCATCCTGGTAAACCCCTTCTGTACCCTCTCTAAATCCCTTCAATGGAAGATCCTACAAAAAGTAGTGGATACGGACCAGAACATTACAGGTAAACCCTCCCAGTGATTGAGCACATCTACATGAAATGCTTTTGCAGGAAAGCAACATCTGTTGTTAGGAACACCCAGCACCCAGGGCATGCTCTGTTCTTGCTGCTGCTCTCAGGAAAAGGTACAGGAGCCTCAGGACTCGCATCACCAGGTTCAGGAACATTTATTATCCCTCAGCCATCAGGCTCTTGAACCAAAGGGGATAACTTCACTCAGCTTCACTTACCCCATCATTGAAATGTTCCCACAAACAATGGACTCCCTTTCAAGGACTCTTCATCCAGGGTTCTCAATATTTATTGATTATTATTTGTATTATTGTTTCTTTTTGTATTTGGACAGCTTGTTGTCTTCTGCACTCTGGTTGAATACCCCAATTAGGTGGTCTTTCATTGATTCTGTTATTATTCTTTAGATTTATTGAGTATGACCGCAAAAAAAATGTTGGGGTTATATATGGTGACATAATGTACTTCTATAATATAACTTAGTTTGAGCTTTAAGTGGATGTGTGGAGGATGTTTCCTGTGGTGCAAGAGTCTATGACCGGAAGGCACAGCTTCAAAATAGAGTGATGTCCCTTTAGAACGGAGATGGGGAGGAATTTCTTTAGTCAGGGGGTGGTGAAATTGTGGAATTTGTTGCCACTGGCAGCTGTGGAGACCAGTCATTGAATGCTTTTAATGTGGAGGTTGATAGGTTCTTGATTAGTCAGGGCAAGAAAGGTTACGGGTAGAAGGCAGGAGAATGGGGTTCAGGGAGAAATGGATTGGCTGTGATTAAATGGGTGTAATGGCCTAATTCTGCTCCTATCTTGTGGTCTTAATTAAATGCCCCTAACGTATGTGCCTCTGAATCAAAGGAACAACAATAGCTACTGGCCATTCCTCGTGTATCAGTTTGTGGATAGAGAGGATACAAAGGTCTTGGTCAAACTCAGTTACCTACCGTACATCACATCTGGCCCTGGGGACTTGCTTACCTTAATGCTCATGACCAAATGCCACCTTTTTCTTTATCTCAAAATGTCTCAGCATATTACCATGCTCCATTTACTGATCTTGTTATCCTCTGTGCCCTTCTCTTTGGCAAATGCGGACACAAAATACTCATTTAG
The DNA here is from genome assembly GCF_030028105.1 of Mobula birostris. Classification (NCBI taxonomy): domain Eukaryota; kingdom Metazoa; phylum Chordata; class Chondrichthyes; order Myliobatiformes; family Myliobatidae; genus Mobula; species Mobula birostris. The sequence continues at coordinate 31,917,066 of NC_092400.1, forward strand.
GACCTTGCCCACCCCCTTGTCCAGCATGTCCTTTGCTTGAATGGTGCTACCATCTCCTTTGAAAATATTGTTAAAACTGCTATTTACCTCCTAAGCATTACACTTGAGATTTAATGCAACTCCTTAGAGTTTGTGTAATTTCCTGATGCGTTTAAGGTTCTGTGGAATTTTATTTCCTCAGGCTGGCATGGCACTTTACAAGATTGTTCCAAAGAATCCATATTATTTTTGGTCTGTGATGAGTCTGGTCATGCAGGTGAGTGTCATTACTAAGATGGGGGAAAAGAACTGCATTTAGGTTATTACATCATAGTTCAGGTAGATATTTTTGTTTCATTAAAATAAATTCAAAATTCTTAAGCAGTACATAAATTGGAGAGCTAAATTAGTATAAGCTTGAGGCATTTATGTGTTAGTCACCTAAAATTTTGTTTGCATTTTGGAAAAAATTTGGACTCATTTGCTACCTTAAGCATGTTAAAAGAAAGAACCATTTGACTAAAATTAATTTGTCATTTGCATTGGAACAGCTGGAGAATGTTGCTGAGATTATTGAAGCAATAACTTATCTCCAAGTACTTAACCTTGTTAAAATTAGCATCTGATTCTTGCAGGTGGAAAACATGTTTCCTCTCTTCATGATATTAAAAAAGTTAAAAAAAAAAAAAAAAAAATTGGATTAATGTAGGAATTAATGGAAGGATGATGGTCAATGGTCAATAAAGTGTTTTCAGACTGGTTTTGAAAACAAATCACCTTGGAAATGGAGCCCTTGGCGAAGTTTAAATATTGTCAGTGGAAGTAAAAGTTAGTATTAACAATATTTGTACTTCTCCTTTGAGGTTTTTTATTAATCTTGTGATATAGCACTGGCAAAGTTGCTGTGGCATAAATCAAGAGGGGATAACTTGCCCCTGCCTTTGGATCAATTCAATGTGTTCTTACTTTGTTCAATAAATGTAGTCCCAAATTTTTAAAGAATAATTCTTAGTTGATGAAATCAATAATTTTCTGCATTTGTGTAGTTACACTTCTGGTTTGGTTGCTGACTGCTTGGCCATGGTTTTCGGTTGGGCGCCGGACGCTCTGAGAGATTTGGCGGGGGGCGGGCGCTCGGCTGGGGGCTGTGGTTCAGTGGTCGGCGACTTGGTCAGCTCCCCCACCGGACTTAGTCTGCTGAGGAGGGTGTGAGGACACCCAGCAGGACTGAAAAAACAAGACCTGACAAAGGGCGGATGAGCTCCTTGTGAGCCAACGGCCATCTTCCGTGGAAGAGATTAAAGCCTCACCACGTATCTACGAATTGTATGCTATGCACCTAGTTAGAAGAGACATGATGGATTTGGGCGCTGCACCGTGTACCTGGACCTGCCCAAGGCCTCCGCCTAAGGAAGGACCGAGCTTGAAGAAGCGGCCGCGGCTGGAGGCCGATACTGCCTCGGGCTCAAGTTCGGCGGGGTGGCGGCAGGCGGTGCCAAGGCAGCCAGCGAGAACAAACTGGAGGAGAGGCTGTACTCGGTGCTGTCCCAAGATTGAAGAAGATGGAGATGCATAGCCACCAACCCTGGATTCAGAACGGCCCCCACTGACTGACTCTGTAGTTACAATATCTACAGTTTTCTATATCTGTAAAACTTGTTCGCTAATTATAGCTGCTGGTTGTCTTCTGTCACAAAGGTTTGGTTGTGGCAGTCAAAGCAAGCTTCTTAATACCTAATAGAATTGTCGTGGTCTGAATTTCAGTAGAAATATGGCAAAATGAGTCAATTATTTGAGTTTTCTGTCTTAAGGAAGTATAGCCCTTGCCAAGCTGTTTGTTGGATCCAAAATATCTCCTCAGCAGTTGGATAAGGGAGGGTTTGTGAATGCTGTTTAGCTGAACTTATGTCCTTTTCGATTAAGAAATGCTCATGACTAATTATTTGTCTTCCTTTATGAATTGTATTAAGTCATTTGGGCTTAATTTAGTTGTGGAACAGTTACTTATACTTTTTTAAAGGGTCAAAATATATGTATATGTGGTCAATTTTTGACTTTATTTTGTATCTTACGTAGTCCATTTCAGCTCAAGATGAAAAATTATCAAAGACAATGTTCCTCCCCTTAGCACAGCGGATGGTGGAAAAGATGGTAAAAGAGGACAAGATCGAGGCAGAAGCAGAGGTAAGAAAATTGCACATTGCAAAGAGTGAACCCCAGAATGAGGACACCTCAGAACATGCGGATTAACTTCTTAAATTTCTTACAAATCCTGCTTTATTTGTATAATAATTGATTCCTAGAAAAATTTAAAAAAAAATTTCCAATTATTTGTAATTTTTTCAATGATTTTTCAGAATTTGGTAAATCTATTCCTGCATGTTGAGATCTCTTGCTGACGATACCATGCTTAGACTCTTTTCCTGTGCTGACCTCACTTATTTAATTATTTGTGCCTCAGGTTAGGGCAACAATTCTGGATTTATGTCCCACTCCTTGATTCAAACTGGAGTTAGAACTTCTTTCCAAACTTTTAGCTATTTTGGAATCTATACTAATACTATACTTTATACTTTATTGTCGCCAAACAATTGGTACTAGAACGTACAATCATCGCAGCGATATTTGATTCTGTGCTTCTCACTCCCTGGATTACAAATATTAAATATTAAAAATAGTAAAAATTAGTAAATATTAAAAATATAAATTATAAATCATAAATAGAAAAATGGAAAGTAAGGTAATGCAAAAAAACCGAGAGGCAGGTCCAGATATTTGGAGGGTACGGCCCAGATCTGGGTCAGGATCCATTGAGCAGTCTTATCACAGTTGGAAAGAAGCTGTTCCCAAATCTGGCCATATGAGTCTTCAAGCTCCTGAGCCTTCTCCCGGAGGGAAGAGGGACGAAAAGTGTGTTGGCTGGGTGGGTCGTGTCCTTGATTATCCTGGCAGCACTGCTCCGACAGCGTGCAGTGTAAAGTGAGTCCACGGACGGAAGATTGATTTGTGTGATGCGCTGCGCCTTGTTCACGATCTTCTGCAGATAATAATGAGAGTACGCATACAGTGTTGGTGAATATATTAAGATGGAGCAGAGAGTGGCTTGCCTCTGCTGTCAACAGTCACTCTGGAGAGGTCTACCTCTGCTATCACATCTTTTTGGTCTACAGTACTGTACTTTGCACCATTCCATGTGTACTTGCTCTGCTTGGTTGGACCAAATCAGGTCACTTGTGATATTGACCCCAAGGAACTTAAAGCTTTTGACCTGTTCCACTTGCGTACCACCAATGTAAATTGGGTTGTGCGGTCCGCTACTAACATTGTCTTTGATAATTTTTGATGAAATCTGGGGATCCAAATTTTGAATTTAATCTTGAGCATATTGCTATGACTTTGGCTAACTGTTGCATAGAGTATGAATATAACCTCTAGTTGCTTCATAGTTTTTTTTGTATGGTAGGTGCAACTTTATTTAATGATTTTGGAACGTCTTGGAAAAGACCTGGAGGCTCTGGAAGTCATCAGAGGAAAACTGGGAGGTGAGAAGAAAGCTAATTTACTTAAGTTTTGTGTAAAAACAATGATATTTTTAACATGAGTTGTGATTACAGAAGCATTGGCAGCTTTCATTTGTAGACTTAGTCATTGTTGTTTATGGAAGGTGAATGCAGGCATCTAGCTTAATTGCTGTTAACTTCTCAAGGCAATGACACATGAAAAGCTGGTAGAGATGATGCTCACCTCTGTCCTGTTTCAGTGCTGTCTGTTCAATAGATGAAGGAAGTTGTAGCTGAGTGATCTGACCTATCTGTAGTAATTTAATAATTCTGTATATGTGGTAAATCTGATCCTGCACATTTAGATCACTTGCTCTGTGAACTTGCAATTTCTATTTATCTCTTGACCTAGGTCGAAAAATCTTATCTTCGGTCATAAATTTGCCTTGTTTCCTCTTGATGCTCTCTTAATAATGTTGCACAGACAGTTTTTCGAATTGTTCAGTAGGGTCAAGATGGCACCAGTGAAGTGATTCCTCGGACGACATCTTCCAGATAGTCAATCATTTTAGCTTTTCTTCATTTTCCACTTTCTTTTTAATTTTGTTTTTGAAAACGTTGGAGCCTGTGGCTTAGTCTCTAGTTTGATTGAGTGAGCTAGCGCTCTGCTGTCCTTGAGAAAACTCCAGGAGAGAAATGCGAGCTCTCCTCCGCAGGGGCGGCTGGTTCGAGTCGCTGCCCTCAGAGGGGCGATTGAATTCTGAGATTTATCGATTGGACTGTAGTTCAAACTAACTAGTTCATATTGGCCTTTTTCAATATAGTGTTTTTTTTTCATGTTCTTGGCCATTCTTGTTGCGGATTGGCAGGCTAGGGGTTTGGGTGATCTGCTAGTTTTTGTCCGAGGGAGGGGTTGGGGTGTTTGGGGTTTGTGAGTTCTTGTTTCTTTTTTCCTGTGTGTGTGGGGGGATTAATGTCTTTCTTTCAACTACTGATATGGTTTTCTGTGTTCTCTGATGATTTGGAGAAGAGACAAATTTCAGAGTTGTATTCTGCATGCGTACTTTGATAATAAAATGAACTTTTGAACCTTTAGGACTGTGTATTTTATCCCCATGATTTGGCATTTATCTTGCCTTGGGAAGTGCCTGAAATTTAAGTCCATTTGTTCACAATTCTGCTTTAAACGAGTATTTTGGTAGCCCTGAATACTCTACAGTAATATATTTTAAAGACTCATTGACGATTTCCATTTCGTAATTTCCACAAAGTAGGTTACATGGTCGGCACAACATTGTGGGCCAAAGGACCTGTAATGTGCTGTAGATTTTTATGTTCTGAAGTGTCGTTTATGTGAATTTGCATTCTGTCCCAGTGCCCATTAGAAATAATGGAGAGGCTTATTCACGATTAACCCTTACAATCCCTCAACCCTAGGCTCTGTTTGAGTTGAAGAAAATGCATTTGTTTATATTGAAAATTCTTTTCCCCTCAGAGAAACTGACCAGCGAATTGCAGAGCCGTGAAATGAAATGTATGGTGCTCTACAAGAAGTTAATAAAATGGCCTGAATGCAATGCACTATCAAGAAAACTGTTATTGAACAAGTGAGCTGGTTTTCACTTAATTGTTTTTATGGGGAATGACTTGCTATTATATATTCAGAAATCGTGTTCATTCAGCTGTTGTATCCTGAAGGGTAACTGGGCTTCTAAGTTGAAGTTAATTGATGCTGCCACAGCACTGGGACAGTGAATTTTTCTAGTTTCCCTGAACTTCATGCCTTTGCAGGGATAAAGTTCATGGCTGCCAGATGTTTGCTGACAGCTCACCAAATTGATCACATTCATCTATAAACCGTGGCAGTGATTGCTAACAGGCTATCCATCTGTGGAGATATTGTACTGAGGCTGATTTCCATGACCTAGCTGGAGTTACAGTTCAGGAATCTGAATAAAACCTTTGGCCTATTTCCTCCTTTCCTTCCTGTGATCCTTTTTATTGGTGCTGAAGGCAATTATAATGTGTAACTTCCGCTGCAGCTGTTACTGCTTTTAACTTAGATATTAGGGAAGTCACCATTAGACTTTAATCCTGCCTGATATTGATTTTTAATGTATTAATAGTGCAATTAATATTTTGTGTCAAATGGTTTTGTCTAAGGGATTTCCAAGTTTTTGCTTTGAAGGCTACTGTGTGCTTTTCAATGGGCAAAATGCAGGTGTGGTTCCCAGTGCATGTGTGAGTGTGTCATCCCCAGACACACAAGCAATGCAGATAACAAAACTGACACTCCTGGAGTCCCGTCTGTGAAGTGCTTAGTGCTATACTGGAAGGGAGAAATTTTCAGCTTTTGACAGGATTTTGACTTTTGGTTCGCAAATGATTTTCTGATTTCCTGATAACCCCATCTTAAAACACACCAGTCTGGTGCATCACACACCAGAATCAGGTTGGGACTGGCAAGAGAGCTTCTGTGGTTGAGGCTGCTGTTCTGAAACAGGATTCTGCTTTCTCTGTAGTCGGCCTTTGCCCCCACCCCATCCAGTCTAGTGCCAGGCGCAGGAATTTGCTTCTGGTGGACCTAGGCAGTTACCGCAGTTACTGTTGCTGCAGTTACCGCAGTAGCAAAGAGCAAGTAAAGGTGAAGTGACCTGTAAGTTTGTTTTCAATTACTACCCCTCTATCTCTGCCACTGCCTCAATTTCAGATTTTGCTCTTCTGAGACAGTATGTGGAGTACAGCGGTGACTGAAAACTAGTGTGATTTCTTAGGGTAGTGGGAAATGCTTACCCTCTGAGAGCAAGCTAGCTTTCATTTGAAGAAACACATGCCTGATGTGTATTATTGTGAATGACTGACAAAATGAAACATGGTTCTTGTGAGCAGTCCTTAAAAGTAATTTGTATTGTAAATCTGATTCTCATGACAAAACAAGTGTAGTGCACCATGGCATTATAACAAACTTCCTGACTTGGCCAGTTAGCTTTCTCTGAGCTGGAGCCTTAAAGGCATTCCACTAATCTTCCATGTGCCAATTACGACTTTATTATTGTATTAAGTTTTATCTTCAGCTACTCTGAGAGCTGAATATTTCTAAGAAACTGTAAATTGATCATCAAGGTAACACCTTCAGATATAACAAAATCTGATTAAAATATTGGTCATTGGATGCTGCGGTCAGTGTTTTATTTCCATAAGCCTCATGATGCCTCAATGTGAGATCGCAGTTTTGTCCTTTTCCTGAGTACCAGTTCCAATAGAGTCTTGTTCTAACTCCTTCCTCTGCTCCGGACTTTGGGTTTAAACTGACTGTTCTCACCTCAAACCTCATAGGGGTTCCTGTATGGCTATATTACTTGTAACATATTAATCAAAAACTTGATTAAAAGTGTTTTCATGAATTCCTTATCTATAATTTTTAATCAATTTCCTCCTTGGATTTTCAAAATTTATTTCAATTTATTTCAGCGGTTACCTTGTTTACTTCCTCCTTTTTTTTGTATTGTAATTTGTAGTAGAATCTCAATACGTGTATTTGTGATATAGCAGTTCAGTGGGTCGAGGAATATATCAAATCTACAAAAACACATTTTTGTATATTTCTGACTTGTGAAAAATGTCATTCCAATTCTAGATGTCCTCTATCAGAATAGCTTAAATGTGATCGGACATTTGATTTGGAAAAAAAAATTGTAATAAAGCAGAAAATGTTGGAAATGTGCAGCAGGTTGGTCAAGATCTGAAAGAAAAAGATAAGTACTTTTCCTCTTCCAGATGCTGTCTGAGCAGCTGTGCATTTTAACATTTTCTGTTTTTATTTCAGATTTCCAATATTCGTGGTCTTTTTAAATATATACAGTAAGTTGTCTGATCCTCTGCTCATTACGTGCTATGACATTCCTTTTAAAAAGTATTATTCTAACAAAGAGAAGATATGGTATTATAAAATAAAAGATATGACCCAGAGCTAAACGTACTATTAATCTTGGGTCATTTACTTTTTGTTTGACCATGGTAAATTAGTATTTGTTTTTGTCTACAAAGTGCAACTCTCAGGCAATGAGCATCTTAAGACTGGTTTGTCCTAAAAATTAGACCAAACCTTGGGTTGTGTCTAACCAATTTTATAATTTTTTGAGATCCCGGTAAAGTTGATGAAGGAAAGGCAGTGGATGGTTGTCTACATGAACTTTAGCAAGTTCTTTGACAACATCCTGCTGTACACGGAAGGCTGGTCAAGAAGGTTCAGTTGCTTAGTGTTCAGGCTAAGGTAGTAATTTGGATGAACCAGAGTGGTAGTAGATGGTTTCCTCTCTCACTGGAGGCCTGTACTAGTGGTGTACCACAGGGATCAGTGCTGAGTCCATTGCTGGTTGTCACCTAAATCAATGATCTGGATGATAATGTGTTTAACTGGATCAGCGAATTTGCAGACAGTCCCAAAACTGGTGATGCAATGGACAGTGAGGAACACTATTAAGGCTTGCAGTGGGATCTGAACCAGGTGGAAAAATGACAGATCAAATATAATGCACTCAAGTGTGAGGTGTTGCACTTCGGGAGGACAGACCAGCGCAGGATTTGAATAGTCAGAGGTAGACTACTGACAAATGTGAGAACAATGGCTCTGGGAATATGGATCCGTAATTTCTTGAAAATGGCGTCACAGGAAGATAGGGTTGTAAAGAGTGCTTTTGGCTCATTGGCTTTCATAAATCAATGAGAGCAGGAGTTAGGATGTTATGTTAAATTGGAATATTGTGTGCAGTTCTGGTCACGTACTTACGCAAAAGATTGAAAGAGTGCAGAGAAAATTTACAAGGATGTTGCCGGGACTTTGATCTGAGTTGTTGGGAAAGGCTGAACAGGTTAGGACTTCATTCCCTGGAATCGAAGAAAATCAGGGAAGATTTGATAGAAGTATACAAAATTGATGGGTATAGATGCGGTAATTGTAAATAGACTTTTTCCACTGAGGTTGGCTCAGATTAGAGGTAGAGCTCATAGGTTTGGGGTGAAAGATGAAATATTTAACAGGAATCTGAGGGGGTACTTCACTCTGAGGGTGGTGAGAGTGTGGAATGAGCTCCCAGTGGAAGTGATGGATGTGGGTTCGATTTCAACATTTAAGAGAAATATGGATAAGTACATGAATGGGAGTGGTTTGGAGGGCTATGGTCCTGGTGCGGAATAATATTTTGGAAAGACTAGATGAGCCGAAGGGCGTGTTTCTGTGTTATAATGATCTATGACTAAAGTTATTGTAGTAAATTGATCACACTTCAAGCTGTTACACAAAGTATAATTTATTCTTGTATCTAATCATAACATTACAGAAAGGCAATCTGTTGCTGATCAATTAACATTATGCCATTTCTTGCGGGGTATTCTCAGAATTGGAAACTTATAAGCTGTTTCCAACCTAGAAATGGGCTTCCCTCAGCAAAGTAGAGTAGCCTCTATTGACCTCTTGATGTGCCAATGGATAGGCATGGTGATCTTTTTATATATATTTAATGGTTTGTTAGATATAATGTTGTTTTGTTGTTCACTTTCAGCCCAGATGACTGGCAATTCTACTTATCCTACTTTGATTCTCTCTTCCATTTGATTGATGCTGCTTGGACTCCACCCACAGAGGCAGAACAGTAAGTAATGTGATAGATATTTTTGTGTGTTTCTCTCAATTTGCTGTAATTTCTCTATACAAAACCTCTATAGCATGCATTTTTCTGTAGCAGGGGAGACTGTATTTTCTGTCAGCGTTGAAATCACAAGTTTAGATCACAGGTTGAATGGAATTGAATTCTGCTTGTGGACTTAGTACTTGCGTGTTGTCAACTTAACTGTCCCAGTATCTACCAATGTAATGGGCCAGGTCTTGCTGGACTTGGCTCAATTAAGGCTCACTGCTTGAGAATCATGACCATCAAGTTTTCTGGATGTAAATATTGATCCCTCTAGCACCCTATAGCAAAGGTGCAACAGTCAGAAGGACCTTGTTATGTGGTATCCAGAGACATTTAAAACCTATGACATTAATTGGAAAGTTTTTAAAAATTAGGAACAATTAAACATTAAAAAGTGAGTAAAACATTAACAAATAATTAAACTTTTAAAAAACTAGTAAATGGTGGTGGGGGGGGGGAATTCCTTCTCCCCTCCAGCTGGCATCCTCACTCAAATAAACGGGCACTCTGTCTTACATCGGTTATGACTGGAATAGGGGAAAGTGATTCCCCCCCCCCCCCATGCGAAATCCGGTGATGGAAGTTTGTGATGGTGCACTTTCATCTGCTGCTTCATCAGTCATGAATGTTTTTCACTCATCGGATTTGCAAGGAGCTGGAGATGGTGCCATATTCACCTCGATATTGTAACTTGGAAGATATAATAATTTGATTCCACAACAGCCAATTAAATCATAAATATTTACACCCCTATGCAGTTTTTATTCTTTTGGTCAACTTGCACATATTTAAAATTTTCTACTTTGGTGGATTACCAAGTACCAATGGAGATCTCTGCCATTACGCACCACATTTATCAAATTGTGAATGGGTCCTTGTGGTTGTCTCGTCTTTCTCCTTTATCTGAGGGGAAGTGACTTCTGACAAAATACTCAAAACTTGTATCTAAAGAACCATAATTGTAATCAAGACCCTATTCTTAACACTTCTAGTCTTAGAACTGCAAGGTGTACGCCCATAAATACTTTAAACCATCAAGATGCATTTTACTTGTCTCTTTATTAACCATACTTGCCTTTCTAATTTGTTTCCCTTTCGTTGATCAGGAGTAGCAGTGTTAACTTTGTCTTGTCAGTCCTACTCCAGGTTTGACTAGACCAACAAGATGTGAATATTTTCAGTTTCTGCTACACCCAAAAGTTGCTTGAACCAAAGGACATAACTTCACTCAATTTCACTTGCCCCATCATTGAAATATTCACTTTCAAGAACTCTTCATCTCATATTCTTGATGTTTATTATTATTATTTCTTTTTTTTTGTAATTGTACAGTTTGTTGTCTTCTGCACTTTGGGTTGAATCAGCTAGTTGAGTGGTCTTTCATTGATTCACTATTCTATAAATTTATTGAGTATGCCTGCAAGAAAATGAATCTCAGGGTTAAATATGGTGACATATATGTACTTTGATAACTTTAAACCCCTATCTAATGAGATCATTTAATCATTCATTAGGAGATCTGATTTATCATTTGAATGGTTTATCTGAATCACAGTATGCACCAGTCCATATTGTGAAGTTTTATCATACCATAGAGCAAAGTGCTGAATGGTTGATTTGAAATATCAATGAGAATTATATTTCGAATGTCGGGAGTGGCATAATATGTTTGCAAATATCCCTTTGTGTTTGGTGTTAGTTCATTATTAAGCTTGCTAATCCGTTTGCTGCCATCCATGACCAAAGACCCCTGAACTCAATGGTCAGGAAAATGAAGTGTAGCCTGTCATTTTTTTCATGTGGTAAAACATAGGAGATAAATACAAATCTTTTTTTTTAATCTTCTTCGTATAGCTCTCTGGAGGGTCCGGTCACCTGCCTTGTACAGGAGGCCATAAACTTTGTGGAGGAGAGAATTGAGAATGAAGAACCAAAGGGCTCCCGCCGTCTGAGGGGACCATACCTGGCTAAACTTGAATTGATAAGACGGCTGAGGGAGAGGGGTACCAATGATGAACACAAACTTGGTGAGTGGTTAATACTTTATGGATGTAAGTTCTTCCTTCTAATAATTTATCAACTATTTAAAATTATATTAGAGAGCGATGATATTTCCTCAACTTTCTTGAAGTATGTTGTAACCCATGTTAACTTCTGGGTTGGAGAGTTTTGCGATAACTGATGAAGAGTCTCAACCCGAAACGTCAACTGTTTACTCTTTTTCATAGACGTTGCCTGACCTGCTGAGTTCCTCCAGCATTTTTTTTGTGTGTTGCTTTGCGATAACTGATGCTTTCCAAGGTTAGAATCTTCCCATATTAAAAATGGGTTTTGGAGAGTTCAGCCTGGTAGAAATAGCTTTTGAATCATGATGACATGTTCTACTAGAGGATGGAGCACAGTCTGCAGAAAGTAAAAATAATTGTATTTTACATTTCATGATGTCAGTTCATTATGAAGTGCTCCATGCGTTATTTTGGATTGTAATTGCTGCAACAATGTCCAAAGGAAAGCAATGCAATTCCTATATAGCTGGCAACTTTGCAGTCACTGGAGTAAGGTGTGAATTCTTAACCCTCTAGTTCGGACACAACTGTGAGAAACAGAAGACCTCTCATACTCAAACATCTTATTGATAGTGTGACTCTGCTTTCCTGAGTTTGTGACTGAATTTTATTACAACTCAGTTTATCCTGTAAGTCACTGACGTGTTCAGATCAGAGACTGGACCCATTATTTCTACTGAGTTAGTGGCAGTGGAATATATTCACTTATCCTTTTTATAAGGTATGTACTGTAATTCAGTTTTTTTTGAGAAATGTAATAGGTGACCAAATATCAAGTACATTTTGTTTTGAATTTCTGTACACCCACCACATGACCATTAATGCCTTAAGGGTAGCATTGTAGCGTAGTTGTTAGCATAATGCTTTAGTGTACAGGCAACCCATGTTCAATTCCTGCTGCTGCCAGTAAGGAGTTAATATGTTCTTCCTGTAACCACGTGGATTTTCTCCGGGTGCTCCAGTTCCCTCCCACAGTCCAAAGATGTACTGCTTGGTAGGTTAATTGGTCATTGTAAATTGTCCTGTGATTAGACTCGGATTAAATCGGGATTGCTGGATGTCATGGGTAGAAGGACCCACTCTGCCTGTATCTAAATAAATAAATAAGGGGATGAAAAATGTCATTAATTTATACAACTGGGATTGTCTGTTTACATGAGGTTCTTTGTTCTTAAAATCTTGAAAACATAATGAGCTTGTGAGGCAATGATTTTATTCATCAATTGGCAGTTCTGTAGTTGTAGCAGTTTCACATTACTTGGCTTTCATTCCTAAATACGTGCAAATATTTTGGACTAAAGCTAAATTATAACCTTTGTACTGGGATAAATGAGTCAGGTATTTCAAATTCAGCCTTCAAATTATAAAAGCTGACTAGGTTAACCAGTTCAGAATATTAGACGTCGACAGTGATGGTGTTAACTCCAGTGCTCGCTGATCTACAAGCTTCCTTATTTAGTGTTTTTCCTCCTTACTGCTAGGGATACCAGAGGAGCTGATGTTCCAGTACTTTGAAAGGTTTGGGGATAAACCTTGCTGTTATTCTGACCTGAAAATCTTTGTCGATCTTCTATCACCGGAGCGGCATACACAGGTGAGACCGGGAGACTGGCAGAGTCTCCATTCGCTCAGATGTGCTACAGTGAGGTGAATGGGTAAGTGCACCCAGTGGCCTCAGCATTCAGTCAGTCTATAAATTGGTTGTCACTTTGTACATTGATTATTTTTAATAGACAAAGAAAGCTGATTATTTCCTCCATTTAAGAGATTTCAGATATTATGTAGCCTTAAAATAATAATCAAGCTGGTAACGGTAAACTTAGGAACATTTCTTAACTCAAAATGTGGATTTACTCAGAAGGTCATGGATTCGAGATCAATTCAATTTAATAAAATGGTAAAAAGCTTGTTTAGATTTTCCTAAAGAAACTGAAAAAAGATCAGTGAAGACAATTATAATGTTGGAACGGGGTTAATTACCTATTTTTCCATTATCAAACTAATGTATTGTTTACACTAAGACTGATAACCGTGCTCCTAAAGTGAAATTCATTTCTTCCTATCATGTTCACTACAACTGGAGAACACACACCATAATTTGACCTTCCAAATTGGAAAAGTCTAGCAATGCAGTAATGAATTAATCATAACAGTACATGTTGCTGTTATCTTGACCCTTTTTTCACTGCAATAGTTTGCTTGGTGTATTTCTTATCTGATACTGGTTTTAAGGTTTTTATTTTATTTGTGGAATGTCATATACTTCCTACTGTGTGTAAGAAGACATAACTGGTTCTTAATTGTTCATGTATAAAGTTGATAAATATCACAAACCTGGAACATTTTGATTTAGAAATACTCTGTCTATTAAAGTCACTCTTAGATTTATTTTATGGGGTATTCTTGACTGGCAATAAGATATGTTCGTGTTATAGAATGGAACAACTTCCTTTTTTAGCCATTCACGAGTAACAACAATTCATGTGAGATGCCTTAATTCTGGAATTTCATTATGGTGATTACCTGCCATTTTCTTTTGTAACATAGAATTTTATTAATTTTTTTTCAACATGAACTTTGGTTGCCACTCCTAGCTTTTTTCTTTTGTACTTCTGCAATTCCCCTGCTCCACAACCTATTTGTTTTCCATTCATCGCATTTATTATTGCACATTTCCAATCCGTGCACACTCCTGCATTTCTTATTTTAACTTCTGTCTCTCCTGGCCACACGGAGTTTGAATTAGAATGTGGAATATTACAGCACACTATATGCCCTTTGGCCCACAATGTTGTGCTGACCTTTTAACCTACCCTTAAGGTCAATCTAACTCTACCCTCCAACATAACCTTCCTTTTTTTCTGTCATCCACGTGTCCATATCTATGAGTTATAGGGTGGTGAAGGCAGATACATTAAGAGAGTTTCCTAAATGCCTGTAATGTATCTGCTTCTACCACCACCCCGGCAGGATTTTCCACATACCCACCTCTCTGTAATTACTAGAAGCTTCCACAAATGACTGAATTATTTTGCCTTGTAGTGTACCTTTTAAAAGCAATAACTCCAACATTCCCATCTTTTTTAGCAGTCTCCTCTGATTACGCAGATTGAAGTTGTTTATTTTTAATGCATGCTTCCATTCTCCACAAATACTTCAGCATTTACTTGTGTTGCCATTTTTAGCTACACACCTGTTCTTTTTTAGAAAGGAATAGTCATTTGAATATTACTGTTTCTCCTCAATACTTGACTTATCAGGAAAATGGGGATTTACGTTTCTGCTTGTAACCACCTGATGATGGTTTGGAAAGAAGCATCTGTGTGCTTTTAGATGCTTTGCCAGTCTTTTTATTGCTGCGCTGAAAAGTGATCTGCCTTGTCATAGACGAATGGCAGAGTGAATATAAACCATCTTGGTGTGCTTTGTGTTTGTATCTTAATGTATAACAATGTGACATGTATAACATCTTTATTATATTTTTAGTTTTTTTTAAGTATAGGTATTGCTATTCTTGCTTTTATTTTTTTGCAGTTCATCAATAGACTGATGGAAGTAGTACCTCTGTCAGTGTCAACAGAGGGTGACCTTGCTTTGCCAGGTGATGTTAAAGCTATGCAGAGGCACATGTTTATCATCCAGTTTGCCAGATTGTTAGGTCTTCATGAGACCTTGGACCAGGCACAGAAACTCAATCTCATCCAGGAGCTTATGCAGAGATACAAGCATGCCCTTGAGTTTGGTGAGCTCACATTTTTATCTGTTCATGTTTTGTTAAAACTTTCTGCTTCCTGATGAAGCCTCCTATATGCATATTTTAAAGATTATACAGTGCATATATACACAATGTCCTTTAAATTGAAAGGCAAATGCTTCCTTCTGGAGGGTAAATCTGAAGCCGAGTTTGGTGTCAAATCAGTAGTGCTTCTGAAGTTTAACTAACTAAACTGCATGTTATATCATTGAGGCACTCATTGAGCTTTGCTCTTGTTATCTGGTGCAAACACCCAGATATTTAAGCAAGATATTGTATTTTTTGTTATGTTTCTTCCATTTAAGGAAGTGCCACACTAGATTGGATACAGTTGTGAAATGCCACTTGTGGTTAGCGTGGCATAATGACAAGAGAAAGAGTGCAAAAAAGAGGAGTCTTTTGTTTTTTTTTAAATTTCATTTTTATTATCCCAGGAACAATAAAAACCCAAAGGAGAGAGTGAGCATCAGTAATTGGAAAGTGACTATTTGCAGTAGTTAACAGCATTGTACTGGTACTTGAATAAGGAAAACTTAAAACATAATACAAATTGTGGGTGGCAGGGTGGAGATATGTATCTACCAAAGGAGGTGTAAGGTGTTCCTTCCCTCTGTAGCCTGCAGGTCACCCTTGGGCAAGGTGTAGCACCAGCTTAGCCCCCCCCCAATCAGGGTCACGTGAAGCCATGGGAGCAGGTCGTGGATGGTTATATGAGCAGCTGGTGCATATCACAAGTCCTGGTTATGAGACCACAGACGCCAGGCAGACAATCTCTGAAGAGTATTGATAATGGCGTAGGTCACCCGTTTTGTAAAGACACTACCCGGTAGAAGGTATTTTTACTTATGTAGAAAAAAATTTGCCAAGAACCATCATGGTCGTGGAAAGACCATGAGCACCTACTTCATACGAAACAGCACGTAATGAACGAATACAAATTGAATTTGGCAGTGGCAGTGACAGTTAAGGAGATGTATTTCCAGAGAACTAATTTGTAAATGATGGGGAAAGCTGGATTATGGGACTTGGGTTATGTAACAGCCCTTTCATATGGATATGACGTACTGAGTGGGTATCTCCTGTGCTGGGATATTCAGTGATCCTGTAGACTGTGTAGCCCCAGAGTAACTGCACAGGATCAAAAAACAAAGGTATGGGAGAAAACTGTAAATTGGCAGCAACTTAACTGCTCCTTAGATAGAATTTCTGGATCTTTTGTGTGTGATTAATGACCCGTGCCTTCTGTCTTGTATTACTTTAAAATTTAGGTATTTGCTTTTGTTATTATTTTTATTCACCATTTGAACTAACAATTGTGGTCAGTCTTGGTTGTGCTGGTTTCAGTTTTAACTGTTGCCTTGAGGCAGACTGCCATCAAATCCTCAGTGCCCCCTCAGAAAAGAATGTGAAAATCAAAAACTAACTGCAGATAGGAAGTCTGAATGCTGAAATACAGATGATACTGAAAATATTCAGAGCTCGTGCAGTACCAGTGGCAAGGGAAACCAGAGTTAGCCTTTCAAGTGGATGACCTAACTGGCTGAGTGTTTCTGACATTTCTCTCTTTTAATCTCGAATCAATTTAGTTCTTCATCTTTTGTTCTGTTCAATAGGAAAGTTGTGCTTAAAAACAGAATTGCAGTTCTCTGATAATTACTGTCTGTTCGCTGTGCATCTGCTTCTTGACATCTGGAAACAATCAGGTCAGTGATTCTTCTCAGCGTAACCTGCAACCTTATTTGCTGGAAAGGCTTTATGTTCTGAGGGAATTAAAATAGCTCTGTTTTGAATTATCGAGAAATCTTTTTTAAAAATTTCAATCAATGCTATAAATGTACCTTCTAAGAATTTTTCTTCTTGTAAACCTGTAGCTTGGAGCTGTGGTTAATTGCTCTAGTGTATTAACTAGCATCACAGAATTGAAAATAAATCAAAGTTCATCACAGTATAGCTCACTACAGACCCTTTGGCCCACAATTTTGTGCTGACCTTTTAACCTACTTCAAGATCAAGTTAACCCTTCTGTCCCACATAACCCTTCATCCATGTGCCTATCTCAGAGTCTCTTAAATGTCCCTAACGTTTCACTGCCTTTTATACCATTCTAGCTGTATGTTTCACTCACTTACCACTTTCTGTGTAAAAATGTACTTCTGACATCTTCCAGTTACCTTTGCTCCAATCACCATAAAATTATGCCCCCTCAATTTGCCATTGCTGCCCTGGGGGAAAAAAATGCTAGCTGTCCTTTCTATCAATGCCTTTTAGTATCTTGTATACCTCTATCAAGTCACCTCTCATCCTCCTTCAAAACCTTAGCTTGCTCAACGTATCTTCTTCAGACTTGCTCTCTGATCCAGGCAGCATCCCAGTAACTCTTCTCTGCACCTTCTCTAAAGTTTCCACATCCTATCTATATTGAGGTAACCAGAACTGAACACAATACTCCAAGCCCACTCTAACCAGAGTTTTATAGAGCTGTAACTAGTGAGGTCCGTGCGCTGTACACTACCTTAACCACCATATCAACTTCCATGGCAAATTTGATGGATCTATAGACATGAAACCCAAGAGCCCTCTGTTCCTCCACACTGCTAAAGAATCCTGCCATTAACCTTCTACTCTGCCTTCAAATTTTAGGGAGAACCTAAAATGAGGTCAGCACATTTCTCACACCAAGGTTAAATGAAATTGAAGATGTACAGTACTTTTATTATTGGGTGAAAAAAAGATTTAAAAAATCTTGTCACCTATTATATTTGGCAAGAAAACCAGAAAGGTCAAAGAGTTGGAGTAACAAAAAAAAGAAACTGATTAACATGAAAGGAGAATGATAAGCTTGGGTACTTGGTATTTGTCTCGACCACTTCCTCTGGCAGCTAGTTCCATATAACCATGTCTCTGTGTGGAAAATCTTACTCTTCTCATCTTAAACCTCTGTTCTCTTTACCCTAGCAAAAAGTGCATTTAAAGTTGCAAACAGGAGGAGGGATAATGGGAACAAAGAGAATGTCCTTAATAGTGCAAAGACTATAATATATCAATATTATTGTAATTTATAGTATATTTTGTGTATTGCACTTTAATCCAGCCACAAAACAACAAATTTCACGACATTTATCAGTGCTAATAAACCTGATTCTGATTCATCACTATGACTGTCATGTGTTGTTATTGCTTTTGGTGTCATTTAAGAGGTCAATATTATGAGTTAACTGTAACTGATCTTTCTAACATTCTTGTGTAGCTCCTGAATGATCAATCTTCAACAGAGGTCTCGGCTTCTTCTCCCATGCCATCATCTTAATAAATCCCAAGCCATTCTTCCGTCTCAGTTGCCATCATCACCTTGTACCCACTTCTTTGCCTACGTCTTCATTCAGACTGCGGTCTTTTATTTCTATCTTCAGAGTGGCTGACCCACCTCTGTCTTTCTTTGGAGTTCATTTTGTGATCTCCTAGAATGGGGAAAAAAGCAATGGGGACGAAGTAACCACTATGCAGAACACCTCCATTCAGTTTTCAAGTACAGCCCTAAGCTTGCAGTTGCTTGTCACTTTAATTCTTTATCCCACTCTGACTTTAATCTTTTGGCTCCACTATTCTGTGTAAGCTGAAGTAGTCATCTCTTATCTTCTGACAAAGCAAGTTGCAGCCCTCTGGGCATAACACTAAATTCAACCATTTCAGATAACCAGGAGTTACTGCTTGCATCAGAATTGGCCAGTTCTGATACAAGACAAACTGTAAGATAGTTTCGATTTATTTATTTTTCTTTCTGTCGTTTCTGGGTATTTCCAGGATTCTCTTCCATCTCGGGTTCCCACAACTGCTGTTTTGCTGTTCGGTTCCAATATGCTGTATATTTCCCCTCTAACTGCCCACCCTCATATGCATTGATTTACAGTAACGTAGACAGAAGCCATAATTAACCAACATTGATTTCCCTCTCAAATGGTACTGAAAGCAGTTGCTTATAACCTTGTCTTTACAATCTCTTTGTAATTAATTCAGAGGTTTGCATCCTGGGTAGTATTACTGTGGGTTATGACCAAAGGAAAAAATGCCTGGAGTTGCTCAGCATTTTTTAGTGCAAAGGTGTTTATTAGGTGCATCAAAAATTAAACTTACAAAAATTAGTGAAAAGAAAACTGCCAGTATTTACAAAAAGATATCTACCAGAAAACACAAAATAGCTCCATACTATTCTGGTCCAGTGTGAACTCCTGGCAGTCAGTCAGTCTGTCTGTCTCTCTTGCTCTCTTACTGCGTTGAGTTCCTTTTTATTCAGCACCAGGACATAACTTTGGTAATTAAATCTGTAAACTTAAAACTACACATGAATTAGAATATGCACCCCACAATGTAGTTACAATCATATTACAAAATAAACATAAGTATATGCCTTAAACACAGAATACAAACAACATGTACACATTTACACATCCCCATTGCTGAAGAAATAGAATATTCCTCTGTGTCTGGCGGGAAAGGCACCATAAAGCTAACTCAAGCATATTAGCTTGGTTTAGGATCAATTATGAGAATATACTGGGAGAAGACGTTGAAGTGTGTACACTCAGCACAACGACAGCAGAATGACCAGGCAATATTTGTGGGTGTAAGGAGTATGTTTACTGAGTGCTGTCTGTCACAATGTGCATGGACCACACCATTTATTGGCATCTGACGGCAACATCTTTTATAATGTCCAGACCAGAATGGACGTCCTTGCTTTTGGTCTTTGTACAATGCATGGTTATGTACAATTGAACTTCAGAATTTATTTACCCATTAATTTACATGGAAATTCTAAGATACCTTGATTTATGTGCCAGTAATTCATTCTAAACTTCCAATCTGTCAGAATTCAAGGAAATCAGGAAATAAGCCAAAATCTGTACAAGACTACAAATTAATATTTTGAATTGGGGATTGGATATAATGATTTTCTTTTATTATGGGGAAACAAAGTTGGAAAAGGTTTCGTGAGGTAGGTGATTCTATCTGCACTGGTTTAACACAGTTCATCTGACAAAATAAATACACTGGTTTCATTATTAACACACTGAATCTGTCAACAGTTCCTGTTTCATTCCTTTGTGTCCTGGTGTTCCTACAGGTGAAGAAAGACCCTTGTGGCAGTCTCTAGCACTACTGGAGGAAACCCTCTCTAACAGCCCCTCCAGTGCTCAGTTCAAGTTGCTGCTCATTCGAATCTACTGTCTTTTGGGAGCTTTTGAG
Source organism: Mobula birostris (assembly GCF_030028105.1). NCBI lineage: Eukaryota > Metazoa > Chordata > Chondrichthyes > Myliobatiformes > Myliobatidae > Mobula > Mobula birostris. The sequence goes on from NC_092400.1 coordinate 31,937,302, forward strand.
CCAGTAGTAGACTTGTATACCAGCCTTGATGCCAAGCATGTGCAACATGACACAATTGGGTAGGTATTTATTCAAATTTGATAGATGGTATGCAAATATTCCCTTAACACAAACTTCTTCCATCCAGCTGACAGATTGTGACTTGTGTTGTGGGGTAGTTGTACTTTTAAAAGAGGAAAGAATAATAGAATCTAAGGACAAACAGGATTTTTTTTTGTATTTTAAGAATAACTGATATTGTATAGTACTTGTTTGGGTTCATGTTATCTGCTCATAGCACTAATTTTGATGTACTTTTGGCATCCTGACAACTCAAATGACACCCTAATAACGCAAAAGACGTGTCATATAGCAAAGCTCCATTAATGTGCAACTCAGCACTTTGGTTTCACGCTAACGGCTTTTCTAGACTATCAGGTGTCATTATATTAACACTCCAACACATTTATATTTAGTTTTTTATATATTAAACAGAACAGTAAATTTTCCAGTAAGTCCCAATGGATTTAAAGCGTGTGGAAATCAGAACCAGGTGAATTTCAAGAGGGTATGGGAAAGAAAACCAGGGGTCCTGTGAGTAGAAGAACATGGAAATTAGCATCCAAGGAGCCAGTTGCGTGATCATATGAATTTCTGTACAGATTATTGAATTTTTACTGTATGCACATTCAAGTTCATTAATATTCAACCATATATATGTATACTGCCAAACAAAACTGTGTGCCATCAGAGTACATTGGGTAATTCTGAGCTCAAATACTAAATTACATGAATGAAATCTTGGAATAAGAGATTAATCTTTCTGGATCTATAGAGACTAATTGGTTTATTTTTGCCTTAAATTTGAGGCAACTGAAGCAGGTTTAATTCTGTGGTTCTTTTACGGATCTGAAAGTAGCCATGGCAATTACAGATACTGAAAGTTACCTGCAGTAACCATCGTTTCCTGCTGTGGGTAAAACAGACAACACTTGATGCTGTAGTTTTTTTTTTGTTCAGTGTTGGTGTTTGACACTACGTTTGTTTGGCAGGTATTTGCTGACTCGATACGCAGAGCCTTTGGGCCACTTCGCTGCTGCTTCCCAAGCATGTAACTTCACACTCAGGTTTTTCCACTCCAACCAGAAAGATGTAAGTGTGCCAAAAATAGTGAGCTCTCTTGAGTTGTGCATTCTGACAATTATTAGCTTTCTTGTTCTGTTTTCTTTGCAACATCCTATAAATACCGTGCATGTAACAAAATCATTTGCTGTGCAGTCAATACTATTTATTTGTAAAATAGTCTTTGTGAATGATTTTTAAGTATACATTGGATTCCAGTTGGGCCATCGGTTAATTGAGGCAGCCACTTATTTGAGATAACTTTTAAAGAACAAAAACCAGTTGGAAGAAATAGCTGGGATTCCCTTCTTTTATTTGGGACACATGCCACTTAATTGGGACAGGAGACTGTTGCCAAATAGTTTCTAACTAACCCCAGACATGTGCACTTGTGTGGCTATTAGACGTGACACCGTGCTTAAGAGCAAACAGTTTTTAAACGACATCCATTGCGTGTGTTTATGTTCAAAAAGCAGTGATTTTTGTCATGGTAGTTGGTGAGAAATAAGTAGTAAGACAATTCAGAACTGATTTGCTCACTACGGTTTCAAGCGCTGAGAATTGAAGATGTCAGAAACAGTCAGGAGTGAAAGTGAAACTTCAACAAGTTAGGAACTATGAAGAATTTGAAGGTATCAACGATTATCTGGAATGTTACCTTTGGTCCACTTAACTGTGGCTTCATGTAGCTGTTTGTATGTGAAAGCAGCCACACCCCATTACACTACATCAATAGGTGGGTTTAACTAGGTGAGAGTAGCCAGTGGGTCTCATACCCGTGTGGACGTGCCTGTCCTAGTGTGCAAAGTCAGCACCGGCAGGCTGGGTGGATGAGATCTACACCAGGAAGGCGTTTGTGCAATACTCCGTGGAGAGCAAATGGCATGATGGGGCACAGAAGAAGTCATGGGCATCCTTTGCAACTAAGGAAGACCCCAGTTGTGTCATCTACCCGTATTACTGAACCTGGACCTCCAAGGTAAAGAGAATGTAATGCTCAGGGGCATTGGTCTTTCCATTTTAAAAGCTCTCCTGCACAGGTTTCCTGTCATTGGCGGATATAACAGACAACCACCAGTAGTATTGGTAGTGCTCTAATTTTGTTCTGCATTTCATTTAAGTGCATAATTTGTTACTCAGTTAAACAGTAGTTTGTCTTTTATATACTTTTTAAATTATTCCCGTGAAATTTGGGCTAATTAGGGCAGCCACTTAATTAAGCCAATGTGTACTGGTCCTAATTAACGGGAATCCACTAATTTTTTTTTTAGTTTTTGATTTAATCAGTTGCATTTAGGTTTACTAATGTATTTTTTTTTGGACATAGGCTCCTAATGGTTGTTAGTTGTAATTGGTGTATTAGTCAAGCAGAACAGTATGAGTCCAACCTTTTGAGAAGCTATACTAACCTAATGCATCACAAGATTTTGACGTATTCTTGAAATGTTTTAAGTGCCAGATTCTCTTGGTACAGATGATAAATTGTGGTGAATTACATCGACACCAATGCCTTTAGAAACCTTCCAACAAGGTCATTCTTTGTTCTTGATACTTTTTCAGAACCTTAGAGAAAAGGTTATTTGGCGAGTTTACACTTTGTAAGAGCACTATCAGCAATATCTTACAAATTTGCTGATGATTTGAGAGTAGATTTTATTCACACAAGACATATCTGCCTAATTCACCACATTAGTGGATGACAGAGACTCATCTAGGTCAAGAGCACAGATTTTCAGCATGACAACCACAATATTGTTATCTCACCAGTTTTTGCTGTCACATAGGGAAGATCACTACCAGCGAAAAGAGATTTCAATAGAATGCTGAGATAATCATGCACTCGAAATATCTGGCTGAAGATCATTGCATATGCTTTGGTCTTCAATTTAACTTGTCTGAGCTAATATTACAGATTATTAATTGTTCGGGAATACATTTCTGCTCCTGCTAAAGCAACCTCTTGTATGTACCTTATTTTGAGCTAGTAAATCTGTCCAAGAACAGTCTCACTTAACATGGTGGTTATGAAACACAATAGATTTTGTTGTCTTGTAGACCATGTGATGGTTACTCCTGCTATCCTCTAATAAACAATGCATCAAGGAATGGGATATTGTTAAGGGAAATGAGAGAGTGGTGATTCTCTCGTGTTAATTCTCTCAATACCAGTCACAGGCTCAGCCAGGTAGATTCAGTGTATGGCCAGGTCAGTTTTTACTGATGCTGTTTAGTCATTTGCTAATCCCTTCTGAAATCTACCACCTAGCAAATTTTCAATGTCCATGTGGAGAAGAAAAAAGCGTAAACATTTCAGATCTGTGATCTTTTATTATAATGGGGAATCAAGTGATTCTTGCCCTGGAGTTAAATAGTATGTAATTTTCCTCCATGAAAAATGGCATGTGTGAATGTGCAGCACAGTAGTGTAGTTGTTAGCACAACGCTTTACAGTACAGGTGACCTGGGTTCAATTCTCGCTACTCCCTGTAAGGAGTTTGTACATTCTTCCCGTGACTACATGGGTTTCCTCTGGGTGCTCTGGCTTCCTTCCACAGTCCAAAGACCTTCCGGTCGGTAGGTGAATTGTTCGTTGTAAATTGTCCCGTGATTAGGCTTGGATTAAATCAGGGGATTGCTGTGTAGAACAGCTGAAAGAGCCTATTCTGTGCTTATAAACATAGCCTGGGTCCTCTAGTGGGACGATCTATCAAGAATCATTGTTTTTCAGAGGAAAATGAGAAAATTATATTATTTGAATAGCTTTACAAAAGAAATTTAAGAAATGGTTTGCTTGCAGGTATGTTGCTTATAGTAAGAGCAGTTTTCTTTTTAAATACTGTGTTGGTTTACTTTACTTTCAGACCTCTGAATATATAATTCAGGCATATAAATATGGTGCTTTTGAGAAGATCCCAGAATTCATTGCCTTTCGGAACAGACTGAACAACTCTCTGCATTTTGCACAAGTCCGTATTGAGCGTATGCTGTTAGACCTCTTCCTCGAAGCAAACATGTATGTGTTATACTGTACCTCACTTTATCAGAAGAACAGAGCTTTTGGTTATTACTAATTGATGTATTTGTTTAACAACAATTGATAGCAAAGTTTTATATCTATGACAAATAGTTACATGAAAAGCAAAAAAATGTGGGAAAATCTGAATCTAAAGCAAAAAGTGCTGGAAATGCTCAGTGGATCAGGCAGCTTTGTTGGAAAGGGATTATTTTATATCCTGTGACTTGTATATTTAGTGTTTAATGAAACTACTCACTTGCATGTTTGTATATTGTATGAAAACTTACAGCAACATTTTGTACAGTCATGTACTGTGGTTTGACTGCGTGCTGAAGGATGACGTTAAGGTGAAGGTTTCTTGATGTAAGTGCCTTCCATGAGAACAATATGGTCACAGGGTAAAGTAATTTGTTTGGAATTTGTTTCTGGTGCTTTGGAATCCAAGTTACTTATTCAGAAAGTTTCATTTTGGTAAAATAATTTAAGATTGAGAGAATTTAGAATACCCTTTTCCTTGTTGAGTGTACTTGTCACAACTGACCAGGATTTCCACACTTCTGCACTACTGAGGACTCTTAGCAAAGAAAACCATTCAGATATCATCTTTGTGATGGTTTTAACATGCCCAGATGGAAGGTGAGGTGTTGCTCAAATTTATCCTCATTAGAACAGTGCTGTCACCACAAGCTGATTAATCAAAGTTGGGTTTATTATTAAAGATCTCCAGCACCCAGCGCATACGCTTCTCTCACTGTTACCATCAGGTAGGAGATACAGAAGCCTGAAGGCACACACTCAGCGATTCAGGAACAGCTTCTTTCCCTCTGACATCCAATTCCTAAATGGACTTTGAAACTTTGGACACTACCACATTTTTTTTCATATGTAGTATTTCTGTTTTTGTACATTTTTAAAATAATCTATTCAATATGCGTAATTGATTTACTTGTTTATTATGTTTTATTTTATTTTTTTCTCTCTCTCTCTCCTAGATTATGTATTGCATTGAACTGCTGCTGCTAACTTAACAAATTTCACGTCACATGCCAGTGATAATAAACCTGGTTCTGTTTCTGAATTCTGATTCTAAATGGAGAATTTTAGAGGGAGACAACTAGAAGCTCATTGTTAGCCTTGCAAATTGAACCACTCCATGTGAATTCTGACCTTGCTTTATCCAGGGCAAGAAAGGATAAGAGTAAAGTTGGGAGAAATAGAGGTGTCAGTGATGTAAAACGGCCTTCTAAAATTGGCCTTGCCTCAATTCATTCCTTGTCTTTCTATATTATTTGACCCAGCTAAACTAAATGTATCTGATTTTAGGGTAACTATCTGCATGGTGCTTTTTCTCGTACCTTCCCTGGCTCATTAGTTAAAAGAATGATTATTGGTAACTTGACCTTGCTGGACACTGAAGTGTTTTCTTAAATGCATTTTGAGAATTCTGCACACCCTTTTCATCTTACACTGCTGGCTTTCTGTTCTACCCCTATTAATTTAAATTTGCCCTATATCTTTTCGTCTAGTATCCCTGACTCCTAGCAGCCTGTAACATAATATTAACAATGTGATTTTGCCCTTTCTCGTTCCTTAGTTGAGCTCTAATATGAATGGTAAGGAAAATACTGGAATCAACAAAGAACGCTTAAAATGTACTAAGCAGAGCCAGCGTAGATATGTGAAAGACCAAACTGGGTCAAGTAAATAAGGGAGAACCAATGCATCCAGTATATCTGAATTTTAGGAAGGCTGATAAGGTTCCACATAAACCATTAGTCAGCAGGGCTGGAGACATGAAACTGGAACATGGGCTGAGAATTGGTTATCTGATAAAGAATACGGTTAAGTGGAACATTTGTACGGTAGAAAGCTATGTCTGAGGTTACTTGGGTATCATCGGTTGGATCTCAGCTTTTCAATATCTGAATCATTCTGTGTTTTTTTTACCACTGAGACTTGTATTTAAATGCAATTCACAATGATGAAATGACTCTCCCCATGCCAGTAATGGCAATCCTTCTAGGGGTTCCCTACATGGGGTACATGGGTGAAAAGGTTGGGAACCCCTGTGGACAAAATGAAATTACTGTTCCATTTGAGCATGGTCTAAAACTGCTCATTAACAGTCGTGGATTATAACTGGGCCAAAACATTGCAGCCATTGGAATTCTAAAACAAAATAAAGACTACTAGAATTACACGGAAGGCGAAGGCGGCATTTGTGGCAGTAGAAAGATTTGATTATTCAGGTTGATGATATTTCATATGGCTGAAGTCCCATTGTGTTATTCCGAGTTTGACAAATTAATCTGAGTGGGCTTGTGAGTATGAATTATATTATAACGAGGCTTCAAAGGATATGGACAAGTTGAGTGTGACAGAAACATGGTAGATGGAATATGAAGAGGAAAAATCTGAGGTAATATTCTAGCAGCTTTGTCTTCAGCCGCGTGTAACAATGCAATGTGGCAGCATGCTGTTTGTTAAAATCCCATGTGTCAGTTTTCTTATTTAATGCCCGTTCTCTCATGTCCTTTTTCAGAACACAAACCCTAGAAGAAAGTATAAAGTCCATGGGTTTATGTCCAGATGAAGATGATATTCCATGGGACAGCCTTCGAGATAACCGGGATCTAACTGTTCTCTTATGCTGGGATCCAAAGGAGAGGTATGTCAGGCTCTTGAAATTGTTCCTGTAAAGTGTCCTACTTGTTCTCCCTCTCCCATCAACTGTCAAACTTTTCCTCACCCGCTTCTGCTGACCTGAACTTGCTGCTCATTCTTTTTAACCTGTCCTTCAGATTTACTTGCTTCAGACCAATGACCACATCTCAGTCCTCTCTATGTATTCTTACCAGCTCATAGCCTTGTCCCGCCAATATTTTCCGTAAACTGCCTTGTAAGCACTATTTAGTTTCCAGGTTTATTCTTCCTCTGAATGCTAGTTCTTGTAGGACCATCAGTTATCTGCATCACTCTGCGATTTAAAAAAAAATGCAGTCTTACATCCTCATGCTGCAAATCTGAAGATCCAGAACAGCAATAGGTACATTTAATATCTGAGAAGTATGTACAATATACATCCTGAAATTCTTTTTCTTCACAAACATCTGCAAAAACAGAAGAGTGCCCCAAAAAATGAATGATAGTTAAAACGTTAGAACCCCAAAGCCCCCTCCCCAGCTCCCCACTCCCACACACACATCTAAAATGTTAAAGGAACTCCGTGGGTCCTGATGAAGGATCTTGACCTCCAAAACAATGACTCTTTTTATTCCTTTCCATAGCTGCTGTGTGTGTTCCTCAAGCTGCAGCTTTAATAATACAACTGGTTCAACTTTCTACTACTGTCCTTGGCTTGGCTGCTTCTGTCTCCACAGCAAGGCCAATTTGTGACAAAAGGTTACCTTTGCAGGTGTTTGCTTAAACGTCTTCCAGCATAATGTCCATTTCTTCCTTAATAGTAAATCTGATGAAATAATCATCTTTTTCTAATATAAAATTTGTCATTTCAGTTTGCCTCCACCACTTTGCTCAGCTGCCAGCTCCACCAGTGCATAACTATAAGCTACTTTCTCAACTCTCAAAGCCATCAATAAACTTTGCTTCTACCACGTCTTCTCACACCATCTAAAACAAAATAACACCACCACCCTTCTATCGCTGTCATCTTCACACCCTGATCAGATACTTGGCTTATTCACTTCCTTTGACTGACTTATTTGCCTGTCAGTCTCTTTTTATTGCCATTGAGATCCAATTCACTGATGAAGTGACTCCTCTCATGCCAGTGATAATGATCTTTTCTTATAAATTAAATTTGAATAATCAGTGTTCCTTATCCTACTGAATGTGATTCAAAGCTAAATAGTAACTGTCGTGGATTGTAACTATACTAAAATTCTGCTGGCACTGCAATTCTAAAACAAAAGTCTTAGAGCAATACAAGACATATACAGGCCATTCAGTCCATCTGGTTCATGCTGACCATGGTGTCCACTCAGCTGATCCTGATCTTTTAAATTCGGCCCATATCCCTCCAAGTCAGGGGTTCCCAACCCTTTTTTTTCATGCCTTGGAGTCTTGTCATTAACTGAGGGGTCCTTGGTCCCTGGTCCCCAGTCCCCAGGTTGGGAACACCTGCTTCAAGGCTTGCCCCTCCATGGACCTATCAAGTTCTTGTTAAAAAAAATCCTATTGTTTTTAATCTCATCCACTTACTCTGGCATCTGATTCCATTTTATCTCTGCATGATAAAGTTGCTCCTTAGGTTCCTTTTAAATCTGTATCCTCTCACCACTAATCTGTGCCCCCTAGTTTTGGTCTCTCCTACTCTGGGGGGCGGGGGGAGGGGGAATGATTGTTGCTTTCCACCTTATCTATGCCTCTCAGAATATTAAACATTTCTTTGTTCACCACACATTCTCCTACATTACAAAGAATGAAGACCCAGCCTGGCCAATCTGTCCCTTTAACTCAGGCCTTATCGTCATGGCAACATTCTCATAAATCTTCTTCCAGTTTAACCATATCTTCACTATTATAGTGTGTCCAAAACTGTACGTGGTATTCCACGTGTAGCCTCACCAGCAACTTGTACAACTCGAAATACATCGCAGGTCAAGGTAGCATTCGTTCAAAGTTCAATGTAAATTTATTATCTTAACTATGTAAATTTCACCATAAACATTTGATATTCATTTTCTTATGAGCATACTCAGTAAATCCAAGAACCAAAATAGAATCACTAAAAAACCACACCCAACAGGGTAGACAAACAACTAGTGTGCAAAAGTCAACAGACTGTGCAAATACAAAAGAAAAAAATTAATAAATATGGGGAACATGAGATCAAGAGTGAAGTCATCTCCACTGGTCCAAGAGCCTGATGGCTGAGGCAAAATAACTGTTCCCGAACACGGAGGCTCAAGTCCCCTGGCGCCTGCACCATCCTAAAATGTACTTTTATTAATAAAAGTTAATTATTTATGTTCATGATCATTCACTGTGACTGATGTGATGAAAGATTATTGACAAGAACTGTAATTAGTCATCAAATTTAGTAAAACTACAGTGTGGCTAATCTGTGTATTCTGCTATTCAATACTTGTAAATTGCTGAGTGAAATCTACTTCATATATTCTTACAAATTAAATTTCAATGTAACTTTTTCCCCCCCAAACTGTGAAAGTGAATTGTCAGACGGTCAAAGGAAGAATTCTATGAAAGAAGAGAGAACGTGGCTTCAGATTCGTTCATTAACGCTACGCTTGGTCTGTGCACTCGCTGCCATCAGCCACACAGTTGAGCCGAAGAATTCCAAAAAAACAACTGAGAATGGTGTTACTTCAAAAATTGACACGCTACGTTCTTTACTTCAACAGCTTGAATGCATAGTGCAGACTGAGAAGAAAAGAGACAAACAAATTGTTCAGGTAGAATTCTTAACAAGAAACATAATTTGGTTGGAAAGTGCAATGTACAGTATGTTCCTAAGATATTACAATACTTAGAGCTTAACAACAAATTTTCTATTCATACCTATTCCGGTTGGTCTTGTACTTCCTCCCTTCAACTTTATCAGTTTTCCCAGGCGGAGTTGACAAAAAGCACTTTACAATGACTTGCAGAGCAGAAGAATCACATGGTCAGTCCCCAGTGTGTTGTCAACGTTTGACCCGAACCACCCAGGGAAAATGTGAGAAAACAGTGGTGTTCTTTCTTTTGATATATACTTTGTTCTGGCAGGATTGGCCAGCAGTTGAATAAGTTGCCAACAAGAAGAGTGCTGGAAGAGTGGAAAGCATTGACCTGTTGTGATGTAATCCAATATCTGCCACAGCAACCATCGTCAAAGCACATTTCCCTTTTAGCGTTTGCTGCTCAGAAAACAGTGAGATGTTAGGTAGCACCAGCCAGACTTAATATACGAATTATAGTATATTATAGTACATACATACTGTTGAAGACTTTGAACAACGGGTGTGAATTGGGATGATGTTTTTGCAGGGAAATGTACTATGGACATGTGGTCGATGTTTAGAGATCTCTTGCAGGATGTTAGGGATAAGTTTGTCCCGGTGAGGAAGATAAAGAATGGTAGGGTGAAGGAACCATGGGTGACAAGTGAGATGGAAAATCTAGTCAGGTGGAAGAAGGCAGCATACATGAGGTTTAGGAAGCAAGGATCAGATGGGTCTATTGAGGAATATAGGGAAGCAAGAAAGGAGCTTCAGAAGGGACTGAGAAGAGCAAGAAGGGGGCATGAGAAGACCTTGGCGAGTCGGGTAAAGGAAAACTCCAAGGCATTCTTCAATTATGTGAAGAGAAAAAAGGATGACAGGAGTGAAGGTAGGACCAATTAGAGATAAAGTTGGGAAGATGTGCCTGGAGGCTGTGGAAGTGAGCGAGGTCCTCAATGAATATTTCTCTTCAGTATTCACCAATGAGAGGGAACTTGATGATGGTGAGGACAATATGAGTGAGGTTGATGTTCTGGAGCATGTTGATATTAAGGGAGAGAAGGTGTTGGAGTTGTTAAAATACATTAGGACGGATAAGTCCCCGGGGCCTGACGGAATATTCCCCAGGCTGCTCCACGAGGCGAAGGAAGAGATTGCTGAGCCTCTGGCTAGGATCTTTATGTCCTCGTTGTCCATGGGAATGGTACCGGAGGATTGGAGGGAGGCGAATGTTGTCCCCTTCTTCGAAAAAGGTAGTAGGGATAGTCCGGGTAATTATAGACCAGTGAGCCTTACGTCTGTGGTGGGAAAGCTGTTGGAAAAGATTCTTAGAGATAGGGTCTGTGGGCATTTAGAGAATCGTGGTCTGATCAGGGACAGTCAGCATGGCTTTGTGAAGGGCAGATGGTGTCTAACAAGCCTGATAGAGTTCTTTGAGGAGGTGACCAGGCATATAGATGAGGGTAGTGCAGTGGATGTGATCTATATGGATTTTAGTAAGGCATTTGACAAGGTTCCACATGGTAGGCTTATTCAGAAAGTCAGAAAGCATGGTATCCAGGGAAGTTTGGCCAGGTGGATTCAGAATTGGCTTGCCTGGGGAAGGCTGAGGGTTATGCTGGAGGGAGTACATTCAGATTGGAGGATTGTGACTAGTGGTGTCCCACAAGGATCTGTTCTGGGACCTCTACTTTTTGTGATTTTTATTAACGACCTAGATATGGGGGTAGAAGAGTGGGTTGGCAAGTTTGCAGACGACACAAAGGTTGGTGGTGTTGTAGAGGACTGTCGAAGATTGCAGAAAGACATTGATAGGAATGAGAAGTGGGCTGAGAAGTGGCAGATGGAGTTCAACCTGGAGAAGTGTGAGGTGGTACACTTTGGAAGGACAAACTCCAAGACAGAGTACAAAGTAAATGGCAGGATACTTGGTAGTGTGGAGGAGCAGAGGAATCTGGGGGTACGTGTCCACAGATCCCTGAAAGTTATCTCACAGGTGGATAGGGTAGTTAAGAAAGCTTATGGGGTGTTAGCTTTCATAAGTCGAGGGATAGAGTTAAGAGTCGCGATGTAATGATGCAGCTCTATAAAACTCTGGTTAGGCCACACTTTTACTACTTTGTCCAGTTCTGGTTGCCTCACTATAGGAAGAATGTGGAAGCATTGGAAAGGGTACAGAGGAGATTTACCAGGATGCTGCCTGGTTTAGAGAGTATGCATTATGATCAGAGATTAAGGGAGCTAGGGCTTTACTCTTTGGAGAGAAGGAGGATGAGAGGAGACATGATAGAGGCGTACAAGATAATAAGAGGAATAGATAGAGCGGATAGCCAGCGCCTCTTCCCCAGGGCACCACTGCTTAATAGAAGAGGACATGGCTTTAAGGTAAGGGGTGGGAAGTTCAAGGGGGATATTAGAGGAAGGTTTTTTACTCAGTGGTTGGTGCGTGGAATGCACTGCCTGAGTCAATGGTGGAGACAGATACACTAGTGAAGTTTAAGAGACTATTAGACAGGTATATGGAGGAATTTAAGTTGGGGGCTTATATGGGAGGCAGGGTTTGAGGGTCAGCACAACATTGTGGGCTGAAGGGCCTGTACTGTGCTGTACTATTCTATGTTTTATTAACTTGAAGCTTCTGTCACTTGCTTAACCGCTGGCTCAGATTTTCAAGCTCTTATGAATTCTTTCTCCAGTCCTTTAATAACAGAAGCGGGAAGAGGGCAGCAGGAGTTTCTAGCTACAGTTGAAGTCAGAAGTTTACATACACCTTAGCCAAATACATTTAAACTCAGTTTTTCACAATTCCTGACATTTAATCTTAGAAAACATTCCCTGTCTTAGGTCAGTTAGGATCACTACTTTATTTTAAGAATGTGAAATGTCAGAATAATAGTAGAGAGAATGATTTATTTCAGCTTTTATTTCTTTCATCAGCTTCCCAGTGGGTCAGAAGTTTTACATACACTTTGTTAGTGTTTGGTAGCATTGCCCTTAAAGTTGTTTAACTTGGGTCAAAAGTTTTGGGTAGCCTTCCACAAACTTCTCACAGTAAGTTGCTGGAATTTTGTTCCATTCCTCCAGACAGAACTGGTGTAACTGAGTCAGGTTTATAGGCCTCCTTGCTTGCACACGCTTTTTCAGGTCTGCCCACAAATTTTCTATCAGATTGAGGTTAGAAAATGATGTCAAGTCTGGTTCATCCTTGGGAGCAATTTCCAAAGGCCTGAAGGTACGACGTTCATCTGTACAAACAATAGTATGCAAGTATAAACACCACGGGACCATGCAGCCATCATACCGCTCAGGAAGGAGACACATTCGGTCTCCTAGAGATTAACCTACTTTGGCACGAAAAGTGCAAATCATCCCAGAACAACAGCAAAGGACCTTGTGAAGATGCTGGAGGAAACAGGTAGACAAGTCTCTATATCCACAGTAAAACGAGTCCTATATCGACGTAACCTCAAAGGCTGCTCAGCAAGGAAGAAGCCACTGCTCCAAAACTGCGATAAAAAAGCCAGACTACAGTTTGCAAGTGCACACGGGGACAAAGATCTTACTTTTTGGAGAAATGTCCCCTGGTCTAATGAAATAAAAATTGAACTGTATGGTCGTAATGACCATTGTTATGTTTGGAGGAAAAAGGGTGAGGCTTGCAAGCCGAAGAACACCATCCCAAACGTGAAGCATGGGGGTGGCAGCATCATGTTGTAGGGGTGCTTTGCTGCAGGAGGGACTAGTGCACTTCACAAAATAGACGGCATCATGAGGAAGGAAAATTATGTGGATATATTGAAGCAACATCTCAAGGCATCAGCCAGGAAGTTAAAGCTTGGTTTCAAATGGGTCTTCCAAATGGACAATGACCCCAAGCATACCTCCAAAGTTGTGGCAAAATTGCTTAAGGACAACAAAGTCAAGGTATTGGAGTGGTCATCACAAAGCCCTGACTTCAATCTGGTAGAAAATTTGTGGGCAGAACTGAAAAAGCGTGTGCGAGCAAGGAGGCCTACAAATCTGACTCAGTTACACCAGTTCTGTCTGGAGAAATGGAACAAAATTCCAGCAGCTTACTGTGAGAAGCTTGTGGAAGGCAATCCAAAACATTTGACCCAAGTTAAACAATTTTAAAGGCAATGCTACCAAACACTAACAAAGTGTATGTAAACTTCTGACCCACTGGGAAAGTGATGAAAGAAATAAAAGCTGAAATAAATCATTCTCTTTACTATTATTCTGACATTTCACATTCTTAAAATAAAGTAGTGATCACAACTGACCTAAGATGGAATGTTTTCGAGGATTAAATGTCAGGAATTGTGAAAAACTGAGTTTAAATGTATTTGGCTAAGGTGTATGTAAACTTCTGACTTCAAATGTATCAAGGTGTTTTAGTTGGAATATAGCTTGTGAGTTAGGTTTTTAACCAAATATTTAAACAGTAGCACAAGCAGTTAGTTTTTATGTTTTGTAACTTCAAATTTACTGTAAGTGAGGCGCGCATGTATCACATGGTAGCGGGATGAGGCATGCAATAACATTTTTACATAGAACTCATAATTAAACAAGAATACTTGATCAAGATTTTATACACACGCACTCAAATATCATTGAAATATTAAATATACAACAGCTATATGTTAAGTTTGCTTTTGATTGTGCCTGAATAATATGCAGTAACCTGAGTTCCATACTTTGTTCTGTACAGTTTCTGGTCCAAGGACCACCCCCTACACGTATGATGACCTACCTGGAAAGCAGTAGTTGTTGGTGTCAAATTAATGCTTTTCACCTGGTTATTGATGTTTACGAGTTGGATGTTAGTGGATTAGGTAAGTCTCTGAGCTACTATGAAATGCAGGAAACTGCTGTTCTATGAAATAATTCAAATGCAAAGAAGCTGTAGATTTTTAAGTTTGATGTCAATAAAATGTGTTTTCCCTTCTTAGCTACCGTGGGTGTTGTGGGGGGGTGTGCAGGGAGTGGGGGTCGAGAGATTTGCTGCTGCTTGTGCGAAGGGAGGGGAGGATGGTGGGCATTTGTGCTTCATTGTTTCTATCATTCATTCTCTGGGGTTTCTTGTTTGGTGGATGTCTCTGAAGAGTACGAAGTTCAGATTGAATACTATATACATATTCTGATATTAAATGAACCTTTGAACCTTTAAACAATAAATAAATGCAAATTCTTATCTGTTTCAGATTTGACAAATCAAGTTTTTACTCTATTTGATTTCTCAAACTGCTCAGTTGATAAATGCATAGACTACTTTAGAACTACACCACAAACATTAGATTTCAATACCCATGTGCCCCAGTTGACCTTCTGGAAATACATGCATTCCCTTCACTTTAGGTAGCATTTGCATTCTAAGTAAGCACAACCAATTATGGCTTGGAAAGCCGAAAGCTGGGGGAAAGTTAGAGACAGTGTATGACTGTATCATATTAGCCTCAACCCCAAGAGAATAAATATAGTTAAGTAATGCTAAATACCGAATATGAAGCCTGTAGCAAGAAACAATTGCCTGGCATTAAATAAGTTTCCTGTAAAGATTTTTCTATTCAAAAATAACCCTTGGGTATGTGGAATTAAAATTTATCTTAAATTATGTGTGTCCTGTAGTATGAATGAAAGTGTAGTGACATTTAACACAGAAATCTGTGTGTGTAGAAATAGGCTGTGCACATAAAGTCTACTATGTAAAAATAGAGATATCAAAGTTATCAAGTGGTTGGCTTGGTCTGGTTGGCCAAAGGGTCTCTCCTAACCTACGTTGTCCTATGTTCAAATGTCTCATGTGCATTGATCTATTTTGCTTTTATACTAGTTCTCTGAAATAGCTCGCGAAAATGACCTACTAGGACAGCTAGATAATAAAGATAATAAAGATAATAAACAAAGTGACAATCACAGATAAGGTCAAGCGCATCTATGCCTGATAGCAAATGCACCAACATCCAGTAATTATTAGTAACTGCTTGCTAATATTTCTGAGATGCTCTGTGATTCCTATTGATTTGACAAGTGTCTGAATTTTACATCTCAGTTACCCAAGGAGACATTGAAAGTGTTCCTTCTACACTTTGTACTCTTCTAAATTAACATGTGTTTACTATTTTACACACTTTATTTAATCTTGACAGAGGATATTTAGTCAACTTTGTAAAACCGGTTGTTCAGAATTGATTATAGATTTGGAATATATCTTAATACTCCATGCGTTAATTTCTCTCCTTTTTTATTTAATTTCTTGCAGAAGAAACACCAGATGTCCAGAGTCGGTTAGCAGATGATTTTAAGTTGTTATTGGGGCAATTGCAAGGTAATGTTAGCATTCTGCGAATGTTTGTTGCTTATCGTTGCTGTTTCATTGTATGCTAAATACATTTATTTGCTCTACATTTAGTTCTTGCCAAGTGCCTTGCAGTTTTATGTTTTGCAGTAAGTATTTATTTCAATCATATCGAACAGCTGCTTTGACGTTACTTAATCTGCACCATGACAGCTTCAGTCACCCAGTCAGACTCAACATCTTTGTTTCCTTTCTGGCAATGTTGTCTTTGAGAAACAGAGGTCAGGAAGATGATACTAATTCTAACAATAGATCTATTTAAATCTGCATTCTCTTGGTGGAATACTTCAGTAACACAGCCAGATAGATTCTCAAGAAAAGATTGAACTGGCCACACTAGGTGAAATGAGTAACATGGACCACATTTATTTGCACTCATTCTTTCTGGTATGCCAATTCAAAGTGAGGCTTCTTTTAAATCCCTTTGTTGTTGTGAGTGATCATCACATTGTTTTTTTGATGAGTAAGGCTTACAATGAGACCACACTTCGTTGAGATATATTGCAGCCCCAGTGTGTGAAATGGGATAGATTGGGAACAGATCCAGCAAGTCAAAATTGGGTATCTTTGAGCAGTTGGTCCCAATTGTGACAGTAAAAGAGTATTGCTGTCTTTAAGTCTTTAACCTCATGGTCTAACATTCTACTCCATTTTGAGTACCATGTACTGGATAACTAACTCTTAATTTAATGAGTGTAAGACATGGTTAAGAGCAATACCTTCAGTAACAGACAATAAGATATCAACCTGCTAAAGCTGCAGTACAGTGTTGCATGCATGCTAAACATAAAGGCAATATGATATAGACCAGTGGTCCCCAACCTCCAGGCCGTGGACCGATACATTGCTGCGAAGCATGCAGGGGTGCAGCGGTGGCCGGAATGCACCCAGCACATCTTTAAGAAAAAAGCTGAAATAAACAAGCTAATTAATTAGGTGCCGCCCGGCACGTAAATGTGGTCCCAGATCAGAGGCGATTGCCGATTGCTGCATTCTTTGCGGCAGTGTGTCAGTCCGCCGCCCGGAAGTTGGGGACCACTGATATAGACAAAACTAAAAGGTGTCGGCAGCAGTTGGGTTTGGTCGAACTCTGTTATTCTCTCAATCCATTGATAAGTGGTGGTCATCAATTAACGGTGAGAAATTTTAATAAGCAATCCCATCCCTCAGATTTGTGTGGTGGGGTGGAAATGTGTCTCTACTAAAGGTGCTCCTTCCCTCCACTAACCTGCAGCTCACCCTTGGGCAAGGACTAAGTGTTGGCAGTACTTGGGGGAAAAAGTCCACGATCACTTAAACTAGATAATCTGAAATAGGGGAGTAAAGAGTCCATTGTATGTGAAGGACATTTGTAGTTTGATGTTCTTTTTTTCCCCTCCGCAGAATTATTCAATAAATGCAAAGGCAGTTTGTTGGAAGTTAAAGAAACAAATTGTACAACAAGGCCAGAACTTTTAGAAAACCTTGTCTTTTTAGTTGAGGTAAGTGTTCTCAAAATTACTGATCTTTTTATTGCATGTTTTTTTCTGGCTGGAAATAATGAAACCTATAATCCTGGGCTCATCTTATATTTTGGGGGCACTGAAGAAAAGTGGTTAAATGAAAAATTTATTTTCAACTATTCATTACTCTGGTACTTCCACAAGCACTGGCTTTTAATTTTGTCTCTGGTGAATTTCATACCCTTATCAGCAATGTTGAATATTCTGCCCTCAAACATCTGAGCTAATGCATGTCATAACCAATGGTGTACCATTCGTCAACATCCAGTGTTTGCTGCACCACTGAATTAAAAGCAGTTTATTTCCTCACTAATTATGCTGTATTTTATTTAACAAATATGCCTAGTATTTCTTTCTGGTTTTAAAAAAATAGCACTTCCTTCAGTAACTGTGCCATCATTGACTAGTTAAGACATTAAATACTATTGTGAATTACTTACTGCCCTTACGTCACAGGCATTCAGGGTAGCAATGAAGGTGTTTTAAGGATTCTTTGTTGCTGTTTCCATAACAATTTTGTTTTACCAGTCAGAATTGTTGGCCCCGAGCTGAACCTCTGAACCTGGAAGGCCGGTGGACCACCCTTAGTCTGGCCTCTACCCTTTAACCTGTTTGGCCTGGGTGACTCTACCAGGAGCCAAAGCATAGTGCCCTGACTCCAGCCTACGTAGCTCTCTGGGTCATTGATGCATGCAAGCGTACAAACCATGACGAGGTTGTGGCCCTCTTGGAGGACTATCGTGAATGTCAGCCACTTTTTGCTGTCAGAATATTTCCCCATGTCACTTCCTTAGTGATATTTGGGCACCATGGTTGCAGATACTTGGCATTATAGATTGGGGATAGGTTCGGACCCTGGGCATCAGGCTCTAAATTCAAGAGTCAGGGAGAGGGTGCTAATTGAATTGACCCTGAAGAATTTTCACCTTGTTTCCTAAAATAATCCCTGTATTTCTGATACTTCTGTGCAGTTTGTATAAACCTCTATTTCATTCTCAACTCGTTGCAAATTTGTCATACTTCTCTTGGGATTTTGTTGTGTACATGCATTTCAACTATGGGAGACATGGTCTCTTAGGAGAACCATGTCTCCCATATGTGTCAGTTAACTGTAGTATTCCTGTCAAACGTGTGTGTTCAGGAGACCTTGACTAATGTAGAATCTGTTTCTGTCATCTCAGACTGTCTGCATAATCCTGTGGGTATCTTATTACTGTGGTAATGTCCTACGGCCGCTTAAATCCAGTTTACAGAAGAAAAAGAAGAAGAAAAAGGAAATCAATTTTACGATGGTAAGTGATTTTCAAAAGTGATTTTGAAAATGAAAAACTGATCTAAGTGTTACCCTAATAGTACAGGTTTCATCCCCCGATTGCGCGCAATTAGCTTACAGGCACGGTAATTCTTTGTAATTCCACTGTTTTAAATTTAGCAAGTGCATCTGTGGTCAAGATTATTTCCCTAAATCCACCAGAGGGCAGCTGCTACCAGATTTAATTGCTGATAGTCATATTTTAACAAGTGTGCAAAATTAACAAAACTTCTGTGTTTTAATTTGTTCAGTAGTTTTTTTCCCCTGAATTTGCATTCTGTCAATATGAATTATTACAAGTATTTACTAATTATTACATTTGGGCCAGGTTACTCAAGGAATCTTGTGCCCATATGGTAGTGTAGCTGATGGCGCTGCAGCCACACAACCCAGAGACCTGGTTCAATCTTGATCCAGGGTACAGTAAGCATGTTCTCCCCATAACTGCTCAGGTTTCCTTCCAGTGTTCCAGTTTCCTTGTTGATGCTTAGGATGTACTGGTTAGTAGTTGAGTTTGACAACTGTAAATTGCTCCCGGTGTGGTTGGATGACAGGGCGAGGAGTTGATGAGAAGGCAAAGAAAAATTGGGCTTAGTGTAAGTGGGTGCTTCTTGGTCAGCATGGATGTGATGGACTGAATGGCCTGTTTCCCTGCTGCATGTAACCATAAATAAGAATTTGAAGCATCAGATTGTTGTACCCTGAAACAACATGTGCTCCTTTTTCTTAAACGTGATACATTTATGAGAAGGGATAGCACGGTAACGCTTCACAGTACAGGCCACCCAGTTTCAATTCCCACAGCTGCCTGTAAGGAGTTTGTACATTCTCCTCGTGACTGCGTGCGTTTCCTCCAAGTTCTCCGGTTTCCTCCCACATTCCATTTGGCAGGTTAATTGGTCATTGTAAGTTGTCCCATGATTAGGCTAGGATTAAATTGGGGGTTGCTGGGCGTTGTGGCTTGAAGGGCTGGAAGGGCCCATTCTGCGCTGTAATAATTATTTATTCTGTCTTCAGTATCATCTGATTTAAAGTATGTCTCAGTATCTTTTGGCCAGTTTCTCATTCCACCAGTCAGCTGGCTTAAACTCTGCTGCAGCTTTTGTACTGGCTCCTTTCTGACCACATTTTAAACCTACATCGTGCTACATTTGCAACCCTTAGGTAATTATTCTCAGTTAGCTGGAGGATATTTAATATACTGGGTCAACTGTTAATGACATGGAAATTAGGAGAGGACGAAAAGTTATTCATAAGCAGTCACAGTACAAAACACATCAGAATCTGACAGGAAATTTTATGAAGCACCATTTGATGATAACTGTTGACACAGGTATCCTAAAGCCTGTAGGAGAATTTTTTTTTTGGAAAGATAGCATACCATTTTGTGTTGGAAAAATAAAATTTTTATAATCCGAAATGTATTTCAGTATCATTTTTAGAAGCTTTTGATCCAAACAAATTATGGTTTTACACTCTTAACAATTTATTTGTGTTCTTTTTTTACAGCCAATTCTTTTTAGCAGCTTCCAGGACTATGTGGCTGGCTTACAGAATTCCTTGTCTGAAGTGGTTAACCATATTAAGGACTTAGAGTCTGAACTAACTGCACTGAAATTTGAAGAGCTGACAATGGATAGTAATTCAGTTGTTGAGGTAAAGATTTTTCCAGAGTATAACAAAATGTTTACTGTTGGGATTTACTTACTGGATGTTTTTTTTTATGTTTGTGCTGCACGGTGTTTCCTTGCAAATAATTGAAAATTGTTCCTACTTCATATTTTTGAGCTGCTTGGACACCATCAGTCCTGCTGGCTGAGATGTGAAGGAAAAAAATAGACAGTGCTACATAAACGGTCAAGTAGCTACTGTTCTATCAATAAAGAAAAATTGAGTTAGTGGGAGAATGACAGATCAGCTTTCACTGGTCAGATTGGAGTTATTTGGTGGAGCAGAGTTGTAAAACCTAATAGCAAACTCTTCATTGCATTTTAACCTGTTTGTCAGTAGGGGAAAACCACAGAATTCTTAAAATGAAGTAATTTGAACTGCTTCACTTTTGCCCCATTATACTAACCACTGTAGGGTTACCTATCTGCTAAGAGAATGTGTGGAGAAACTCAGCAGATCGGGCAGCATCCGTGGAAAAGATCGGTCGGCATTTCGGGCCGGAACCCTTCGTCAGGACCCGAAACGTCGACCGATCTTTTCCACAGATGCTGCCTGACCTGCTGAGTTCCTCTGGCGTGTTGTTAGTGTTGCTTTGACTCCAGCATCTGCAGATTATTTTGTGTTTAAGAGAATGTATGGTTATCTTCATTCACCAACTTGGGAAAGTTGAGATTGAGTTACTGTCTTCATAAATAAGTTCCCATTTACCAACCATATATGAATTTGTTACTCTGTAGTATATGCTCATGATGAGTAAGTAAAATATATCTACTTGCAACAGTTCCTTTATTTAACCAGGGCTTTAATGTCTCATATACACTTGGTAAGTGTGGAAACTGATTGTAGTAGCATCTTGAAACTTTTTGCTCACATTCCAATGCGTTATGTTGGATCTCCATCAGAGCATAAAGTGCTAGAATGCAAGTTTCTCCTGACAGGTAAGAGTAATGAAAAGCGATAAAAGGGAGAACTTTGTGCTGATCTGAAATTTTAGAAGTTTCTTTTCAATCTTTGATTTGGGATGTGATGAAAAGGAAGCAATACCAGCTGTGGAAGCAGCTGTTCTTGAGAAAAGTTTGCTTACTTTTCCAGTATCCATGGTACTTTGTTTTGATTGTTTTGCCTCCTTTTGGTTTTACAGTAAATAGCATTTTGGCTAATAGAACATAGACTGGTACCTTTGGTCCATCATGTTGTGCTGAACCAATTAAATTAGTAACCAAATGGCCAACTAAACTAATCCCTTCTATCTACACAATGGCCATATCCTTCCACTTCTTCACATTTATGTGCTATCTAAACATGATGCTATTTGTTACCCTCTTGCTGAATATGCTGGCACTACACATAGGGTAAGGTTGCATGGATGAACTGCAACAAATGTTCATCCCAGTTTGGCAAAAGAATAAATCAAGGAAGGTAGTGCACCTGTGGCTGACAAGAGAAATTAGGGATAGTATCAATTCCAAAGAAGAAGCATACAAATTAGCCAGAGAAAGTAGCTCACTTGAGGACTGGGAGAAATTCAGAGTTCAGCAGAGGAGGACAAAGGGCTTAATTAGGAAGGGGAAAAAAGATTATGAGAGAAAACTGGCAGGCAACATAAAAATGGACTGTAAAAGCTTTTATAGATATGTAAAAAGGAAAATTCTGGTAAAAACAAATGTAGGTCCCCTGCAGACAGAAACAGGTGAATTGATTATGGGGAGCAAGAACATGGCAGACCAATTGAATAAGTACTTTGGTTCTGTCTTCACTAAAGAGGACATAAATAATCTTCCAGAAATAGTAGGGGACAGAGGGTCCAGTGAGATGGAGGAACTGAGCGAAATACATGTTAGTAGGGAAGTGGTGTTAGGTAAATTGAAGGGAT
Source organism: Mobula birostris (assembly GCF_030028105.1). Classification (NCBI taxonomy): domain Eukaryota; kingdom Metazoa; phylum Chordata; class Chondrichthyes; order Myliobatiformes; family Myliobatidae; genus Mobula; species Mobula birostris. The sequence goes on from NC_092400.1 coordinate 31,959,597, forward strand.
TGAAGGCAGATAAATCCCCAGGGCCAGATGGTCTGCATCCCAGGGTGCTTAAGGAAGTAGCCCAAGAAATAGTGGATGCATTAGTGATAATTTTTCAAAACTCGTTAGATTCTGGACTAGTTCCTGAGGATTGGAGGGTGGCTAATGTAACTCCACTTTTTAAAAAAGGAGGGAGAGAGAAACCGGGGAATTATAGACTGGTTAGCCTAACGTCGGTGGTGGGGAAACTGCTGGAGTCAGTTATCAAGGATGTGATAACAGCACATTTGGAAAGTGGTGAAATGATCGGACAAAGTCAGCATGGATTTGTGAAAGGAAAATCATGTCTGACGAATCTCATAGAATTTTTTGAGGATGTAACTAGTAGAGTGGATAGGGGAGAACCAGTGGATGTGGTATATTTGGATTTTCAGAAGGCTTTTGACAAGGTCCCACACAGGAGATTAGTGTGCAAACTTAAACGCACACTGTATTGGGGGTAAGGTATTGGTGTGGGTGGAGAGTTGGTTAGCAGACAGGAAGCAAAGAGTGGGAATAAACGGGACCTTTTCAGAATGGCAGGCGGTGACTAGTGGGGTACCGCAAGGCTCAGTGCTGGGACCCCAGTTGTTTACAATATATATTAATGACTTGGATGAGGGAATTAAATGCAGCATCTCCAAGTTTGCGGATGACACGAAGCTGGGTGGCAGTGTTAGCTGTGAGGAGGATGCTAAGAGGATGCAGGGTGACTTGGATAGGTTGGGTGAGTGGGCAAATTCATGGCAGATGCAATTTAATGTGGATAAATGTGAAGTTACCCACTTTGGTGGCAAAAATAGGAAAACAGATTATTATCTGAATGGTGGCCGATTAGGAAAAGGGGAGGTGCAACGAGACCTGGGTGTCATTATACACCAGTCATTGAAAGTGGGCATGCAGGTACAGCAGGCGGTGAAAAAGGCGAATGGTATGCTGGCATTTATAGCGAGAGGATTTGAGTACAGGAGCAGGGAGGTACTACTGCAGTTGTACAAGGCCTTGGTGAGACCACACCTGGAGTATTGTGTGCAGTTTTGGTCCCCTAATCTGAGGAAAGACATCCTTGCCATAGAGGGAGTACAGAGAAGGTTCACCAGATTGATTCCTGGGATGGCAGGACTTTCATATGAAGAAAGACTGGATGAACTGGGTTTGTACTCGTTGGAATTTAGAAGATTGAGGGGGGATCTGATTGAAACGTATAAGATCCTAAAGGGATTGGACAGGCTAGATGCAGGAAGATTGTTCCCGATGTTGGGGAAGTCCAGAACGAGGGGTCACAGTTTGAGGATAGAGGGGAAGCCTTTTAGGACCGAGATTAGGAAAAACTTCTTCACACAGAGAGTGGTGAATCTGTGGAATTCTCTGCCACAGGAAACAGTTGAGGCCAGTTCATTGGCTATATTTAAGAGGGAGTTAGATATGGCCCTTGTGGCTACGGGGGTCAGGGGGTATGGAGGGAAGGCTGGGGCGGGGTTCTGAGTCGGATGATCAGCCATGATCATAATAAATGGCGGTGCAGGCTCGAAGGGCCGAATGGCCTACTCCACCTATTTTCTATGTTTCTATGGTATGTACAGTAGATTCCAATACACTGGGACCAGTACATTTTGGCCCAATTAAGCGGCAGCCCATTTAGTTGAAGTTTAATGGAAATAGTTTAAAAGGTATTTTTAAAAAAAGTCAAACTTCCAGTTAATTGAATAATGTTACATGTTTAATTGAAATACATAACGAATTAGAACACTACCAATACTACTGGTGATTGTCCGTTGTATCTGATGATGACAGGAAACGTGTGCAGTTGAGTTTCTAAAGTGGAAAAGCCATTGCACTCTCTCAACCTCAGAAGTCGGGGTCCAGTGGGATGAGTAAATGTCACAACTAGGGTCTTCCCTGGTTGCACAGGATGACTGTGACTCCTTTGGTGTCTCGTCATGCCATTCACTCTTCAGAGTGTTGCAGAATTGCCTTTCGTGGCTGTGAGATCTCACTGTAAATATTGTCTGCTCAGACCACTGGAGCTGACTTCGCGTGCTAGGACAGCCTTGTCCCTACCGCACCGGGGTGTGAGACCTGCCTGCTGCCCTCACCTGGCATAGCCACCTGTCCAAGTGGTATACTGGGGTGTGGCTGCTACCACATGCGAACAGCTACTTGGAGCCACAAGTGAGAGCTGAGTATCCAGTGGGGACCAAAGGTAACAAAAAGATGATTGCCGATATCTTCAAATTCTTTGTAGTTTCTAACTTGTTTGAAGCAGTGAAATCATTTCATTTTCACTCCTTGCTGTTTCTGGCATCTCCAAGCCTGAATGCTTGAAACTGCAGTGAGCAAAATTGTTCACTCTAAGCATGGTGTTGTGCCTAATGGCTACACGACAGATATTAGTTGAAAAGTTAATCGGCAAGAATCTTCTGTCCCAGTTAAGGGGTATATTGTCCCAAATAAATGAAAGGAATTCCAGCTATTTTCTCAATTTGTTCTTGTTCTTTGAGAGTAGTCCCAAATAACCAGCTGCACCGATTAACCGATGGGCGAATTAACTGGAATCCACTGTATTCTTTGAAGGTTGAGTGTTTCCAGGGCTCTTTGTTCATCTTCACACATTGAATATCCATTATTAAACCGTCTGTCAAAGAACATGTGGAACCATGTCCAACATATCAGTGTGTTAAAAACAAGATTTCTGAAGAGGACAGATGAAATGCATAAGAATTATGAATTCTCCAGCATATTGTTGTGCATCAGTAACTAAAAATACTGTGTGTTCGTTACAAATAAAATGTACATAATATTTTACATGGTTTTACAGAATGTAAAATGCAATTCTGAACTTAAAAGACTGTAATGCCACAAAAGTTGAGCATAATCTTAAAACTTGCTGATAAATAGGTCACTGAAAACTTGATATATTGTTCTATATTTTGTCCTGTCATTTATAGCTGTCCGAAGAAGAATTTAAATTGATAGTACGGAAAGAAAGTAATTCTTCAGCTGATCAGCCCCACAGTCATTATGAAATAAAAAATTGTCTTCACGATGTAATAACTTTGTTTTTCCCCATTTCCTGTGTAAACTATAAAGGCATATTTATAGCAAAAAGTCAAGTTTATGTAACATATATAACCATATAAGGTATGTAGAAATGAGATGACGTTTTTCTGAACCGGGCTGTAAAGCACAGTAGTACGCATAACACACAATAACTGTGAAGATACGGATAAAACCTACAGATGAATCACACATAAATAACAAACTAAAGTGCATTAATTTTAAATATTGGAAGGTACGAAGCAGGTTAACTAGTGACAGTTTGAATATGATCGGGCAGAGTTCAGAAGCCTAATGACCTTGGGGAATAAACCGTTCCTCATCCTGACCATTCTTGTTTTTATGTATCAGAGTCTCCTGCCTGATGGTAGAAAGTCAAAGAGGATGCTGGATGGATGGGTGGGATCCTTCATAATACTAAGGGTTTTGTGTATGCAGCACTCCTGATAACTGTTCCCGGTGGGTGGTAGGGAGACCCCTATGATCCTCAGTGTTCTCACAGTCCTTTATAGGGGCTTCCAGTCTGATGCTTGACTGCTCCTATACCAGATGGGGATGCAACTTATCAGGACACTCTCAATGGTGCTCCTGAAAAATGCAGTTAAGATGGGGGTGGGAGTCTTGCTTGACTCAATCTTCTTAGAAAGTGGAGGCACTGCTGTGTGTTCTTGTTCAGGGAAGTGATATTAAGGGACCAGGTGAGGTCATCCGTGATGTGAACTCCCAGGAACTGGGTGCAGTTAACTCTCTCCACGGATGAGCCATGTATTCACAGAGGGGGATGGCTTGTCTGCACCTTCCTGAAGTCCACAATAATTTCCTTTGTCTTCTCCGCATTGAGGCTAAGGGTTGTTCTCCTCACGCCAATCCACCAGCCTCTCCACTTCTGCTCTGTACTCAATCTCGTCATTGTTCTTGATGACACAGTTTGAGACTTGCCTTGAGGGAAGCTCTGGAGTACATTTTGTCTCAATGTTTTTATTTTAATAACTAAGGTTATGAAGGTAGTGGAAAATGGGATGAACATGCTGTAGGATGTTAATGGAAAAAAGATTGATTTACTGAATATAGTGAATTGTCTGCATTAAAAATTGCTTTGAGTTTTTGTATTCCATATTTTCTTAGAAAACAGAAGGCCATCTCACATCCCAGCTAGTCACAAATTGAACATTCAGACTCCATGTGGACAGTACTGGAGGTCAGGATTGCTGGCACTAGGAGATAACACAACAACCTGCTGCACCACTGTAGTTTTTTTTCCCCATTTATTACTTCACTGGCAGTATTCACCATAGTTAAGCAGAAATGCAATTCAACCTAGTTATCTGAGGTTCCCAGGACTCATTGTGGTTTCATTATTTTCAAGAAGACCGTGCACATCTTTTCCTCTGCCTAGCTGATTAACTTGTTCCTTGTCAGAGCTAAGAATAAAATGTCTGTTTCTGGAGCCTGAGTCTGACTTTGCACTTGCTGTATGAGGAATCATTACTTGTTCACTGAGTTGCCAGCAATGATCCCCTTGGCAAAGTCTGAGTATGATGGCTCAAGACCTCACTTTGCAGTGTGCAGTGGATTCCGGTTAATCGGGCCAGCCATTTATTTGGAGCAACTCTGAAAGAACAAAAGCTAATTGAGAAAATAACTAGGATTCCCTTTATTTACTTGGGACACTAAGCCACTCAATAGGGACAGGAGACTTGCAGAACAGTTTCTAACTAGAGTCAGTTGTGTGGCCGTCTTGACACTACACTGTACTTAGAGCGAACAGTTTTTAAATTGTGTCAGTTGCGTGTTTGTGTTCAAAAAGCAGTGATTTTTGTTTATAGTTGGTGAGAAATAAGCAGTAAGACAATTCAGAACTGTTTTGCTTTTAGCGATTTGAAGCATTCAGGCTCGGAGATGCTGGGAGTGAAAATGAAACTATTTCACTACAAGTTAGGATCTATGAAAAATTTGAAGGTATCTGCAGCTATCTCGAATGTTACCATCGGTCCCCACCAGCCACTCAGCTCTCACCTGTGGCTTAAAGTAGCTGTTTGCATTTGACAGTGGCCACACCCTTGTACACCACTTCAACAGGTGAGCTAAACCAGGTGAGAGTCACCAGCGGCTTTGTACCCTGGTAAGGTAGGGACATGCCTGTCCTAGCATGCGAAGTCAGTTCCAGCAGTTTGGGCGGATGAGACCTACAGTGTAATCCAGCAGACAGGAAGGCGGTTCTGCAATGCTACATGGAAAGTGAAAGGCACGATGAGGCACCGAAGCAGTCAGGGTGATCCACTGCAACCAGGAAACCATGGTCGTCTACCACAACCCAGTTGTGACATCTCATCCCACTGAACCCAGGCTTCCAAGATGGAGAGAGTGGAACAGCCCCGGTACAGTGGGTTTACCACTTTAAAAACGTTCTCTCACAGGTTTTCTGTCATCGTCTGATACGACGGACAATCAGCAGTAGTGTTCTAATTTGTCCTGTATTTCATTTAAATAAATGATGTTACTCAGTTAAATGGTAGTTTGGGTTTCTTGTACCTTTTTTATTATTTCCATAAAACTTTGGCTAATTGGGCCAAAATGTACTAGTCCCAATGTGTCCCAATTAACCAGAATTGACCGTAATAGATTTGTCATTCTTCTTTCCAAAGCTTGCCAATTGCTAATGGGCTGCAGATGGTTGACCAGTAAGACTGTATTGTCATTGTATCTCAGTTCATTGACCTGGTTCCTGGGGAAATGGGATCCTTGTTCGACTCTTGGTAGCTAGCCTATTGTTAATAAATGTATGCTGATTCTACAAAGATATGTTACTGTAAAATTATCAGTGTTGTAGATGGGTAAACTGTATGATCTTAGATTGGTAATTGTAACATGAATATATTACCAGCACCCAGAAGTCTGAACCTTTTGATTCAAATGAAAGTTCAAATCCCCTGAATGGATGAATTCTAGTAATTAAATATAGGATTAAAGCTAGTCTTAGTAATGATAAAGCTACAGAGTTTTCCAGTGTCTTTTGGGGGAGGGAATCTGCTATGCCTTCCTTACATAGTCCAGTTATGCACACAGTGGCTGCTCTTTTAGTTATCTTGGACACTTCTCTCCCCTTTCTCTATCTCTCGGTCTCCATCTCTGGAGACAGACTGTCCACTGGCATCTACAAGCCCACTGACTCTCATAACTACCTTGACTATACCTCTTCCCACCCTGCCACATGCAAAAAATGTCATTCCCTATTCCCAGTTCCTCCATCTACGCCGCATCTGCTCCCAGGATGAGGCTTTCCATTCCAGGACATCTCAAATGTCCTCTTTCTTTAAGGATCGTGGTTTCCCTTCTGCTGTCATCAATGATGCTGTCACCCGCATCTCCTCCATTTCCCGCACTTGGGCCCTCACCCCATCCTCCCGCCACTACAACAGGGACAGAGTTCCCCTTGCCCTCACCTACCACCCCACCAGCCTCCGGATCCAGCACATTATCCTCCGCAACTTCTGCCACCTTCAACAGGACCCCACCACTAAGCACATCTTTCCCTCTCCACCCCTCTCTGCTTTCCGCAGGGATTGATCCCTCCGCGACTTCCTGGTCCACATGTCCCTCCCCACGGATCTCCCACCCGGCACTTATCCCTGTAAGCGCAAGTGCTACACCTGTCCCTACACCTCCTCTCTTGCCACCATTTAGGGCCCCAAACAGTCCTCCCAGGTGAGGCAGCACTTCACTTATGAGTCTGTTGGGGTCATCTATTGCATCCGGTGCTCCTGGTGCGGCCTCCTCTACATCGGTGAAACCCGACGCAGATTGGGGGACTGCTTCGTCGAGCACCTCTGCTCCGTCTGCCACAACAGATAGGATCTCCCGGTAGCCACCCACTTCAACTCTGCTTCACATTCCCATTTGGATATGTCCATAAAATTCTCCAACTTCCGGTAATTCCCTCCCTCTCCCTTCCCCTATCCCTATTTCACTCTGCCCCCTCCCCCAGCTGCCTATCACCTCCCTCATGGTTCTGCCTCCTTCTACTACCCATTGTGTTTTCTCCTATTCCTTCTTCACCTTTCCTGCCTATCCCCTCCCCCACCCCTTTATCTTTCCCCTTACTCGTTTTTCACCTGGAACCTACCAGCCTTCTCCTTCCCACCCTCCCCCCACCTTCTTTATAGGGCCTCTGCCCCTTCCCCCTACAGTCCTGATGAAGGGTTCCGGCCCGAAATGTTGACTGATCATTTCCATGGATGCTGCCCGACCTGCTGAGTTCCTCCAGCATGTTGTGAGTGTTGCTTTGACCCCAGCATCTGCAGAGTATTTTGTGTTTACTCTTTTCGTTACATCCTGTACCTAATAAAGTGGCCACTGAGTGTATGTTCATGGTCTTCTGCAGTTGTAGCCCATCCATTTCAAGGTTCCACCTGTTGTGTGTTTAGAGATGCGCTTCCGCATACCATTGTTGTAACGTGGTTATTTGAGTTATTGTCACCTTCCTTTCAGATTGAACCTTTTTGGTCATTCTCTTCTGACCTCTCTGATTAGCAAGGCATTTTTGCCTACAGAACTGTCACTCACTGGATGTTTTTTTTTTGCATCATTCTCTGTAAAATCTTGAGACTGTTGTGCATGAAAATTGCAGGAGTTCAGTGGTTTCTGAGATACTTAAACCACACCATCTGGCACCAACAATCTTTTCTCTGTCAAAGTCATTTAGATCTCATTTCTTCCCCATTCTGATGTCTGGTCTGAACAGCAACTGAACCTCTTGACCATGTCTGCTTGCTTTTATGCATTCAGTTGCTGCCACTTGATTGGCATTAACGAGCAGGTGTAAAGGTGTCCCTAATAAAGTGGCCACTGAGTGCATGTTACTGCTAACCCACAAGTGTATTTGTTTGTTAACTGCTGCTGAAGTAAGGAGGAAGCTGTATATACGAGGAAATCTGCAGATGCTGGAATTTCAAGCAACGCACATAAAAGTTGCTGGTGAACACAGCAGGCTGGGCAGCAGCTCTTGGAAGAGGTATAGTCGACCATATCAGTCCTGAGGTAAGGTCTCGGCCGGAAACGTCGACTGTCCCTCTTCCTAGAGGTGTTGCCTGGCCTGCTGCGTTCACCAGCAACTTTTTTAGGAAGATGTATATGGTCAGTAAAAGCTGCTATTTCCAGTTGTGTTCAGGTGAATAAAAGAATGGTTAGTATTTAAGAACGCTAGATCTTGTCTGTTGCCAGGTTGTAGCTGATTTCTGCAATTAACTCCATGTTCTGTATGTGGCAAACCAATATTGTTTATTGCATTTCTCAGAATTTTGATATGGATAATGAGTATTGTGATGGGTTTCAGATACCAATTGAAACAAATGTGGCTATCCAAAAAATGGGGTGTTGGCAGAGAGAACATTTAGTGTTGTACTACAGCAGTTATATCAGTCACTGGAGTGCAGTGCTACCAAAAATAATTACTTTAGTATAAAGTTATGCCTTATTGTACATATCACATTTCCCAGAAAACCAGTCATCTGCAAAGTTTAATTATTGTCACAAGTTCTAAAACTGCTGAGGGCAGCTGAATGAGACGAAGAATAGTTTCAAATTCATGACCCATGATATTGTCCAAAAGAAGGTAAGTATCACAGACTCAGTTGTACTTTTACTTTGACAAGGAGGCAATTGGATCCTGAGTGACTGCTTTAGAATCTGCTTATGACACCTTTCAAAGTAATGCTTTTAAAAGAACTGCCAGACTCCTGTATTTCCAACCACCATAACCAGCTTTCTTAATCTGCACAGCTTTGTAATAGCTTTAAAAGTTACTGGCTGTTCAAACTAGCGGAATGGGACAGCACAGTAGTGTACTGCTTAGCACAAGGCTTTGCAGAACCAGTGATCTGGGTTCAATTCCCGCTGCTGCCTGTAAGGAGTATGTTCTCTCGGTGACTGCGTGGGTTTCCTCCCACAGGTCCAAAGACCTACTGGTTAGTAGGTTAATTGGTCATTGTAAACTGTCGGGTTAAATCTGGAGATTGTTGGGCAGTGTGGCTCAAAAGGCCTTTTCCACACTGTAACTCAGTAAATAAGTAGTTGAACAATATACAGGAAATTGCATATTACCGTGGCCCACAATGCATCACAGGAATGCAGCATTCTGTCATTAATACACAGGTAGTTGTGTGCTTACGTCATGAAACAGGACATTAGCCTTCACCCTTCTGACATAAGCTGCTGCACCTGCATTCTCCTGACTAATGTGATTGCTGTTAGATTAGATTCAACTTCATTGTCATTGTGCCGAGTACAGATTCAAAGCCAATGAAAGGCAGTTAGCATCTAACCAGAAATGCAAAGAATAGTGTTATTTACAAAATAACTGCGAATAAAAAGTAAATGCTACAGCACACAAATATAGGATCCTCGGAAATGTGGACACCAAGGAATTTGAAGCTTGATACACGCTCCACTACAGCTCCGTTGATGTAGATGGGGACGTGAGTATGGCTCCTAGCATGCTTGAAGTACACAATGATCTCCTTGGTCTTCTGGGTGTTAAGGGCCAGGTTGTTATCGGCACACCACACGGCCAGGTGCTGGACCTCGTCCCTGTAGGCTGTCTCGTCATCCCCTCTGATCAGGCTAACCACCGTGGTGTCGTCTGCGAACTTGATTATAGAGTTAGAACCATGTACAGGAATGCAGTCATAGGTGAAAAGGGAGTACAGAAGAGGGCTCAGCACACAGCCTTGAGGCATGCCGGTGTTCAGGGTGAGAGTGGAGGAGGAGAGGTTGTCTAACTTAACTGATTGGGGTCTGTTAATCTGAAAGTCCAAGGTCCAATTGCAGAGGGATGAGCTGATACCAAGTTGGTGAAGTTTGGCGATCAGCTTGGAGAGGATCACAGCATTGAATGCCAAACTGAAGTCAATGAACAGCATTCTGACTTAAGAGTTGGGGGTGTCCAGGTGGGTCAGGGCAGAGTGAAGTGCCGTTTGAGATGGCATCCTCTGTTGACCTGTTGGTGCAATAGGCAAATTGATGGGGGTCCAGGGTAGTGGGCAGACAGGATTTCAGATGTGATAGAACCAGTCTCTCAAAGCACTTTGCAGTGATGGGGATGAGTGCAACTGGACAGAAGCCATTCAGGCCCGTGGCAGTGGAACGCTTCGGCACAATGGTAGCGATCTTGAAGCTTGTGGGGACAACTGCCTGGGCCAGTCCTTTACTGAGTCCTTTCTCATTGAGAGATGCAAAGGATTGCCAGTAAGAGGAAAAAGTCCACAGGTAAAATCTTTCTAACCCTAAAGCCAAAAATCTATATTGGAATCAAAGCAGAGGAAGTTGTGTTCTTCGAATGTTGCTGTAATTGACCATATGTACAGTTGCAAGAAAAAGTTTGTGAACCCTTTGTAGTTACTTGGTTTTCTGCATTAATTACTCATAAAATGTGGTCTGATCACCATCTATGTCACAATAATCTTTAAGAACCCTTGGTTATATGTTGTCTGCTCCTGGAGATTTGCTAACTTTCAGCCTTTTCAGCTGAAGCAGAACCTCACTTTTTAAGATCTCTAAGTCACTTAAAGTAACCTTATTTTTCTGTGCACTTACTGGGCATATTGCTGACATCTTCGCAGGTGAATACTTTATCAGGTCTAACATCCTCTGAAAGTTGTTTTGATCGAGATATAGTGCATATAAGCAGATCTTTCTTGAGAAGAGCAGGCTCTGTCAGTAACCTGATTTTGTGTGCCTTTTTTTTAATAGGGCAGGGCACCCCAACAATCCACACCTCCAATCTCATCTCATCTCATTGATTGGAACACCTGATTCCAAATAGCTTTTGTAGAAGGCATTACCCCAGAGATTCACATTCTTTTTTGAACCTAGACAGTGATTGTTTAAATAGTGTACTCAGTATTGATGAGAAGTAGTTCAATTGTTTGTGTGTTATTAGTTCAGGCAGATTATGTTTGTCTATTGTTGCGATTTAGATGAAGATCAGCCCACACTTTATGAATAATTACTACAGAAAACCAGGTAATTGCAAAGGATTCACAAACTCTTTTCTTGCAACTGTAATCAGCACTGATATTTTGGTTGGCATAGTGGAGATGCATTTCTACCAAAGGAGGTGTAAGGTGCTCCTTCCCTCTGCTAGCCTGCAGGTGTCACCCTTGAGCAAGGTGTAGCACCGGCTTAGCTCACCGATCAGGGTCACGTGAAGCCATGGGAGCAGGTGGTGGATGGTCGTATGAGCAGCTGGTGCATATCACAAGTCCTGGTTATGTTGCCACTGACATGCACCAGGGAGACAATCTCTGAGGAGTATTGATAATGACTGGGGTCACCTGTCTTGTAAAGACACTGTGCAGGAGGAGGCAATGGTAAACCAGTTCTGTAGAAAATTTGTCAAGAACAATCGTCATGGAAAGACCATGATCACCCACATCATACAACACGGCACATAACAACCGAACGATTTGGTGCCCAAAGTGAAAGTTTTCCATCTTCCAGCATTACTATTCCTTTAGTACAAATATAAAAGAATTACATTTTCTCTGCTGCCATGTGTATATAATTTGGAATGCATTTTGTGTGGTCATATTTATTTGGTGTTTTGGGGTTCTTCGTTCTTTATAACAGCCTTCTGACTGGTAGAGGCAATTGATAAAATAAAACCCTTTCTCTTGTTGGTTTCAGGGTGAACAGAAGTTCTCCAGGATGGTGCGAGGGAAAATACAAAGCAGCTACTTGCGTTCCCTTCAGGAGATGGGAGACCTACTGAGAAAGAGACTGGACACAGTTAAAAGCCTGAAAATTTAACTGTCTGTGACAAATGAGGAGCGGGTGGGGGGAGGGGGGAGAAACCAGTGGAAAAAGAACTGCTCGGCAATGCCGTATCATCCCAATACTGTTACCATGTGTTCCTAGGACCCCATCAGATATATCAACTGATCCAGAACATTTACCAGAGAGCATGAAGGACTTTGCAGCAAAAGAGTTTAAAATAAAAGGTTTTTAGAGCAAAAACAAAGTTAATAAATTATGTACATAAAGTCAGAGTCAGAGGCCTTCTCTCCGACTTGGCAGCAATATTTTTAGAAAACGTTGGGTGTTTCTCTTGTGTAGTTCAGTGCATGGTACACCCATGTTGCTACTAGATGCTTAAAAAGTCAAATGAAATATCAGACTGTTCAGTAGCAAATAGTACCTGTGTTGGTACTGACATTTCGACTGCAGCTTACACATCACATATTGGTGTACAGACTGTATATGATAAGTATCATATGTCCCATCATAATTTATTCAATATTTCAATTTTAGTGTTTTTTATTTGTATAAATTTTATGTTGTCTAAGCAGAACTCTCTTTCAGCAACTGTGAAACTCAAGAGTACATGCTCCTTCATTGTGAATCTGACTTCTCAAATCCATTCCCTTGTTCGAGAACTATATTCCCTGAGGTTTTGAAATTTGAAGGGATTTCATTTTGCTTTTCAGGTGCCTCGTGTCATTTTTATTTCTTTTTCAAGGGTGGGTGAAAGCCACTTAACTGCAGTTTATTACTGATGGCTGTATTACGTATGGTAGCTCTGAGCGTGCCGGGGGAATAAGATGATCTCCTGAGAGCTTGGTCTGAACCAGAAGGCACCAGTATTGTCTGTCATATTTCTCAAGTGTATTCACTGCTTTTGGTAAACCCTGAGGACTGATTGCATCTAACAGAGAGGCAGCCTCTCCATTTGTTTTCTCATCTGTTCAAGATGGACCTAACAAAGGGAAGAGGAATCCTAATAAAGAAATGTTATGAGGTGCAATTCAAATACGAAACAGAAGATTATTATTTTTTTGCTGTATTGATCCCAAGTTTACACTGCCAATACTGATCACACTACTGGATTTTAAATAACACAACAAGATTAATGTGGCAGGAGGCTGACCTTAACAAGAAGTCTGGAACCTGATTCAAACAAGTCTGGCTCGTTTGCCCCACCTAGTGGTTCAATTGATTACATGTTATTGAACAATACATGCCAAATTGATCTCTGATTGATTAATGCTGGTTTTCTTTCAATATTAGAATGGCATTGAGTGTTAAAATTTTCTGTATTCCAATCTATGAAGATTGAAAATATAAATTAACCTGTTTCTTTTCTCTTAGTTTTTGAGGGTGACTGGAGTTCAGTGTATCTTTAATGTACTCACAGTAATGAATCCGAGGTGGCAATACATCTGATTCTGGTTCACTCTAGCTTTGGATAAATTGCAAGAAGACTTCCAACTTTCCTAAACTTTGAAAGTCTGAGTTGGCACTTATAGAAAAGGGAATAGAAACAGGTATGAGGCTGAAGTTGAAAATGTCCCCTGCACTTGCACATCAGTGTCAGCAAAGTATGATAGTACAATTTTAAAGTTGTATATTTGTAAAGCTTAAGTTTAGCATGGAAAACAAGACTAGAAAAACTACTCACCTTGAAGCAAATAAAGTTAAGATTTGCCAGAGCTGTTCAAAATTAGATGGTTTTATTAAGGGTAAATGAGAATGTGTCTGGTAGTACTGGAGGAAACAAGGTTAAGGTACAAGCAGAAGAACTGGGCAGTAATCAATTTGCTGTCTGTCCATGATAAAAATTAATTCCAGGTCAACTCCAGTTCTTTTCACCAATGTCTTATTTCTGTATAGGATCACTTTGCTAATGACAAGAATCATTAAACAAGAAGTGTTTCAGTGTTCTCTCAACTAAATTTGTGCAGCTTGAGTCACTGTACTATAATGTTCATGGCCCACATCACAAACCATTCCTGTGTGTGTCCTGCATCATGGTTTCATCTGAAAATGTGATGAGAGTCATTAATGAGTGTCTGGAGTCTTTATTAGCCAGTCTGTTGAAGGTAACCCGGGTATACATGATAATGATACAAGATGCCAAAATGGGATATTTTCTCATATCAGCTAAATTCATATTTTGTGTAATTTTGAAATAATGTAAAGGCATTAAACAACTCAGCTACATTTTCTAAATTCTAATGTTGCCCCATAAAAAGTTCATCTCTCACTAATAAATAATATAGCTTCTCATTGTGCTATATGTTTTTACCTCAGTGAAGCTACATGGTTGACCACACTTGATCCAATGATGAGCTCCTTACCCATATATACTTATTAGCAATTTAAACAAGTCTTCATATTATACATGACAAACTGTGTGTTCTGTTGTGCCATTGTATTAATAGGGTGTTGTCATTATGCACTGTTTCTGTTTTTAACAGGAACACCATGCAGAAATATTCATGACCAGACTTGTTGCTATGGAGTTGAGTAGTGCTGGCAGTCTGTTGTGTACTTCACTCCCTGGCTCAGGCTTTTTCATATTTTAAAATGTGCTACTTTTAAGATCTAAAATATAAATTTTCAGATCTTTTTTAGTTTCTTTTTCCTTATGTAGAATTCAGTTTGTTTTTTGTTTTAAAATCTGGGTTTGTATTTTCTATCTTCGTATTGCTTTAACACCACCTGCCTGCTGACTTAATGTGAACAGCTGGATCCAAGCAGATTTACCCTTTGTGCTCACCTCTCTCTCCTCTCTTGGTTCAGGAAAGATTAGAAACTCAATTGTCTGGAGTCTCAATGTGGTTCTGCATTTTTGTGTTATTACTGGAACAGTATGGTTCAGTTGCAATGAAGAGAGACATCATCAAACCTGATTGTTCTTAATGTTTGCCCTAAGTCTCTCCATTACTACTGGCATTCACATACAGAAAACATCACTGTTCATGAAGACTTCCAGATTCCAACTGTATTGTTTGTGATTCCATGAACCTTGTGTAGCTCAAATTGGAATTCAGCCAAGGATTCTGAAATGCAACTTTAATATCCTTAACAGTGCTGTACAACTGTGTATTTGAATAATACTGATTAGCATGACTCACTGGAATTCTGCAGTTTCTCTTGAACTCCAAGTATAAATGTACTAAAAATAGAGAATAAGATGGGGCAGGTGTCCTACATATTTCAGATTTTTTAGTTTTTAATTTTTACATACTATTTATAAGTACTTAACGAAACCACCCAAATTAAGATTCTGAATGTTTGCCTGGAGGTAGATAAATTGATTGCACTTTACTCCTTTCCTCTGCAGTGTGTTTTTTTCTTTCCCAGTGTCAAGCGAGGTCGGTTCCATGTTTCTTCTCTGGCAGGCCTACTTTGCTTGATCTGAAGACCATCACGCTCATGGTGCAAGATGACCCACCTTGCATCACACCAATGAGCTGGTGGGAAGTTTTCTGTCTGTCTGAGCCACAGGAATAATAGAAGCAACTGCACAGAAGGGAAGCATAGCACACATCCTGTCAATGTAAACTGAAACTACAATAATCCCAGTTCCCAGTCATGGTCTTGGGTGTTGTACACACACGTATTTATTAATCTGAATACCTTTTACGTACGATGAGGATTTTGGTCTGCATTGATTAAGGCAGTCATTTCTGGAACCTCACTGCTCATTAGTGTGGAAAAGGAATTGTTGCAAACCTTAATTCTTCCAACTACCTTAGATGTTACCCTAACTGATTGGCTTCCGTGATTGGGTAAATGAGTTCATCCTGTTCACCTCTATCTTGATAAATTTCTCCAATACTGCATCTATTAATCTCCCCTTAAATACTTTTTTCCATTCCTAGTAACATTCTTCTCTATCTCCTCTCTGCCCTCTAGTGTTACTACATCTTTATTATAATGCCACACTTAGCTTTGTAGAAAGCCTTGCAAGATTTTTTTGTAATTTAAGTACCTCCCCAACCTTTCGTTTACTGTCTTGGCTAATAAAGGTACCTCTTGATTCTCCCTGAATGACTTTTACTCTTGTGGATCTCAGTGCATGTACCCCAGTGTCGTGTGTCTACTATTTACTGCAAGCCAAATGCATTTCTTCACACCACTACACAGAAAAGTTGCTGGTGAACGCAGCAGGCCAGGATAGGAAGAGGTACAGTCGACGTTTCGGGCCGCGACCCTTCGACAGGACACACCACTAGTTTGAATTCAATTTGCATCGTTTCTGCCCATTCCACTAGTTCATTGATTTTTTTTCCTCACTGTTCAAGTACACAGCTAATTATGATATTGGCTGAAAACTTTGTATTCAGTGTTTCTACATTAGTGCCTATTGTTCAAACGATTTTATACCACAAGGAGTAAGGGACCAAGCTTTTGTCCATTGATCATTGCCTTTAGCTTCCTGCCCTCCGATTAAATTTTACCCTGGATTTTACTTTTCTAATCAGAAAGTTTGGCAAATGACTTGAAACTCAACTATCACTCGTCAGCGTCTTTGATACATCCTCGAAAAGATGTCAGTCGTTCGTTTTAGAATTGTCAACAACTCGTTCTGCTTCCTCTTGATTAACCTGTCAGGGGTTCCCAACCTGGGGTCCGTGGACCCCTCGTTATTGGTAGGGGACTGTGGCATTAAAAAAAAATGTTGGGAACCCCTGGCCTCGATTCTAGGATCACATTCTTGTCCTAAGCTTTTGAATAAGAGTGCTGCCACTGAGCTGCAGTTGATGATTTTCTGTTAGTCACTTACATGCTGACTCTTCCTACTAAGATGTACTTTTACTATCCGCTTTAAATATTTAGTTGTGTTGCCGTTGAATTTCATCATTGATTTACCCACCAATTTTCTTTACGTTAATTCACTCAGTCTAGCCCTTTCTCTTTTGGAAGCAGCGATCGTACATTAACTTCTTTGCAAGTCCTCCAGCCTCTCAAAGGTTTTGGAAAGAAGACTAAAAATGGTAATTCTTCTCAGCCTGCAATACATTTTCTCTGAGCTGGCATTTATCCTTTTTAAAGATAATAAGCACTTAAATGATACTCCCATATGTACATTCTATCTCCCCAAATATTTCCAATACAAAAGGGTTTGTATTTTTTTAAAACCAAGCATGCATGTTCTGATTTGACATTTGCACTCTGTTCTAGGTTTCTGTTGGTCTGTCTTCTCCTCTCTGTATTTATAAAGCTTTTTTTGATTTTACCTGGGCTTTCTGCCGTATCGAGCGCAAGTTATTAGACCAAGGGAGCAGCCTTTATCTTTGCTGCAGCCTATCTTAAGCACTACTCAATGCAGGGATCCAGGTTTTGGAGTTAGTTTTCCCCCCCCCCCACCCAGTGGTAACATTCGCTCTGTGATTGCCTTTCATGGTAATAGGAACAATGTTAATATTTGCCTTGTATAGCAACCATTTCTAATTAGTTCAGATCTCTGCCAACTCCAAAAACAGTTTTGAAGGATTTATTGAGAAGTGCACTTTGATCTGCCAATTTCATTATTTATGTGTACCAGCTTCATACTACCTTTTATTCTGTTTAATGCTGTTGGCAACTTGATATGCCACGCAGTTATATGGTATAGAAACAGGCCATTGGTCCACAACATCTTTGCCGATCATCATGTCTATCTGTACTAATCTCATTTGCACATTCAGTACCTGTCCAGATGTGTCTGTCACTCTTACTCTTCCAAATGTTCAATGAAAACATTTGTGTGTAAATTGCTGTGACTGTGTTAAGTTTTGGTGTGATACGGAAAACTCAAATGCTGTTAAAGTGAAGGAATACAAATCCATTTTAACCTGTTCTTCTTTTTGCCAGTATTGTAACTTTGTAAATTGAGTTAAGTGTAGAACTTTCGGTTTGGGCAGTTTCATTTGAGACTGCTCACCTTCTTCAAGATTTTATTAAAATAAGGAAAATTGAGTAGACCATAGCACTTCCAATCTTGATGCTATAGATGACAAGTGGTATGTTAAAGGGAAATGTTAACTTGCATCACAAGACCCAAGGAGTTTTTTCATCTAGTGTAATAATTAGGAAAATGGCAAATCCAATTTTATTAATTTCTAATCTGATTCTTTAGTACCCAAATTCGATCATGGAGCAGATTTTATAAAGAAATTAAAATTTGAGGCAGGGAAAGATATAGACAGTGATAAGTTTCACCTAAAGTGCTAATCAGGCATTGCAGAGGTTTCAATGCAAGTAGAAAATAAGGAGTGATGATTTTCTTCTCAATTGCGTCCCGGTTTTTTCCTGAAAACCTACCAAAAGCTATGACTTGTGCTTGGATAGATTTCTGAAGTGCCAGCATTAGTCGTCTTATTTTTGGATGCTGCTTTTAACTATTTGATGATATTATTGCATTAATCTGGCACTCATAGAAAATGAGTAATATTGGGATTGTCCTTTCGAAGTGCTACTTCGGGCAAGATGGGCAAAATGGCTTCCTTCAGTGCTGGATCAATTTTATCTCCTTAGCCAAGGGTTGCTGTCTTAAAGTTTAACTATGTGTAGAAATAATGTTGTAGCAATTGACAATAAGATTTAACATGCACTTCAGTCCAGCGATAAACAGAAGCAAAAATAGTTTTGAATTCGATTCTAGGTAGTTCATGAGCTCTGATCTTTGATTTTTTCCCTTTGAGGTTTGTGTTTTCAAGTTTAAAACTTGGGATGCAAACAGCAAATTACATTAGACCGTGGGATTGTCAAACGTGCGTTTTTTGTCTGTGTCTCTCTGCGTCTGCGACTCTGTACCTCTCTTCCCGTCTCCCTCCCTCCCCCGCGCAGTCTGAAGCTAAACTCAAAAAAAACAAGATGCCCCTTTTAACAGTGAATCTATCAATTGAGCCATTCACACAGCCTGGTTGGGGTTGGGGGAGAAAAACAGAAAATGTGCTGTATCATTCAGGAAAAATAAATGGTTAAATTTAGAACTATGATTTAATGCACATGCTGCAGTCTTCTTGACAGGAAAGAAACCGGGTGTTAATGCAAAGATTAAAAAATGCTAATGGAAGTTTTAAGCAAACCGTGGAGGATTTTCTTTTGCAAGAGACATCCTGCTGATTGAATGGGCAATGTTTAATTGCAGACAGGTGGGATCTTTGTAGGTGATTGATCTACATAACTGGGGTGAGGCGAAGGAGTAAGGAGCAGTGTTTTCGCCCCATCTCCAACTATGACAATCATAGAGCATAGGTTAATGCTAGAGCAGTTAAATGTCATGTCTGGTTAATTAATGAAAATAGGACAAGGCCAACCTCGGTGATTATTACATCCAACTGGAATTGAGTCCATTGTAACAGACGTGCTTGTAGATTATAGCTTTCTAACCTAATTTATCCAATTGAAATGAAGTTCAGTGATCACAAGAATTTCTTTATCCTGCAGCATTGTTCAGAGCTGTAGAATTCATGATCTTACTCGACATTCATTATTCTCCTTCCCAAGTCTGTTCCTTGATTATACGTTCTGCTGTTTTACTTGATACATATTTGTAGATACTGCTGTCTCTTTGAGTGACCCATTTTAATGAATCCAGTTCAGGCTGTGACGTCTCCCAAAAGCCATTTTATGTGTCTATAGAATTGGACACTGATAACACAGCAGGTTTCTGAGTGTATGTTTAAAAATAAATAAAATTCAGCTAATAATAAAACTAACTTTTTAGTGTAAAATGTGATTCTTGTTTTGCAATTGTCTGATCTTGTCTGTCTGCAGCTGTGTCTCTGGAACTTGTAACAGGGTGAATTGCTGCCCTGGTGTGACATGTTCATTATTCATGCAAATCGGGACTCTTGTGTTTAGTTTTCTATAACTCCATTAATTTTGTTTAACTATCTGTGTAATAGTCAGTCTGGGAAGCTCACCAACATTTCTGTTTAAATTCACTCCAAAGATCCTGTTTGTCCAGTGACTTCAGTGATTTCATTAACTGATAAGTAAGCTACATGTTAAAAAGCACATTTTTTTTGTTGTTACAAATCCTCTGGACCATGCAGCACCTTAGCCTGGACAGTTAGAACTAGAGCAGAATTTTGCCACTTGGCCCATTGAGTCTGTTCCACCCATTCCATCATGGCTGATTTATTATCCCTCCTTAAACCCATTCTCCTGCCTTCTCCCCATATCTTTTGGTGCCTAGACTAATCAAGAACCTATCAACCTCTGCTTTAAATATACTCAATGATTTGGCCTCCACAGCAGTCTGTGACAATGAATTCCATAGACTTACCACCCTCTGATGAAAGAAATTCCTTTTCATCTCTGTTCTAAATGGACATCCTTCTATTCTGAGCTGTGCCCTCTGGTCCTAGACTCACCTGGTATTGGAAACATCCTCTCCACATCCACTCTATCTAGGCCTTGATTACAATGAGATCTCACTCCCCCCTCCCCCCCCCCCCCCAATTCTAAACTCCAGTGAATACAGGCCCAGAGCCAACAAATGCTTCTCATAAATTAATCCATTTATTCCTGGAATCATTCTCATGAATCTCTGGACCCCTTCCAATACCAGTGCATCTTTTCTTGAATAAGGGGCTCAAACACTGCTCACAATACCCCTACTGTGGATTGACCAATGTCTTATAAAGACTCAACATTACATCCTTGCTTTTATATTCTAGTCATCTCAAAATGAATGCTAATAATTGCATTTGCAATCCTTGCCTCCTCCTCCTCAACCTGCAAATTGATGTTTAGAGAATCTTGCACAAAGATTCCCAAGTCCCTTTGCACTTATGATTTTTAAGTGTTCTGCCTGTTTATAAAATAGTCTGTGCTTTTGTTCCTTCTACCAAAGTGTATGACCATATACTTCCCTGTACTACATTCCATCTACCACTTCTTTGCCCATTCTCCTAATCTGTCTTAAACCCTTCTGCTGACTCCCTGCTTCCTCAACACTCCCTGCCCCTCTACCTACCTTTGTATCATCTGCAAGCTTGGCCATAAAGCCACCAATTCTGACATCCAAGTCATTAAGATATAATGTGAAAAGAAGTGGTCCCAATACTGGCCCCTGCAGAACACCACTCATTACCAGTGGCCAACCAGAATAGACTCCTTTTATTCCGACTCTGCCTCCTGCTAGCAAATCTTTTATCAAATCTAGTATTTTTCCTGTAATACCTTGAGTTCTCATCTTGTTAAGAAGCCGCATGTGTGGCACCTTGTCAAAGGCCTTCTGAAAATCCAAGTAAACGACATCCACTGACTCTCCTTTGTCTATCTTGCCTATTATTTCCTCAAAGAATTCAAACAGATTTGTCAGGTAAGATTTCCCCTTGAGAAAACCATGCTGATTTTGGCCTAATATATCATACACTTCCAAGTACCCAAAACCTCATCCTCAATAGTAGACAACAACAACTTCCCAACAACTTGCATCAGGCTAACTGGTCTATAATTTCTTCTGCCTCCCTTCATTCTTAAGGAATGGAGTGACATTTGAAATTTTCCAGTCTTCTGGAGTCATTCCAGAATCTAGTGTTTCTTCTAATACCTCCACACTCTCTTCAGTTACTTCTTTCAGAACCTTGAGGTTTAGGCTATCTGGTCCAGGTGACTTTACTTACCTTCAGAAATTACCAAGCACTTTCTCCTTTGTAATAGCAACTACACTCGCCTCTCTCCCCTGCACCCCCCCCCCCAACTCTTTCAAGCTTATGTCATACTGCTAGTGTCTTCCACATTGAAAACTGATGCAAAATACTTAAGTCTGTCTGGTGTTTCTTTGTTTCCCCCCACCCACCTCTTTACTACTACAACATCATTTTCCAATGGTCTGATATCCATTCCTGCCATTCTTTTACTCTTTTTATACATGTGAAAAAACTTTTGGTATCCTCTTTGATATTATAGGCTAGCTTACCTTCATATTTCATCTTTTCTCTTATGGCTTTTTTTAGTTGCATTCTGTTGGTTTTTAAAAGCTTCCCAATTCTCAAACTTCCCACTTTTTTTTTTTTTTTTTTGCTTTTATGCTGTCATTGTTAGCCATGGTTGCCTCATCCTCCCTTTAGAATACAACTACATCTTTGGGATATATCTCTCCCCTGCCTTCTGAATTGCCACTATAAGCTCCAGCCATTGCTGCTCTGCCATCATCCTTGCTAGTGTCCCCTTCCAATCAACTTTGCCCAGCTCCACTCTCAAGCCTCTGTAATTCCTTTTACTCTACTGTAATACTGATACATCTGACCTCCTTCTTAAACTTATGGGTGAATTCTATCATATTATGATCACTGGCTCCTAAGGGTTCCTTTACTTTAAGCTCCCTAATCAAATCTGGTTCATTACACAACACCCAATTCAGAATTGCCTTTCCCCTAGTGGACTTAACCAGAAGCTGCTCTAAAAAGCCATCTTGTAGGCATTCTACAAATACATTCTTGTGATCTAGCATCAATCTGATTTTTCCTATCTACCTGCATGACTACCATAATATCCCCTGTGACCATAGCATTGCCCTTACTACATGCCTTTTTTATCTCGTGGTGTAAAGTAGCCACATCCTAGTTACCCTAGTTACAGTTCAGAGGTCTCTATATAACTCCCATCAGGGTCTTGTGTTCCACATGGATTTTACATCTTCCAATCCTATGTCACCTCTTTCAATGGATTTGGTTTCACTTTTTACCAACAGAGCCACTCTACACCTCTGTCTGTCTGCATGTCCTTTTGACGCAATGTGTACCATTAGATGTTAAGCTCCCAACAATCGTCATTTTTCAGTCATAACTTGGAGTTGCCCATAACATTATACCCTACTATCTCTAACTGTGCTAGAAGATCACCTACCTTTTCCGTGTACAGTGTGCATTCAAACCTTTCTTTCATCTGTTCATCGGCCTTTTTGATTTTGCCCCTCTGTTACACTTCAACTCATCCCATGATGGCAATTTTGCTCTATCATCTGCCTGTCCCTCCTCGGAGTCTCACTACACACTGCATCAACTTGTATACCAACTACCCCATCCTCAGCCCTTGCACTTCAGTTCCCAACAGTTTAAACCTCCTCAACTGCTCTAGCAAACCTGTCCACAAGGATATTGGTCACACTCGGGTTCAGGTGTAACCTGTCCTTTTTGTACAGGTCATACCTTGAAGAGATCCCAATGATCAACAAATCTGAACCCCTGCTCCCTGTACCACTACCTAAGCCTTAGCTGTATTTTCATCCTATTCCTGCCCTGACTAACATGGGAATTAGACAGCGATTACTACCTTGGAGGTCCTGCTCTTCAGCCTCTTCCCTAACTCCTTATACTCACTACACAGGACTTCTTCCCCCTTTCTACCCATGTCATTGGTGCCAACCTCTGACCCTTGAGAATCTTCTGCAGCTGCTCTGAAACGTCATGGACTCTAGCACCTGGGAAGCAACACACCATCCTGTATTTAACTAGAGAGTGTTGAATCTGTGGAATTCTCTGTCCCAGGCAGCTGTGGAAGCCAAGTCTTTATGTATACTTAAGGCGTGCAGTTGATAGATTCTTGATTGGTCAGGACATGAAGGGATTCAGGGAGAAGGCAGGTGATTAGGGCTGAGAGGAAAAATGGATCAGCCATGATGAAGTGGCGGAGCAGACTCGATGGGCCAAATGGCCTAATTCTGCTCCTGTATCTTATGGTCTTAAGATCAATGCTGAAGTTGAAGTAGCATTGAGATTTATGGGATTGTGAAGAGACCAACTTTATAAAAAAAAAAAGACAAATATTACTTAAAACTGATTACGAATCTAGGATGATAGTTTGAAATAGTTTTGAGATGTGTTGAGTCCAAGTTATTTATAAGATGCAGCACAGAACAGGCCCTTTGAGCCACGCCACCCAGCAATCCTCTGATTTAACCCGAGCCTAATCACAGGACAATTTACAATGACCAATTAACCTACCAACTGGTGGGTCTTTGGACTGTGGGAGGAAACCAGAGCACCTGGAGGAAACCCACGCGGTCATGGGGAGAACGAACAAATTCCTTACAGGTAACACCAGGAATTGATTCCAGGTCGCAGGTACTGTAAAGCATTGTGCTAAAATAGTTTGTCAAAATCGGCTTCAGGAAATGTATTTCTTTTAATCTGTAGATACACTTATGAAGATTTGACTGAGAAAGGGAATCTTGCAACCTCATTGTGTTTATTTATTTGAAGTATCAGAATTGTTTGTAGCATTCCTCACTGATGATACAAGGCAAAGGAACTGGTAATGGAGTCACAGAAGGAAAATAAAGTGCAACCTTAAGCAAAAAACAAGTATCATAAGGGTCCTGAGATTCTTTCAGTGTATACTGAAGTATCCCACTGTTTGTTCAGTGATTTAGAGAGTCGCGCCACTTTATGGTGACTATACTGTTGATCTAATACTGTATATTTATGTAACTATCTATACTATTCACATTGATTTATTGTTAAATCAATATTGTTTCAGAACAGTTTACACGTGGCCAAGTGGTTAAGGCATTGGACTAGCGACCTGAAGGTCGTGAGTTCGAGCCCCAGTCGAGGCAACGTGTTGTATCCTTGAGCAAGGCACTTAATCACACATTGCTCTGCGACAACACTGGTGCCAAGCTGTATGGGTCCTAATGTCCTTCCCTTGGACAACATTGGTGTCATGGAGAGGGGAGACTTGCAGCATAGGCAACTGCTGATCTTCCATACAACCTTGCCCAGGCCTGCGCCCTGGAGAATGAAGACTTTTCAGGCACAGATCCATGGTCTCGCAAGACTAACGGATGCCTTTATTGTTTCAGACAGCAAATCATAAACATGAGAAAGTCTGCAGATGCTGGAAATCCAAAGAAACACACACAGACAGTACTGGATGAACTCAGCAGGTGAGGCAGCATCTATGGAGAGGAATAGATGGCGTTTCGGGCCGAGATCCTTTTCCAGGACAGAAGGAAGGGGAAGACGTCAGTCCACGGCTGCCTCTTGTGCCAAGATGAGGCCGCCTTCAGGGCGGAGGAGCAACACCTTGCATTCTGACTGGGTACTCTTCAACCTGATGGCATGACCATCGATTTCTCCTTCCGGTAAACATTTTCTCTTCCCCCCCCCCCCCCCACCCACCTTCCTCTATTCCCTACTCTGACCTTTTACTTCTCACCTGCCCATTACTTCCCCCTGCGACCCCTCCTCCCTCCCTTTCTCCTATGGTCCACTCTCCACTCCTATCAGATTCCATCTTCTTCAGCCCTTGACCTTTCCCACCCACCTGGCTCCACCTATCACCTTCCAGATAGCCTGCTTCCTCTCTGCACCCCTCCCCCACCTTTTTATTCTGGCAACTTCCTTCTTCCTTGTTTTGTTACATCCGACATTGCTAATAGAGTAATTACTTCCATAAGGCAATAAGATATAGGAGCAGAAGTAGGCTATTCAGCCCATCGAGTCTCCTCTGCCATTCAATCATGGGCTGATCCAATTCTTCCAGTCATCCCCACTCCCCTGCCTTCTCCCCATACTCTTTGATGCCCTGGCTAATCAAAAACCTGTCTATCTCTGCCTTAAATACACCCAATGACTTGGCCTCCACAGCTGCTCGTGGCAACAAATTCCACACATTTACCACCCTCTGACCAAAGTAATTTCTTCACATCTCTGTTCTAAATGGACATCCTTCAATCCTGAAGTTGTGCCCTCTTGTCTTAGGCTCCCCTACCATGGGAAATAACTTTGCCATATCTAATCTGTTCAGGCCTTTTAACATTTGAAATGTTTCTATGAGATCCCCCCTCAATCTCCTGAACTCCAGGGAATACAGCCCAAAGCCTGCCAGACGTTCCTCATACGGTAACCCTTTCATTCCTGGAATCATTCTCATGAATCTTCTCTGAACCCTCTCCAACGTCTGTATATCCTTTCTAAAATAAGGAGCTGAAAATTGCACACAATACTCCAAGTGTGGTCTCACGAGTGCCTCACAAAGCCTCAACGACACATCCCTAATCTTGCATTCTATACCTCTAGAAATGAATGCCAACATTGGATTCACCTTCTTCACCACCGACTCAACCTGGAGGTTAGCCTTTAGGGTATCCTGCACAAGGACTCCCAAGTCCTTTTGCATCTCTGCATTTTGAATTCTCTCCCTGTCTAAATAATAGTCTGCCCATTTATTTCTTCCACCAAAGTGCATGACCATACACTTTGCAACATTGTATTTCATTTTCCACTTCTTTGCTCATTCCCCTAAACTATCTAAGTCTCTCTGCAGGCTCTCTGTTTCCTCAACACTAACCACTCCTCCACCTACCTTTGTATCATCGGCAAATTTAGCCACAAATCCACTCAATAGTCTTTATTTGTTTACCACTAATTTTGAAGTATGTTCATCGTCTACTGTGAATTATTAAATTTTGTTTGGTAAATTCTTGAGCTTCATACTATACACATCTGGGGGGGGCAGAGTCTCTTCACTGATCCTAGGAAACACTACTGTTGGCTTTTCTCTATTCTTATAGAGAAATGTCTCTTTTATTTAATATTCTCTGTACTTTGGCTAACGTACATCATGACCGATTTGTACATCTGTAAATCACTCGGGCTTTGCTGGCGTCTCCATAAATTTAACAGGCAAGTAGCCAGGTCAAAATGACCAGCTAAATCTGCAATTTGCCTGGGAGTTGAGAAGGTAAAGGGAACCCAGTCCTTATCACGCCAGGGCTATACTTTACTAAAATGTGATCAACATGTCAGTGTTGATCACATTTCTTGCAGTTTATGAAGAATCATTGGATATATTAAATGTTTTAGGCTGAGAGACCCCAACCCTAACCCTGTAACTTTAGGAAATGGGAAACATTGGAGTCATTTATTGATTTGGAAGACCACACAATTAACGTTTTCATCACTCCCAGGTGCTGTAAGCTGGATCACACTTCATCATTCACACTTGAAATGAGTTCGTGTTTTTCTGAAAGCAATCACCACAGAGAGTTTGCAGAGCAAATCAGGGTGAAATGGCACATTTATCTGGTGCTTGTTGAAGGATAAGATGTTGTTTAGGACACCAGAAAATCCTTTCTGTAGGACCACTCAAAAGACAGTATCTTCACAAGGCTGTTTCCCTTAATGTTAACAAAAGAGATAATTGTTGATTGCAGAAAGTGTTGGGGGGGGGGGGGGTGGCGGTGGTGGTATGTATGTTCCAGTCTACATCAACAGTGTTGAGGTTGAGAGCTTTAAGTTCCTTAATGTGACTATCACTAATTGCAATGTCACAGTCAAGAAAGCTCTACTCCTTCAGGAGGCCAAAGAAATTTGTCTTTTCCTGTCAACTCTTACCAATTTTTATCAATGCATCATAAAAAGCATTCTCTCTGGATGCATCACATCTGGCTCTGTAAGTGACCACAAGAACCTCAGGACAGTTGTGAATGCAGCTCAAAACGTCGCAGGAACCAGCTTCCCCTCTCGACTGTCTATACTTCTCACTGCGTTTGCCAAGCAGCTAGAGGACTCAATACCCCACCCATCACACCGTTGTCAGGTTCCTGAGTGCACTCTTGGCCTCTCAATCTACCTCGTTATGTTCTTGTACTTTTCTCGCTGTGCTGCACTCTCGCAACCTGCGCTGCACTCTATCAGTGGCTTTTACATGACGTTCTACATTGTTATTGTTTTACCTGATTCTAGATCCATACACTGTGTAACGATTTGATTTGTACAAGCACTATGCATGACAAGATTTTCACGGTTCACTCACTGGCCATTTTATTTGGTACAGGAGGTGACCACTTTGTGTATGATCTTGGCCTACTGCTGCTGCAGCTGGAGATTTTCTCCTGCACACCACTGTTGTAACGCATGGTTGTGAGTTACTGTCCTCTTCCTGTCAGCTTGAACCAGTCTGGCCAATCTCCTCTGACTTCTCTCATGATAGAGGAGGAGATGGCAGTTGAATGCGTGGCTGAGGAGTTGGTGCAGGGGGCAGGGTTTTAGATATTTGGATCATTGGGATCTCTTCTGGGGAAGGTGGGACCTGTACAGATTAGTTGGCTTGCACCTGAACTCGAGGGGGAGCAATATCCTTGCGGTTAAGTTTGCTAGCATGGTTTGGGAGGGTTTAAACTAATTTGCAAGGGGGATGGGACCCAGAGCGATAGAGCAGTGGAAGAAGTGCATGGAGTAAAGCCAGATCTAACATATAGAGAGGCTTTGAGGAAAGAGAAGCAGAATAAAGGGTGTAAAGACAGTAAGGTAGAAGGGCTAAAGTGTGTGTACTTCAAAGCGAGGAGCATCGGGGAAAAAGGTGATGAACTGAGAGCTTGGATACATACATGGAATTATGATGTAGTGGCCATTACAGAGACTTGGCTGGCACCAGGGCAGCAATGGATATAGGTGGAAGTCAGGAAAAGGAAGGGAGCAGTTACTCTATTGGGAGTATTCTATAGGCCCCCTGGTAGCAGCAGAGATACCGAGGAGCAGATTGGGAGGCAGATTTTTGGAAAGGTGCAAAAATAACAGGGTTGTTATCATGGGTGACTTTAATTTCCCTAATATTGATTGGCACCTGATTAGTTCCAAGGGTTTAGATGGGGCAGAGTTTATTAAGTGTGTCCAGGACAGATTCCTGTCACAATATGTTGGCAGGCTCACTAGGGGGAATGCCATACTAGATCTAGTATTAGGTAACGAACCGGGTCAGGTCACAGATCTCTCAGTGGGTGAGCATCTGGGGGACAGTGACCACCGCTCCCTGGCCTTTAGCATTATCATAGAAAAGGATAGAATCAGAGAGGACAGGAAAATTTTTAATTGGCGAAGGACAAATTATGAGGCTATAAGGCTCGAACTTGCGGGTGTGAATTGGGATGATGTTTTTGCAGGGAAATATACTATGGACATGTGGTCAATGTTTAGGGATCTCTTGCAGGATGTTAGGGATAAATTTGTCCCGGTGAGGAAGATAAAGAATGGTAGGGTGAAGGAACCATGGGTGACCAGTGAGGTGGAAAATCTAGTCAGGTGGAAGAAAGCAGCATACATGAGGTTTAGGAAGCAAGGATCAGATGGGTCTATTGAGGAGTATAGGGTAGCAAGAAAGGAGTTTAAGAAGGGGCTGAGGAGAGCAAGAAGGGGGCATGAGAAGGCCTTGGCGAGTCGGGTAAAGGAAAACCCCAAGGCATTCTTCAATTATGTGAAGAACAAAATGATGACAAGAGTGAAGGTAGGACCGATTAGAGATAAAGGTGGGAAGATGTGCCTGGAGACTGTGGACTAAGCGAGGTCCTCAATGAATACCTCTCTTCTGTATCCACCAATGAGAGGGAACTTGATGACGTTGAGGACAAAATGAGGTTGATGTTCTGGAGCATGTTGATATTGAGAGGAGGTGTTAGAGTTGTTAAAATATACTAGGATGGATAAGTCCCCAGGGCCTGACGGAATATTCCCCAGGCTGCTCCACAAGGTGAGAGAAGAGATTGCTGAGCCTCTGGCTAGGATCTTTATGTCCTCGTTGTCCATGGGAATGGTACCCGAGGATTGGAGGGAGGCAAATGTTGTTCCCTTGTTCAAAAAAGGCAGTAGGGATAGTCCGGGTAATTATAGACCAGTGAGCCTTATGTCTATGGTGGGAAAGCTGTTGGAAAAGATTCTTAGAGATAGGACCTATGGGCACTTAGGGAATCATGGTCTGATCAGGGACAGTCAGCATGGCTTTGTGAAGGGCAGATCACGTCTAACAAGCCTGATAGAGTTCTTTGAGGAGGTGACCAGGCATATAGATGAGGGTAGTGCAGTGGATGTGATCTACATGGATTTTAGTAAGGCATTTGACAAGGTTCCATACGGTAAGCTTATTCAGAAGGTCAGAAGGCATGAGATCTAGGGAAGTTTGGCCAGGTGGATTCAGAATTGGTTTGCCTGCAGAAAGCAGAGGGTCGTGGTGGAGGGAGTACATTCAGATTGGAGGGTTGTGACTAGTGGTGTCCCACAAGGATCGGTTCTGGGACCTCTACTTTTTGTGATTTTTTATTAATGACCTGGATGTGGGGGTAGAAGGGTGGGTTGGCAAGTTTGCAGACGACACAAAGGTTGGTGGTGTTGTGGATAGTGTAGAGGACTGTCAAAGATTGCAGAGAGACATTGATAGGATGCAGAAGTGGGCTGAGAAGAGGCAGATGGAGTTCAACCCGGAGAAGTGTGAGGTGGTACACTTTGGAAGGACAAACTCCAAGGCAGAGTACAAAGTAAATGGCAGGATTCTTGGTAGTGTGGAGGAGCTGAGGGATCTGGGGGTACATGTCCACAGATCCCTGAAAGTTGCCTCACAGGTAGATAGGGTAGTTAAGAAAGCTTATGGGGTGTTAGCTTTCATAAGTTGAGGGGTAGAGTTTAAGAGTTGCGAGGTAATGATGCAGCTCTATAAAACTCTGGACAGGCCACACTTGGAGTACTGGTTGCCTCACTATAGGAAGGATGTGGAAGCTTTGGAAAGGGTACAAAGGAGATTTACCAGGATGCTGCCTGGTTTAGAGTGATCAGAGATTAAGGGAGCTAGGGCTTTACTCTTTGGAGAGGAGGAGGATGAGAGGAGACATGATAAGAGGTATACAAGATATTAAGAGGAATAGATAGAGTGGACAGCCAACGCCTCTTCCCCAGGGCACCACTGCTCAATACAAGAGGACATGGCTTTAAGGTAAGGGGTGGGAAGTTCAAGGGGGATATTAGAGGAAGGTTTTTTACTCAGAGAGTGGTTGGTGCATGGAATGCACTGCCTGAGTCAGTGGTGGAGACAGATACACTAGTGAAATTTAAGAGACTACTAGACAGGTATATGGAGGAATTTAAGATGGGGGGTTATATGGGAGGCAGGGTTTAAGGGTTGGCACAACATTGTGGGCCAAATGGCCTGTACTGTGCTGTACTATTCTATGTTCTAGATGTTCTATTAACAAGGTGATTTCGAACACAGAACTCCGCTCACTGAATGAATTTTTTTTTTGCACCATTCTCTGTAAACACCAGAGACTGTTATGTGTGCAAATCCCAGATCAGCAATTTGCTAATCAAACCACCCTGTCTGGCATCAACAATCATTCCATGATTAAAAACACTTGAATGACATTTCTTCCCCATTCTGATGCTTGGTTGGAACAGCTGGACCACTTGACTGTCTGCATGCTGTTCTGCAGAGTTGCTGCACTTGATTGACTGAATCTATGTTTGCATTAATGAGCCGGTGTACCCAAAAAAAAAGTGGTCACTGAGTGCATGTGACAATAGTGAACCAATACCAACTATGTTAAGAGCTGGGATAATCCATCTCTCAGAAATACACTGAAGTATCAGCCTTTGTACATGCCTGAGTGGGGAACGGAGGTCTGGAAACCAGCTCCAATGCCTTCAACAGGAACACTGCAGATGCTGGAATTTCAAGCAACACACATCAAAGTTGCTGGTGAACGCAGCAGGCCAGGCAGCATCTCTAGGAAGAGGTACAGTCGACGTTTCAGGCCGAGACCCTTCGTCAGGACTAACTGAAGGAAGAGTTAGTAAGAGATTTGAAAGTGGGAGGGGGAGGGGGAGGGATGGAGCCAAGAGCTGGACAGGTGATTGGCAAAGGGGATATGAGAGGATCGTGGGACAGGAAGCCCAGGGAGAAGGAAAAGGGGGGTGGGGGAACCCAGAGGATGGGCAAGGGGTATAGTCAGAGGGACAGAGGGAGAAAAAGGAGAGTGAGAGAAAGAATGTGTGTATTTAAATAAATAACAGATCGGGTACGAGGGGGAGGTGGGGCATTAGCAGAAGTTTGAGAAGTCAATGTTCATGCCATCAGGTTGGAGGCTACCCAGACAGAATATAAGGTGTTGTTCCTCCAACCTGAGTGTGGCTTCATCTTTACAGTAGAGGAGGCCGTGGATAGACATGTCAGAATGGGAATGGGATGTGGAATTAAAATGTGTGGCCACTGGGAGACCCTGCTTTCTCTGGCGGACAGAGCGTAGGTGTTCAGCAAAGCGGTCTCCCAGTCTGCGTCGCGTCTTGCCAATATATAAAAGGCCACATCGGGAGCACCGGATGCAGTATATCACCCCAGCCGACTCTCAGGTGAAGTGTTGCCTCACCTGGAAGGACTGTCTGGGGCCCTGAATGGTGGTAAGGGAGGAAGTGTAAGGGCATATGTAGCACTTGTTCCACTTATAAGGATAAGTGCCAGGAGGGAGATCAGTGGGGAGGGATGGGGGGGACGAATGGGGGGAGGGAAAGATGTGCTTAGTGGTGGGATCCCGTTGGAGGTGGCGGAAGTTACGGAGGATTATATGTTGGACCCAGAGGCTGGTGGGGTGGTAGGTGAGGACCAGGGGAACCCTATTCCTAGTGGGGTGGCGGGAGGATGGAGTGAGAGCAGATGTGCGTGAAATGGAGGAGATGCGTTTGAGAGCAGAGTTGATGGTGGAGGAAGGGAAGCCCCTTTCTTTAAAAAAGGAGGACATCTCCTTCGTCCTGGAATGAAAAGCCTCATCCTGAGAGCAGATGCGGCGGAGACGGAGGAATTGCGAGAAGTTCAATGCCTTGTAAAGTTTCTCATCCAACAGCTAAAGCCAATACTATAAATACCCCCAGGTAACAGCAACTTGCTCTGAATGTAGGAATATAGTATTGAACAGGCGGCACAAATATAAGGTAAGTGTAAATTATCAAGTTTAATACATTTTTAAAACAATTAGAGCACAAGTAATTGTTTTCATGTGGGCAATCATAACACTGATAGATTGTTGGAAGAAGATCTAATTAAAGAGTAAAATTTAATTAAGAATTGAGCAAAAACTGGATGTTACCAAATTTGTACCAAATTTTTATTTATTGCCACAGAGTGGAGTAAATTTGTGAATGCGTCTGTAACAGGATTTGGGCACTCCTTACCTCACCCTGACGTCACTTCAGATTTTGTTCTAGCAACATCCCTGTCGATGGGCTGTCCTGTAAAATGACTGTCTCTGCGATTTATTGAGAAAACCTAGGGAATGAAATTGGGCTGCCTTCTACTGCGAGAGAGGAGATTTGCACACGTTCTTCAAGGCTGATTTATACTTGTGCATCAAATATATGCCGTAGGTACGGCGTCGCCGCGAACCCTACGCCATAGTCTAACGCACACCTCTCCCAAAATGTAACTACGTGTCACGGCAACGCAGACCGAAACAACTGTGATTGGTCCGCTTGGTAGCATCGCATTTCCTCCTACGCTGCAATAGCTTCCCATTGGGCGACTGAAGGGCAGGGAAGGAACTCTGGCTGCAATGCTTTCCATAAAGCTTTACAGACCTCCGAAATTATGGAGGACACATTTCGCTTTTACGAAAAAAGATGCTCGCTTTAAACTTGTTTACCCCGGGAAAGACTACCATGAGCATGAAGCCTTGCGCGGGCAGGTGTGTGCGCATGCGCGACGTGCCGATTTTTTTTTCGACAAATCGACCTTGGCTCAAAATTCTCGATTCTGTCAAGTGATACTACACTGTACATACAGAAAATTCACCCTCCTTCACTGTTTAAAGTTTGAGTTTCTTCGTGTTGAGTTTCAACATGAAGAATCTCAACACAATGGCATAGAAACCCCACCGCCAACTAGCGTTTTGGCAGTGAATTGCAGAGCGACGCAGACACACCAATGCACAAGTACAAATGCTCAACGGTGGAGCCCACTTGCGTAGGCTACAGCGTAAGCTAGTACGCACAAGTATAAATCAGCCTTCACTCGTGACACTTCGATAATTAGCCTGGACCTTAGCAGGGATTCTGTACCGTTCCTCCTCTTGCTCTCCAATGACAACATGAGGGAATGTTGTTCAAAGATATTGCCACGCCAGAGCATTGAGATGTTGCTACATGATTGGCTGATTAGATATTTGCATTAGCGAGCCGGTGTACCTATTAAAGTGACCACTGAGGAAATGAGGAGAACTAGACGACTAAAACATCTGCAGTGGTTAGTGAACTACCCTTTTACAAACTTATTCCTTTAACTTCTGCCCTCAGTTTGCATACAGCCCACTGCAACATTCTTGGCATGAGATTGGCTTTTGGAAGGGCAAACTCTGCCCTGGTTTGAAACATGTCGGCAAATGTTCAACAAAACATACAGAAAAAATGTATTTTTAAGATTTAAAATTGTAAAAATGCTTGTAAACAATTAAAACTCTTAACCATGTCACTGCTGAAGGGCAGATTTGCGTAAGATTCACCGTAATTTTACATGCTTGGAGGAAAAATAAATTTGGATTCAATTGGTTACCCCCTCCTCTCAGCTGGCCTGCCTGTGTCACCGGCCGTTCCCTTACTGTAGGTGACCAATCCCAAGCCACCAATAACACCGTATGGAAGATCGTAATGCAGTAGAGCACAGCTGTTCAGTAGCTCCCGTACAACCACCCAACTGGGAGCTCTGCACAGCAAAGAAAATGTCAAGTGATGATGTTTGACTGTCCCTTGTGCTATGTACTGCCAAAGAAAGAAGATAAGGTTGCTGAAAGCTCCCTCTCAAGGACAGGAACTTGGCACTGTTGCAGTTACATGTCAATTTGCGATCATTCCAAACTGAGATGCCAAGATTGAATGCAAGTCTGCTCTGAGTTGGATGGGATTGTAAGGAGGTGGGCCATGACATTATTGGCTTCCATGCTCTAGGACTGAGAGGTGGGATTGAGGATGGACAGTGCAAGGGATGGTAACCTTCTGTCTCCCTTGCTCCCGATGTGGGTCCTGCCAGGTGGCAGCTGAGGGTAGCTGTTACATAGCAAGGGACAGGGACAGGATTTGGGAAAGGGAGAACTACCGAAGGCAAGACTCTCCTTTCCTGACAACTCCAGCAGTAACATGACTTACAGTAGGAAGCTTTCTTTCTCCAGACTTAACAGAACCCAGGTCCCTCTCACAACTCCTCTTTGGGTACACTCGGTAGCTGGAAGGAGCTCAGGATGTTCTGCCGCTTCTGAAACTCTGCCTTCTTGGCCGAGCTCATCTTGCTCTCCTCCAGCAGTTTGCCAATCCGCGCAATCTCTGAGCTCACAAACGAGTCACCTTGCGCCAAGACCTTGCTCATAATTTTGGAGTACTGTTCTGCCAACTTCTGCTCGGACTCCGGCAGCTTCCCTATCATGTTCTTCACCTTCTCCATGATCTTCTGCCGTTCTTCTTCACTGCTTGTGCCGCTGAACTCCTGGGCAAGGAAATCGTATTCCTCCAGGCAGCCCAGCATCCCGACCCACACACCTTTAGTTTTCAACCACTGCTGAATGTTTTCCTGTTTAATCTCCCCAGCGTACCGGGCTGGATTCTCCAAATCCCCGTTACTGAACAGCAAGTAGACAGGATAGTCATCTTTTTCCACATTATATTTCACACCAAGCTCTGCATTTTCCTTTTCACCATAATCTGTACAGAAAAAAGTTTTTAAAATGTAAAATTAGATCAATATCTTGCAGAATAACTTTTTGACTAATATTTTATCATCAGAATTTGTCATTCTGTGTCTTTGCCTCTTTTTGCACCATATTCTCCCCTCATTTCACACACAAGACCTTCCAGACTAGCCAATGAACACCCCTTTGCTATCTTATATTTGTAACCACACTTTAAAAAAGGGTACCAACTGAATGAGCGACCGTTTGGTATTTCTTAATTAAGAATGCAGAAAGGTTTGATGTTGTGGTGTTTGCTGAGCCTGGCAATTAATGAGCTTACAGACTTTTCATCACCAGTCAAGGTCACTTCCTCAGTGCGCAGTTGTTGGTGTTTCTCTGTGGGCACACTCGCATTCCGGAAAGCACCAACAACTGCGCACCGAGGATGTCATCGACTGGTGATGAAACGTCTCCGAGCTAATTGCCAAGCTCGGCGAATATCAAACGCCTCATCTCGATACTCACCGCCATCCTAAATGCAGGAAGAATTGTGTAAAATTCTAATTAAAAAAAAAAAAAATCCCTTGCATTATAGCAGGAACCCCCACCCCCACCCCTCAAATATCTTCTCCCACCTTGAATAGAAAATAGGGAAAAGTTGTATGCTATTCTTCAGGAAATTGCTTTTTTGCTCCGAACCTGTTTTTCTGATGTGGCTTCCTAACTGTGCTGCTGCCTCCCTAGTATTGGAGAACCAAGTATTGACATCTCTCCTCAATATTAACAAGGTAGGGTTTTTAAATAAAAAGGTGCTATAAATTCTTTTAATGCACTGGTTTTCATTTCCACATGTCACTAAATTAGAAGTTAACAAAAAAAAGGTCCCCCTCCAAGCGTTTGGAGGCTTGCGTGCCTCAATGAGTTGGCGAGAGATGCTGGCTGGAGTCAGGAGCTTTATGCTTTGGCTCTTGGTAGGGTCACCCTTGCCAAAAAGGTCAAAGGGTAGAGCACAGACCAGTCCACCAGTCCTCCAGCTTCAGACGAGTCAAATGAGAGTTGTTACGGATACGGCGACGAAGAATCCTTCTGTATCTGTGGGCAACAGTACAGAGATGGAGGGCTTTCACTGCCACCCCAATAGGCAGTAAGTAAAAACAGTCCCAGTGTTCAAGAAAAAAGTGGAACAAAACTATGTCAGATTACCCTGACGTCAATGGAAAAGGAAATAATAAAATCGATTGTTAGGCATATGGTGGAAAGGCACGTTGATCAGAGAGCATCATCACAAAACAAATATGTTCTTTGAGAACATAACTGGTGTGAAGAAGGAACTACGGGAACTCAGTTAGGACTATTATGAATTGGGATTGGTTCAAAGATTCAAAGTACATTTATTATCGAAATCAGCTATAGAATTCAACTCTGAGATTTGTCCTCCCCTAGGCAGCCACAGTTAATAGTAAATGCAATCCAAATATACATGTCATTTTCAGGTTAGTAAGCAAATAGTTTTCCACCAAGACAACCACAAACTTGCTGTTGGGTTTGGAGGCTTGCGTGCCTCAATGACCCAGACAGCTACGTAGGCTCCTGGTAGAGTCACCCATGCCAAACAGGTCAAAGGGTAGAGGTCAGACTAAGAGTGGTCCACTGATCCTCCAGGTTTGGGGTTCAACTCAGTGCCAACAACCCTGACTGGTCAAACAAAACTGTTACAGAAACAGCAATGAAGAATCCTTCTACATCTGATTGCGATGGTATTCCTGGGTCTCCACCGGGGACTTGCGTGACTGACAGTAGTGAGAACCGAGAGAAGCTACTGACATGATGAAGGAAGCCCTGAACACCGTCAGAGATGGAGACCTTCATTACTGACCTAAATGTCAGTGGTGTAATGGACAGTAAATAAGCAAATAGTTTTAGTTTTTATTACAAAAGGAATGGAGTATAAAAATAAAAACAAGTCTTACAACAACTCTCTCTGCCTCTAGAATTACATTTAGTCTCTTTAAGAAAGATAAACTTGCTTTTGAGGGAATACACCTGGCTCCTCTTCTCTCAAGGCATTAAGCTTCTAAACTCCCTGCCGCATCACATTCAAAGTGTCACTGGTTAATCTGTTCTGCACCTTACAATGTTTAATTTATGCACTCTAGTTTGTTTATTTATGCATAATTCATCTGTAGACTTGATCTTTATTTTCCTCAATTATTGTGAGCTATATCTACCACAGCGTTTTATACCCCTGTTCGGAGAAACATTCTCATTTGACGGTATACATGTATATAGTTAAATGATAATAGACTTGACATGGAAAAAGTATGAAAGTCAGAACTGAAGATCAACCTCAATGCTACTGAATGACAAAATAGTCTCAAATTACCTATTTTCACATCTTCTTGTACATTTTATGTAAAGCATGTTAAATCTATGCAGGAGGTTCATGTTAATTGGGCTGTTGAAGTGTTGCAGAAGTACCACATTGTTGCATAAGCTGTGTGTTACACAAAGCGACTGAATAGAGCAAGCTGGCTGGATTGATCAGACATATGATAATGCAGATCATACTTTTTTTTTATCCTTTGTTATAAATTTGGACAAACAATTCTGTTCCCACCTGATATTCCAACTTCAGCCACCACGAGGGCCTTGCTGGAAGCAGAGTTTTCTGCTAACAACTTGAACTCGTCCTGCTTCTCTCCATAAGGATACTGTGTGTCAATCTTCACCAGGACATGCTTCAGTTTGGGGATTACCTGCAGGGAACAAAGGCATCTCAGGGGCTGTTTCAAAGCTTCAAAGGTTCCTTTAGTATAAAAATATACAACTCTGCATTTTTCTTCTTCTGCCGAAACCAAGTATCACTTTTGGGCATTTTATATGTAAAGGAGGTCTTTCAAAATAAACCAATTTGCTAAGCAGGCTCTTAATTATATTTAACTATCTTCACTGAAGAAAGATCCAGGAGTTTCACTTTACCTTTTTTCTACCTTGAATTCATCTAACTCTGTGCCATTAGGTTCTGCAGACCAAGCTTGGATTATAGTTGTAACCCTTGTGATATAGCAAGTGTTTAAAATGATTCACAGATTTAGTATGATCCTCTCATTAGGGCAGGGGTCCAATATCCCTTCAGTTAATGGTAGGGGTCCATGAGATTAAAAAAGGTTGGGAACTCCTGGATGAGGGGAACCTAGAGTCAGCGCAAGATTAGGGCCAAGCTATTTGAAGAGTTATGTCACTTAGTACTTTGCAGAGAGGCTAATATATTTTGGAATATGGAAATTAAGGTGTATAATTGCATTGAAGATGATGAGATATAATCGTGATAACATATTAAAGATGCTGGAATCTGGAGCAAAAAAATCTGTCAGAGGAACTCAACTCTCCATTCCTCTGAAGGATGACATCTCTGGTTGAGATCCTGCATCTAGTCCATTATTGATGTGACTGATGCTTGAAACAGCAAGTTTCTTACAGAAGAGATTTTAAAAATTATTTATTTTATTGAGATACAGGGTGAAAGAGGGTCTGTCAGCCTTTCGAGCCACAGTGCCTAGCAATCTCCCAATTTAATCCTAGCCTAATCACTGGACAATTTACAATGACCAATAAACCAACCAATCAGTAGGTCCTTGGACTGTGGGAGGAAACCGGATCGCTCGGAGGAAACCCACGCGGTCACGGGGAGAACGTACAAACTCCTTACAGACAGTGGTGGGAATTGAACCTGGGTCACTGGTACTGTAAAGAGCCCTCTGAGCTTGGTAGCTGAAGACCACACGGGATTCCACTCTTGTGCTTAATTAAAATTGCCACTGAGCGTATAAGGTGGAGATTAATACACTTTTGGAGATGGTGATATAAGGGACTGACACATGATTAAAGCCTGGGGAATAGTGGCGAGGGGCTGGGCAGAAATGTACAGAACTTAGCACCGCTCCCTCAGAGTTCAGGGACCCGGGTTTGATCATGGACTTGGGTGCTGCGTGCGAGGAGTTATTCCCCCCCTCCCTGCCTAGCTTTTATCCGGGCCCTCGATTTTCTCCTCACGTTCCAGTGATCTGCTGGGAGATTAAAGGGGCGGCAGAGGAGTTGAAGGGGAGCTGATGCGAAATGAAAATAGAACTGCTGAAAGTGGTCTACTCGGACTGCTTTTGGACCCGGACACGAAAGGTTGTTTTTGGAGCCGATGGGCTCTGACACGTTTATAAATGTTTATAGTATGTGGAACGAGCTTCCAGCAGAAGTCGTAGAGGCAGGTTCGATAATGTCATTTAAAGTAAAATTGGACAGCTATATGGACAGGAAAGGAATGGAGGGTTATGGGCTGAGTGCGGATCGGTGGGACTAGGTGAGAGTATCGTTCGGCACGGACTAGAAGGGCAGAGATGGCCTGTTTCCGTGCTGTAATTGTTATATGGTTATATAAATACAGATACATGGGGGGGGGAGAGGGGGGTCAAGCAAGCAACGAGAGAGAGAGTGCGAGTTCGGGAACATACGAGCAGGTCAAAAAAGATAGAAGCATCGTATATGTAAGATGGAGCTTGCGGGAGGGAGGGACAGAAACACGCGTACAGAAATGATTGGTGTGCAGATGGTCGCTGTTGTTAGTTGTAACTTCTCTATTGGCTATTAACCACCTTATGAAGCTAGCTTTTTTTAAAAACAAGCAACGATTCGGCTCCAGAAAATTCCACACATCCTGGTCGTTAAGGTATCCAAACCCTCGGCACACTCACTCAGTGACAATCAGCAGTGAAACTTTCTATCTGGGAACGCGATTATTGCAAACCGCTCCCCTCGCAGCTCGTTGTGATGCCGTCTACGTCGGTTGATTCAAAAATATTGTAATAGGAGTAGTAATGAGATTCCATATCCATCCCACCGGAGCTTAGCTATTAAAACGCGAACGTTCTTTCTTCATTCAAAAAAAAAAGAACCCGAGCGGATAAATGTCAATTTTCTCCTAATAAATATTTGTTTTGCCCTTTAATTTTTCATTTAAATATTATGTTCAAGTTATTAAAGAACAGCAATGCCAGCTGAGCGGATTATGTATATATTTTCATTTTTATAAATACATTGCGAGGGAAGTTCGAATTTGTCAGCGGTCTGTGGCAGTCAAATCAACCCCACATTCAATCCGGGCCGACTTAAGGATCCACTCACCTTGTAGAACGTGACCGAGTCCAGGGGCAGGGAGCCCACCGTATGCAGGGCTCCGGTGGGTTCAGCAAGGTGCAAGAATCCCGCGATTAGAAAGAGCAGAGAGCAGCTACCGGCGACCGCCATCGTTCGTTCTTCTCGCAGTAGCACCATGTGATCCTATCGGGGATGGGAGCTTCATGCAAATTGCACCAGCCCCCTTGTTCTGACCAGCCCCAAAGCGTAAGCAGTTTCTTCCGACAAACAGAACGGAGCAAGTCTTCAATGCTAGCCGCACGCGGGGAGGGAAGTGCGCAAGAAAAGCAGAATTGAGGAAATTGGTTATTACTGACGCTTTTAAAGAGAGGTTTAGTTTTCTAAGTTATCTTTGCTGCTGTATTGGATGTCCTTGCTTCCGCTAGTGGGTGGGCTCTCGGTGTCTGACCTTGTTCTCGCATTAGCAACGCAGGGGTACAATGGACGAGGTTACATAGCGGTTCCTTAAGGTTGTTGTAGGCAGGGGTGATAGAGGGGCGAAGTTCCCACTACCTATTAAATGCTCCTAATGCCGTAAGTCTCAAATAGCATCTGACAACCAAGTCCAGCTCCTGTCCTTCCCGCGTGGCTTAGCTACGAAGTGTGGCTGAACCGTTTCTACTGACCGGACAAGGAGCAAAGTGGAGAGGTGGCGGAGTTACCGGCGCATTAAAACCAGTCGCTTCGGGCAGATGGGTCTCGTTAGCCGCGGCGGACAGCTCATCTCGGAGAAAGAAAACTCTGATCTCAAACCTCGGCTGCCTTGCAGCTATACTCACTCATGGGGAAGGCTTCAGGAGTAAACTCCGAGGACGAATCCGGAGCTGGCGCCCCTATGCTGAGTTCAATGCCGCTGGTGCCAAACTGTTTCGGTCCCTGCAGTTCCTTTGGGTTCATCGGCCGTGTGGAGAGAGGGTGTTGTATGGACAACAGCTTGCTCTCCACATCGTATATCTGGTGTGTGTGTATATATATATATATGAAGCGTGCGGCTAGTTCAGTGAAAATCTGGGATCCCAGACAACAGAAAGGAAGAAGGTGAGTGGGTAGGTGTGGAACCTCTGGATCTTTTGCACCGTGATGAACAAAGCAGAACAAAGAAGTACAATAGAATCAACACACAGTGAGAACAACCAACGTGTAAAAGAGGACAAAAATTGGAAACACACATCAATAATACTGAGAACCTGAGTTATCTGTCCCAAAATGTTTGGTCAAGGTCAAATTTAGTGCTGTATGCACAGGCAGAATGAAAAGCAAGTAAAAATCTGCAGATGCTGGAAATCCGAGCAACACACACACAAAATGTTGGAGGAACTCAGCAGGCCAGGCAGCATCTATTGAAAAGAGTACAGTCGACTGCTGAAGGGTTGAACAGCCTAAACATCGACTGTTTTCTCTTTTCCATGGATGCTACCTGGCCTGCTGAGTTCCTCCAGCACCTTGTGACGTGGAATGAAGAACTGACTTGTAGCAGCATCACAGGAACAAAGCATCAGATAAGCAGCATTCACAGGAGAAGCTTCAATTACACATAATTTTTACAAGAAAGAACAGAATTAGATCATAAAAAAATCAGTCCATTTTAATGCAAAGTGGTCAGAGTGTTGTTAAACTGTAGTGATTAAAGTTTTGCCAATTGGTTCAAGAACTGGTTGAAGGGAGGTAGCTGTTCTTGATATTGGCGATGTTGATCTTTAGGGTTCTAGAACATAGAAATCTACAGCACATTACAGGCCCTTCGGCACACAATCTTGTGCCAACCATGTAACCTACTCTAGAAACTGCCTAGAATTTCCCTACCTCAAAGCCCTCTATTTTTCTAAGCTCCTTGCACCTACATAAGAGTCTCTTAAAAGATGCTGTTATATCTGCTTTGACCACCTTCACTGGCAGTGCATTCCATGCACTCACCACGATCTGAAAAACTTTCCCCTGACATTCCCTCTGTACCTACTTCCAAGCACCTTAAAACTATGCACCCTTCTGTTAGCCATTTCAGCCCTGGGAAAAAGCCTCTGGCTATCCTAGTCATAGTCATACTCATACTTTATTGATCCTGGGGGAAATTGGTTTTCATTACAGTTGCACCATAAATAATAAATAGTAATAAAACCATAAATAGTTAAATAGTAATATGTAAATTATGCCAGTAAATTATGAAATAAGTCCAGGACCAACCTATTGGCTCAGGGTGTCTGACCCTCCAAGGGAGGAGTTGTAAAGTTTAATGGCCACAGGCAGGAATGACTTCCTATGACGCTCTGTGTTGCATCTTGGTGGAATGAGTCTCTGGCTGAATGTACTCCTGTGCCCACCCAGTACATTATGTAGTGGATGGGAGACATTGACCAAGATGGCATGCAACTTAGACAGCATCCTCTTTTCAGACACCACCGTGAGAGAGTCCAGTTCCATCCCCACAACATCACTGGCCTTACGAATGAGTTTGTTGATTCTGTTGGTGTCTGCTACCCTCAGCCTGCTGCCCCAGCACACAACAGCAAACATGATAGCACTGGCCACCACAGACTCGTAGAACATCCTCAGTATCGTCTGGCAGATGTTAAAGGACCTCAGTCTCCTCAGGAAATAGAGACGGCTCTGACCCTTCTTGTAGACAGCCTCAGTGTTCTTAGACCAGTTTAATGTCAATTCGTATCCCCAGGTATTTGTAATCCTCCACCATGTCCACACTGATCCCCTGGATGGAAACAGGGGTCACTGGTACCTTCGCTCTCCTCAGGTCTACCACCAGCTCCTTAGTCTTTTTCACATTAAGCTGCTATCCACACGATCAATGCCTCTCATCATCTTATACACCTCTATCAGGTCACCTCTCATCCTCTGTCGCTCCAAGGAGAAAGGGTCAAGTTTACTCATCCTATTCTCATAAGGCACATTCTCCAATCCAGGCAACATCCTTGTAAATCTCCTCTGTATTCTCTCTATAGTATCCACATCCTTCCTGTAGTGAGCTGACCAGAACTGAGCACAGTACTCCAAGTGGGGTCTGACTGAGGTGTTATATAGCTTTAACATTACCTGAGGGCTCTTGAACTCAATCCCACGGTTGATGAATGCCAATGACGGGACAGGGAGGGGAGAGGGAGGCATTTATATCAAATACAGAAAAGTGTTGCAGGTACTAGGGTAGGTAGTGGATACAAAAGAGAGGAAACTGTGTGGACTAGGTTAAGGCTGGGACACTGTGCATTAAACAAAACACTGAAAATGATAGGGAAACACCAGACAGGATTGTGTGAGGAATGTCAGGAAGAGGAGTCAGTAGAACATGTAGTTCTGAGTTGCAGGAAGTATGGGATACAGAGAGAGATGATGAGAATTAAACTAAGGGAATTGGGGGTGCAAGAATTCACATTAAAAGGGTTGGGGCATGGGTGAGACAGCACAGGTTAGAGTATTTTTAGCTTTCTTAAGGGGTACAGGGTTTTTTTTTATAAGATATGACAGATAAACAGGAATAGGGTACGAGGATGGCCAAAGATGGGAGGATAAAGTGTAGGTTTGGGTATGTGTGGGTGTGTGATTGGGTGAAGGAATTTGGAATGCAAGTCTATTGCACACTCCGAGCAGAAGGTGGCGGTAATGCACCATTAATCTGGTGCCAACTGCCGTAAAACAAGACGGAGAGAGAGCGAGAGATGAATGCCACACACTATACACCTTCTTAACAACACTGTCAACCTGCTCAGCAACTTTGAGTGTCCTATGGACAGGGACCCCAAAATCTCTCTGATCCTCCATATTGCCAAGAGTCTTAACATTAGTAGTATATTCTGTCTTCAAATCTCACCTGCCAAAATGAACCTCTTCATACTTATCTGGGTTGAACTCCATCTGCCACTTCTCATCCCAGTTCTGCATCCTATCAATGTCCCACTGTAATCTCTGATAATCCTCCAGACTATCCACAACAACCCCAATATTTGTGTCATCAGAAAACGTACTAACCCACCCTTCCACTTCTTCATCCAGGTCACTTATAAAAATCACAAAGAGCAGGGGTGCCAGAAAAGATTCCTGTGGAACATCACTGGTCACCAAC
This sequence comes from Mobula birostris, assembly GCF_030028105.1. Classification (NCBI taxonomy): domain Eukaryota; kingdom Metazoa; phylum Chordata; class Chondrichthyes; order Myliobatiformes; family Myliobatidae; genus Mobula; species Mobula birostris. Next base: position 32,004,122 of record NC_092400.1, read on the forward strand.
CTCCATGCAGAATATGAACCATCTGCATCCACCTTTTGCTTTCTGTGGGCAAGCTAATTCTGGATCCGCAAAGCAATGTCTCCTTGGACCCCATGCCTCCTTACTTTCTGAATGAGCCTTGTATGCAGAACCTTATCAAAAGCCTTACTGAAATCCATGTACACTACATCCGCTGCTCTACCTTTATCAATGTGTTCGGTTACGTACTCAAAGAAGTCAATTAGGCTCATAAGGCATGACCTGCCCTTAACAAAGCCATGCTGACAATCCTTAATCAGATTATGTCTCTCCAAATGCACATACTCTCTGTGTACACATGACTGTGTGGCTAAGCATAGCTCAAATACCATCTATAAATTTGCTGATGAAACAACAATTGTTGGTAGAATCTCAGGTGGTGACGAGGGGGCGTACAGGAGTGAGATATGCCAACTAGTGGAATGGTGCCACAGCAACAGCCTGGCACTCAATGTCAGTAAGACGAAAGAGCTGATTGTGGACTTCAGGAAGAGTAAGACGAAGGAAAACATACCAATCCTCATAGAGGGATCAGAAGTGGAGAGAGTGAGCAGTTTCAAGTTCCTTGGTGTCAAGATCTCTGAGAATCTAACCTGGTCCCAACATTTCAAATAAGTCATAAAGAAGGCGAGACAGTGGCGATATTTCATTAGGAGTTTGAAGTGATTTGGCATGTCGACAAATACGCTCAAAAACTTCTATAGTTGTACTGTGTAGAGCACTCTGACAGACTGCATCACTGTCTGGTATGGAGGGGCTACTGCACAGGACCAAAAGAAGCTGCAGAGGGTTGTAAATCTAGTCAGCTCCATCTTGGGCACTAGCCTACAAAGTACCCAGGACATCTTCAGGGAGTGGTGTCTCAGAAAGGCAGTGTCCATTATTAAGGACCTCCAGCACAGAGGGCATGCCCTTTTCTCACTGTTACCATCAAGTAGGTGATACAGAAGCCTGAAGGCACACACTCAGCGATTCAGGAACAGCCTCTTCTCCTCTGCCATCCGATTCCTAAATGGACATTGAACCCTTGGACACTACCTCACTTTTTAAATATATATTATTTCTGTTTTTAATCTATTCAATATACATATACTGTAGTTGATTTATTTATTTATTATTATTATTATTACTTTTCTTTTTTCTTCATCTGGATTATGTTTTGCATTGAACTGCTGCTGCTAAGTTAACAAATTTCACGACACATGCCGGTGACAATAAACCTGATTCTGATTCCTCTCCAACAACCTGCCTACCACTGAAGTAAGACTCACTGGTCTATAATTTCCTGGGTTATCTCTACTCCCTTTCTTGAAAAAGGGAACATCATTTGCAATGCTTCAACCCTCTGGTACTTTTTCCGTCCCTGCTGTTGATGCAAAGATCATGACCAGAGGCTCAGCAATCTCCTCCCTTGCTTCCCACAGTAGATTGGAAAATACCTCGTTCCGGTCCCGGCGACGTATCTAATTGAATGCTTTTCAAAAGCTCTGGCACATCCTCTTTCTTAATGTCTATACGCTCAAGCATTTCAGTCCACTCTGAGTCATGCCCTCAATCACCAAGGTCCTTTTCCCTGGTGAATACTGAAGCAAAGTATTCATTAATTACCTCCGCTATCTCCTCCAACTCCATGCACACTTTTCCACTGTCACACTTGATAGGTTTTATTCTCACACAGCTCATCCTCTTGCTCTTCACATACTTGTAGAATGCCTTGGGGTTTTCCTTAATCCTGCTCACCAAGGCCTTCTCATGGCCCCTCCTAGCTCTCCTAATTTCATTCTTCAACTCCTTCCTGGCAACCTTGTCATTTTCTAGAACAATATCAGTACCTAGTTTCTTGAACCTTTCATAAGCTTTTCTTTTCTTCATAACTAGACTTCCTACATCCTTTTGTATGCCACTTTTCTTTTACCCTACCATCCTTCCCCTGCCTCCATGGAACATACCTATGCATTTCCCTGTGAATATCCGCTCCCAATTTATGTTCCCAAGTTCCTGCCTAAGAGCATCATATTTCCCCCTACACCAGCGGTAGGCAACCTTAAACACAAATGATTTTCTAGCATGCGTTATTCATTGAGGCAAAACATAACTAGATGTATTTAAACGGATAATTCCAATATTTCAAGTTTTTTTATGGCATTTATCCGGCCCACAGAGGCAAAAAGGTTGCCGATACCTGCCCTAAACCAATTAAATGTTTTCCCAAATTGTCTGCCCCTATCCCTCTACAGTGCTCTTGTAAAGGAGACGGAGTTGTGATCACTATCTCCAAAATGCTCTCCCACCGAGAGATCTGACGCTTGACCAGGTTCATTTCCCAATACCAGATCAAGTACAGCCTCTCCTCTTAGTTGGCTTATCTAGATATTGTGTCAGGAAACATTCCTGAACACACTTAACAAATTCTAACCCATCTACACCCCCTTGCTCGAAAGAGATGCCATTCAATATTAGGAAAGTTAAAATCTCCCATCACAACAACCCTATTGTTATTACACTGTTCTGGAATCTGCCTCCCTATCTGCTCCTTGATGTTACTATTGGGAGGGTCTATAATAAACACCCAGTAAAGTTTCAGCCCCCTTCCTGTTTCTGACTTCCACCCACACTGGGTCAGTAGATAATCCCTCCACGACTTCCTCCTTTTCTGAAGCCGTGACACTATCCCTGATTAGCAATGCCATTCCCCCAGTGCTGTACTACCCCCTGCCCAAAGGTGGATCCCAGTTTGGGAAACCCTGAACTATAGGAATCTTAAAGATTATATTAGCAACGCTGAGCCTTACAGGATATAATTCTCCATTCATATATATATATATATATCCACTTCACTATTAACCTCCTGTGATGTAATTCACGTGATGTGGTTTTCCTTTGTATACTCTGCCCATGTCTCGAAGATATGCAGGTTTGTAGGTTAATTGGCCACAGTACATTGTCCCTGGTATGCAGGTGAGTGATGGAATCTGGGGGAATTGATGGGAAAGTGGGGAGAATCAAATCAAATGGAATTAATGGGCCGCTGAAAGACCAGATTCTGTGCTCTATGGCTATATCTAATTCTCATCGGAATCAGGTTTACTATCTCTGGCAAATTTGTTAACTTTGCGGCAGCAGTACAATGCAATACACGATAATACAGGGACAAAAATGGATTACGGTATATCTGTATACACTCATCAAATAATTAAATTAAATAAGTAGTGGGAAAACATTTAAAAAAAAAGTAGTGAGGTAGTGTTCATGGATTCGATGTCCATTCAGAAATCGGACGGCAGAGGGGAAGAAGCTGTTCCTGAATCACTGAGTGTGTGCCTTCAGGCTCCTGTACCTCCTCCCTGATGGTAGCAATGAGAAGAGGGCATATCCTGGGTGATGGGGGTCCTTCATGATGGACACCAGCTTTTTGTGCGCCATTCCTTGAGGATGTCTTGGATGCTCCAGAGGCTTGTGTCCATGATGGATCTGGCTAGTTTAACCTCTCTCTGCAGTTTATTTCAATCCTGTGCAGTAGCCCTCCCCCATACCAAACAGTGATGCAGCCAGTCAGAATGCTCTCCATGGTACAGCTGAAAAACTTTTCGAGCTCAGTGTCAAGGATCATGCCATTTCAGATCATTTTCTGAAGCTCAGCGTTGTATATGGTGACATACATGTCCTTTGATAAGAAATTGACCTTGAACTTTGAATTAGTTCGGAACTCTTCCATAAAATGTGCGTGCTGCTTAAGAAAAGAAATATTATGCCTACATCTTCATCTTCTGTTTTTAAAGTCTAAACTTGGTGCTGATCCTTAGCAAGAATATTATATACATATAAATCACAAGAAGGTTCAGTTGTTGGGTCCTTAACAGTAGAATCTAAGATTTTTTGAGATTCCACTGTGAATCTCACCGTGACATTGATCCAATCTGTTTTGCATCTTTCCATTGTCACAACATTTACACGTCTGGTCTTTCTGTCTTTCTGCTATCACATTCTCAAAACACAATGATTCTCAGTCTTTACAGACGACTCATGCTTTCCTTGCCCTCAGGTATTCTAATGTAACCATAAGAAATGGAAGAAGAATTAGGCAATTCAGCCCATTGGGTCTGCTCCATCATTCACATACACATGATCTATTATCCTCTCAACGTCTATTCTCCTGCCTTTATCCCAGAACCTTTGATGCCCTCAACTAGTCAAGAACCTATTAACCTCCACTTTAAGCTATACTCAATGACTTGGCCTCCATGGTCATCTGTGGCATTGAATTCCACAGATTTATCACCTCCTGGCTAAAGAAACTACTCCTTTTCTAAAGGGATGCCCTTGTATTGTAAGGCTGTGCCCTCTTCTCCTAGACTCCCCAGTACAGGAAACATCCTCTCCACGCCCACTTTTTCTATTTGATTTGGTTTAAATGAGATCTCCCCGCGGCACCCCCCCCCCTTCAGTACAAGCCCAGAGCCATCAAATGCTCCTCTTACATTACCCTTTCATTCCTGGGATCGTTCTTGTGAACCTCCTTTGAACTCCAATGCCAGCGCATCCTGTTTTAGATAAGGGGACACGAGCTGTAGGGACCGTGTTAGGGAAAGGGAGTTGCAGCTCGATGACCTTCATCTGGTCAGGGAGAGTGAGGAGGTGATAGAGAGGAGCTACAGGCAGGTAGTCACGCCGGGGTATCGGGAGACAGATAAGTGGGTAACAGTCAGGAGAGGGAAGGGCAGGAGTCAGAGTCTGGAGAGCACCCCTGTGGCTGTACCCCTTGACAATAAGTATTCCTGTTTGAGTACTGTTGTGGGGGGGATGGCCTAACTGGGGGAAGCAACAGTGGTCACGCCTCTGGCACAGAGTCCGGCCCTGTAGCTCAGAAGGGTAGGGAAAGGAAGAGGATGGCATCTGTGATAGGGGACTCTACAGTTAGGGGGTCAGACAGGCAATTCTGTGGACGCAGGAAAAAAACACAGATGGTAGTTTGCCTCTCAGGTGCCAGGGTCCGGGACATTTCTGATCACGTCCACGATATCCTGAAGTGGGAAGGAGAACAGCCAGAGGTTGTGGTACATATTGGTACCAACGACATAGGTAGGAAAAGGGAGGAGGTCCTGAAATCAGACTACAGGGAATTAGGAAGGAAGTTGAGAAGCAAGACCACAAAGGAAGTAATTTTGAGATTACTGCCTGTGCCATGCGACAGTGAGAATAGGAATAGAGTGAGGTGGAGGATAAATATGTGGCTGAGGGATTGGAGCAAAGGACAGGGATTCAGATTTCTGGATCATTGGGACCTCTTTTGGGGCAAGAGTGACCTGTACAAAAAGGATGGGTTGCACTTGAATCCCAGGCAGGCCAATATCCTGGCAGGGAGGTTTGCTAAGGCTACTGGGGAGAGTTTAAACTAGGATTGCTGGGGGGTGGGATCCAAACTGAAGAGACAGAGGAAGAGGCAGTTGGCTCACAAACAGAGAAAGCTTGGAGACAGTGCGAGAGGGAGGATAGACAGGTAATAGAGAAGGGACGCGCTCAGACCGATGGTTTGAGATGTGTCTATTTTAATGCAAGGAGTATTACAGAAACATAGAAAACCTACAGCACAATACAGGCCCTTCGGCCCACAAAGCTGTGTCAAACCTTAGAGGTACCTATGCTTACCATAGCCCCCCATTTTTCTGAGCTCCATGTATCTATCCAGGAGTCTCTTAAAAGACCCTATTGTTTCCGCTTCCACCACCGCTGCTGGCAACCCATTCCACGCACTCACCACTCTCTGCATAAAAAAAAACAAAACTTACCCCTGACATCTCCTCTGTACCTATTTCCAAGCACCTTTAAACTGTGCCCTCTTGTGCTAGCCATTTCAGTCCTGGGAAAAAGCCTCTGACTATCCACACGATCAATGCCTCTCATTATCTTGTACACCTCCATCAGGTCACCTCTCATCCTCCGTCGCTCAAGGAGAAATAAGTGGGTGAGCTTAGAGTGTGGATCAGTTCTTGGAACTATGATGTTGTGGCCATTACAGAGACTTGGATGGCTTAGGGGCAGGAATGGCTACTTCGAGTGCCAGGTTAGGTTTTAGATGTTTCAGAAAGGACAGGAAAGGAGGCAAAAGAGGTGGGGGCGTGGCACTGTTGATCAGAGATAGTGTCATGGCTGCAGAAAAGGAGGAAGTCACGGAGGGGTTGTCTACGGAGACTCTGTGGGTGGAAGTTAGGAACAGGAAAGGGTCAGTAACTCTACTGGGTGTTTTTTATAGACCACCCAATAGTAACAGGGATATCAAGGAGCAGATAGGGAGACAGATTCTGGAAAGGAGTAATAATAAGAAGGTTGTTGTGGTGGGAGATTTGAACTTCCCAAATATCAATTGGCATATTCCAAGAGCGAGGGATTTAGATGGGGTGGAGTTTGTTAGGTGTATTCAGGAAGGTTTCTTGACACAATATGTAGATAAGCCTACAAGAGGAGAGGCTGTACTTGATCTGGTATTGGGAAATGAACATGGTCAGGTGTCAGGTCTCTCAGTGGGAGACCGTTTTGGAGATAGTGATCACAATTCTATCTACCATAGCATTGGAGAGGGATAGGAACAGAGAAGTTAGGAAAGCGTTTAATTGGAGTCAGGGGAAATATGAGGCTATCAGGCAAGAAGTTGGAAGCATAAATTAGGAACAGATGTTCTCAGGGAAACTTACGGAAGAAATGTGGCAAATGTTCAGGGGATATTTGCCTGGAGTTCTGCATAGGTATATTCCAAAAGGATGGTAGGGTACAGGAACCGTCATGTAGAAAGGCTGTTCTAAATCTAGTCAAGAAGAAGAGCTTATGAAAGGTTTAAAAAACTAGGTAATGATAGAGATCTAGAAGATTATAAAGCCAGCAGGAAGGAGTTTAAGAATGAAATTAGGAGAGCCAGAAGGGGCCATGAGAAGGCCTTGGCAGACAGGATTAAGGAAAACCTAAGGCATTCTATAAGTATATGAAGAAATGTGAGAGAATAGGACCAATCAAGTGTGACAGTGGAAAAGTGTGTATGGAGCTGGAGGAGATAGCAGAGGTACTTAATGAGTATTTTGCTTCATTATTCACTATGGAAAAGGACCTTGGCAATTGTAAGGATGACTTACAGTGGACTGAAAAGCTTGAGCATGTAGATATTAAGAAAGAGGATGTGCTGGAGCTTTTGGAAAGTATCAAGTTGGATAAGTCACCGGGACCAGATGAGATGTACCCCAGGCTACTGTGGGAGGTGAGGGAGGAGATTGCTGAGCCTCTGGCGATGATCTTTGCATCATCAATGGGGCAGAAGAGGTTCCAGAGGATTGGAGGGTTGCAGATGTTGTTCCCTTATTCAAGAAAGGGAGTAGAGATAGCCCAGGAAATAGGAATAGTTGGCATGACTTTGAGAAAGGCAGGTCATGCCTTACAAGTCTGATTGAATTTTTTGAAGATGTGACTAAACACATTGATGAAGGAAGAGCAGTAGATGTAGTGTATATGGATTTCAGCAAGGCATTTGATAAAGATACCCCATGCAAGGCTTATTGAGAAAGTAAGGAGGCATGGGATCCAAGAGGGCCTTGCTTTGTGGATCCAGATCTGGCTTGCTCACAGAAGGCAAAGAGTGGTTGTAGACGGGTCATATTCTGCATGGAGGTCGGTCACCAGTGGTGTGCCTCAGTGATCTGTTCTGGGACCCCTACTCTTCATAATTTTTATAAATGACCTAGATGAAGAAGTGGAGGGATGGGTTATTAAATTTGCTGATGACACAAAGGTTGGAGGTGTTGTGGATAGTGTGGAGGGCTGTCAGAGGTTACAGTGGGACATTGACAGGATACAAAACTGGGCTGAGGAGTGGCAGATGGACTTCAACCCAGATAAGTGTGAGGTGGTTTATTTTGGTAGGTCAAATATGATGGCAGAATATAGTATTAATGGTAAGACTCTTGGTAGTGTGGAGGATCAGAGGGATCTTGGGTTCCAAATCCATAGGACACTCAAAGCTGCTGTGCAGGTTGACTCTGTGGTTAAGAAGGCATACGGTGCATTGGCCTTCATCAATCGTGGGATTGAATTTAAGAGCTGAGAGGAAATATTGCATCTATATAGGACCCTGGTCAGACCCCAGTTGGAGTACTGTGCTCAATTTTGGTCACCTCACTACAGGAAGGATGTGGAAACCACAGAAAGGGTGCAGAGGAGATTTATAAGGATGTTGCCTGGATTGGGGAGAATGCCTTATGAGAATAGATTGAGTGAACTCGGGCTTTTCTCCTTGGAGTGACGGAGGATGAGAGGTGACCTGATAGAGGTGTATAAGATAATGAGAGGCATTGATCGTGTGGATAGTCAGAGGCTTTTTCCCAGGGTTGAAATGGCTTGCACAAGAAGGCACAGTTTTAAGGTGCTTGGAAGCAGGTACAGAGGAGATGTCGGGGTAGGTTTTTTATGCAGAGAATGGTGAGTGTGTGGAATGGGCTACTGCCAATGGTGGTGGAGGCAATACGATAGGGTCTTTTAAGAGACTCCTGGACAGGTGCATGGAGCTCAGAAAAATAGAGGGCTATTGGTCACCCTAGGTAACTTCTAAGGTAAGGACATGTTCGGCACAGCTTTGTGGCCAAAGGGCCTGTATTATGCTGTAGGTTTTCTCTGTTTCTAATGCTCCAAGTGCTGTATGACCAATACCTTGTACGTACATACATATGGTCACATGAGTGTAATTGGGCAGTGTGGGCTCATTAGGCCAGAGAGCCTGTTACCTTGCTGTATCTCTAAACAAAATAGAAGTACTTCACACTGTTGTCCAAGTCTGTGTGGATACAGGAAACAATAATGTCTATTCCATGATTTACAAACCGTGCAGCATAGCAGACGGTTTTGAAAATGATATCACTCTACCTCGGGGCCAACAAAGAGTTCAGGGATTCACCTCTAAATCCAAATGTCTCCACGTGCCAGCAGTTAGAGAAATCTTGAAGCTTCGATGTGTAATTACTTACTGCCCCTATACCTGCTGGCGTTTAGGGCAGCAATTAAGGTCCTCTATCTGTCTCTCCTTGGCCACTCAGATGTAAAAAGATTACTTGTTGCTTTTAGCCTGACAGTTTTGTTTTACCTGTCAGTGTTGTTTGCCCTGAGCCGCACCCCCCAAACCTGGAGAATCAATGGACCTCTCTCACCTCTACCTTTTGACCTGTTTGGTATGGGTGACCCTACCAAGGGCCAAAGCATAAAGCCCTGACCCCAGCCAACACAACTCTCTGGGTCATTGAGACACGCAAGCCTCCAAACCCCACGACAAGGTTGTGGTCCTCTGGGAGGTTAGATGCGTAATGCCTCAGTGTTAGTCCTTCAAAGTACCATTCATTTGCAGCTGTGCTAGAACGTTCGTGAACCCTGTAAAATATTCTCCATTTCTGTATAAATATGACCTGGCATGTGATCAGATCTCCACACAAGTCCTAAAACTAGAGAAAGGGAACCCAATTAAATAAATAACACAAGAACAATATATTTGTTCATTTATTTATTGAGAAAATGATCCAATATTACATGGATTTGTTGGAAAAAGTATGTGAACCTGTGGGGTAATGCATTCTACAAAAGCTAATTAGAATCAGGTGTTCCAGTCAATGAGATGAGCTTGGAGGAGTTGGGTTGTAGAGCCGTCCTGCCCTATAAAAAACACGCAGACAGATTCTGGCAGAGCCTGCTCTCCTTTACAAAGATCTGTTTATGTGCACCATGCCTTGATCAAAACAAGTTTCTAAGGACCTTAGAAGAAAAATTGTAGAGATACATGAAGCTGGACAAGGCTGCAGAAGCATTTCTGAAGACTCATCAGTCCACAGTAAGAGAAATAGTCTACAAATGGAGTGAACACAGTACTGCTACTACTCTCCCTGTGAAGTTCACACCAACAGCACAGCGTGTAATGCTGAAGGAGATGAAAAAGAACTGAAGGGTAACAGCTAAAGACCTGCGGAAATCTCCAAAACTTGTTAAAGTCTCTGTTCAAGTGTCCACTATAAGAAAAACACTGAATAAGAATCAGAATCAGGTTTATTATCGCCGACATGTCGTGAAATTTGTTAATTTAGCAGCAGCAGTTCAATGCAATACAGTAATATAGAAGAAAAAATAAATAAATAAGTCAGTAAGTCAATTACAGGATACGTATATTGAGTAGATTAAAAATTGTGCAAAAAACAGAAATAATATATATTAAGGTGAGGTAGTGTCCCCAAGGGTTCAATGCCCGTTTAGGAATCGGATGCCAGAGAGGAAGAAGTTGTTCCTGAATCGGTGAGTGTGTGCCTTCAGGCTTCTGTACCTCCTCCCTGATGGTAACAGTGAGAAAAGGGCATGCCCTGGGTGCTGGAGGTCTTTAATAATAGAAGCTACCTTTCTGAGACACAGCTCCTTGAAAGTGTCCCGGGTACTTTGTAGATTAATACCCAAGATGGAGCTGAGTAAATTTACAACCCTCTGCAGCCTCTTTTGGTCTCGTGCAGTTGCCCACCTCCCCCGCCCCCCCCCCCAATACCAGACAGTGATGCACACCTCTCCACGGTACATCTATAGGAGTTTTTGGGTGTATTTGTTGACATACAAAATCTCTTCAAACTCCTAATGAAGTATAGTCACTGTCTTGCCCTCTTTATAACTACATCAATATGTTGGGACCAGGTTAAGTCCTCAGAGATCTTGACACCCAGGAACTTGAAGCTGCTCACTCTCTCCACTTCTGATCCCTCCATGAGGATTGGTATGTGTTCCTTCATCTTACTCTTCTTGAAGTCCACAGTCAGCTCTTATGTCTTACTGACGTTGAGTGCCAGGTTGTTGCTGCGACACCACTCCACTAGTCGTCATACAGCACTCCTGTACGCCCTCTTGTCACCGCCTGAGATTCTACCAGCAATGGTTGTATCATCAGCAAATTTATAGATGGTATTTGAGCTATGCCTAGCCCCACAGTCATGGGTATAGAGAGAGTAGAGCAGTGGGCTAAGCACACACCCCTGAGGTGCACCAGTATTGATCGTCATTGAGGAGGAGATGTTATCACCAATCCACACAGATTGTGGTCTTCCGATTAGGGTGGTGAGGATCCAATTGCAGAGGGAGGTAGAGAGGCCCGGGTTCTGTAACTCCTCAATCAGGATTGTGGGAATGATGGCATTCAATGCTGAGCTATAGTCAATGAACAGCATCCTGACGTTTGTGTTGTCCAGGTGTCTAAAGCGGTGTGAAGAGCCATTGAGATTGCATCTGCCATTGACCTATTGTGGCGATAGGCAAATTGCAATGGGTCCAGGTCCTTGCTGAGGCAGGAGTTCAGTCTAGTCATGACCAACCTCTCAAAGCATTTCATCACTGTAGATGTGAGTGCTACCGGGCAATACTCATTAAGGAATAAGGATGGTGTTCATGGAAGGACACCATGAACGAAAGCACTGCTCTCCAAAAAAATATTACTACATGTCTCAAGTTTGTAAAAGATCACTCGGATGCTCCACAATGCTTCTGGGACAATATTCTGTGGACAGATGAGCCAACTTTGTGGCAGAAATGCACAATTTCTATGTTTGGAGGAGAAAGGACACTGCACACCAACACCAGAACCTCATCCCAACCGTGAGGCATGGTGGAAGGAGCATCATGGTTTGGGGCTGCTTTGCTGCCTCAGGGCCTGGACAGATTGCAGTCATTGAGGGAACAATGAATTCAAAACTGTATCAAGACATTTTACAGGAGGATGTCAGGGTAGCAGTCCGTCACCTGAGCTTAATAGAAGTTGGATAATGCAAAAGACAATGATCCAAAAGACAAGAGTAAATCAACAACAGAATGTTTTTTTTAAATTAATTTTTTATGAGTTTCTACAATACAACAAAAAAACCACCAGCAAAAAAGAGATTTATACAGTGCAAAACAAACATGTCTAACATACAATTCATAACAGTAAAGAAAAAGCACCCAAAATAAAATCATATATAGTTAGTATCCTCCCCACTTTCCCACCGCACAACTCCAAGCCAACCATTGCAATGTAAAGAAAATTTAAAAAGAGCTTTTGTCACCACAGAGCTGTAAATATAAAAAAAATTGCCCACTAACCAAACTGTAATATTTCACATGAAAAAAACCATAAAACTTAACCAGAAAAAAGCTGTAAGTAGGGGAATAAGACACAAAAAAGGATAAATCTTCAATCTAAAGAGGAATTATGAAAATAATCAAGAAAAGGTCCCCACTTATGGAACTTTATATCCAAATTAAGAAGTGAATAATGAATCTTTTCAAGGTCTAAGCAGGACATAATATCTCTAAGCCATTGAGCATGGGTGGGTGGGGCAACATCTCTCTACCCAAGAAGAACTAATCGTCTAGCCAAAAGAGAGGCAAAAGATAATGTTTGACGTTTAGTCGGACTCAAATGTGTGTCAACTTCACCTGAGGTGCCAAAAAGAACAATCAGAGGGTCAGGTTCTAAGTGGCAATTAAGAATATGGGAAAAGGTTAAAAAGACATCTCTCCAAAATTTCTCCAAACTCGGACAAGCCTAATACATGTGGATAAGTGAAGCCTTGCCCACTATACACTTGTCACAAAAGGGACTAATATCAGGATAGAACTGCGATAATTTGGCTTTAGACATATGAGCCCTATGTACAACTGCAAAAGGCAGTGGCGAGCACATAAAGAAGTTGAGTTAACTGACTCAAGAATTAAATCCCAAACCTCGTCAGACAGAGGAATATTTAAATCATGCTCCCAGGCAGTTCTAGTTTTATCAAAGTGGGCACGCCTCAAGGTCGCTAACTTATCATGAAAAGAAGATATTAAGCCTTTCTTTTTTATACAAAGAAACAAGTCCACAACGTTTTTTTTTGGGCATCTCAGGAAAGTTTGGTATTAAAGGGTTAATAAAATGTCTAATTTGAAGATATTAAAGAAATGAATATTAGGTAGGTTAAACTTTGCAGACAGTTGTTCAAAAGTTGCAAAACAATTATCTATGAAAAGATCTTCAAAGCGCCTAATGCCCTTTCTGTACCAGATATGAAATGTTAAATCTTGCACAAAAGGTCGGAAAAGATGATTATGAAAGATTGGACTAGAGAGGGAGAAACCATAAAGACCATAATGTTTTCTGAGCTGAGCCCTTATTCTCAGAATATGTCTAATGAAAGGATTAACAATTAGTTTAGGCAAATAACAAGGAAGTGCAGATCCCAGAAATGTGAAAATGGAGAAATCCTTATGGGAATTCAACTCCTTTGCCACCCATTTAGGCAGACAGACTGATTATACAAGAAAGACCAAAAAGTAAGACAACGTACATTGGCTGCCCAGTAATATAAGCGAAAACTAGGCAAGGCCATGCCACCTTCCCTTTTAGGTTTTTGAAGGTGAACCTTATTAAGTCTGGATCGTTTGCCCTTCCATACATAGGACGAAATAGTAGAATCTAATGGATCAAAAAAAGCTTTAGGAATAAAAATTGGTATAGATTGAAATAAGTATAAAATTTAGGAAGGATATACATTTTAAACGCATTAATTCGAACTACCAGACACATGGACAGGGGTGACCAGTGTGCCAAACTCTTTTTTTGTATGATTTAAAAGATTAGTGAAATTTTCTCAAAAAAGATGCTTAAAATTCCTCGTTACTGTAATGCCAAGTAAATTGATTATTTACTACTTTAAAAGGGAGGTTATGAAATTCTAATATTTGTGCTTCTCTATTAATTGGGAAAAGTTCGCTCTTATGTAAATTAAGTTTGTATCCTGAAAGCTGGCTAAGGTTATTAAGAAGTGAAAACATTGGGGGTAAGGAGGTAGTCGGATTTGATACGAAATGTAAAGATCATCAGCAGAAAGAGAAACCTTATGCTCAACACTACCCCCCCCCGCCCCGAATACCCATCAATTCAGCACAGCTACGAAACACAATCACCAGTGGCTCTATGGCCAAATCAAAAAGTAAGGAACTTAAAGGGCACCCTTGCCAGGTGCCACGTTTAAGGTTAAAGGGTTGGGATTGCTGAGAGTTGGTCAAAACAGAAGCAGTGGGACATGAATATAGCAATTTAATCCATGTAATAAAATTTTGTCTAAAATCAAGTTTTTCTAAAACTGCAGAAAGATAGTTCCACTCCACACGATCAAACGCTTTCTCCGCGTCAAGAGAGATGACACATTCAGGAATCCGAGTTGAAGGTGAATATAAGATATTAAATAGACGCCATATATTAAAAAGAGGGAGGTGATTTTTAATAAAACCAGTTTGATCTTCAGAGATAATTGAGGGTACGATGTTCTCCAATCTACAAGCCAAAACTTTAGCCAAAATTTTAACATTGACATTTAACAAAGACATCGTCCTACACAAAGAACACTCTGTTGGGTCTTTACCTTTTTTTGCTAAAAGAATGATACTTGCCTCATTAAATGATGTTGGTAATTTACCATGTTTAAATGAATCGGATAAAACTAAGATTAATTAAGGCAAGAGCACTGCGGAAAATGATTTATAAAATTCTGCAGAGAACCCATTAGGTCCGGGAGATTTACCAGACTGCTGTGCAGAAATGGCTAAGGATATTTCCTCCAGTGATAATGGCTCATTAAGTTTTACTTTGAGATCAGCAGAATGGTTTTAAAAGAAGAAAATTTGTGTGTTGGAATGGCCAAGTCAAAGTCCTGACCTAAATCCTATAGAAATATTTTGCAAGGACCTGAAACAAGCAGTTCATGCAAGGAAGCCCGCCAACATCCCAGAATTGCAGCAGTTTGTTAAAGAGGAATAGCCTACAATTCCTCCAAGCCGATGTGCAGGACTGATCAACAGTTCCTAGAAATGTTTGGTTGAAGTTATTGCTGTACAAGGGTGTCACACCTGTTTCTGAAAGCAAAGGTTCACATACTTTTTCCAGCAAATACATGTAATATTGGATAATTTTTCTCAAAAAATAAATAAACAAGGATAATGTTTTTTAACCATATAACAATTACAGCACAGAAACAGGCCATCTCGGCCCTTCTGGTCCATGCTGAACTCTTACTCTCACCTAGTCCCACCGACCTGCACTTGGCCCATAACCCTCCATTCCTTTCCTGTCCATATATCTATCCAATTTAATTTTAAATGACAACATCAAACCTGCCTCAACCACTTCTGCTGGAAGCTCATTCCACACAGCTACCACTTGCTGAGTAAAGAAGTTCCCCCTCATGTTACCCCGAAACTTTTGCCCTTTAACTCTCAACTCAACTCATGTCCTCTTGTTTGAATCTCCCCCATTCTCAATGGAAAAAGCCTATCCATGTCAACTCTATCTATCCCCCTCATAATTTCAAATACTTCTATCAAGTCCCCCTCAACCTTCTACGCTCCAAAGAATAAACACCCAACTTGTTCAACCTTTCTCTGTAACTTAGGAGATGAAACCCAGGCAACGTTTTAGTAAATCTCCTCCGTACTCTCTCAATTTTATTGAGCATAAGGTGGTAGCTACTTTGAGTTTTCTTGGCCCAGTAGGAAGTGGTGGCAGAAATGTCCTCATCCTCTGTAACTGTACCTTTTTTGTGTTATTTATTTAGTCAGGTCCTCTATCTAGTTTTAGGACTTGTGTGAAGATCTGATCATATTTTAGGTCATATTTTTGCAGAAGTAGAGAAAATTCGGCAGGGTTCACAAACTTCCTAGCACCACTGTACATGCAAGTTAAAGATGAGCTTATGGTCATATGCATAAGTTTATGTACGTACGAGAAATGAAAAACTTTTAGTAGCATCACAAACACATAGCATCATGTAAAGAGCATTCACGATAACTTATTTTTTGCAAGAATAATTCAAGATTTTCAAGATTCAGATTTATTTATCACGTTTATATTGAAACAAAGTGACATGCATCCTTCAGCCCACGTGATGTCACACATTCCAGTGCCAACATAATGTGTCCACAATGCTCCTCAGAACACAAAACAACCACAGCAACCCAAGCCATGTTCTTCCTTCCCGTCCACACACATACAGAGTACTCCAGGACAGGTCGGTTTCTTTGGCTTCAGCGTCTAGCGGACTCGAATTCACAAGCGGACATGCAGACATTGGGCCTCAACTACCCCGGCGGGTTCGCAGAGATTCACAGACCTGGAGCCCCAGCCCATGGGCCTCGACTTCTGGACTTCCTATTCGACCCTCAGACCTCGATTCTCAGCGTTGACCCCAGGACCTGCCAGAACACAAGTAGAATGTCACACAAAAAAAAAATCATTTTAGTGCAAAGTGATCAAAGTGTTGATAGTGTTGCTAAACTCTAGTGATTTGCATTTTGCTGATTGGTTCAAGCAGAGTAGGAGCTGTGGTGTTGTGGGTCTTCAGATTTGTGTTCCGCCTGCCCGTTGGTAGCTGCGAGATGGTACAGCCCATACAGTGGGAGCTATTTGATTCTGGAGTCATTTACGTTTGATTCATTAACAACCACATTCTGACACACCAGCCTCCCATTCATCACTTTATCATTCTCTTCCTCCAGTTTAATCTAATTTCTTTCCGTTTCCCTAGTTTTTATTAAAGCTGAAATAGTATTGACTGCCTGGATATGAAGAAGCGCGGATGACAATGCAGTGTCATCCACTTTGGAAGGGAAAATGAAAGAGCAGATTATTATTTAAATGGTAAAAAATTACAGCTTGCTGCTGTGCAGAGGGACTTGGGAGGACTTGTGTGTGAATCACAAAAGGTTAGTTTGCAGGTGCAGCAGGTTATCAAGAAGGCAAATGGGATGTTGGCCTTCATTGCTAGAGGGATTGAATTTAAGAGCAGGGAGGTTATGCAGCAACTGTACAGGGTACTACTAGTGAGGCCACACCTGGATTACTGTGTGCAGTTTTGGTCTCCTTACTTGAGGAAGGATAGGACATAGAAATCTACAGTACATTACAGGCCCTTCGGCCCACAATGTTGTGCCGACCTTGTAACCTTCTCTAGAAACTGCCTAGAATTTCCCCACCACACAGCCCTCTATTTTTCTAAGCTCCATGTACCAATCAAAAAGATTCTTAAAAGACCCTATTGTATCCGCTTCCATCACATCGCTGGCTGTGCATTCCACGCACCCACCAGTTTCTGTGAGAAAATCCTACCCCTGACATCTCCTCTATACCTGTTTACAAGCACCTTAAAACTATGCCTCTCGTGTTAGCCATTTCAGCCCTGGGAAACAGCCTCTGGCCACCCACACGATCAATGCCTCTCATCATCTTATACACCTCTATCGGGTCACCTCTCATCCTCCGTCACTCCAAGGAGGAAAGGACAAATTCACTCAACCTATTCTCATAGGGCATGCTCCCCAATCCAGGCAACATCCTTGTAAATCTCCTCTGCACTCTCTCTATAGTATCCACATCCTTCCTGTACTGGCTTTGGAGGCAGTGCAGAGGAGGTTCACCAGGCTGATTCTAGAGATGAGGCTATGAGGAAAGATTGAGTCGCCTGGGACTGTACTCGCTGGAATTGAGAAGGATGAGAGGATATCTTACAGAAACATATAAAATTACAATATAGAAGCAGGAAAGTTGTTTCCACTGGTAGGCAAGACTAGAACTAGGAGACATAGCCTCAAGGTGCAGGGGAGTAGACTTAGGATGGCAGTGAGGAAGAAACTACATTTCCCAGAGAGTGGTAAATCTCTGGAATTCTCTCCCCAGTGAAGCAGTGGGGGCTACCTCAGTGAAAATATTTAAGACAAGGTTGGATAGATTTTTGCACAGTAGGGGAATTAAGGGTTATGGGGAAAAGGCAGGTGGGTGGAAATGAGTGCATGGCCAGATCAGCCATGATCTTATTGAATGGTGGAGCAGGCTCGATGGGCCAGATGGCCGACTCCTGCTCCTATTTCTTATAACTCCCACTTGTCAAGACGTTCGGATAAGGCCCAAGTGCAGGGAGGGAGTGAGAGGGAGAGGGAGAGGAAAATATGAAGCTGGTCAACAGTTCACTGACTTTAATGACAACTGTTGTAGAACTTGAAGGAAAAGAAAAACAATAAACGCTAGGCCAAAAGAGTAGTTAATTAAAGCTCTCAGACTGAAAGTTTTAATGCCAATATGGTGGCTGGAAGCAATGACTAAATAGTCAATGAATAAAGCTCCTTTACAGCATCTGTCAAAGTAGTAATCCTCGTTCCCAGACAAGGACGAGGGTAAGCAGGGAGCATAAATGTTGCTGTGCTTTTGGTCAAGTCTCGATTTTGGTCCATGTAGGGACCAATGACATGGATAGGAAGAAGGAGGAGGTCCTGCAAAGAGAGTTTAGGGAGTTAGGTGCAAAGTTGGAGGACAGGACCTCGAGGGTTGCAATCTCAGGATTGCTACCCATGCCACATGTTAGTAAGGCTAGAAATAGGAAGATAATACAGCTAAATACGTGGCTAAGGAGTTGGTGCAGGAGGGAGGGCTTCATGTTTCTGGACAATTAGGCTTTATTCCAGGGAAGATGGGGCCCGTTCTGACAGGACGGGTTGCACCTGAACTGGAGGGGGACTAACATCCTTGCAGGAAGGTTTGCTAGTGCTGCTCCAGGGAGTTTAAACTAGACTTGCAGGGGGAGGGGAACCAGAGTGTTAGAGCAGATAGTGAGGTGGAGGAGGATAAAGGTCATGCGAGAATTGCAAGTATAGTGCATGGAGTAAAGCCAGATCTAACCTATAAAGCAGCTTTGAGGAAAGAGAAGCAGAATAAAGGGTGTAAAGGTAGTAAGGTAGAAGGGCTAAAGTATGTGTATTTCAATGCAAGAAGCATCAGGAACAATGGTGATGAACTGAGAACTTGGATACATACATGGAATTATGATGTAGCGGCCATTACAGAGACTAGGCTGGCATCAGGGTGGGAATGAATTCTCAATATTCCTGGTTTTCAGTGCTTTAAAAGGGATAGAGAGGAGGAAAAAGGGGAGGAGGGGTGGCATTACTGGTCAGGGATACTATTACAGCTACAGAAAGGGTGGGTAATGTAGCAGGATCCTTTTTTGAGTCAGTATGGGTAGAAGTCAGGAACAGGAAGGGAGCAGTTACTCTATTGGGAGTATTCTATAGGCCCCCTGGTAGCGGCAGAGATACTGTGGAGCAGATTGGGAGGCAGATTTTGGAAAGGTGCAAAAATAACAGGGTTGTTATCATAGGTGACTTTAATTTCCCTAATATTGATTGGCACCTGTTAAGTGTGTCCAGAACAGATTCCTGTCACAGTATGTTGACAGGCTGACTAGGGGGAATGCCATACTAGATCTAGTATTAGGTAATGAACCAGGTCAGGTCACAAATCTCAGTGGGTGAGCATCTGGGGGACAGTGACCACCGCTTCCTGGCCTTTAGCATTATCATGGAAAAGGACAGAATCAGAGAGGACAGGAGAATATTTAATTGGGGAAGGGCAAATTATGAGGCTATAAGGCTAGAACTTGCGGGTGTGAATTGGGATAATGTTTTTGCAGGGAAATGTACTATAGACATGTGGTCGATGTTTAGAGATCTCTTGCAGGATGTAAGGGATAAATTTGTCCAGGTGAGGCAGATAAAGAGTGGTAGGGTGAAGGAATCATGGGTGACAAGTGAGGTGGAAAATCTAGTCAGGTGGAAGAAGGCAGCATACATGAGGTTTAGGAAGCAAGGATCAGATGGGTCTTTTGAGGAATATAGGGTAGCAAGAAAGGAGTTTAAGAAGGGGCTGAGGAGAGCAAGAAGGGGGCATGAGAAGGCCTTGGTAAATAGGGTAAAGGAAAACCCCAAGGCATTCTTCAATTATGTGAAGAACAAAAGGATGACAGGAGTGAAGGTAGGACTGATTAGAGATAAAGATGGGAAGATGTGCCTGGAGGCTGTGGAAGTGAGCGAGGTCCTCAATGAATACTTCTCTTCGGTATTCATCAATGAGAGGGAACTTGATGACGGTGAGGACAATATGAGTGAGGTTGATGTTCTGGAGCATGTGGATATTAAGGGAGAGGAGGTGTTGGAGATGTTAAAATCAATTTGAACGGGTAAGTCCCCGGGGCCTGACGGAATATTCCCCAAGTTGCTCCACAAGGTGAGGGAAGAGATTGCTGAGCCTCTGGCTAGGATCTTTATTTCCTCATGGTCTACGGGAATGGTACTGGAGGATTGGAGGGAGGTGAATGTTATCTCCTTGTTCAAAAAAGGTAGTAGGGATGGTCCGGGTAATTATAGACCAGTGAGCCTTACGTCTGTGGTGGGAAAGCTGTTGGAAAAGATTCTTAGAGATAGAATCTATGGGCATTTAGAGAATCATGGTCAGATCAAGGACAGTCAGCATGGCTTTGTGAAGGGCAGATCATGTCTAACAAGTTCTTTGAGGAGGTGACCAGGCATATAGATGAGGGTAGTGTAGTGGATGTGATCTACATGGATTTTAGTAAGGCATTTGACAAGGCTCCACATGGTAGGCTTATTCAGAAAGTTAGAAGGCATGGGATCCAGGGAAATTTGGCCAGGTGGATTCAGAATTGGCTTGCCTGCAGAAAGCAGAGGGTCGTGGTGGAGGGAGTACATTCAGATTGGAGGGTTGTGACTAGTGGTGTCCCACAAGGATTGGTTCTGGGACCTCTACTTTTTGCGATTTTTGTAAAGACGTGGATGTGGGGGTAGGAGGGTGGGTTGGCAAATTTGCAGACGACACAAAGGTTGGTAGTGTTGTGGATAGTGTAGAGGATTGTTGAAGATTGCAGAGAGACATTGATAGGATGCAGAAGTGGGCTGAGAAATGGCAGATAGAGTTCAACCTGGAGAAGTGTGAGGTGGTACACTTTGGAAGGACAAACTCCAAGGCAGAGTACAAAGTAAATGGTAAGATACTTGGCAGCGTGGAGGAGCAGAGGGATCTGGGGGTACATGTCCACAGATCCCTGAAAGTTGTCTCACAGCTAGATAGGGTAGTTAAGAAAGCTTATGGGGTGTTAGCTTTCATAAGTCGAGGGATAGAGTTTAAGAGTCGCGAGGCAATGATGCAGCTCTATAAAACTCTGGTTAGGCCACAGTTGGAGTACTGTAAACAACAGGAATTCTACAGATGCTGGAAATTCAAGCAACACACATCAAAGTCCTGACAAAGGGTCTCGGCCTGAAATGTCGACTGTACCTCTTCCTAGAGATGCTGCCTGACCAGTCCTGACGAAGGGTCTCGGCCTGAAACGTTGACTGTACCTCTTCCTAGAGATGCTGCCTGGCCTGCTGCGTTCACCAGCAACCTTGGAGTACTGTGTCCAGTTCTGGTCACCTCACTGTAGGAAGGATGTTGAAGCATTGGAAAGGGTGCGGAGGAGATTTACCAGGATAATGCCTGGGTTAAAGAGTATGCATTATGATCAGAGATTAAGGGAGCTAGGGTTTTACTCTTTGGAGAGAAGGAGGATGAGAGGAAATATGATAGAGGTTGTCACGTGATCGGCAACAATGAATTATCAGTTGAGGCAGGTTTCATAAAAACAAACGAATATTTGTTAAACTCTGCTCAACAATGGTAAAAAGTATTCAAACGACTAACTTAACCAGAAGTTAACTGCTATACAACAACTCTGGAACAGTTCTTAAAAGGGTAAATGCGAAAACAGTTCTTAAAGTGGTAAATTCGAACACGTCTTAAAATGGTAAATTCAAAAGTCCAAGTGACTTACACAGTCAATAAGGTGAGACTTCTCTGGAAATGAATTTCTTCGAAGACATGACGTTACTGCTGATTCTCCAAAGGATTCACGACGAAGGAAATAATACGGCTTAAAGGAACTGACCTTTTCCCGGCGAGGGGACACTGCACAACTTCCCTGCTCTTGCAGGAGTTACCTCAGATACACGTCACCATTTCTGAACCAATGCTCAATAAGGTCCATCCTCTATAAAACCACCGAACGACTCCAACATTATTCCAATCCTTCAGGTTCCCATCCTTTAATAAGGTCTTCACTCTCCAATACTACTGTAAAGGTAAATCAAAGATACACCAACAAAGCTGGCAGCGATTGGTGAAACCGCCAGCACAACTATTTCACTTTACAATAGAAAGTAGAACTCTTTAAAACAAAACTGCGTCATGAAACCAATACACAGCATAACGGAGTAACTAACGAAGCAAACAACAACTCAATTAAAAACTAACTGCGTCACACCAGGGGCCTCCTTTATACCTGTTGAGAACAGGTCATCATGTGACCTCACACTGGCAGGAAAATTACATCATGGGACCTCCACAAGACCATTACATCACGCTCATAAGACAGTCACACGATACCCATGGAGAATAGGAACATAGAAACACAGAAAAAAGGTGCAGGAGTAGGCCATTCGACCCTTCGAGCCTGCACCACCATTCAGTATGATCATGGCTGATCATCCAACTCAGAACCCTGTACCAACCTTCCCTCCATACCCCCTGATCCCTTTAGCCACAAGGGCCATATCTAACTCCCTCTTAAATATAGCTAATGAACTGGCCTCAACTGTTTCCTGTGGCAGAGAATTCCACAGATTCACCACTCTCAGTGTGAAGAAGTTTTTCCTCATCTCAGTCCTTAAAAGGCTTCCCCTTTATCCTCACACTGTGACCCCTCGTTCTGGACTTCCCCAACATCGGGAACAATCTTCCTGCATCTAGCCTGTCCAATCCCTTTAGGATTTTATATGTTTCAATAACATCCCCCCTCAATCTTCTAAATTCCAACGAGTATAAGCCTAGTCAATCCAGTCTTTCATCATATGAAAGTCCTGCCATCCCAGGAATCAATTTAGTGAACCTTCTTTGTACTCCCTCTATGGCAAAGATGTCTTTCCTCAGAATAGGGGACCAAAACTGCACACAATATTCCAGGTGTGGTCTCACCAAGGCCTTGCACAACTGCGGTGGTACCTCCCTGCTCCTGTACTCGAATCCTCTTGCTATGAATGGCAGCATACCATTTGCCTTTTTCACCGCCTGCTGTACCTGCATGCCCACTTTCAATGACTGGTGTATAATGACACCCAGATCTCATTGCACCTCCCCTTTTCCTAATCGGCCACCATTGAAATAATAATCTGTTTTCCTGTTTTTGCCACCAAAGTGGATAACCTCACATTTATCCACATTAAATTGCATCTGCCATGAATTTGCCCACTCACCTAACCTATCCAAGTCACCCTGCATCCTCTTAGCATCCTACTCACAGCTAACACTGCCACCTAGCTTTGTGTCATCCGCAGGCTTGGAGATGCTGCACTTAATTCCCTTGTCTAAGTCATTAATATATATTGTAAACAACTGGGGTCCCAGCACTGAGCCTTGCGGTACCCCACTAGTCACTGCCTGCCATTTTGAAAAGGTCCCATTTATTCCCACTCTTTGCTTCCTGTCTGCCAACCAATTCTCTATCCACATCAATACCTTACCCCCAATACCATGTACTTTAAGTTTGCACACTAATCTCCTGTGTGGGACCTTGTCAAAAGCCTTTTGAAAATCCAAATATACCACATCCACTGGTTCTCCCCTATCCACTCTACTAGTTACATCCTCAAAAAATTCTATGTAACACCTCCCTCCAAAAAAGAAAATTTTTGTCTTTTAAGAGCAAAATTTTAACAACTATTTACACAAAAATGTGAATAAAATTTCAACATACATGATATACACAGTATTATCATACAGCACCTTGCAAACTAATAAACAGTAGGAGTGTTACAAATGTTAAAATACCACTCCATCAAAAAATTTACATTGTACATTTAACATCTAGATAGACAGTCAGCAATCACATTATCTTAACCTTTAATATGAGTTATCAAAATATTATACTGCTGTAACGTCAAACTCCAATTTAGTAATCTTCTATTTTTGTTTTTCATCTTACTCAAAAACACTAATTGATTATGATCGGTATAAACTATGAGTGGTTTCTGAGTAGTACCAACATACACTTCAAAATGTTGTAAAGCTAAAACAAGAGATAATAATTCCTTTTCTATAGTTGAATAATTTCCTTGATGGGCATTAAATTTCTTAGAAAAGTAAGCTAACGGACAATCAACTTCATCACCCTCATCCCTTTGAAGTAACACTGCTCCTGCAGCTTCATCACTAGCATCTACAGCTAATGAAAATGTTTTCAAAGTCAGGGGATTTGAGCACAGGTTGACGACATAGTATAGTTTTCAATTTATCAAAGGCCTCTTGACAAGGCTTTGTCCAAACAAACTTTTCATTTTTCTTCAAGAGGTTAGTTAATGGAAGAGCAATGTTAGCAAAATTCTTACAAAATTTTACGGTAATGTCCTACCATTCGCAAGAATCTTCTGAGAATTTTTTTCCAGTTGGAGTGGGTACCTCTAAAATTGCCTGAACTTTTGCCTGAACAGGAGCCAATTTTCCTTGACCCACAACATAACCAAGGTAGGTCACTGTGGCATGACCAAATTCACTTTTAGCTAAGTTAATAGTTAAGTTAGCTTTTGAAAGTCTTTCAAATAGTTTCTCCATGGCAGTAATATGTGCTTTCCAAGTATCATTTCCTGTAACTAAATCATCAATATGGGCATCTGTATCTATGTAACCCATGAATCACAGTATTAATCATTCGCTGGAAAGTTCCTGGTGCATTCTTCATCCCAAAGGGAAGAACATTATATTCATATAACCGGATGGGGTTACAAATGCATTAATCTCTCTACCTCTATCCGTCAATGGAACACACCAATAACCTTTTAACAAATCAATCTTTGTAAGGAATTTTGCTTGTCCAACTTTGTCCACACAATCATCTACCCTAGGGATTGGATATGCATCAGTTTTTGTCACAGCATTCACCTTCCTGTAATCTGTACAAAACCGAATACTATTGTCTGGCTTAGGTACCATAACACAAGGTGAACTCCAATTCGAATTAGAAGGTCTAATAATATTATTCTCTAACATATACTTAATTTCTTGTTCAGCAAGTTCACATTTTTCCCTGTTCATCCAATATGGATGTTGCTTTATGGGTTTTGCATCTCCAACACCTACATCATGTGAAGCTACTGTGGTTCTTTTAGGAACGTCTGGAAATAAATCCTGATATTTAAAAATTAACTGTTTCATCTCCTGTCTCTGCTCTGGCTGTAAATGAGCTAATTTCTCATCAATATTTTCCAGAATTGTTGAATTTGGTAATCTGGCAGAAATAATGTTGGGTTTTAAATGAGTTTCAGATGAAACATCCATTCAGTGGGATCAGACTCATTATTATTGACCACAACACTCATAGTAGCAGCCTGTTTCTCATAATACAATTTTATCATATTTATATGACACAGCTGTGTTGGCTTTCTTCGATCTGCAGTTTTTATCACATAATCCACATCATTAACTTTAGGTATGACCTCATAAGAACCATGAAATTTTGTCATAGTGTGGGGGGCGGGGAGGTGGACCCAAATGAAAGACACTGACACTGACGTACTTGGAACAAGACTAGGCGTGACAAGGAAGCAAGGGAAGGGGGAAGAAATGATGCTGGACATTGACATAGGCCCTGGACGAGACAAGGATTCAGGGCCTGGGCTAGGACTTGACTAGGATAGCGAAACCAGGACATGGAACTGGGAACTAGGAGCCTGGGCTTGGATTCCAAGCTAGAGACTGGACAAGGACCCAGAACCTGGGTCTTGACTTGGGTTCAGACCCTGGAACTGAGCAAGGACATGACGAGGCTTGGGTATGGACTCCAAGCCAGAGACTGGGCAAGGACCCAGAACCTGGGTCTTGACTTGGGTTTGGACTCCAGAACTAGGCGAGGACAAAACATGGCTACAGGATGAGGAGAGGCAACAGGACTGGACGAGAGACTCTTGGACAGGACAAGGGAACCCCAGCAAGGAACTCTGGGCTGGGCAAGACACATGGACAAAACGAGAACACAAAGCCGCAGCTTGGACAGGACAAGGTTCTTGGATCGTGGCTGGGACTGGACAAGACCCCAAGGCCTAGACTTGGTCGAGGGAGAGACAGGAACACAGAGCCTTGGTCAAGGGAGAGACAGGAACATGGAACACAGAGCCAGGACCCCTCCTTGGGAACAGGACATAGGGCCAGGACTCATACACAGAACACAGAGCTGGGACCCCTCCTTGGGAACAGGACGTAGGGCCAGGACTCTTTACACAGAATGCAGAATACTACAAGACAGTTCCCAACACAAGGTAGTGGCAGACAGCCAGATCTACCTAGTGAAGGCGTGGACACAGAGACAGTTCAAAACAATGATACAGTTCCTTATCTTGCTCCGGTGATGGAACTTGACAGCGGTGCAGGCGAGGGTTACAGGTGAGGCGAGGCTTCAGGCAAGGCTCCATGAGGAAGAGGAAGGGGAAGGGGAAGGGGAAGGGGAAGGGGAAGGGGAAGGGGAAGGGGAAGGGGAAGGGGAAGGGGAAGGGGAAGGGGAAGGGGAAGGGGAAGGGATACAGACAGGGGATCTGAACAGGAACAATCCAACAGCCCGAGGCTGAATCCTGAAGCTATTTATCAAGCCAGCTCAAATGAGAATCAGCTGCCTCAACAGAAACTGGGGAAAACTGGAAAATCTGGAATAAGGAGCATGGACCGGACCATGAACTGGAATGCGGATTTCATGGACCGGACCATGACAAATTTAGCTTGTAATGGGTTCGTTTGCACCGGAAAAAGAATCAAAACCTTATCTCTAGGCTTAAATGACCTCATTCTAGCTTCCTTATCATACCAAGTTTTCATTTTCCCCTGAGCCGCTTTTAAATTTTCCTTGGCTAAACTACAAGCTTTATGTAATCTTTCTTTAAATTTTAAAACATAATCCAACAAATTAGTGTGTACCTCTTTATTAATCCACTGTTCTTTCAACAAGGCTAAAGATCCTCGAACTCTATGCCCAAACACAACTTCAAAAGGACTAAAACCTAATGATTCCTGCACTGCCTCCCGTACTGCAAAAAGTAGTAAATGTACGCCCTCATCCCAGTCATTTTCATTTTCCATACCATACGTCCTAATCATAGTTTTGAGGGTAGAACCTCTCCAAGGCTCCCTGCGATTCTGGATGATATGCAGATGAGGTAATCTGTTTTGCTCCCAGTTTATAGACTATCTGCAGGAACAATCCAGACATAAAATTACTACTACCTGATCAGATTGTATTTCCTTAGCTAACCCAAAATAAGTAAAGAATTTTACAAGAGCCTTTATTACAGTTTTAGCTGTTATATTCCTGAGTGGTATTGCCTCTGGAAACCTAGATGCTGTGCACATAATGGTCAGCAAATATTGATGTCCAGTTTTAGTTTTTGGCAATGGGCCTAAACAATCTATAATAATTTTGGAAAACAGCTCACCAAATGCTGGAATAGGTTGCAGTGGGGCCACTGGAGTAACTTGATTATTTCTTTTCTTAAACTAGGCCAGTAAAAATGTTTAAAAACCTTGTTCATAGTTTGTTTTACACCCTGATGGCCACCCAAAGGCATACTATGAGCCATAGTTAAAATCTCATTTCGATAAACTTTAGGAACTACTACCTGGTGATTAACTTCCCATTCCTCACTGCCAGGAATTGTAGGTGATCTCCACTTCCTCATTAATACGCCCTTTTCAAAATAATATCCTACTGGCACCTTCTCAACTTCACTATCTGGAAGAGCTTGTTCCTTTAATCTGATAATCTCAGGGTCTCTACTCTGCTCTGCTATTATCTCCTTCCGAGACAGAGACAAATCTTCATGGTCAGACTTACTACAAGAATCTTGATCAAACAATGAAGTTAAGAAAGTTTCCGACACTTTCTCAAAATTTGAATCCTGAGTTGAACAGTCATGGGTAACTGACCCATCCTGCACATCAATCTTTTTAGCCATAGCTCGGGTTACAACACAGGAAGAATCTGTGTTAGAATCCATATTTGGTTCCTCAGAAATGGGCTTTATTGTCAAATGCACTTCAGGAAAAACTTGTCCATCTGCTAAGTCATTTCATAACAATAGAGAGACATCATTCATGGGTAAACTGGGTTGTAGTCTTACTTTCACAGGTCGTGTAACTAACCCTGACCTTAAATTTACTCTATGCAAATGTACTGGCATAAGGGCACTCCCAATTCCTTGTATATAGTTTACCTCATGAGTGTCAGACTCATCACTACACTTTAGAACACTGTCTAATATAAGTGATTGAGAAGCTCCAGTATCCCTAAGTATTTTTATTGGCACAGGAGTGGATCCCTCTTGTAAGGATACAAATCCCTCGGTAATAAAATGCTCATATCCCCTCTTAACTTGGTCAGACTGTGACAAAGCTTCATTTGTATTTATCGAACTTTGTGGATTTACAGGTATTTCAATATGCTGCACACAAGCATCTGGAACTGCCTCCTTCTCTTTCTTTTTCAATGGAAAACAGTTAGCTATTACATGTCCATGTTTCTACTATAATTACAAATAGGACCAAAATGTCTTTCTTTCACATGTCTCCCTTCATCCTTACCTTTCTCACTAACTTCAGATTTAATTTCTGGTTTACCTTGACTCTCTGTGCTAGTTTTCCTTTTAAAAGTTCTACCTGGAGAAAATTTACTCTTATGAATTAAAACATATGCATCAGCTAATTTAGCAGACTCCTGCAATGTAGCAGTGTCCCTCTCATTTAAGTATGTCCTTACTTCAACAGGAATGCTCCTCCTAAATTCCTCCAATAAAATAAACTCTTTTAATTTATTATATTCCCCATTCACATTTTTAGAGGAAACCCATCTCTCAAAACACACAGATTTCTCGTAAGCAAATTCCACTTAGGTTTTTTCCACGGATTTCTTCAAATTTCTAAATCTTTCTCTATAAGCTTCTGGATCCAGTTCATACGCTTTCAGTATATGCTGCTTCACAGTATCATAATCAAGTGCTTGCTCAGCAGTTAAAGCTGTATAGACTTGTGCCTTATCTCCAATTATACTTTGTAACATCACTGGCCATTGATCTTTCGGCCACCCTGAACTCAAAGCAACAATTTAAAAATGTTGGAAATGTTTGTCCACTTCTGTTTCATTAAATGGAGGAGCCAAAATAACTTCTCAACTGGCAACAAACTGTTTCCTAGAACCAGAGGACTGATCTTCCAACCTTAATTTCTCCATCTCTAGCTCAAATTTCCTCTGGTTATCAGCTTCTCTTTCTTTAAATTCCCTTATTTTATTTGCTTCTCTTTCGGCCATTTCCACTTTAAATTGTTCAAACCTTAATGATGAAACAGTAATTAGCTGGAATCTGCATACTCGTGAGTGCACAGACCCTGCAGAAGAGGCCGAGGTTGTGATATCACCGTTGCCTGCAAGGAGTTTGTACGTTCTCCCCCTGGGTCCGGGGGGGGGGGCGCGGGTTCCTCCTACAGCTGAAAACATACTGGTTAGTCAGTTAATTGGTCACTGTAAATCTGCCCCGTGATTTGGCGAGGATTAAATCGGGGGATTGCTGAGAGGTGCGGCTTGAAGTGTCGGAAAGACATAATCTGCGCTGTACAGTATTTCTATAAATAATTAAAGAAAATAAACTTACAGTCTAGCAATGCCTGTTTATGAAAATAATCAGATAAGCAAAGGGGAAAGAGTGGGAGGGAAGGGAAACCTGCAGAAGTTCTTCGTGGCGCAACCTCTCACACTGTTAACTGAGATCAGGGAAACAATGTGCATTGAAGTTTACCATCATTCGGATGCCTCACAGTTCTGATTAGAGGTTATCGATCTGGAAATTCCTCTGCACAAGTAGATTCAGTTCTTCAGGAGTTGTACACATTGATGGCAACAGCAACATTTATTGACCCCCTTAAATAATGACCCCAGAACTGAGCAGGTGGTCAACAGTCACGAACAAGGATTAGGACAGCGGCTTTCCTTGCTCGAAGTGAACCAAATGTGCCCCTAACCACACACTTTGATGGGCTCCTGATTTGAAATTCAAAATAATAGAGGAATAGATAGAGTGGACAGCCAGCACTTCTTCCCCAGGGCACCTCCGCTCAATAGAAGAGGACATGGCTTTAAGGTCAGGGGTGGGAAGTTCAATGGGGGATATTAGAGGAAGGTTTTTTAATCAGAGAGTGGTTGTTGCGTGGAATGCACTGCCTGAGTCAGTGGTGGAGGCAGATACACTAGTGAAATTTAAGAGACTACTAGACAGGTATATGGAGGAATTTAAGGTGGGGGGGGTTATATGGGAGGCAGGGTTTGAGGGTCGGCACAACATTGTGGGCCGAAGGGCCTGTACTGTGCTGTACTATTCTATGTTTTATGTTCTATAAAGGCGCCTGTTTACCGCCGCCGGCTCATTCCGCACTGCTGAGTACTCCTAGTACTTACTCCAGGCCGTTCCCAGGTCACGACAGGATTTCGTGCCTGTCAAGTATTCGTAACCCGAATAGTTCACACGACGGAATTGCGGTGCAAACCTAGCTCCCAGACGGGAAAATGTGCCCGAGCGTATCTTCCGTCCCACGTCCCGCACCTGGGGAGGACATATAACATTGCTTCAATTTGTTGATGCACGTTTGTCAGATCAGGCTACTTCTCGAATTCTAGGTTAGGTAAAATCCCGATCTGATTTGGCACGGCTGCCCTGTGTTGCACAACAGTGGGTGTAATCCACCTCTGCCCCCCCCCCCTCCCCGGCAATATATGCAGTCTCTCTGGAAAACGGTGCGCACCAGCAGCATTGTGAACAGCCCGGTGATATTCCCCAGGGTCTGTCGCTTCCCTCTCCGATTCCGGGCAGACAGCTCGGAGAACCTTTCTGACCAAACACCGCCGGAGAAGGAAAGCCAGAAGGGAGTTGCAATGGAACATTTAACACTGGGACAAGGGCGAGATCTCCGGGTCTGGAGCAACGGTAGCGCCATCGAAGACGACTGGACTGAAGTGAGACACACAACTTTTTTTTTATCATACATTCCGTGTCACGAGAGTACAGTTAAGGGGGGAAAAAAAATCAGATACTAGTCAGCTGAAACAAAATAGATGCAAGAAGTTTTAGCATGTCAGGTAACATAAAATGGAGAGAGAAACCGAGCTTCAGACTCGAGACCCGAAGATCCTGACGGGAAGCCTCGATTAAAAAAAACATTAAATCTGTATTTCCGCTCTTCACAGCCGCTGCCCGACCTGCTGAGTGTTTCTAACGATTTCTGTTATAACCTTGTATGAGGAAGACTGTGTTGGGCGGTGTCGTGGTTTCAGGCGAAGGGGGCGCCACTGCCAGTGTTCACTGCGGGACGATGGAGTTCCCGGGACTTTCCATCTGCCGACGGAGATCGGGCGGGCTTCTTGCAGCTGTTAGATTTTCTCACCTTGGTGAAGGTCCAGGCTGGTACAAGGGCAGAAACCCGGGGGGCGGGGGAAGATTAAATATATTATCAAGGTCCTCCGTTATTTAAGAATTTTGGCTCTCGGAGGAGTTTCTCTCATTCTGTTTTACATAAGCCGGCTCTTTCTGTGAAGCATTCTCTCGGAGTGAAAAGAGTCCTAGCGGCAGTCTTTTGGACAACACACATCAGAGTTGCTGCCTGGCCTGCTGCGTTCACCAGCAACTCTGATGTGTGTTGCTTGAATTTCCAGCATCTGCAGAATTCCTGTTGTTGGCAGTCTTTTGGAACTGTGTGCCCTCCCTACATACATCAAAGTAACATTAATCAGGAGGGAAACTTATTATTTAACTTGGCTGATACTTCTCAGCTTGAAATATTTACGATTACGGAGCCAATGCTACGGTCTAATGAAATTTCCAAATGAGCTTTGTTTTCCCCCTTTTTTCGACGTGGCCAGTCTCACCTCTTGTCTGACGGGAAAGGCAGTGTCTTCGTTACTTTGAAAGGCAAAATGTTTTCCCCCATCTGCCAAAAGGAAGTTGTTGTTGGATTACTCGTGGATGGCAGGTGACCATGGGGTTCGGAGCATCAAGTAAGTGCAGATTCGAACCTCAGTCAACATGTGGACCTGCGTGCCCCCGGCCGCCAAACCTGCCCCATGGTCTAATGGCTGGAGTAATACACAGGGGCAGGGACAGACTTCGTGGCTCATTCTTATAACTCCACCTTCCTACCCGCAGAACTCTTGATAGACATGCAGATAAAAACTTCCTTCTCGGCTTTGGTTATACAACGATTCTGCCTCCACAGCCCTCTGGAGGGAGAGACCTGTAACAATTCACAACTCTGAGAGAAGCAGTTTCTCCTCACCTGTCTTAAATGGGTGATCACTCCTTCTGCTTCCGGACTCTCTCACCAGTGGAAATACGTCTTCCTTGTCAAAATCCTTCATTCTTGAGCTTCCTTGAACATAGGACAGTGAAGGCCCTTTGCCCATGATGTTGTGCCAACCTTTTAACCTACTCAATGTGCAAATCAGCCAAAGTAAATTTATTATCAACATATGTAGATATCAGCACATCCCAGCTTGAGATTCATTTTCTTGCAGCCATTTACAGGAAAATACAATTGAATTTATGAGGAACTATACATTAAGACTGACAAACAACCAATGTACTAAAGACAAACCATACAAATAAATAAATAATACCAAGAATGTCAAATGTAGAGTCTGAGTCTGTAGGTTGTGGAAGCAGTTCAGAGTTGAGGTGAGTGAAGTTATCCACACTGGTCCAGGAGCCTGATGGTGGAAGGATAATAACTGTCCCTGAACCTGGTGGTGTGGGACCTAAGGCTCTTGCCCAGTGGTAATGGTGAGAAGGCAGCATGACCTGGAGGTGGGGATCTTTGATAATGGATGCTGCTTTCTTGTGACAGTGCTCAGTGGTGGTGAGGGCTTTGTCTGCGATGAACTGGGTTGTATCCACCACTCAACTGGAAACACTCTTTAGGCTGGGTCAGACTTAGTGTTTCAAGTTCTGGACTCTTCTTTAGTGAAGGCACCTTTGACAGATCACTGTCTCTGCTTTTTCCCACGGATGCTGCCTGACCTGCTGTGTAGTTCCTGCACTTTGCTTTTAATACTGATTTCCAGCCTGTGTAGATATTTCAGTCTCATTTTGGTGAAAGTATTGTTCTATTGTGATCAAGCTGAGCGAGCTTTATGGGGAAAGGAAACTTTCCTTTTCAAACAATTGCGATAACTGTCAAACTCTTTAACCCAAAAGCATTGGTTAGAACGGGGGTTCCCCAACCTTCTTTTATACCATGGACCCCTACCATTAACTGTAGGGTCCGTGGAGCCCAGGTTAGGAACCCCTGGATTAGATGAGTTAAACTCCAATTCTGACTGAACAATATGCCCCAGCAATTCCTATATCTTCATGTAACTGTCTTGTTTCACGTGTCTGCCTGTGTAAGTGAGACGATGGTGCCAAATTTTTGGACATTACCTTTGTTGTCTGATGATGAGATCCTTGGGCACAGACTAGAGACCCTCTTAGAATCTTTAAAAATCCACAAAAATATGGAGAGTTGCCCAATCTATTGGAGGTGGATAGTAATGTGGAGAGATGAAAGATCTGCTCCTTTATACAGTACTGATACTACTTTACATGTGTTTGAACATAAGAGACCGAACACTAAGAGGCTCACACTATAGTAAAGGCATCTGTTCGTCTTGTGAGACCATGGATTTGTGCCTGGAAAGTCTTCACTCTCCAGGGCGCAGGCCTGGGCAAATTTGTATGGAAGACTGGCAGTTGCCCATGCTGCAAGTCTCCCCTCTCCACAACACTGATGTTGTCCAAGGGAAGGGCAAGAGCCGATACAGCTTGGCACCAGTGTTGTTGCAGAGCACTGTGTGGTTAAGTGCCTTGCTCAAGGACACAACACGCTGCCTCGGCTGGGGCTCGAACTCACAACCTTCAGATCACTAGTCGAACACCTTAACCACTTGGCCACGTGCCCACACATGCTATCTGCTATACTCACCATTGACGTCTTCCCTTGGCTCCTGTTCCTGGCATGATCCCTGTATCCCATGATTTTATTTTTAGTATCTACGAGTCTGTTGATCTCTATGCTGAATACACACCTTGACCGAACTTTCATATATCTTGGGCAGAGAATTGCAAAAATTCACTCCCCAAGTCTGTAGAGATTTCTTCTCACTCGGGGCTGTGATCCTGGGTTCTAGACACCTCTGGAAGGGGAACATTAACTCCAGCTGAATCCGGTCAGACCCCCTAAGAATAGTGTATGTCTCGATGAGATCACTTTTTGTTCTACAAAACCCTGTGGGAATGTTCCTGGTCTGCATTATTCCTCTCTTTAAACAACAAACTAATCCCCCCACCAGTTGATTCTGTGAATCATCACTGAACTTGTCATACATCTGAGAGTTGTAAGTAATCTCTGGTGTTACGGTGTAGATGGGAAAAAGGTTGGAAAGATGTAGTGGACTTTTGTGCTGCACAACTTCGACTCTGTTTGGTCTGCTTGAACCAATTTCCTGAACAAATTGTCATTCTAATTGGGGGGGGGTGCGGTGGGGAAGCAATATTTACAATGTAAGAGCAGGTGTACGTGGGTGGAATGTGTGTCTTCATTCTTAGTGTTTTTATTTAGGTTTTCAACATGCTATTTCTGTTTAAAATGGAAATTGTTTATTTATGATGGTGTTGTCTGAAATGGAAATTGTTTCATTTGTGATGGTGTCGTCTAATCATTTGGCCATCTGTTCCGTTATTCCTCACCCCTAAACTTTGTTTAGTGGCTGACCTTTGAGGTACCTTGGGTTGCTTTATCACATCAAAAGATAGTAATTAATTTCAGGTTGTTGGCGACTGATTAAGGGTGAATAGGTTCCGCATGCTAGAGTAGCAGTTAGTGTAACTGTACTACTTTGCCAGTGACCCTGGTTCAGTTCCAACCACCAATTGTAAGGAGTTTGTACGCTGTCCCCGTAACCGCGTGGGTTTCCTCCAGGTGCTCCGGTTTCCTCCCACAGTCCAAAGACGTAATGGTTGGTCGGCTGATTGTAAATTGTCCCGTGATCAGGCTAGGGTGAAATCGGGGATTGCTGATTGGCGCAGCTTAGAGGGCTGGTAGGGGCTACTCCATGCTGTATCTAAAGTAGGTAAATAAATAAATATCTGAATAGATAGATAAATAAACTCTTTACCCCACCCCCCTCCTACTACCTATATATATTGAAGACACTTAGCATAGAAATCAATAAATGAGGCAGAAACCAATTTATCAAATATAAAATCTTAAAGAATAGTTTGTAGAATTTATTAAACCCATTAATTTTTGTTTTGAGTGATAATCAAATGTGAACCTGTTCCTTTATAGTTCCTCACGGCATTGCATTGGATCCAGTTTTCAATGGTGGTTTTGAGGTTAGTGTTTTTACAACAACTCATTTCAATTTCAACCCGCCTTCCGTTTCATCACAAGGTTGTTTCTTTCTCTCTTTCTGTAGTTCTGTTCGACGTGAGGTTGCAATCTTACAGTGGCCAATTTATAGGTGCTCCAGTCATAATTGGGCGCTATGGCAGTGTAGTGGTTAGTACGATGCTATCACAGCTCGAGGTGTCGGAGCTCAAATCCGGCACCCTCTGCAAGAAAGTTTGTACTTTCGTTCCATGAGC
The DNA here is from genome assembly GCF_030028105.1 of Mobula birostris. Lineage (NCBI taxonomy): Eukaryota > Metazoa > Chordata > Chondrichthyes > Myliobatiformes > Myliobatidae > Mobula > Mobula birostris. Next base: position 32,039,774 of record NC_092400.1, read on the forward strand.
TCGCGGGTTTCGTCCGGGTGCTCCAGTTTCCTTCCACAGATCAAAGACATACCAGTTAGGAGTCCTGCTGAAGGGTCTTGGCTCGAAATGTTGACTATTTACTCTTTACCATTGACGCTGCCTGACCTGCTGAGTTCTTCCAGCACTTTGTATGTGTTGCTTTAGATTTCCAGCATCTGCAGGCTTTCTCATGTATGGCAGTTAGTAGGTTAATGGTCATTGGAAATTGTCCTGTGACTTGGCTAGGATTAAATAGGTGGGTTGCTGGTCAGTTCAGCTCGTTGGGCTGGAAGGACCTGTTCCAAACTGTATCTCAATAAATGAATAGTCAATAGTGGGGAGCACCATAGCTGAACCATTCTCTGTCTTACATACAGTACTGCAAAAGTCTTAGGCACCCTAGATTTTTTATATGGTGTCAGATGGTATGATCTCCACAAAGCCCCGATCAATATCATCGAGGCTGTCTGGGATTACTTGGAGGCGGTAGCAAGCGAGACAGCCAAAGTCTTCAGAAGAACTGTGGCAAGTTCTCCAAGATATTTGGAACAATCTACCAGCCGATTTTCTTATAAAACAGCTCAACAGTGTACCTAAGAGAACTGATGTGGTTTTAAGGTGGTCACACCAAATATTGTTTTGATTTAGTTTTTACTACAGCCCTTTGTTTTTTTTTGATATTTCAAAACTTTTCATTGCATTATTTTTGAAAGCAACTTTGCTTTACAGAATTTTTTTTACATGTCTAAGACTTTTGCATAGTACTGTACATCAGAACATTCACACTCCTCAGTATGAAGAACATGAGAACCTTGAATGCCCATGTGGACAATGATCAGAGCAGTACTTCTTCTGTGTTAAGCTCAACATCAAACCTGGATCTTCTAAAGCTCAGTAGATCAGTTCCACTGAGCAGTGCAATTGTTCACATTAGCTTTGGATGAAAAGTTAAGTTCATCTTCTAGTTTTGAAAAGTAAAAAGAAACAAACTGCTGGAGGAACTTGGCAGGTTAGGCAGCATCTGTTGAGATGGTTGAGATCTGCCTCAGGACTTGGGGCTTACAGCATCTGCATTCTTTCATGTCTCTGCATTTAAATAGTTTTATTTTTACACAAGGAAGTGCACAATGGACCTTGTTTAATATTTCATTGTTATCATATTTCAATGTTATCATGGTCATGGGGGATTTCAATAGGTAGGTAGATTGGGGAAAATCAGGTTGGTGATGGATCCAAAGAGGAGGAACTTGTTGAATGCCAATGAGGTGGCTTTTTAGAGCAGATTGTGGTCAAGCCACCAAAGAAAAGGCAATTTTGGATGGGTGTTATATAATGAACTAGATTTAATTAGGGAGCATAAGGTAAAGGAGGCATAATATACTGTATAATAGAATTCACCTTGCAGTTTGAGGGGAGAAGCTAAACTCAGATGTATTGGTATTACAGTAGAGTAAGGTGAATTATAGAGGCTTGAGAGAGGAGCTGGCCGAAGTTGATTGGAAGGGGGCACTAGCAGGGATGACAGCAGAACAGCAATGGCTGGAGTTTCTGGGGGCAATTCAGAAGGCGCTGGAAAGATGCATCCCAAAGGTGGAGAACTATTTTAAGGGGAGGATGAGATAACTGTGGCTGACAAGGGAAGTCAAAGACAAGATAAAAGCAATAGAGGGCAAACTATAGCAAAAAGTTAGTGTGAAGTTTTAAAAAAACAACAGAAAGCAGATAAAAAAGCAATAGAGAAGAGATGAAATATGAAGATAAGCTAGTCAATAATATAGCAAAGGATTTTCCATGTACTGTATATATAGAGGAAAGGAGGTATGAGTGGATATTGGACTGTCGGGAAATGATGGTGGAGAGTTAGTAATCGGGGACAAAGAAGTGGGGAATGAACTGAAGTATTTTATGTCAGTGTTCACTGCGGAAGACACCAGCAGCAGGCCAGAAATTGGAGTGTTAGATGGCACAAGTGAATGTGGTTGCTGTTACTGGGAAAAAAAGATGCTTGGGAAGCTGAAATGTCTGAAGGTAAATCAGTCGTCTGGACCAGATGGTCTAAACACTAGGGTTCTGAAAGAGGTGGCTGAAGAAATTGTGGCATTAGTAATGATCTTTCAAGAACTTCTAGGTTCTGGAATGGTTTCTGAGGACTGGAGAATTGCAAATGTCACTCCACTGTTTAGGAAGGGAGTGAGGCAAAGGTCAGAAAATTATAGGTCAGTTAGCCTGACATTAGATTAGATTAGATTATGAGGACACGCAGTCCTCTTTTACTGTCATTTAGTAATGCATGCATTAAGAAATGATACAATGTTCCTCCAGTGTGATATCACAGAAACGCAAGACAGACCAAGACTGAAAAGCTGACAAAAACCACATAATTATAACATATAGTTACAACAGTGCAAACAATACCGTAATTTGATGAAGAATAGACCACGGGCATGGTAAAAAAAGAAGTCTCAAAATCTCTCGAAAGCCCCATCATCTCACGCAGACAGTAGAGGGAAGAAAACTCTCCTTGCCATAAACTCCCAGCGCAGCAAACTTGCCGAGGCAGCATCCTGGAAGCACCCGACCACAGTCCAACTCTGAGTCCGTCCGAAAACTTTGAGCCTCCAACCAGCCCTCCAACACCGAGCACCATCTCTGCTGAGTGCTTTGATCCCGGCCCTGGCCGCCAGCAACAGGTAAAGCCGAGGATTTGGGGCCTTCCCCTCTGGAGATTCTCAATCGCACAGTAGCAGCGGCAGCAAACTGGGCATTTCAGAAGTTTCTCCAGATGTTCCTCCGTGCTTCTCACGTCTGTCTCCATCAAATTAGAATTGTGCACGGCCCTTATTTAACAAACACGATATCATTCACTGGAGAGACCGCGCACGCTGCGTTGCACGGCCATCTCCTCCTCCCTCCTTAGAGTTAACATCAGTGATTAGTTAGAGCTAGATGTTAACTCTAAGATGTTAGAGTCCATTATTAATGATGAAGTTTCGGGGTAATTGGAGGTACATGATACTTTAGGTCAAAGTCAGCATGGTTTCTTTAAGGGGAAACCTTGCCTGACAATTTTTTTTGAGGAAATAACAGGCAGGATAGACAAAGGGGTCATGGATGTTTGCTTGGATTTCAGAAGGTCTTTGAGAAAGTGCCACACGTGAAGCTGTTAAGTAAGGTAAGAGGCCTTGGTCCAATAGGAAAGATACTTGCATGGACAGAAGATAGGCTGATTGTCAGGAGGCAAAGCTTGGGAATAAAGGAAGCTTCTTATGGTTGGCTGCTGGTGTCTAGTGGTGTTTCGCAGGGGTCAGAGTTAAGACCACTTCTTCTCACATGTATGTCAGTGATCTGGATTATAGAACTGACGGCTTTGTGGCCAAGTTTGCAGATGATGGGTGAAGAGGCAGGCAGTGTTAAGGAAACAGGGAGTCTGCATAATGACTGGGACAGATTAGGAGACTGGGCAAGAAGTGGCAGATGAAATATAGTGTAGGTCAGGCACTTTGGTGAAAGGAATGAAGGCCTAGACTATTTTCTAAACAGGCAGCAAATTCAGAAAACAGGAGCAAATGGACTTGGGAGTTCTAGTGCATGATCCCCTAAAGGTTAACTTGCAGATTGAATCAGTCAAGATGAAGGTGAATACAATGTTAGCATTTATTTTGAGAGGACTGGAATAAAAAACAAGGCTTTTTAAAGCAAGGGTCTGACCTCATTTGGAGTATTTTGAACAGTTTTAGGCCCTTTATCTAAGAAAGGATGTGCTGGTATTAAAGAGGGTCCAGAAGAGACTTACAAGAATGATACCAGGAATGAAAGGTTTAACATGAAGAGCATTTGATGGCTCTGGCCCTGTACTCACTGGAGTTTAGAAGAATGAGGGAAGAATCTCAGTGAAAGCTATCGAATATTGAAAGACCTTGAAGTGGAGAGGATACTTCCGATAGAGGGAGAGTCTAGGACCAGCAGGCACAGCCTCAGAATCTGTCCCTTTAGAGTAGATGAGGAGGGATTGCTTTAGCTGGAAGCTGGTGCGAATCTGTTGAATTCATTACCACCGACAGCTGTGGAGGTAAATTCATTGGGTGTATTTAAAGTGGAAATTGTTAGTGTCTTGATTAGTAAGACCATCAAAAATTAGGGTCAAAAGGCAGGACAAGTGGGTTAAGAGGGAAAATAAGTCGGCCAAGATCAAATGGTGGATGAGCCAGATGGCCTAATTCTGCTCCTACCGCATGTCTCATGGTCTTATTACATTTCTATTCTCTAAAAGCTTTCTTCCTGCATACAGATCCATGTAACACAGCCACAATTGATGCCACTTAAGTCTTGTTGGTGCTTGGAGGTCTGAAACACAGAGGCCCAGCCCAGCTTGATCCTGTCACGTTGACACGGTGCATGAATTTTCAGCAGTGGCCAGCAGATGGCAGCCATGAAAAGATTTTTCATTCCATGTTGCTTGGTGGCATCCTTGGCTGATCCCAAGGACCCCTGGTGCTGCAGGGTATACGCTGATGACCATTGTGGACAGGGGTTTCTTCAAACAAGCTGGATTGAAACCCCTGACTATGTTTTGAAACGCATCAGCCAGGGCTGTTTCTTGTTTGGAGACGGCAGCATTCAATATCTTGTGCTTAACATGTGCTTTTGGCGGTGTGTAAACTGCAGTCAGGATCATGGAGGAGAACTCTCCTGGTAAGTAGAACAGTCAGCATGTAATCGTTAGATGTTCCAGGTCAGAGGAACAAGAGTATGACAAAACTGCCAGGTCTGAGCACCACAAAAGGTACCATAAAGACTCTTAGGGTTTGAATGATCAATATGATACATTTACCTGTGGTTTCACGTTCCCTGTAGTAGAAGTGGTTTCTCACCCCAGCATTGCTTTACTACTCTGTGATGGACTTTTGATATATTCTGTTTAACTCTCTGTAAGTCCCCCCCCCCCCCACCATTGCTCTTAGCTTGTACATGTTTTGTGGGTTGGTTTTAATGCAGGATGTTCTCCCTCTCTCCCTCAGCATGGTGGGTTCAGGCTCCATCCTTGGATATACAGCATTTATGCAGCTTTTCCATTACCCAGAGGTAAGGCTAACTCTGTTCCACTTAATTAGTACGACAGGCCTGGCAGTTTGTGCTTGCCCCCAGAAGTATCTGATGTCACTCCTTTGAGGAGTTGGGGCTGTCTTGGGGATTCCCATAATCTTTCATCCGGCATGCAAAGTATGTTTATAGTGAACTATTTTAACTCAATTACCTTACTACTATGAGAACACCGGGGGTTTTAGTAATCCTTGGCACCATCCCTAGGCTCTTATGTACCCTGGTCTGAGAATCCACTGGTCCACTTTTCAGAAATCTTCATGTTGCCCAACTCTCTCTCTGTCTCAGGTTGAAAATTATTCTGGTATTTAGTTCACTGGGTGTCAGTCAGTCCATGGGATCACATTCTTTAAAGATGACCTTAATAATCCGTGGCAAAAATGTGAAAACCAAGCTAGATTATGTATACTTTCAAGTGGGAATCAGTGGATTACAGTCAGGAAGAGATATTCTATTGGGACAGCACAGATGAATCTGCTTAAAAGCCAATGATCCAATATGATTGCTCCAATTAGCCAAATATTGCATTTAACAATATCTTCAGCTCCCGAGTATCAGGGAAATCTTTTCAGGACTCTGGCATTTAAAGGAAAATTCTTATTTCTAAAGGGCAATGATTGCAGGATTTATGGGGATTTCAACTCTGGCAAGAGAGAGACAGGCTTTAATCCTGATTATTGAATATTTTATAAATATTGTACTCATTTTGAGTAAGTATATTTAATTTCAAGCAATTTCCGCACGAGACATCTGAATTCCATGTGCCCAGTTATTAAGGTTCAATGTAAGATGTTCTTGTTGCTGTTTTCCGTATGGAGTGACCTGTTTGTTTTATGTGCGAGGGGGGAGGTTGGAGGTTTGGGGTTTGCGAGACTTGTTTGTTTTTGTGAGTGGGGGGTGGTGGGAGGGGAATTGATGTTTTTTCTCCCTTTGAACGATTTCCATGATTTTCTTTGTTTCATGGCTATCTGGGGAAGACAAATCTCAGAGTTGTATACTACATACATACCTTGATACTAAATGAACTTCTGAATATTTGAAGACCGTAAAATGTAGGACCAGAACAAGGCAGTTTGGTCCCTTTGAATTTGCTCCACCATTCAATCATGCCTGATTTGTTCTTCAACCCCTTTCTTCTGCATTCTCTGAAACCTTAACACAATTACCAATCAAGAACCTATCAATCTTAATAACTTGGCCTCCACATCTCTCTGTGGCAATTAATCCCGATGGATTCACTACCCTCTGGCTGAAGAAATTCCTCCTCATTTCAGTTCCAAAGAGATGTCCCTTTATTCTGAGGCTGTAGACTCCTTCTACTGTCAGGGTTCCCAAATTTTCTTGTGCCATGGACCAATACCATTAAGCAAGGATCTGTGGGCCCCAGGTTGGGAACTCCAGTATGAATGGAAACATTCTCAGCACTTCAGTTTTATCCAGGCCTTTCAACGTTTGCTAGATTTTATTGGTAAATGCTTGAGCTTGTTTCAGCCCAGCTTGAAGTATAACACCATCTACCCAGATTGTATTGTACCCGTCATCTGCTTCCTTGTCCGTACGCTGGAGTTGTCAGCAAATTCCTCTGATCAAGTAAAAGGGGGAGGGGTTGATGGAGAAGATGGGCAGAAAGTAACCCGTCTAGCTGGAGGATGGCTTGAGTGGAAGCCGTGCTGTAGTCAGTTTGTAGTGAATTGTAAGCCACAGATCCCGTGTCCTTGGTTCTTCAGATGCACCCTTTGTTCTACCTGAGTCTGATCGATCTGCTGCTGGGGCTTTGTTGGTTGATTGGACATCTGCTTTACGGGGACACTCTCACTGCTCAGAACGTGAACTGCTACAATCTCCAGGCGGTCGGACAGGTGAGTGCTCTGAAACAAATGTTGAGAGAGTAGGGTAAGGTAGAAAACCAACAAGGGAAGGAGGTGAAACATGGTACTTAAAAACTGAGAAGGCCAGGCAACTACAAAGAGAGAAACTTAACATATCAGATCTGGGGCAAAGAAAGAAAAACATGTTATCCTTAATGGGGGAGGGCAGTGACTGGTACAAGGAGGATTTCTCTTTCCACAGATATTGCCCGAACCTGAGAATTTCTAGCATCTCTGTCTCCAGGTATTTTCTAAATTATTGTTTGTTTACTTTTTGAGTTTGAAAATGCGAGTTGGAAATTTCCAGAATATCTACCTGAATGAAATGCTCCATTACGTTCTTCATAAACTTAGAGTCATAGTGTCATAGAAAAGTACGGCACAGAAACATGCCCTTTGGTCCATCTAATCCGTGCCGGGCCATTTAAACTGCCCACTCCCATTGACCTGCACCGGGACCATAACCCTCCCTCCATACCCCTACCATCCATGTACTTATCCAAACTGCTCTTAAACATTGAAATTGAGCTTGCAGGCACCACTTGTGCTGGCAGCTCATTCCATACTCTCATGACCCTCTGAATGAAGAAGTTTCCCCTCACGTTCCCCTTAAACTTTTCACCTCTCACCCTTAACTCATGACCTCTAATTGAAAGAAGTCTTTCTCTTCCTTCTGATGTTCTTTAATTTTCCCTGTGCTCTCATCTTTTAAGACTTATTGGATTAAAAGGCTGATGACATTTGTAACTCACCAATTCCTCGATCAAATTATCTTAATTTTTTTTTTAAGCCTGGTAGGTAAGACTCTGGTGATTATTTGATCATAGCTGCTTGTCAGCTGAGCTGGGCTCACTAAACAAGCTTCCCAAGGGGGAAAGACGTCAGAATAAAAAGGTGGGTGGGGAAGGGGAAGGAGAATAGCTGGAAGGTGATAGGTGAAGCCAGGTAGGTAGGGAAGGTGAAGGGCTGGAGATGAAGGAATCTGATAGGAGAGGAGAGTGGACGATAGGAGAAAGGGAAGGAGGAGGGGACCCAGGGGGAGGTGATAGGTAGGTAAGAAGAGATCAGAAGCCAGAGTGGGGAATAGAAGATGTGGGGGTGAGGGAAAAGTACTCTCTGGCCAGCTGTTTGACAAGAACGAATGACTGGTGAAAGGGCCTGAGATGTTGCCGCACTTAATGCCAACCTAAGTAAGTGATTTAAGGAAACTATCTGCAAAATCTAGTTCAACTGTATAGTCTGTGATCCTCGTGGATCCCAGACAGTACTTGTGCTCCACTTGTCACTCCCTCATTATCCGACTATAGATTCAAGACTGCTCAACATCACTTCCAGTACAAAAATGTAACGGAGAATGAAATAATTGTTCTCCAGATCCAACGTAGCCCAAAAAAACCAAAATAAGGTAAAGAACACAATGATGAAGACCACAATAAATATAAATACACAAGATAGCTTCTGTAGTTTGATTTTATGTTCATAAAGTGACTCTAGGCACAGGAATGTTTCACACAAGGTGACTCTGACAGGAAGTGACAAAGTAGTGATGGTTGGGTGTGTGGAGGGGTGGAGGTGTTGATCAGCCTCACTGCTTGGGGAAAGTAACTGCTTTCGAGCCTGGTGGTCCTGGTGAGGATGCTACATAGCTTCTTCTCTGAAGGGAGCGGGCAAACAGTCCACGAGTAGGGTGTGTGGGATCCTTCATGATATTGCTGGCCTTTTTCTGGCAAAGAGCAGTATAACCTGCAGTTCCCTTCCCCCCTCATTTACTTATCTGACTTTTCCCTGAATGCATTTATGTAAAAGTGTGACGGTGAGTTCTGTGACCTGAATTTTGTGCAGGCAAAGTATAGGTCTTCGCAAATAAAAACAGCGGAAGCGTTTTGTGTTTCCAAAAAAACCTAACAACTCACTTATTGCACTACAAACAGTGAACGCAAGGTGCAGTAAAAGTACGTAATTGCATCATCACATCAGACCAGTCTCTTAAGGTGAACCCCAACTCAATGTCAGTAACTTTCCACCAATTACATTACTGTAAAAGGCGTTTCTCTCGAGTTCCCTGTGGAGTTGAGTGAAAGGTAGATTTGAATCCCCCACAATATCTGTACCAGTAGTTTCATTGCCATGAGAACCCTACGGCAGTGAGGTGATAACTATATCCTTGAAAAGTTCCCTCTTTTTGAATCCTTTGAAGTAATGATATTGTTGTAATGGTTCCCCATGTGCATTTCAGATCCTGTGTATCTGTTCTTTTTGCTACACTCTGAACTATATCTGGTGCCTGTTCAGTGAGCTGAGGACAAGGGTTCACAATATGGAGAATGGCACATCTGACCTGGTAAGTGGTTCTTTAATCATTCAAGCAACATTATCTCCTTTTCCCTGCCCAATCTCTCCCTTCCCCCCCAATTCAACCGACCACTTCCCCTTCCCCTCGCCATCACTATCTATACTGTAACACACACAAAATGCCGGAGGAACTCAGCAGGCCAGGCAGCATCTATGGAAAAGTGTACAGTCGACGTTTCAGGTGGAGACCTTTCGTCCAGTCTTTTCCAATGCGAATGAATGGATGATGGTCAGTACAGACTCGATGGGCTGGGGGCCTGATTTCTGTGCTGTATCTCTCTATGGCTCCATTACTATTACAATGAACTAATTCCAGGGCTGATTGTGGATCTGCAGTTTGAGCTCAGCAGTGATCAGTGAATCTTGTAGACCAGGCATTAAACCTGGTAGCCTCATTGGCAATTGAAAAACCCGGGAGCCCATTGGGAATTAAGAGACCTGGTAGCCCCATTGGGAATTGGGAGAGCCGGTAGCCTCATTGGGAATTGGGAGACTCGGTAGCCTCAATGGGAATTGGGAGACTCAGTAGCCTCAGTGGGAATGGGGAGACTCGGTAGCCTCAATGGGAATTGGGAGACCCGGTAGCCTCAATGGAAATTGGGAGACCCGGTAGCCTCAATGGAAATTGGGAGACCCGGTAGCCTCATTGGGAATTGGGAGACCCGGTAGCCTCATTGGGAATTGGAGACTCGGTAGTCTCATTGGGAATTGGGAGACCCGGTAGCCTCAGTGGGAATTGGGAGACCCGGTAGCCTCATTGGGAATTGGAGACTCGTTAGTCACTTTGGGAATTGGGAGACTCGGTAGCCTCAGTGGGAATTGGGAGACCGGGTAGCCTCATTGGGAATTGGGAGACCTGGTAGCCTCATTGGGAATTGGGAGACCCGGTAGCCTCATTGGGAATTGAGTGCCTTCTGTTGGGGCTATGATATTGTTGCTTGTGGGCTTACAATGTTGTTGCCATCACTTGAGACTTGATTGAAAGACGCAGGACTGGCACTCAGTACCCTGGTGTACAGGATTTTAGGTCAGACAGAGGGGGTTGTCAATGAACAGGTAGCTTTGCATTACTTTAGTCCTGAAGGAAGGTATCCAAGAATGTGCCTTATGAAGCTGTATGGGTAGAGATTTAAAAATAAAAAGGGTGTCATCATTTTACTGGGGGGCTATCTGATAGTCAACAGGAGGTAGAGAAACAGATGTGTAGCAAGAAAATTTCAAAGTAAATTTACAAAGTGAAGTAGTACAGAGATATGATTTAAAAAAAATAGGATTATAGTACTAAGAGATCAATTTCCCAACTATTAACTGGAGTAATCATAGAATTATCATCCTCACCATGTGTCGTGTTGTATGACGTGGGTGATCTTGGTCTCATGACCATGATTGTTGTTGGCAAATTTTTCTACAGATGTTGGGGGGCGGGTTTGCTATTGCATTTTCTGGGCAGTTCCTCTACAAGACGGGTGACCCCAGCCATTATCAATACTCTTCAGAGATTGTCAGCCTGGCATCAGAGATCACATATGTGATATGGACCAGGTAGCTCTGGCTTCACGTGACCCTGACCGGGGGGCCTAAGCAGGTGCTACACCTTACCCAAGAGTGGCCTGCAGGCTAGCGGAGGGACAGAGTACTTTACACCTCCTTTGGTAGAGATGTATCTCCACCTCGCCATCCATTATCGTAGAACGAACGGCTGAAAGGAGGGGGAGCTTTCGGTGTTTCTTGGAGAATTTTTTGATGTGGTATGTAAATAGACCAATGAGGGAAGGAACACTAATGGGCCTTATTTGAGAAATTTAGCTGGTTAAATGGAGGAGAAGTCAACTGGGGTAAATTTTGAAGATAGTGACAATAACTTTATTTATTTTGTAGTGGATATCGATGAAAATAAGGACAACCTGGGAATAAAGTTCTTAAATTTGGGGAAGGCCAATTTTATTAAAATCAGACAAGGACCAGCAAAGATAGACAAGGATCATTTACAACAGGGGTTCCCAACCCTGGGGGTCCACAAACCCCTTGGTTAATGGTAAGGGTCCATGGCATAAAAACATTGGGAACCCCTGGTTTACGAGCTGAGGAGCATTCAAAGAGGAAATAAAAAGAGTCCGAGGTCATTGTGTTCCTGCAAGGCTCGCAAGAGCAGGGAACCCTGGATGGCGGAAAGGAAATCAAGGTCGGATATTGAGGAAAAGGGAAGGACGTGACAGGTACTGTACAGGGAACAAAAGATGGGAAAACCCATCAAATCTACAAAGCGTTGGGAGATGCCTAAAAATTAAAACTGGGAAAGCAAAGGGGATCCATGAACTATCACTGGCAGACAGTGTTAAGGTTCATCTCTAGGTGTTCTCAAAGCATGTTAAAGGCAAAAGAATAACTGGGGAATCAGAATCTGAATCGGGTTTAATATCACCGGCACGTCGTGGAAATTGTTGTTATGTGGCAGCTGTACATTGCAATACATAATAATAAAATCTGTAAACTGTAAAATATTAAAAAGTTAAATAAGTCGTGCAAAAAGAGGGAATAAAAGGTAGTGAGGTAGTGTTCACGGGTTCAATGTCCATTCAGAAATGTAATGGCAGAAGGGAAGAAGCAGTTCCTGAATTGTTGAGCGTGTGCCTTCAGGCACCTGTACCTCCTTCCTGATGGTAACAGTAACATGTCCTAGGTGATGGGGGTCTTTAATGATGGACGCTGCCTTTTTGAGGCATCGCTCCTTGAAGATATCCTGGATGCTGGGGAGGCTAGTGCCCAAGATGGAGCTGACTGAGTTTACAACTCTCTGTAGTTTATTTTGATCCTGTGCAGTAGCCTCTCCCCACCCATACCAGGCAGTGATGCAGCCAGTTCGAATGCTCTCCACAGTACATCTGTAAAAAATTGCAAGTGTCTTTGGTGACATACCAAATCTCTTCAAATCCTAAGGAAATATGGCTGCTGCCATGCCTTTTTTTGTTACTGAGTTGTTATGTTGTGTCCAGGATAGATCCTCAGAGATCCCCAGGAACTGGAAACTGCTCACCCTTTCCACTTCTGATCCCCTTATGAGGACTGGTGTCATTCCCCTGTCTTACCCTTGGTTAAGTCCATGGTCAATTCTTGGTCTTGCATACTGAGTGCTAGGTTGTTGCTGCGACACCACTCAACGGCTCCTGTAGAGTAGGGACAAGAGGAGCAATCTGCGCGTGGGCCCAGGTAATGGAACCTCTTCACTCACAGGGGAGGGTATCTGCCATATGCTGAAGGCTGAAGGCACAGCCTCAGAATAGAGGGGCGCCCTTTTAGAACAGAGATGAGGAGGAATTTCTTTAGCCAGAGAGTGGTGAATCTGTAGAATTCGTTGTCACGGGCAGCTGTGGAGGCAAAGTCTTTATGTACATTTAAGGCAGTGGTTGATAAATTCTTGATTGGTCAGTGCATGAAGGGAAACGGGGAGAAGGCAGGAGATTGGGGCTGAGAAGAAAATTGGACCAGTCATGATGAAATGGTAGAGCAGACACGACGGGCCTCATTCTGCTCCCATATCTACTGGTCTTATGAAAAGCAGAGTTGCTGATTGCATTTGAGGAACGTCTAGGTGAGCACTTGAATCTCCTTGGCAAAAGGCTCAAATGGTGGAAGATGGGATTGATGGATGTGCCCACTGTTCAGTTTGGGTATGGTGTTTGACCTGTTTCCATGCTGAGTGATGGTACGAATCTTTGTGTCTCTTCATAAGTAAATTGGTTTTTATTTTCTAATGCAATGAAATGAGAAACTGGAGGTCTCAGCGGTAGCTTTAATGTATTAGTCACCATGTGAGTACATCTTTCTGATGTGAAAGTACACAGCAGGTTAGACATCTGTTGTGGAAAGAGAAAATGAAAATTTTAACTCCATTCTAATTGTAGCATTTTGGCATTTGGAGCAATGTATTTGGAAGAAGTGAAATTAATGTGCCCTCAGATCCACTTCAGCTCTTGTAGGCATCAGTTTCACTATCAAAACTGGATTGGTTCTTGTTAATAACAATGTTGACAAAGTTCAAAGTAAATTTATTATCAAAGTACATATATGTTACTACATATAACCCTGAGATTCATCTTCTTGTGGGCATACTCTCAGTAGATCACTAGAATAGTAACTATAACAGGATCAGTGAAAGATCAGAAGCCAACAAACTGCGCAAATGCAAATATAATTAAATTGGAATAAATAACAAGAACATGAGATAATGAGATAAAGAGTCCTTAAGTGAGATCATTGGTTGTAGGAACATTCCATTGATGGGGCAAATGAAGTCGAGTGTAGTTATTCCCTTTTATTCAAGTGCCTGAAGGTTGAGGGGTAGTGATTGTTCCTGAACCTGGTGGTGCAAGTCCTGAGGCTCCTGTACCTTCGACCTGATGGCAGCAGCGAGAAGAAAGTGTGAGCTGGGTGTTGAAGATCTCTGATGACGGACGCTGCTTTCCTATGACAGTGTTTCACGTGGATGTGTTCAGTTGTTGGGAGGGTTTGTCCATGATGTATTGGGCCATGTCCACTACTTTTTGTACGATCTTCCATTCAAAAGCGTTGGTGTTTCCATACCGGGCTGTGACGCAGTCAGTCAACATACTCTCCATTGCACATCTATAGAAGCTTGTCAAGGAGTTAGATGTTATGCCAAATCTCTGCAATCTCCTAAGGAAGTAGAGGTGCTGCCGTGCTCTCTTCTCAACTGCACTTATGTGCTGGGTCCAGGACAGCACCACTGGAGATAGTGGCACCCAGGAATTTAAAGTTCCGATGAGGAACCTCGAGACCTCTGGTTTCCTCTTCCTGAAGTCTATAATAAGCGGGTGGAATTAAGGTGAAAAGTTTCCAGTGAAGGTTTGACACATTCCCAGGATGGGTTTTAAGGCCTCCTCCTTGGTTTTGAAATCTAGAATTCTGAGCTTGTTACTGCTTGTTCCATTTTTACAGCAGCCAATTCAGAATGTGCAGTTAAGGTAACAAGCTTGTGTCTTCCTCTCCTGGAATCACTTGTCAGTGTGGTCATGGTGTTTAGAAGCAACACACACAAAATGCTGGAGGAACTCGGCAGATCAGGCAGCAGCTCTAGAAATTAATAAACAGTTGAGGTTTCGGGCTGAGACCCTTCTTCAGGGCTGAGAAGGAAGGGGGAAGATGCCAGAATAAAAAGGTTGGGGGAGGGGAAGGAGGCTAGCTGGAAGGTGACGGGTGAAGCCGGGTGAGTAGGAAAGTTAAAGGGCTGGAGAGGAAAGAATCTGATAGGAGAGGAGAGTGGATCGTAGGAGAAAGGGAAGGAGGAGGGGTCCCAGGAGGAGGTGATAAACAGGTGAGAAGAGGTAAGAGGCTGGAGTGGGGAATAGAAGAAGGGAGGGGGGAAGAGGCGAGGGATTTTTTTTTAACTGAAGGAGAATTTGATATTCATGTTATTAGGTTGGAAGCTACCCAGACAGAATATAAGGTTCTGGTCCGAAGAACCTAAGAAGTAGGAGCAGGAGTCGGCCATCTGGCCCATCGAGCCTGCTCCACCATTCAATAAGGTCATGGCTGATCTGGCCACGGACTCATCTCCACCCACCTGCCTTTTCTCTATAACCCTTAATTCCTCTACCTTGCAAAAATCTATCCAACCTTGTCTTAAATATATTTACTGAGGTAGCCTTCACTGCTTCATTTGGGCAGGGAATTCCACAGATTCACCACCCTCTGGGAAAAACAGTTCCTCCTCATCTCTGTCCTAAATCTACTCCCCCAAATCTTGAGGCTATGTCCCCTAGTTCTAGTCTCAACTACTAGTGGAAACAACTTTCCTACTTCTATCTTATCTATCGCTTTCAAAATTTTGTATGTTTCTATAAGATTCCCCTCTCATTCTTCTGAACCCCAGAGAGTACAGTCCCAGGCGACTCAGTCTCTCCTCATAGTCTAACCCCTTCATCTCTGGAATCAACCTGGTGAACCTCCTCTGCACCACCTCCAGTATATCCTTCCTCAAGTAAGGAGACCAGAACTGCACACAGTACTCCAGCTGCAGCCTCGCCAGTACCCTGTACAGTTGCAGCACAACCTCCCTGCTCTTAAATTCAATCCCTCTAGCAATGAAGGCCAACATCCCATTTGCCTTCTTGATAGCCTGCTGCACCTGCAAACCAACCTTTTGTGATTCATGCACAAGCTCTCCCAAGTCCCTCTGCACAGCAGCACGCTGCAATTTTTTACCATTTAAATAATAATCTGCTCTTCCATTTTCCTTCCAAAGTGGATTTTACCAACGTTGTATTCCATTTGCCAGACTCTTGCCCACTCACTTAACCAATCTATATCTCTCTACCGATTCTCTGTATCCTCTGCACAATTTGCTTTTCCACTCAATTTAGTATCATCAGCAAATTTAGGTACACTATACTCGGTCCCGTCTTCCAGATCGTTAGTGTATAGTGTGAACAGTTGAGGGCCCAGCACTGACCTCTGTGGCACACCACTCATCATTGATTGCCAACCAGAGAAACACCCATGTATCCCAACTCTCTGCTTTCTGTTAGTTAACTAATCCTCTATCCATGCTGATACATCACCCCCAACGCTATGCATCCTTATCTTATGGATAAGGCTTTTATGTGGCACCTATTGAATGTCTTCTGGAAATCCAAATAAACAGCATCCATCTGTTCCCCTGTATCCACTGTGCTCATAATATCCTCAAAGAACTCCAGTAAGTTTGCCAAACAGGATTCTGCCTTTGCTGAATCCATGCTGCGTCTGCCTGTTGCATCCATTTCTTCTCAGATACTTTGCTACTTCTTATTTAATTATAGCTTCAAGCATTTTCTCAACTTCAGATATTAAACTAACTGGCCTATAGTTATCTGCCTTTTGCCTACATCCTCTTTGAACAGTGGCGTGATATTTGTCATCTTCCAATCTGCTGGCACCTGCCCAGAGTCCAGAGAATTTTGGTATATTATCATCAAAGCCTCTACTATAACCTCTGCCATTTCTTTCAGTACCCTGGGATGCATTCCATCAGGGCCAGGGGACTTGTGTATCTTTAGGCCTGCAAGTTTGCTCAGCACTAACTCTTTAGTGTTAGCTATTGTATTGAGATCCTGCACCCTGAGGGTTACCGCTGGTGCCAAGCTGTATCAGTCTCTGCCGTTCCTTTGGATTCATCACCTGTATGGAGAGAGGGAGAGCCTGCCACATGGGCAGCAGCTTGCTCTCCATATCATACTGCCCAGGCTTGTATACCATGGAGACAGCTGGGACACAATCCCTATGGTTGCCCCTGACCAAAGGAGGGCTTCAGGTGTCAGAATTAACCTGTTTTAATGCTTTGATCTTTTACTTGTGTTTTCTCCCCTAAGAACATGACCGAATGGCGAGGCAGAGCGAAGAAGGTTCTTGTGATCTTATCCAGGTAAATATTCTTTTATTGGTCTTTTGAATCTCTGGTATTGGGTTTCATTCACAATCCCGTTCTGCAGAAGTGGAGCGATTTGTCCACATATAATGTCACATTTGACCTTAGTTGTCTCAGAAACCCACCTACACAATCACTTACACCAGTGATTTGTTTCCTTCCCCTCCCCTCTTCTTCTGTTCCCCCCTTCTAGCCTCTTACCTCTTCTTACCTGCCTATCACCTCCCCCGGAGTGCCTTCCTCCTTCCCTTTCCCCCATGGTCCACTCTCCTCTCCTATCAAGACTCCTTCCTCTCCAGCCCTTTACCTTTCATATCCACCTGGTTTCACTTACACCTTCTAGCTATCTTCCTTCCCCTCCCCCACCTTTTTATTCAGGCATTTTCCCCCTTTTTTTTCCAGTTCTGAGGCAGGGTCTTGGCCCAAAATGTCGACTGTTTATTCATTTCCATGTGGGCTGCCTGACCTGCTGAGTTTCTCCAGTATTTTGTGTGCGTTGGTTTGGATTTCCAGCATCTGCAGAATTTCTAGTATTAATGATTTTGACTAATTGGTTCCACATCCAATAGGAACACAGCTCTGTCCCAACTGGGATGTTTGAGGTTTGAATCTGAGATCTCTTTTTCACCCCGGTTCATCCATGCCTTTGATTTCACTAGACTTGCCAATTGCAGTGTCCCACTTTCACTCTCTGGCTGCATCCTTACTCTCACCGAGTCTTAGAGCACACAGCAGTACAGTACAGCACAGGACCAGGCCCTTTGCCCCACAGCATTGTGCCAAACCAGCAAAAAAACAAATCAAAAACACCCAAACACTCATCCCTCCTGCCTACACCAAGCCCATATCCCTCCACCTTCCTCACATCCACGTGCCTATCCAAGCGTCTCTTAAAAGCCTCTGGTGTATTTGTCTCTACCACCGTACCAGGTAGCACATTCCAACATTCACCACTCTCTTAGTAAAAAAAATTACCTCTCACATCCCCCTTGAACCTACCCCCTCTCACCTTCAGAGCATGACCTCTGGTATTAGATATTTTAACCCTGGGAAACGGATATTCTCTGTCCACTCTGTCTGTGCCTCTCATAATCTTGAAAACCTCTATCGGATCTATCCTTAGCCTCCGCCATTCCAGAGCCAAGAACCCAGCTTTATCCATCCTATCATGATAACACATGTTTCTGAACCAGGCAGTATCCTGGTAAACCTCTTCTGCACCCTCTCCAAAACCTCAACAGCCTTCCTATAGTGGGGTGACCAGATCTGTACACGATACTCCAAATGTGGCCTAACTTTATAAAGTCTTATTCACCCATCTCCCCTGTGGCTCCTGGTCCAGGTATCTTAGATGTAAAATGGTCCCTTTCTATTACCTTTACGTTATAGGTAATATATTAGTTATGTTAGTTTCTGTGTGAGGGAGGGAGGGGTTGAGGATTTTGGGTCCGAATTTCTTGTTGCTGTTTTTTTTCTCCTTGTGGGTGTTATGTTACGTTTTTTTGCGAGGGACAGGTTGTGGGTTTGGGGTTTGATGTTCTAGCTGGTGTTTTGCAGGCGGGCAATGTTAGTTTTTGTGCGAGAGAGGGGTTGGGGGTGGTTTGAGGTTTGCGAGTTCTTGATTCTTTTTCTTTTTTGCGTGGGGAGTGATTGATGTCTTGCCTTTCAAAGACTTCCACGTTTTTCTATATTTCTTGGCTATCTGGAGAAGACAAATCTCAGAGATGTATCCTGCGTACATGCTTTGATAATAAAATAAACCTTTATTCTCTCCTTGTCAGCACTCCTAAACCTTTCCCGAGATCTATACTCCAATCCTGTCCTCTTGGTCATCCCTGTTGTAGCTGAGCCCTGAGTCCTCCCATTCCTTCCCTGAACCATTCTCCCTCTTCTCCCGTGAGTCACTTCGTAGAACAAAAATCGCTAAGATCCATCATAATTTTTTTTAGTGGGTGGTATTAAATCGTTTCACTCGGTAACACTCCTGCATTGAGAAACTTTATGTGAGCTGAACAGTGGCAGGCTGAGCAGGGGCCAGTTGTATTGTAGTAACTACCCTGAATATTTCATTCACTTGTGGGAGTTGGAGTTTTGTTCTTGATAATCTACATGGTCCAGGAGAAGTTCCCCTTCACTCAACAACATGTCACATAAATTCATTTACGGTGTCCAGAATCACACTTAGCTGCAAATGTATCATCTCAGCCGAAACCAGCATTGTGTCTCGGGTTAGAGCAGATGGCTTGGTTTTTGAACGGGCTAAAACACCGAGAGTCTGATTAATGCCTCCTTAAATAGGGGGCAACACGGTAGCATCGTGGTTAGCACAGCGCTTTACAGCACCAGCAATAGGCTCAATTCCCACCGCTGTCTGTAAGGAGTTTGTACGTTCTCCCCGTGAGTTTCCTCTGGGTGCTCCGGTGTCCTCCCACAGTCCCAAGACGTATCGATTGGTGGGTTAATTGCTCATTGTAAATTGTCCCGTGGATTAGACTAGGATTAAACTGGGGGATTGCTGGGCGGCGTGTCAATAAGTAAAAAGTTACTATAATAAAACGAAATCTATTTTTCTCCAGACTCTCGGTGCAAACTGTATTGCGGATGTTTTGTTTAATACAAAGTCATTCCCACCTTCACTCGGTTGACTGGGGAGGTGGTGCGAGTTGTACTGGTATACAGGGAGATCATTGGTTACTGATGAGCGGGATACAGAATATCTGAAGATTACATTCAGCATTCTTACAGCCAGTTTAAGGTGAAGCCTTTCAGACCATTAATGTCTCAGGTTTTTTTGCAGCTTGATTCCTGTCTTGCTGATGGTTCCGGTATTTTCTATTGGAAATGGATATGGTTGTTATGCCAACTACAGCAGCTCGTAAGTAATCTTTATCAGACTATGGATACCTTGGTGCAGTTATAAAAAGCTCAAGTGTCCTTTCCATATTCCGTCATTACCAAGACTATTACATGTCTGTGGCATCACCATCGATTTCTCTCCACCTCACAATCCTGCACCCGCGACCCCCTGATTGGCAGGGCGCCCGCCAGCGGCCCCTCTTGTCTCTGAACTCATCCATTCCAGTCCTTTCTCAGCTGGCTTCCTGTCTGAACACTTTGCAAACTTATCCAAAACAAAGCTGACTAACTCCTATCTTCCTCCATGTTGTCTTCACCCACTGGGCCCAGTTACCTACCCGGCTCATGTGATCTGATGAAAGGTTGCTGACTTGAGCTGCTAATTCTGTTTCTCTTCCCACATGTTGCCTGACTTGATGAGTATTTCCACAATTTCATTCTATTACATTGGTTCATCCTAGTTTCCAAATCCCTTTGTCCTGGTCTCTACTATCTCTGCAAACCCATCGAGGGATCTGCATCCTTCCAGTACTGGCCTCTGCAGCAGTTTCCTTTTTCAAAGCTCCACCACTGGTTGCCGTTGACTTGGGCTCTCAAATTCCATCCCAGTTCTCCACTGGGATATGCCACTTTGATTGGACCATTGGTCAATGCTTAACTTGGCTCAGGACGTTTATTCCGTTGAAAGAGCTCTGTACGTTGTCACTGATGTGACCGGTGCACACTCTGCACAGCAGCAAGTCACCATTATCTGAGTGTGCGGCTGATTTCTGGGCAGTTATTTGTTCCTTGGGAAGGGAGCTTGCTTCCAGATGGGGATTCGACTCCCTAGCAGGAAGCTAACTAGCTCCGCACTCAGAAAATTAGTGTTGTCAGGGTGGGAATCTGACTACAGGCACATAATTATTTTTTAGAAGGGCAAATGACCACTGTACTGCTGCAGTTCCGAAATAAGAACAAGCACTGAAATTTCTCCACTGGCTGAGCAGCATCTATGGTGGGAAAACCAGTAACTCCTCAAGTCAGTAAGCTTTCATCATATGAGACATCCAAAAAAGCTCGGTGAACTTCTCTGAGAAACCTCTCCTGAGATCATCGGCTTCTGACAAAGTGGCAGAGAGAGTCCCTGCACCAGGGTTGCTGTAGTCTTGATGTTCTGTCTGTGTGGATTTCAATGAGGCTGCACCAGGCTACTCAACCCAACTACTGTACTTGTAGTTCAACGGATTGAGTATAGGAGTTGGAATATTATGTTGAAGTTGCATAAGATGTTGGTAAAGCCTAATTTGAAGTGTTGAGTGCAGTTTTGGTCACCTACCTACAGGAAAAATGTAGATAAGGTTGAAAGAATACAGAGTAAATTTACAAGGATGTTGCTGGGACTGGGGGACCTGAGTTATAATGGAGGATTGAATATATTATAACTTTATTCCTTAGAACATAGAAGACTGAGGTGAGATTTGAGAGAGGTATACAAAATTATGAGGAGGTTAGGGTAAGTGCAAGCAGGCCTTTTCCGCTGTGGTTGGGTGAGACTAGACCTGGAGGTACACGGATGGGAGGGGTACGGAGGGTTCTGGTCCGGCTGCAAGTTGATGGGACTAGGTTGTTTAAATGGTTTGGCATGGACAAGATGGGCCAGAGGGCATGTTTCTGTGCTGTGCTTCTGTCTGACTCCATGACCAGGTGATGAGCGAGGATTTGGGAAACGTTGAATGACCACTTGAACACTTCTACCCAGAATTATTTTGCTTTGCACTTTAATCTGCATCGGGTTCTGTTGAAGATTGCAAGGGGCGGAAGGCTGATATTTCTTGTTTGGTTCTTCACAGATGCTTCCTGCTGCCCACTGGGCCGTTCATACTTGAAAAGAGCTACGCTGTGGATCACAAACCTGCATGTTATGCTGTCTACCTGTACAGCACCGTCACCTTCCTCATCACTTCCCTCTTTACCTTACTTGGACTTGTGGTAAGAATGATTTGCTTAGACTGCAGATTCTCCTTCTCAATTTCCCTGGGAGCTTAGCCAAATTCCTTCAGATGAGCCTGACGTGTGATTATCCACCATCTGCTTTTGAGGCACCCACTGGCAATGAGCTTAAGAGTGCCTTGGTTAATTCATGCCATTATCATTCCCCTGTTCTGCACAGAATTACAACATGCAGACACAATCTATTGCCCAGGGGTAGGGGCTAGAGCTGCTGCCCCTCCCTGCCCACCCCAAGGTACATTACGTTTACCCATTCCCTTGCCTTCCTATTCTCTTTCCCATCTTCCACCAATCCAATTTGTCTTTAACGCTGACAGATTTTTATCTCCAGTGTTAAACTTGGAAGGTGGAGATGAACATTTGGGAGTCTTTCAGCTTGTTCAATCACCACTCATTGTGCAGTCCTGATATTGAATACTGTATTCCAACAGTAGTCTTACAATTGTATGCAGGAATTTTATTATAATCTACCAATGTGGAATTCCATTAACTTGAGGCTCTGTCTTTAAACTTGGGTTGTTTTCTCCGGAGTGTCGGAGGCTGAGAAGAGATCTAATAGAGGTTTATACGATTATGAGAGGATAGATAGAGTGAACAGGGTGTATCTGTTTGCCAGGGTTGAAATGTCTAAAATCAGAGGGCATGCATGGAAGGTGAGAGGGGGTAGGTTCAAAGGGGATGTGAGGGGTAAGTATTTTTACTCGAGTGGTGGATGTCTAGAATGTGCTGCCTGGTATGATGGTAAAGGCAGATAGAAGCTTTTAAGAGAGGTTTGGATAGGCACATTATTATCACAGTTCATATATGTCACCAAATCCAGCCCTGAGATTCATTGTCTTGTGGGCACACTCAATAAATTTATAGTAGAATAATGACCATCATAGAATCCATGAGCGATTGATTCAGTGTTGTTACAACTGATTTTTATTCCAACATCTTGTGACTACTAAAGTTGAATTCCACCAACTAGTTCTCATCTCACTTCTTTTTAATCTTGACTTTATTTCGTGTTTTAGTGTCACATTTCAACACAACACAATCTAAATGTTGTACCTAAATCATTGAAATGAACTAGGAACACTATCCCAGTCCAAAACCCTGTGATTTACCACAGTTTTCTTCCAAGTACCCAGAAAGCGATTCTTAATTCCCAACGTTCACTCCTTTCTGATCAACTATTTATCTCCTTTATCAACTATTTAAGTATCGTTTTTATCTCCTTCGGTTGTTTCCCATAAGGGACAATCCATGATGTCTATAGCTACTACATTCTTCCTGTTTGACATGGTCCGTTCTCCAAAAAGAAATATTCCAGTGTATCAAGCAAGGGGCACTTTATCCAAGCCAGTTATTTTCTAATCCTTAAAAGATACATGGGTAATTCAAGATTCAAAGTACATTTATTATCAAAGAATGTACACATTATACAACCTTGAAATGTGTCTGCTTACAGGCCATAATTAGAGACACTATAATTCTCTTTTAGGTGTTGGGGTGGAGATACGTCTCTACCAAAGGAGGTGTAAGGTGCTGCTTCCCTCTGCTCACCTGCAGGTCACCCTTGGATAAGGTGTGACACCTGCTTAGCCCCCTGATCAGGGTCATGTGAAGCCATGGGAGCAGGTAGTGGATGGTCGTATGAGCAGCCGGTGCAAATCACAAGTCCTGGTTATGTGACCGCTGACCCCAGGCAGACAATCTCTGAAGAGTATTGATAATGGCTGGGGTCACCCATCTTGTAAAGACACTGCCCAGAATAAAGCAATGGCAAACCACTTTTGTAGAAAAATTTGCCAAGAACAAATCACGGTCATGAGACCGTGATCACCTACCTCATATGTTACGGCATATAATAATGATGATAAACTTGATAGTTCACTTTGCCATATCAGTTAAATTAACTAAATTGCTTCTGAATCTTTTGTTACAATTCATTAGCCATTCCTGAGTTCCTCTGGCCCATATACTAACATATTACCACCCAAAAGTGCAAATGTAGGATGCACCTATATACTACACTGGAGTAACAGTCAAATGTAGGATACACCTCGTTACTGCACTGGAGTAACAGTCAAGATTTTGTGTTGGTTTTGGATCCAAAAGTGTGAGAGTTCTCAGTACTACAGTTAAAATTGTGCAGTAGGGCTGCGTTCAGAACTGCAACTTAATTTGCATAAAATCAATTTTCTCTTTGTTTCATTTCTCTAAAAAGGTTTTTTTCCTTTTGTCTAAATTAAGCACTTGACAATCTCTAGTGATTATATATAGTGGGTATGGAGATCGGTGTGAGTTTGAATGCAAATCGTGTTTGGGAGCAGATTTTTTCCAAACACGTGGTTCTATTTTTATCTAAATACAGAAATGATGGGGCTATACCAATGATGTATCATAATGTAAAATGAATTCGCTAATATTGAGAACCTGGTTTAACATCACCGACACAATGTAAAATGGATTCGTTAATATTGAGAACCTGGTTTAACATCACCGGCACATGTCATTGACTTTGCAGCAGCAGTACAGTGAAATACATAGTAATAATAGAGAAAAGGAAAAAAAACCTGAATTAAAGTATATAGTTAAATAATTTGTGCAAAAATAAAAAGAAGTAGTGAGGTAGTGTTCATGGGTTCAGTGTCCATTTAGAAATCAGACGGCAGAGGGGATGAAGCTGTTCCTGAATCATTGAGTGTGTGCCTTCAGGCTCCTGTACTTTCTCCTTGATGGTAGCAATGAGAAGATGGCATGTCCCGGCTGAAGGGGGTCCTTAATAATGGATGCCGCCTTTTTGAGGCATTGCCCCTGGAAGATGTCCTGGGTGCTACTTCCAGTAGGTCCTGATTAATTACAGACAATGATAGGGCTAAACCGATGTTGTATTATAATGTAACGTGGATTGGTTAATACTTTCAGTAGATTCTGACTTTTTTCTTTGGCTGATTATCCTCCAGAAATTTTCTCCTGTCAAGTCTTCATGAAACACGTTCCCATTGGTTCTCTTTAGATCTTACTCAGCTGACCATGTCTGAGGCTGGTAGTCCCCAACTTTCCCTGAAATCTAATCCTGTCACACCCACGGTTTACACTGGATAGGGATCCTTCAGTTCCCAATCCTTAACTTTTTGAAGGTTGTTGGTTTGAATGATAACCCACACCTAATAGAATTGAAATCAAATCCACTACAGACTGGGGATTGAGGCAGGGTGCTCTGCCTGGGTCATTCCACCACTGGTGGCTGTACATTTGGCCCCAGGTTTTGAGAACCCCCTCCCCAACCTCTTGTCTTTTGAAATTACCCCTTAAATTTAACTTCTGTGACAATCATCTCTCCCATTGATGGCTGTTCAGAGAAGCTCCAGCAGCCACAGTTAGATCAACTTCAACTCCTGGACTTGTGTTACGGTTTTAGGCCCTACATTGAGAAGTACCTGATTCAGGTTGACCTGCCCTCAACCAATGTTCCTTCTAATTTGTTATGACCAGTGTGCGCAAAAATCTTGTGCTGTGCAATTTTTTGCCCAGTGACAACAATATTTGTGCACTGAATTTTATATATAGAAGTATTCATTTTAACAGCTAGCAAAACACTGTCAATAGGAATTTTGATCTCCCCTGGGTATGATCGCTTTCACACTCGTTCATCAGCACTCTCATAAAACGTATGACACAGGCCTTTAGTGGGTAATGAAGGATTTTCTCGCTGGAGCTTTTGCACACTATCCATATGTAATTTGTTTGCTAAATGATGCTTTAAAAAGTCAAATTTCCAAATATTACTCCACTTCTTCCCACTTGCAAATTCTCCAGCAACTTTTGCATTGCGACAATACACACAGGTAACACCAGTTTCTGTATTGTACATAAATATTTCTTTTAGCTGCATGTTCCTGACCTCATGAGCTTTCAGTGTATCAGTTCCTACTGTTTCATTCAGCCATTTCATTTTAAATGAACTAGTCATAGTTCATTTGCGCTTCTTTGGAACTCGAAACAGTGCATCAATAATTTCTTCAATAAAAACAGTATAAATAAACCAGTTCTAAAATCTGCAGACAAGTCATCACAAACTCCACATTGTCATCCCCATCTGCATGAGAAACCGGAAAAGGAAATGTGATTGTGTACGATCATGAAATAGACCTAACATGCCAACGAGGTAGAGGGTGACAACCTTTTGTACGCAGTTTGAATTCCTTTGTGTGCGAGTAGCAAAAGGTGTGTGTGCGCGCACGGGCACACCTTACAGGGAATATTGCCTCAACTATCGCCCTCTACGTTGTCTCTTAGAACAGAAATACTCCTCAGAACTATGACTGCATCTAGATAGTATGTACTGATTTTGCTTTGGAGATTTGACAATCCCGGCTAATCCTAACACTCACAAGGCTGGTGAATTTATTGACCAGTAACGGACATTTCTTTTGCTAACCTTTTTCAACAAGTCAGGATAAATGCACTTCTCATATTTTAAACTATCTGCATTCTCTCTGTATAACAATATACACTTGGAAAACCCACCCCCGGGTTTTAAAAAATAATTAAACACTTTGGTGATTCTCCCACAAACTTAATATTGTATTCATGCGAGACATAATTTACAGGACAGGTCTGGGCAATGCAAGACGTAGGAGCAGAATCAGGCCATTTGGTCCATCAAGTCTGCCCCATTCCATCATGGCTGATTTATTTTCCCTCTAAACCCCATTCTCCTGCCTTCTCCCCATAACCTTTGATGCCCTGACTAATCACGAAGCTTGTACTGCTGGAACAGTTCTGATGGAATTGACATTCTAAGGAGCAGAATTAGGTGCCATCTACCCATCATTCTTTCTCCATTGGTTCCAACATTTTCCAACCAGTCTCCTTTTCCCCGACACCTCAGTCCTGAGGCAGGTCCAGACCTGAAATACTTTTGCCTTCACATTGACTCAGATTGACCACCTGAGTTCCTCCGGCATTCAGTTTTTGTTCTAGATTAAACTCAATTGTTCAAATGACCTTCCTGAGTTATAATAATCTTGTAGCTTTTTGGAGTCAAACTTTCTGTAGACTGTGGGTAAACAACCTGGGGTCCATGGACCCTTGCTTAATGGTATTGGTCCATGGCATAAAGAAAGGGTTTAGAATCCCTGCTGTGGAAGGTTCTTAGGAGCACCCTGGGCCGTTGATGCTACCTGAGAGGCAAGTTGTTGGTTGGCTATAGTAATTTTATTCAGTCTCTCTGCAATTGATTGACTTGCTTTCTTATTTCTTTGCAGATTTTTCTAATTAAAACCTGGTTCTTGTATAAACCGGTGCATATGACAGGGTACCTTGGAGCTGAACAGTGGGCAAAGGTCGTTGTGATTGAACGGAGTATCGTCCTGTATTCCACAGCTTTTATCTTCTGTTGGGTCCCAGGTTGGTGAGAGTCTGAATGTGTAGTCTTTCCTCTCTCTCCTGAATCTTGTGGGGTTAACAATGGATCACACTAAGTGTGGGGCCTTGGAATGCTAACATATTGCTAATTGCTAAGGTGCCACAAGTCAATTAATTAGTAAGAGTCAAATATGATTTAGTGCTGACACTAATGGATTAAGCTACACCTGACAGCAGGACATAGTTATGCTGTTTTATTGACCAAAACTACAATATACGCAAAGATGACAGATTTGGTTGACAGCAGCTTTACTTCTTCAGGAGATTTGGTATGTCACCAAAAATACTTGCAAATTTCTACAGATGGGCTGTGGAGAGCTTTCTGACTGGTTGTATCGCCGTTTGGTGTGGGGTTACTGCACAGGATGGAAATAAGCTGCAGAAAGTGAACTCAGTCGGCTTCATCATGGGCACCAGCCTCTGGAGCATCCAGGACATCTTTAAGGAGTGATGCCTCAAAAAGGTGGCCCCCATCACCCATGTTCTCATTGCAACTGTCAAGGAGGCAGTACAGGAGCCTGAAGGCACACACACTCACTGATTCAGGAATGGCTTCTGGCCCTCTGCCATCATTTCTGAATGGACAGTGAACCCATGAACACTACCTCATTACCTTTTTTATATAATATATACACATACATATACTGTAATTGTTTTTGTATTATGTATTACATTGTACTGCTGCTACAAAAACAAATATCACAATGTATGCCGGTGCTGTTAAACTTGATTCTGATGTTATCAGATACACAAAGCACCCCTCTGTTAGTTACTACCTGAGCATAGGACCGCAGAGCAGGGAACCACGAAGGCTGCAGTGAGTAAACGAGAAGCCAAGGTAAACAAGGAAGTAATGATATGGTGAAGACAAAGCTACGTTTTAAAAACCTTGCAATTTCAGGAGTGGGGAAATCCAAGGGACCAAGGGGAACCACACTTTAACATTCTTTTGCAGTAATTTATAAGAATTGATTGTCTGGAGGTAAAGGGAGGAGGAAGAATGTACAATAAAGGAGGAAGGAATTATTGTGACAG
The DNA here is from genome assembly GCF_030028105.1 of Mobula birostris. Lineage (NCBI taxonomy): Eukaryota > Metazoa > Chordata > Chondrichthyes > Myliobatiformes > Myliobatidae > Mobula > Mobula birostris. The sequence continues at coordinate 32,067,818 of NC_092400.1, forward strand.
AAATTTTAGAAGTTATTTATCAGATTTTAATTCTATCAAGGAGCTCCCTATCTTGGTGTTTCCTATATAGACAAGTAGTTCACACCAATCCTCCGATTGCTGATTTGACACTTGAAGTTTACATTTCCTCTCCCCACCACCAACACTGTGATGCCCACATCCTCTCATTAATATTGACATACTGTACAAATGTGAAATGTAGTTATGTGCTTTCACACTCAGGGCAGGCCTTTGTGCATATTATTGTGCAAGGTCTCAGGTTTCATGTCCTGTAATTTTCTGCTGCAGGCTCCTGATTGAAATATCCATTGTTCATTGAATACCACAAAGTTAATGTTCCTTTCAGAATGTTCCGCAGAATTTTTATTTGCCCTTCTAAAGCTTGTTGCTGAGAAGTTTCTGATTTTGTCCCTTCAGCGAGTATTCTTGCCGTGGTCAAGCTGCTGAAACCAATGAACATGAGCCACGTTTACATTGTACTCTACCTCCTCCAGGTAAGGCTTGTAAAGGACTTGCTGTTCTTTTTGGGGAAGGACTGGGATAGAGAACCTTTATCACATTCTCTTCCAAGATTGCTCTCCTCACCACTTTCAATGATTTACGTATTTATTCTAATACAGTCTGGCTGACTTCTTCCTTGTGGGGAACAGCAACCACAGAATTGTTCAGAAAGTGAATATATTTATGAAAATGGCTGTTCTATGTTGAATTCTAGACAGTGGCATCCAGCAAGCTATCCAATTGTATAGGGCATCTTAGCCAATATTGTATTCATATCCAGTGTTTCCAACATAGACTCCATTCAAAGATGGCAGGTTGTTTTAAGGATTGAAGATGGTTTATATTTGTAAAGAGATCAAACTGCATACCTGCAGTTCCACAGCATAGCGATTTTAAAACATGATTCACTCAGCTCCAGCATTTATCATTTTCACGATGACGGGGTTAATGTTTTTGCATTTATGTTAAAACATGTTAATAAGCCAAAGTGCACCAAGATCCAACAGGTGATCAGTCCCATTTCTCTAGGCGACTTTAATTTGTTTCAAACTTTGACAGACAAAGTGTAGAGAGAGATGTATCCTAAAAGAATCTAAGATAAGTTCAGTAGCATAGCAAGATATGTGGATACATCACTAATTAAAAATACAATAGGTTCCCAGATATCCCCATGACTTACAATGATTTTGCTGACACCGCCCACAGCATTGACAGCAGGGTGAGAATTTGTAAGAATACTTTCCTTTTTCAATACTGCACCTTTTCATACTTTATAGTATTACTGCAATAGTAGTTGACCCATTAAATGCTCAACTTGTTCCCAAAATTCCCAAGTCATTTAGATGTTTGTATGAAATATTAGCATTATCTGACAAGTTATCTTTTAAAAGTTGATGTTGATTGAGACAAATACTGGACAATACAGTATACTCAAAACTTTCCTGCTGTATTTTTCATCAAATAGCCTCATGATGCTTCGCAGCTTCTGAAAGAAAGGCCTCTCTTACAATAAAGTATCAGATTCAATGATATAATTAATATAGGAATTGACTTTTTCTTTCTGATTCAGAGTCAGGAAGCAAGAGTCTAGCACTGAGCCGTCTCTACACACATCCAGGGTGTCCACAATCCTACCATCGAACTGCCCTTTAAAATTGCAGACAGCCCAATTCCACTTAAGTCACATGTTATGTTTGAACTTGGTTCTAGAAATTTGGAAGAGGCTATTTTTCACAGATATGCTAGATTAGATCACAACTAGCTTGCAATTATTGACAAGCTAGATTCAAATATTGTGTAGCCCCCCTGAGGCACTGTTCCATGTATGAATAGATGAGGGCAAGAGCTTGCTTGCTGGGCCAACATAGCATGAATTTAATCATGTTTCAAGCAGAATAAATAATAATTACATCTGATGAGCATAATTGTTAGATGTGGAAGTTGAAGCTTGTAGATACATACAGTCAGTACCTTTTAACAAAATTTGTTGAACGTTCACTCGAAAAAAAAGCATGTCTTGTGGTTCAGAAGTGAGACTGTAGTGGTGAGGCATTTATTCGCCAATTGTGAAATCTCAGCATAGTGGTTAATGCTCGCCCTCTAGAGGCCAAAGTACAGTATAACAGCTCAAGAAAGCATTCGGCAACAAAAATTTTGGTTGTGGGCTGGCAGGACGTGAAGGTACAATTGTCAACTGAGCAGAAGGAAAAATGCAGCATTACAAGTCCAAGTTTAGAAACCGAGCTATTTTTACTTTTGTTCCAGGCACTCACAGCTCCATCGCAGGGACTGCTGAACTGTATTTTGTATGGTTGGACACAGAGACTGTTCCTATACAGGAAGCAGAGTGCCTACTGTGATGCTCACACACAAACCCCACTCCTGCGTTTCCAGAAACGATTATACTGCAGTACCAAGAGTACTGAAGAGTTCTAAAGAATCAGCTGAAAACCTCAATGGTCTGAAGGTCTCAAGAATGCACTAATGGACATTCCATTTTTTAAAATAGCTCTTTTCACATTTCTTTCAAGACATCCAAAAGTGCCTTACCAACCAATGAAGCATACAGAATTCACAACTCCCACAACCCCTCCATCCACCTCGGTGATGGTAAAAACTCTATTTCATGTTTGACAGCATGGAGGGGATACAAAGGAGGGGGAGAAATATTGATTCTTCTCTTAAGTATATTTATTTTTAAACCTCTGAAATACAAAACAAAGCACCTTAAAAATGTTAAGGGTAAATTTTTTTTAAATTTAACTGTCAAGATCTTATCTTTTGCAAGGGGAAACGTTTTCTCCAGTGAGTTCGTTGACACCAGTCAGTGTTGTGTTCAATCATTGATAACAAGGGGATTTACAGGAGGAAAGAGTGAAATGTGCTAGATATCTTAGTAAATACCAACTGCCCTCACTTCATTCCAAAGGCTGATGTGGTTTGTATTGTGCAACTGCAGACTCACACGGCTGTATGAGTTACATATCAACAGATGGATTAGTAAGGAAACCTGATCTTACTCAGTCACCCCATAGATTACTATACCTTTCTGAAATCACAATTTGCCCAAGTTGTTAAACATGGTTAAAACTCTGGATTTCAATATTCAGATTGTGTGGTTTGAGCTGTTAGGAGTTTAGATGCGGCACCATCTTGTGTCTGAAGCATGATGATTGCACTGAAGATATTGAGATTAGGTTTGGGAAAGTTAAAACATTTGGAGAGATTTTGAAGCGGATAAGAAAGCAAAGGTGAGAGGCAAGATTAGAAGTGTTGAAGCGAGCAGCGTAGAAGGTAGAAACCCACTGGATCAGCGAGGTGCAGCATGAGGACCTCAAATGTTTTTAAAACAGGGGTTCCCAACCTGGGCTTCATAGACCCCAGGTTAGGAAACACTGTTTTAAAAGATAATGTGTACAGATTTATTCTGATTTTGCAAAACCCTCATTCTCCATCACCATTGCTAATTACATTGGGACCTCGCTTGCTTTTCAGGTGCAACATCAGCACTAAAGGAATCAGGGCTATAATGGGTCACTATAGCACACAGTAGGAAAAGGTATATTATTGCAGGCCTGCTTTTGCCACAGTGATGTTTTTCCCTGCTCTCCTGTGACCAAGAAGGAACCCCCAACTCTTTCCCCAGTGCACTGCTGTGATACAGGCATCGATCCCTACCCTCCACTGGTGTACCTACACCAATAAAATTGTTAATGACTTGCTGTGAAGAGGCTGCCTGTAAAAGCTGGTGGAGGACAGCTACGCCAGGGGTTCCCAACCTGGTGTCCATGGATTCCTCCGTTAATGGAAGGGGTCCAAAGCATAAAAGAAGGGTTGGGAGACTCTGGGCTCGAGGCTCCAACCGGTCTGACAGGATGAGCACAGGTATCCACATATTTGTGGGACTTCCCAGCACTCTCACCTCCAGTATGCACCATTGAGCCTGTTATCATAGAGCAATCGCCTGACTGGGGAGAGCTGTGAAGCCAAAGGGACAGCGGCTTTCATGACAGCTGAAAGAGCCGGGGGGGTGTGTCAACACACAGCAGCTCCCAGGCTGCAGCCCTGGGCACCACACTGCCACAGGGGCTGGCGCCTGTGGCAGTTTCCAACATAGCAGGAGGGAAGGTAATCTCATGCCAGGTTCCCAATGCTGTAACAAGGATGGAATGGCAGCAGGTATGCAACACAGCAGCAGAAGAGGGGTTTGCACTATCCCCAGAGTGACAGCAGATGGGGGTATGGGGTCAAGGAGAAATGTGTGCCAGGTCCCTGGTACAATAGAGCACAGTCTAAACAGATTATTATTTCTTTTTAAAAAAGAGATTGTGCGTGCATTAGTGTTCAGACTAGATGCACTCTACCAGAGCAGCTCTCAGTGTGGGCCAGCACGAAGTACTTGTACATACTCCTCCTGCTTATGCTGAAATCAGATCTGATTTCTCAAGTTCTCCACAAGCAACATAAGAAACCAACAGAAAATACTTATGATTACTTTCCTTGCACAGTAAAATGGATAATCAATCAAATAATTAAATCCTTTATCTTATTGTAACTATTTCCTCTAATCCAGGCATTCCCAACCTTTTAATGCTTTGGACCCCTGACCTTAACCGAGGGTTCCATGGACCCCAGGTTGGGAACCCCTGCTCTAATTCTTCTGATAATATGTTGAATCTACTCACTACTTGGGTACTTCTCTTCCTCCCATTCTACACCACCCTTCTGCATTAAGAGGCCCATTGTGCAATATAGTTCAAATTTGGTAGTTACAGTTCTGACAAGAAAGAGGCAAATTGTTTTACTTTATCGCACTCATTTTTCCCCCAGCATGATTGCAAATATAGAATACATTCTATTCAACATCACAAATGTGTGCAATTGATTCCTGTCTCGGTATCTTAAGACTGATAGTTCGGTGTCATTTTCTTCAATAATGCTCTATCATTAACCAGCTGAGTTGCAATACATACTGTCAACACACATGCATCTTGTCACAACTGAGGAAGTACCTATAATGCCTTCTCTGTACATTTATTTTGGGCATTTTGTACCTCAAAAGGGCTCTTGGCCCCTTACAATTTTATTTTATTTTATACTTCTGCATCAAAACAGATGCAGGTGTACGCTGATGACACCCAGCCCCCATTAATCACATCCCTGTAAACACCCAAGTTATTCCCAAAATGCCAGGCTGCCTGAATAACTAGGTACAGAAATGTCATCCAATAATAATGGAAAAGTGGAAAGTGGCATTTTCCAGCCTTCAACAAACTTTCCCTTGGAGAGCCTCATTAGTAACTGCAAAACAAGCAGAAGCTGTGGAATCTGTTGCATTTTGATTTCAGGAGGAGTCACAGACGACAAAGAAACAGACCCTTTGACTCACTGCATCCAAACTGATCAGCAAATACTCAAATGTTTATTCCATAACTCTTTAAGCCTTGGCAATTCATCTATTTTGTCTGGATACTTAAATATTGTGAGACTGCCTTCTGAGCCACACACTCAAGCTGTGTATTTCAGCTTCCCCTGACATCTAGTTCAGAACATCTCTGCTGCTGAGGAAAAAGAGCCTCCATCAGGATGAGCTTCAGTTCTTGTCCATGGCTGCGGCCGCATAATCAAATCTGCTCCACTCACTCCCTTTTCAAGCCTTCTGATGGAAGATCTCAAATTTTCTTTGGCCCTTTGCAGTCTCCAACTCTGGCCTCAGACACTGGAATTTCAAATCTCCTTCCCATTTACAATATGCTTTGGAGATGAAAAAAGCCCCAAGTTCTGGAACTGCAAATTTAAACTTAATTTTAGCTCCATTAATATCTGCTATCTTGAACTTGGTCACCCGCACTAATTGTGTCTTCATGTGGATGGATCAGCATCTAATCCTTTTAGGTGTTTGCAAGGGTTCCCAAACTTGTGTGTGCCATGAACCAGTATCATTAAGCAAGGTGTCCATGACCTCAGGTCGAGAACCCCTGGGTGTAACGAGTACTACCACAAAAAGCACAACTTCAAGTACTGAAGAGAGTGCCTAAAATTTTTAAAGTTTTGGAAACATTTCTGGTTTTTGCATTTTTTTATTTTTTATTTAAATAAAAATTCTTTTTACATTTATCAAAGAATACTCCTGGTACAGTGTAAAAACAGCATACACTAATGTTAGGAATCCTGTGAGTTTGTTTGTTCTTCAATGACCTGTTTGACAATTTCTGCAAGTTTCAGACGATCGACTTTATCATTGAAACCCCGGCCTGAAAAAGATAAATGCACTGTCACCCTACAGAGTCCATTAAGGACAATTTGTTGGATTAACAAGAGAATATTTTGAAGAATTACACGAGAGATTTTGTAATTTTTAAAGTGTACCATTATTGCACCATTTCCTCAGGGACCACAAATGACTAATGTGCCAATACAAGATGTATTTAATGTCGAACAAAACAAATTTGACTCTTTATTTAGCCTCAGTTATATTTGAATTTTCCTGTAGCATTTTTTGCTTTTAGTTCAATTTTAAAAAGGGAAAATTTGAGCATGAAGCTTAATCTTTGCAGACAAAAGCAAAGCTGCTTCAATTTAAAAAAGGGTAAAACACTAGCTGGGGATAGAGCAGAAGTGTGGGTGAAATACTGACTGGTGATCTTCACCAGCACAACTACTTCACTCTTCACAAAGGGTTCCCAACCTGGAGTACACAGACCCCTCAGTTAATGGTAGGGGTCCATGGCATAAAACCCCTGTTTTAAAGGTACTAAATCAAAGCTAGTAACTCCGCCATGAATGGTTCCAAGCCCGGTTGTGAAAGATGGTGGGCTGGGCATGGGACTAGCAACCTCATCCCATAAGGACCCAGAGCCACAGAAAGAGTTTCTTTAGAGAGGAAGGTTCTTCACCTAGAGGACGTATGAGGTCGTGGTGACAGCAGAAGCCACAGTGTGGATCAGCCTTTGGCCCAGGTCTGGAGGACTCTGGCGAACTGCTGTCAGCGGCCTCTGCCCCAGTAGAGGTGACAGGCAACAATCAGAAGAAGCAGCAACAATCATACAAAGCTAGTACTCGACTACTCATGGTCAGAATTGATATCAGAATTTGAACTATTAAATCCAAATAACATTACCAAGGCAACAGGGCAGTGGAGTTGATGTTATGGACATGATTATTCCTTTATTCATAGTAACTAAAATGAACAGGAATCAATGAGGAATGCCTCATAGAGCGCCTTTCAATCTTCTCAGGTTGGGTAGGAATTAGCTTAGGTAATTGGTCAAGTAGACCTGGCAAGGGAGCCAGTCACGTGGCCCACACTGAGATGGATGGTGGCTGATGAAGCCGACTTTGATCACGCAGCGAAAGCCCGTCCAGAGAATGTGTTGGATAATTCTCACCCTGTCCAGAGGATGGCAGCTGATAATGCAGACAATGAAAAGTCGGAGCTGTCACCATCACTAAGCCCATTCTAAACACCATGAAAAAAATACACCAGGAAGCTATTCTCTCACCATTCCAGTTGAGATTCTGCAGTGTATCACGCAGAACTTTACAGTCTTTGTTGTATTTCCAAGCCTCTTGCATTACCTCATTTAGCTTTTCATCTTCATTCTCTCCTACAAAACAGAATTTCAGCATAAAACCTGTGCAACTGATATAGTCTTCTTTTAATTTAATCCTTATTCAACATTAGCTGCCTTACCAGCCTGTGGCAAAATGCACTGGGCGATGACATCCCGCAGTTTCTCCACAGCGACGTTGGCATCCTCTGCCTCTTTCTCCGAATCATGAATATAGACACTGTCCCTGGGCCTCGTGCTGTAACAAAATGACATTCTATTATGGGAGGGGAAAGGTCCCTGTAAAAACAGGCGCAATTAGCCAGCCAAATCCGAGACACATTTAGTGGGCTAAGACATTAAGCAGGCTTATTTTTCTTAAGATAAAACAAACAAAAAAAAATAAAAAGGAAGGAAAGGTAGAAAGAATTAATAAAAATGAAGAGCAATTAAAAAGAAAACACGAGAAGAGCGACGGGAAAACTGACATTACCCATCTCGCCCCCACTACAAGTGTGCCATCTATCAGGCGGTCGCGCTGTGGCACTGCTGATGACCATTGGAGAAGTCCGACGTCTGGATTGCCTGCCTCACCTGCTGGCTGAAGGAGGCTATCTGGAGGCAAACAGCCATATGAGAAAAACAATAATGGGGAACATTTAGGGAAATAATATTTTTAAAAATCTTCTTAAAGGGGAACAGTCTTCACTTGAATCAATGTATAATCCTAAATGTGATAAAAAGGACATCCCTCCTCATCGTAAGATTTCATTTGAAAATCTGTAGTTCAAATATTCCTCTTCACAGGTGTAACAACAGCTGAATCTTCATTAAACCCCATGCACTGATCAATGTATTTGATTTGGCGATAATAACCCCATATGTTATTCAAGTCAGTGGCAGTCCAACAAAGACTTCCTTATTGAGTTCAACATCTCCAGTGCTCACTCATCACACAAGCTTTGCCAAAGCCAGAACACCGGCACTTTGATCATGTCTGGCTCTACACTTCCAATGATAGCATTTGGTTTTTCTGTACACTTACTAGCATCTCTGCCTTGCCTGGATCTTATTTTATGCTTTAAAACCGTTAGTCAGACGGAGAACCAGGATTGTCGTTTTGTGCAGCCTCTCCTGTGCTGTGACATCATGAAGTTCCATGTCAATAACTGAAATGACGGCACTATCTAGGAATTCAACAAGCCTAGAGTGAATTTTACTCTTCCGTTCGGATCACCGCTGAAAATGCCATAACAAGAAACCATAAGCAAAATTTTAAAAACCATGAAAATAATCAAAGAGAGGAGGAGCAAGAAACCACATGCACCAATCTTTATAACGCTTAGGACTGTCGTGCAATTCAAATGAACACAGTTTCCCTTTAAGGAGGATTCAACTGTTGCAGTATTGGTGAAAACGTCTGACCACATGGATTGAAACAAGCTTCAGAAAGTGTCCTTTTGGAATGATGTCCATTTCAAACAACCAAAACTTTGAGAGGTCGCCGATGACTCTCTGGGCGAATGCAACACACTGAAGTACTGAGCCATACAGACCTGCAAGCTCTCATGTCTGTGTAGATTAGCTCTAGCTCCTTGCCCGAGGCAGGAACTAATGGCTTCAGTCCCAGGATTGGGGGCGAAGGTGGGGGTGGGAGAAGGGAATTCTCAGGGAGAGAGGGTGGGGGGAAAAAATAACTCATCCACGTCTTTCCAACAGTGCTTCATGTAGCTGTCAGATGTAAAAAAGGAATGGGCATGGCTGTGATTCTTCCTCCTGCTCCCATGGTCAAACTGCCTGCTGCCAGCACAATCGTAGCTCACACAAGCAGAATGGACTCTTGGAATTGGTACCAGGAACAACAAACGCCCATGTAACCTCCTTCCAAGATGTGTTCAAGGCTTGACAACAATATTATTTTTCAAAATGGTTAAAAAAAATTAGGATATTCCTAAAGTCTTTGGGCTTATGACCACCAATGTACTGAAATAATTTCCAGACTCAAATGGCAGTTAACAGTTTTTATCAAAAGAGGAAGCGATTGTAATGATGTAGTAAACAATACTGTTCTATTAAAAAACCCACTGGGTAAAATAACAAGTCTCCTCTTTCAACTTTTGTGATAAACATTAACTGCTTGTTAAACTTAGTTGGCTACAGCTACACAAGATTTTTACACCGCTATCTTGGATTCAGTCACATATCTCTGCTACAACTTGTGTAAATTCATCAGCTAGAAAGCATAATACAGAATGCTGCTTTGCATAAGAAATGCTCCTCTGCTAAATTCTTTTGCCGGGTTTCATGGTCTTTATGACACAAGCAGTGCCTTTTGTTTCTCCATGTTATCACATAATTCAAATAAACTGAATTATGTTAAAAACCTGTCACTTCAGTTCTGCAATATGTTTTTAAAAAAAATCCCTTGATACATTTATAACTTAGTCTTAATAGGTACTTTAATTTAGAAAGCTGATCTCAACTCACTTGTAGACTAATGTTATCCAATATCAGTCAGCACTAAAGGCCCCAGACAGTCTAGCAGCAAGTGAATCAAATCAGGGCTTAGGTAAAATTAATAGATACTTTGCAGAACATCAAAAGCATCAGGAACTGTGCCAAAAGATCATAAAATCAAATTATTTAGCTTTTAATTACAATTATGTCCTCTTCTTTCCTGAATGCATAATGGATATGGTTCGAGAAACACAGAAGGCCTTTGGGAACTCAGGTTATGGAGAGGAATAAACAGTTGATGTTTCTGGCAGAGATCTTCATCAATTCTGAAATACCGACTGTTCATTCCTTTCCATGGAAGCTGCTCGATGGGAGGTTCTCCAGCATTTTGTGCACACTGTTCTGGATTTCCAGCATCTGCGGACTCTCGTGTGTTTATGGATATGGTTACATTGACCTACACTTCATGAGCAAAATTAAAGATGACAGTCAGAAAATAATTGACCAGAAAATGCATCACAGCCAAGCCAATCCTGCCAAAAAAAAGAGACACACTTTCCAGCAACCCAACTCAACAGCAGCAAAAAGTAGGATCTTTGGTTGATTTAGATCTTCCTACCCATGGGATGCTTAAGCGAACTGCAGTTTTCCAACTGCTGTCCTGTGCAAGATCAACTAATCTAGCACAAATAATAAAACCTATGAACGTGTGATCTGTATAGCTTACACAAGGATGCTCAGTTTAACGATGTGTACTTCAATATTTAGGAACAAATAATTCTGATCTCAGCAGGGAATGTAGACAAACCACAGCATCTCTTATTCACAACCCTTTTTGTACAACTCCAAATACAACAAAATAAATCAAAATTGGATGATGAATATCCGTAAAATTAATCCACTTGTAAATTTAATATTCTTCCAAGTGTGATTTTATGCAAAAAAAAGTCTTTTACTAAAGCCCTCCCAACCATTGAGCACATCTGGATGACACTATCGTAGGAAAGCAGCACCCATCATCGGAGATCCCCACCAGGACTCGCACCACAAGGTTCAAGATCAGTTCCTACCCCTCAACCATCAGGCTCTTTAACAAAAGGGATAACTACACTTACTTGCCTCATCATTGAAATGTTCCCACAACCAATTAGCTCACTTGAAGGACTCTTTATCTCATGTTCTTGTTATTTATTGCTATTTATTTATATTTGCATTTGCACAGTTCGTTGTCTTCTGCACTCTGATTGATCTTTCATTGATCTTGTTACAGATATTATCCTATAGATTTAGCGAGTATACCCGCAGGAAAATGAATCTCAGGGTTGTATATGGTGACAAATGTTCATTGATAATAAAATTTACTTTGAATTTTGTTCTTATTCTGACTGGTGTATAATACATTAATTGGCTATTCACAGAATGATTCGTATTATTTGTCTTCCAGATTTCACAACACTATTTCTTTGCAAACTAATTCCAATTCCAAATTGAAAAGTGGGAAAAAAATTGTTCTGGGTGGGGAAGAGAATGGCAAAGGAAAGAAACACAGGGAACTACCTAGGCACATCACAATCGAACTATTTAATCAAATTCTAGCACAGAGGAACAAGAAAGCAGGAATACACCAGATTTATTTCATCTAAAATAAGAGCTGAATTTGTTTCAGCACATTTTAAATAATGCTGCCAAAAGATTAGATTTAGATTTATTTATCGCACATACATCGAAAGATACAGTAAAATGTGTCATCTGTGTTAACAAATGGCATATGCAAGTGTCACTACACATTACAGCACCAACATAGCATGCCTACAATCAGGGATTCCCAGCCCTTTTTATGCCATGGACCAATTCCATTACAAGGGATCCGTGGACCCTGTGTCACAATATTCACCTGATGCAGAGAGAAACATTTCCCTGGCACACTGGACATTCATTAATTTCGATAACATGGGGAAAGCAATTGTTTTGTATGCTCCTAATTTGTCAGTACAAAAAAAATGCCTTGTTTGGGGAAAAAAGTATTTTACATGTCCTTTATCAACATGAATGCTTAAGAATTTTAAAATGTGAAAGTCAATGCAACATTCACATCTTGTCCTAACAAACTTATCCAGCTGATTTTCCAATCACTCTACTGTCATCATAGTCATCATACTGAGCCAAACTAAGAAATTCATAGAAGTCAGTTAACAGAGGTCAAATATTATTATATTTGTAACCATCCTGCACTCCAGGGCTCGTCACTCAGCCCGCTTCCTTTGTGATCTTTCTCTGAAGGGGAGAGGGCATACATCTATCAGTATATGAACTGGGAGATGTGATCAGTCAGAATGTTGCAGTAAATTAAAACATAAAAAAAACAATTGCAGATACTGGAAACCTAAAATAAACACACACTCTAAAAATGCGCTCAAATTGCTTGAAATATTATTCCAACTATTTGCTCCCCTGTGCTCAATTTTAATGTAGAACTTTACGAAGTTTGGCACAGCAAAAGAACAGATGGTAGGCTTCATTGCCAAATACTGTAAAGAAAATTTGCATGGTATCTTCACAATGCCGAGCACCAAACAGAAATTCCACTATAGCTTCACCAAGATATCTCATCACCCAGTATGTCTGAGCCATATACATTACATTCAGTACAACTTACCCCAGCAGTTTCCTCTTGCGAAGAATTGGATTATTAACAGAGTTTAGAGGTTTAAGGCTCACTTTCAGATCCTGAATTCTCATACTGGCCAGCTGTTCTGCATGAGCCTGCTGGATCCCAGCAACCATTGCCTGTAATACACAGATTCACCATCAACACACGCTCTGTTACAAGACAATAACAGACAAGCAGAGGGACGATACGACCCTGCAAGCAGATGCAATGACTGCCACACAAATTTCTGCCTGAAGGAAACTTGAGAAGAGGCTCCAATGAATTTCAACAAGAGGAACAAAAAGTCTTAGAGGAATCAATTTCTCTGGTTTAAAACTTGACAAAAGTCCAGGAATCCCTTATCCTAAATTTTGTCACAGGCTCTGACTTTGAAGTACAAATTTCAAGGTTAGACATTACATGAGTTTACCATCTTGGTTTAAGTGATATGAAAAATACTAACTCTTCAATAACACACACATCTCTGCACATTTCAGCCTGCACCACAAATACTAAATAAAATACTAGCCGCTAGCTGTGACCTAATCGATTTACCTTATCCATCATCATTTGAGAAGATGGGAGAACGTTATCTAAAGCCTCAGTGGAGTTCAGCCAGGGATGATCCAGCACCCCCTCAATATTGAGCCGCTCCTCTGGTTTCACCTTCAGCAATCTGCGGAAGGGAACAATTTAACAGTGAAACCAGCATTCAAAAAGGAACCGAGTCCACAAGACTATTTCTATTAGTAAAGAAAAAGCATATTACAATCAGATTACCAATTCCAACCAGAAAACAACCAAACACCAGTTGACTGTAATATATGTCCAATAACAGAAAGGTTTGCTGAATGTAAGGTCCACCAATATTTTGTCCGGTTGATTCATTGTTACAAATTTCTCTACAATGTCTCCAATACTACCTCAGACTAGACCTACTATACAACAGAGACCCAGCTATTCAACTCACTTTCTCACAATGTCCTTTGCCATCTCGGATATCTGACTCCACTCTTCCTCTGGGAATTCAAAACTTCCCGTCATGATCTTTTTTCGCATGTCCTTTGGGATTGTCCGGCTGTGATGTTTGGAATAAAACGGTGGATATCCACATAGCATCACGTAAATAATTACACCCAGCGACCACAGGTCACAGCTCTGGCATAAACAAAAAAAGTTTTTATATAGAAAAATGCCATTTATAAAGTAGTATGGGATTATATCTTGGGGTTCCCTTGGTGAATGTGCTAACGATCTCTCCCAACACCACTTGGGCGGAAGCTAGTTAGCCATCGCTCAGGTCTGTATCAATGGTGCTGGGTAGGATAGGAACATGTGACCTACAAGGCTTTCCTATTTTCCTGTAGAAAATTCCCATTTTTGATTTGCTTAGCACTACCTACAGCCCCTTTTTCAAGATTGAGAACACATCAAATTGGTGCGGGGAGGGGTGGGAAGGGAAACTTACAACCACCTGTTTCCGTAGCCTTCACTATTTGCAGTGTGTTACTGGACATTTTTCAAAATATCACCAGACTGCATCAGAGATACAAGTGAAATGATTAGCATACAAAAATATATTTTAATTAAAATTGTATGATTTTAGTTATGTTTATTAGCTGGAAATGAAAAAAATAATATTGCCTCATGCTAAGACTTGTACTGAAATATTTTTAATGAATTAGATTTGATTTTGTAAAAGGGTATCAAAGAAATAGATAGGCAGAAGGTGCCTAGTTGGGCTCAGCAATGTTACTGTAATCCATAACAGGTGCTAAACACTAATTATTTTCTGAATAGCCCACAAAATAGTGTATTTATACAGTATGTTAAACCTGACTCGTTTTACATTATGCAAAACATGCTGCTTTAGGGAGGCTTCAGTAACTTACTTTTACTTGTCACTTTTAAATAAACCTCTAAATTTTATTTAAATACAGTGGATTCCAGTTAATTGGGCCACTATTTAATCAGAACAGCCGTTCATTTGTAACAACTCTTAAAGAACAAAAACTAAATCAAGAAAATTAGCTGAGATTCTTTTCTTTTAAGAGACACTACGTTGCTTAATTGGGACAGGAGACTGTTGCCGAACAGTTTTAAACTAGCATCAGTTGCACGAACTTGTGTGGCTGTTAAATGATCAGTTTTTAAATAGCGTCAGTCATGTGTGTTTGTATTCAAAAAGCAGCGATTTGTGTTGCTGATAGTTGATGAGAAATAAGCTGCAAGACAATTCAAAATTGTTTTGCTTGCTGTGGTTTTAAGCATCAGGATTGGAGATGCAAGAAATAGCCTGGAGTGAAAGTGAGACAATTTCACAAATTCAGCAATTTGGGAATTATGAAGGTATCGACAATCATGTTGAATGTTACAATGAAAATGAAAATATGGAGGATGCAATTGTCTAAAGCATTGTATGAAGGTAGGGACTAGGTGTCTCCGCAGATTTTGTTCATTTATGGTCAATCAAAAGAATACGGCAGATGAATTCCTCTGTCGATAACTATTAGGAACTAATAGACAATTGTCTAGTACTGTAGACATATTGGTAGTGTTCTAATTTGTTCTGTATTTTATTTAAATACATAAATTTTACTCAGTTAAATGGTAGCTTATCTCTTTTGTACCCTTTAACTATTTCAATGAAACTTCAGCTAATTGGGGCAGCAGCTCAATTGGGCCAAAATATACCGATCCTGATGTGTCCACATTGACTGGAATCTGCTGTATTGTTTTGAAACATCCTTATTTTGAGGGATTAAATTTTGAAGAGATTAAGTGGTCACTAAAGAGGCAAGGTTGATGCTTCGCATCAAAACAGCATGTTTAACCATTTCCTTGTTTAAATAATATTCAAATCTTTCAGAATACTCACCCGTTTACATGGAAGCTGGGCAACATGAAACCGCAGCTCAGGATCACAAACACAAGAGATTCTGCAGATGCTGAAAAACCAGAGTAACATATACAATGTACTGGAGGAACTCAGTGGGTCAGGCAGCAGCTATAGAGAAGAATAAAGAGTCGGCATTTCGGGCTGAGACTCTCATTCCTCTCCACAGATGCTGCCAGACCTGCTGAGCTCCTCCAGCATTTTGTCTACATCTCAAGATGTCTCACTTACCTGTTCCTCTGGCTACCAAGGAGAGAAGGGTTGGAAGAAAGGACTCTCCAAACACACAATGCCAGCCTGAGATTACCAAAACTACTATGGAATCACAGCTAAAAATTGTTCCAATTTGGGACAGTGGGGCGTAAAAGGACAATGGAAAATGGGATGGCAAATGAAATAGGACAGAATGACTACACTGTGGAAAACTACACATTTATCTCATTTCCACATAATGCACTTTACAACAGGAAGAAAAATAAACTTCCATTTCCACCATTTAACAAGTGAGCCTGCCCATTCTGGTTCAAAGTGGTAAGGAATTACCTTATTGTACGTGTAAGGAGTTGGCGAGGTAGGTATTATTCCAGATTTCTCTTTCTGATGTCTCCTCTGTGCCTCCAATACCTGCATCAAAAAGAGTAAGAAGATTAAAATTGAGAAATTTATCATGGATCACAAAATTTAAAAGTAGAACCCCATTTCAATAGTAATAAAGTACGTTGAAGAATTTAAAATACAGAGGAAAACCTTGTTTAAAAAGACCCTGTTGTATTTAAAGAATAGTGGTGAGGGGGCTGCAGAATAAAGAAACAAATTAGAGATGTAGTGACTAGTAAATTATTGAAGGCATGCACAAACTGTCAAAAGTATAGGAGTACTGTAGACCTGTTCACCGGTATTTTTAATCCCTCTCATTTAAGTAGTCTAAGGTATCCACCTGCTTCAATTATACCAGTACCCAAGAAGGATGTGGTAACCAGCCTCTATGACTATCGTCCAGTAGCACTTACATCTACAGTGATGGAAGTGTTTTGAGAGGCTGGTGATGAAGCATACCAACTCTTGCCTGAAGAGACTTGGACTCACTTTTAAGGACTCTTTCCATCTCATGTTCGCAATAGTCACGCTTATTTATTATTATTATTTTTCTTTCTTTCTTTTTGAATTTGCACAGTTTGTGTCTTTTGCACACTGGCTGAACATCAAAGTTCGTGCAGTCTTTAATTGACTCTAATATGGTTTCAAAGGTACATTTTAATATCAGAGAAATGTATACAATATACACCCTGAAATGCATTTTTCTTCGCAACCATCCACGAAGCAGGAGTTCCCCCAAAGAATGAATGACTGTTAAACGTGAGAACCCAGAAGTCCACCCCCAGGCGTAAGCAGCAGTAAAGCAACGATTCCCCCACCCCCAGCCAAAAAAAAGCATCCGCACCCACCACCGAGCACTCAAGTGTGCAGCAAAGTAACAGCAAAGACACAGACTTTAGTACTCCAAAGGCTACTTGTTCACCCGGTATTTGACATACTGCAGGCTCTCTCTCTCTCCCTGATAAGGGAGAAAGGGATGTTTCCCTTTCACAGAGAGAGGGGAGACATAACAAGCAACTTGCTGGTTTACGATGTTAAAAGTCCACTGCGTTGCTTTCTCCGAGCGATTATTATTCTATTATGGATTTATTGAGTATGCCCACAACAAAATGATTCTCAGGGTTGTATATGGTGACATATATGTCATTTGATAATAAATTTACTTTGAATTTTGATACATCTATTCTGGCTGGTTCAGCTTTCCTATGAAGCGAACATTGGCTTACTTACTCTGTGGTATTGCATGTAAAAATATACCACAAAAAAATTACTTCCAATTTGATTAAAATGTGGGGGACTTTCTTCTGAGAGACGTAGTGCTCAGTCATGACAGTCTTAGCAAGTTCCTGTTGACCCAGCTTGGAATATCTAATGGCAAAATACTGCCCATTCTACCTACTGTGGGAGTACACTTCAGCTATCCTGATGGTACTTCTACATCCTATCCCAGGAAGTTATGAAACCTGCACTCAATGAACTATACTGTGTTCAACAAGCTTGTGATGGGACACCTCGAGGCCCACTTCATCACTGGCAGCGACTTCTACCAATCCAGCTTCAGAAGTGTGTTACCAAAATGCTAACAGCTTGTGTCCTGTCCCACGGGGCCTCAAATACCTTCCTTGATCACTGCTACCAAAGATGCCTACCAAACCTCTCCCTGTCCACACTGTTGGCAAAACAGACCACCAAGATCTGCTCCTTATCCCTATAAACAGAGCTGAAATTTGAGGCCCAGTAAAGAAAGTTTTCAGTGCTAGTCTGAGGAAATACAGTAGATGAGCTTCAAGTACATGACTGTTTTGAATCAGTAGACTGGCCTATGTTCAATGACTCAGCAGCCAGCCTAGATTGAGTATGTCACCACCATCCCATATTTTCTCACATGTACATTGATGAATGTGTACCAAAGCAGAAACCATGGACAAACCAGGAGAACCACCCCCTTCTGAAATCTAGGACTGCAGTGTTCAAATCAGTTGACCCTGACCATTACAAGAAATCAAGATATGGTCGCTGTAAAGCTATCAGGAATGCCTAGAGATAATATCAGTCCAAAATCGAGTCCCAGACCAGGTCCCAGAATGGGCTACAAGTCAGGCAGCATTGCCAAAGTACATCCCTTCCTGATTACACGAATGCGCTCTGTGCACGTTTTGAACCGAAAGAAATTAGAACGCCACAACTCACCCTGACAGCCTCCAATACACCTAAACCTAGTCACCAGTGTGACTGTAAGATCAGTCCTCCAGTGAGTGAACCCGTAGAGTGCATCTGGTGTCCCTGGCCACGGTCTTAGATCAGGTGGCAGGGGTAATAGCAGATATTTTTAACCTCTTCCTGCTTCAATCTAAGATTCCCATCTGCATTAGTAAGACCACTATAACCCCTATACTTAAGAAATACAAGGTAATGTGCCTTAATTACTACTGCCCAATGTCTTTGACAACCACCATTGTAAAGTGCTTCAGGAGGCTAGTAATGATCTGCATTAAGTTCAGCCTTCCAGACAATCTCAGTCCATTGAAATTCACCTAACCCTGAAATAAGACCATGGCAGCAGATGCCATCTCCAAGGATCTACACTCATCTCTGGAGCAACTGTTCTGTAAAGACCACCTACGTTAAACTACTGTTTATTGACTACAGCTGGGCTTTCAATACTATAATTCCAAGCAAACATCTCCAAATTCCTAGACTTGGGACTCTACACCTCCCTTTGCAATTGGATCTCTGACTTCCTGACCAACAGATCTCAAGAGTAAGGATAAGCTTCTTCATCTGTACTCACCCTAAAGAAGGACACAGTAGTTGGAGAATTCAAGGAGGAGGATGTAAGAATTCTAGAACAATTAACATCACAACGCAGGAGGTATTAGATGTCATAGCAGGTATCTGAATCCCCAGGGCTTGATTCCCCACCTCTGCCCATTTCCACTCTTATTTCTCAAAAGCGAGAAATCATTAGCCATGATTCAGTAAGGATTTTTGTCATTTCATTAGATATGGTTATATGGTTACAAGAGCTCGTATGAAATCTAGCTTTATTTTAATTTTTTTTGGCTAGGTCAATCTACAAAGTTGCTTTTAAGTAGTATTAATTTATCAATCTTACTGAGATTATAGTTGGTTCATGAACACATTATTTGGAAATGATAGCATTACCCTTTCTAGTTGGTGGTCAATTGAAAAAGTTCCAGTATGTTGCATTGCTTCCTGCCCTAAATAAATGCGAAGTATCACTAGTACACACCATCTTCCAAATCTGAGACTGGTAACCAAGATGAACATGCCCCAGATGTCTAACTACTAAAGCACGTGAGGCCAACAGTCATCAGGAAGAGCCTCAGAGCTGCAGGTTTTACAAATAATGTTCCAATAATCTACCAAATGGCCAGCTCTCCCTAGCCTAAATCCCCAGCACTGAGGCACTGGGTACATTCAGTTCTCTGCAATGAGCAGGCCATGTCATTTGCATGCCTAACACTGGACTCACAAAACAATCAATTCCACCTGCTGTAATGCAAAGAAATTATAGGTGGATGTGGAACACATTCCAAGATGAATTAAAAGCTTCCCTGAAGAAATACAATATCCCCTTTACTCCATGGCACCTACAAAAGCTCAAAATCAAGAAGAAGAATTCCTATAGTAACAGGAACAGGGTCTATTCATTGAGAAGCCCAGTGTAAAATGGTGGAAGGAGCAAACCGACTCCCACATCACCCACCCATGTGCTGCCTCAACTGTGGACGAGTCTGTGGCTTTCACGTTATCCTCACTAGCCTCTTCAGAGCCCACAAAGGCAGAGTGGAAGACTTTCTTGATCTGGAAGGCTTGCTTAACAACAACACGCACACACACTTACCTGAGGTGCTACATAATACGGAGTGAACTGTGGTGTCATCAGATCCCCATGATCGATTTTAGCAAATCCAAAATCACATAGTTTAACTGGTGCATCCTACAAGATGAAAGAACTATGCATCAAAGCCAGGAACGGAAAACAAAATAATCAGCATACTATATATTAAAAGATCATGGGGATATGCAGTCCAACACTCGTTACCATAATACCATGCTCTCTCATTTGGGTTTCCTCCGGGTGCTCTGATTCCTCCCATATACCCAAATTGGTCATTGTAAATTGTCCTGTGATTTGGCTAGGGTTAAATCGGGGGTTGCTGTGCGTGTGATTTGAAGAGCCAGAAGGGCCTGTGCAATACTAAATCTCAATAAATTTACTTTGTTCTAAATTGCATGGGTCCCATTTTCTCAGCACTATTTTTTTTAAAGTTTCATCAGATTTCAAAAAATTATGGAGGTTTTCTATTCCAACCAATACATTTGTGCTCCTGCCTAGATGTAAATATTTTATCAGCATACCATTCCAGTGGTCAATGTCTTGAGCATTAAAAAAAATCATCTACAGTTAGTAAAGTTACTCTATATACTTGCTTTCAAGTTAAAAATCAGTGCTCAGAGAAGCTAAATTTACATTCTAATTTAACATAGTACAAATATGATTCCTATACGATTCAAACAACGTAGAAGACTCTACGGCACAAACATAGGCCTATTAATAACAGGAAAGTATGAAACATGGATGCCAATTTTCCTGGATACAAATAATTAAAAGTGAACAGAAACCTTCTGATCTTTTGCATACAAATAATAAACGTAACAAGATGATCCTTACATTTTCATAAAGACCAAAATAAATAATGTCACCATTTTATTTTGGGCAAGTTGAAGGCATCAAGTGGAAGTACACCGATCTCACCATAAAACTTGATCAGCATTTTAAAAAAACTTCACTGCCATTAGCAAAGTATTGTGAAGAATTCCATTCCCCCTCCCCACCCCAAATGGCTGTCCTCACCCAATTAGGAATGTCTTCTAGTAACAAACAATTTGCTACAACAGGTTTCAACCCAATACATCAGCAATTCCTTCCTCTTTCCCTCCTCCTCCACATATGCTGCCGAGTTCCCTCAGCAGATTGATTGTTGCTCCAGATTTCAGCATCTGCTTTTCTTGTATCTCTTCCAGTAACATTCTGACCAAGATTTAGTATGCTGCTACTTATGACATTAAAAAAGATAATCAATTTTGGGAAGAATATTAACTATCTATATTTATATAATACATATTCTACACTTTTCACACCCACAATATGATCAGGACATCGTGTTTCTATCATGTTTGTATGCTGTGCTCACTTTAGGTTTAAATTTCCCTATGGACTTACTTGTATCGCCTTCTGCTCTTCTCAGAGATGAGTCTCCAAGGCAGGTGAAGCTGTGCCTCTCACATCAAAATGCAGTTTCCCGGCCTGATTCTTTCACCCTCTCTCCGACCACAAACACAAATGCACCCCCGATTCATTAGCCTCTAACCTGGCCACACCCCATTCTGACCAGATCTTGCACCTCCCACTTAAATGTTCCAAGATAGCTTACTGAACTGGTATCATTCAAAATTTTACACCAGGCCACAGTGAAATGACCAAAAGTATGGTTAAGAAGTCACGTGACGCAATGACAGAGACGGCTGCTTAGAACAGTGTTCCACGCTGGTGGTATATAATTATCCTTTAAAAATTTGCTTTCACAGTCTATTTTATCACTGTTGCAGCTCTAAAGTGTTACTGTTTGTGTAAGATGCCAAAACAACTTAAAATGAAGGCTTCTGGAGATATTAAGAGGCATTTGAGGTCGCAGTGCTCCGGGCAGACGGCCTCTGATCAAAATGGCGGAGGACCATCGTCTGAGGGAGACCAACATGAGGCGAGTCATGATTTGGCTGACATATATGTGGCTTTGAAAAAAATCTCGGATGACCTGGTAGGCCTTGAAGATATGTGCCGACCTACATCGTTAGTGGAGTCAAAGCTGTCATCGCTGATAACCAGGCTTGCAGATGTCAAGAAACGGTTGACTATCAAGAAGCGGCAGATAGGGAATGAGAAGTCAACCCGTTGGCTACCAAAGCGGATATTGACCAGCTAACGGATAAACTGGAGGACATGGCGAACCGTAATCGGCACAACAATCTCCAATTCATCAGCATTCCCGAAGGAAAAGAGGGCAGGATCATCGCGTTCATGGATAAACTAGTCTCGGAGCTTGTCGGTGATTGGGAGGAAAAGTTTGAAATAGAACGTGCACACAGAGTGCTGGGCCTTAGACCCAGTACCAGAGATAGGCCTTGGCCTATCCTCGCAAGGTTCCTCAGGTCAAAGGATCGAGATTTTGTGCTGCGAGTGACGAGGGTCAAGGGCAAGTTTTCCTGGGACAACAATCATGTGATGATCTTCCTGGACTTCTCCAGACCCACGCAAGTAAAACGAGGAAAGTTTAAAGAATGTAAGAAGATGCTTTGGGGGCAGAATGTGAGCTTTGCACTGCTTTACCCAGCCAAGCTAGGAATAGAGATTAAGGACTGTTTCAAGTTTTTTTTGAGTGCCCACGTAAAGCAAGAAAATTTACTGAGGAGGTGGGGGAGTTTAACTATGCTAGTTAAATTGAGCAAGATGTGAGTCAGGTTGTGTTTGTTATTTTTTTTAAATCTTGCCGGATTGTATTGTACTGAAGCTACCTGAGTCTCACTAGGGCTGCCATACTGTTAGTGTGCTATGTTGACTGTGAAATTACACCGGCATTGTTCCCGAGCAGTTAAAACTGGTCTGGGTGTTTCATGGACCATAATCCTTTGTGGAAGGGACGTTTGGCCGTGTTCTGTGGCCACTGTTGCGCATGGGAGAGTTTTACATGCCATTTTGTTACTTTTCAGTTTAAATGGGGGTTTATGAGTCAGTGTCAAAATATTGCAATGTATTTCTTTGTCTGTCTTAACTATGACTTCTCTTAATTCAGATAAAATATGTTTCACGGGGGGGGGGGGGGGGACTTCCGGGTCATCAAGGGAATGGCGGCGTAAGGAAAAGGTCTCTCAACAAAAAAGAAAGTAAACTGCCCCATAATCAAATTTAGACAAATACTTAATATTGCATAACTATATTAATAAAAGGGGCAAGGATGATGTCTAAGACCAAGATTAAAAAGTCCGCTCCGAAGGCTGATAAACATAAAGAGACGCAGCAAGGCGACGGGCCTAGCTCCCCCACGGCAAGCCAGGACGGAGATAATGAGGGGGAATCGGTGACTCTGTCCTTGATTCTCGGAGAGATTCGCGAGTTCCGACAAGATAACAGCAAACAGCTGGAAGATATTAAAGGAGAAATAGTAAAAACTAACTCGCGGATAGATGAAGCCGAAGCGAGGATTGTTGGAATTGAAGAGAAGCTACAAAACACAGAGGAAGTGATAGCAGAAATGCTGAAGCTGCAAGACCAGCTCCAGTGGAAACTAATAGATCAAGAAGGCTGCTCAAGAAGGGAAAATGTGAGGATTTACGGAGTTTCCGAAGGAACTGAAGGTAAACCCGGATTGATGATTCCCTTCGTGGAGAAGCTACTTAGAGAGAACCTTGATATACCGGCCGCAAAAGACCTACAGATAGAAAGAGCTCACCGCGCGTTGGCACCACAGCCTCCAGCAAGCGCCCAGCCCAGATCGATTCTGGTCAGATTTCTCAGTTATAGAACGAAGGAAGAGGTGCTTAAAAGGGCATGGCAAAATAAAAGTTTCATGTGGAACAACTGTAAAATCAGTTTAGACCATGACTACGCATCGGGGATTCTTGCCAGACGGAAGGAATATACGGAAACACGGAGAGTCCTGAAGGAAAACAACATCAGATTCCAGACCCTGTATCCAGCTCGACTGAGAGTCTTTTACGACGAAGGGACAAAAACTTACGCTACGGTGGAGGAGGCAACATTGGACCTGGCGGACCGGGGACTACCTATTAAAGTTATCACCCAACCAGAGTCGCTACCGGAGAGGATTCGGCAGAAGTCGTGGCAGTTAGTGGGGCAAGGACGCTCCACTCGAACCAGAGTGTCAAACTACAAGGAAAAGCTGCAAATATTCAGACGCGAATGTACAGAGAACACAGATTAATTAAGAGAAATGACTGAAAAGAGTAAATCGGACTTAAAGGTAAAATGAAAACTGGTAACTGAAAATAAACTAGACGGAATAACTTGAATGATAGCAATATGGTCGAGACATAAATAGGAGAAAATTCTCTATGATTATTCAAACTGCTGAGGGCCCTCTAACACAGGGTGAAGATAGAGGTTATCCCTCTGAACTGAGGCGGGTCGGTGCTCAGGCCTCACTGTGGGAAGTCGGGAAAAATTTTCAAATGTTACACGTTCAAAAATGTCTAGGGTGTGGTTATACGTCTTGGTTTACTGTTGAGAAGGGATTGCTTACTGTTTGGTTAGAAAAGGAGAGTTTTTTTTTCTACTAGAGAAAAATGCAAACTGAATTGGTAAAAATAATTTCCTATAATGTTAATGGGGTTTTGAATCCAATTAAAAGAAATAAGATTATGTCTAAATTGAAAAAAGAGAGGGCACAAATAGCTTTCCTCCAGGAAACACATATGAGCCAATCTGAACATGGAAAATTAAAAAGAATGGGCTTTAAGCATGTATTTTATTCATCATATAAATTGAGTCACAAAAGAGGGGTAGCTACTTTAATATCAAGTACTCTTAATTATGAACATAGAGACTAGAGACAAAGAAGGACGGTTCGTAAAAATCACAGGAAGAATAGAAGGTACAGAAATAACATTGCTGAATGTTTATGCTCCTCCAGGTTGTGAATGGTCATTTTATAGACACATTTTTGACCTAATGGTCAGTTCTCAAGGGGTAGTAATTTGTGGAGGTGATTTTAATATTAGATTAAATCCTATATTAGATTCTTCAAGAATAGTTACTCAGAATAAACCTCTGACTCGGAAAGTGAATTCATTGATGGAGGAGTTGGGAATTATAGATGTCTGGAGGGAATTACACCCTACTAGTAAAGATTATACATATTACTCTTTCCCTCATTCAGCCTATTCAAGGATAGACTATTTCTTTATCTTTAATACAGATAGACTCAGGATAAAAAACCTTAATATTGCAACAATTGATCTGTCGGATCATAGCCCAGTCTCTATGTCTCTAATCCCGGAAAGGAAAATGAGGAAAACACTATGGAGGCTAAACTCACATATACTCAATAACCCGAAAGTAATGGAGAGATTAAGGGGAGAAATCAAAGAATATCTAGACCTTAATGACACGGAAGAAACATCACCAGTGATCTTATGGGATACATTGAAAGCTGTACTGAGAGGGAAAATTATTTCCATTACCACTCACATGAAAAAAATCAATGCACAAAAATTAGCAGACCTTCAAGGAAAATTAAAACAACTTCCAAGTTGTAGATAGCAACAAAAGTAATTCAAATCGAAAACAGGAAATTAGGAAATTGCAAAGTGAAATTGACGATATTTATACGTTGGAAACTCAAAGAAATTTTCTTTACCTGAGACAAAAGAATTATGAAGTAGAAGGTAAATCAGCTAGATTATTAGCATATAAGTTACAAAAACAACAAGCAGACAATACAATTCATAAAATAAAGAATCCAAAGACAAAGCTTGTAGAGAGTACAATAGGGAAAATTCAAGAGAGTTTTGAAACATATTATCAAGAGCTGTACTCCCAACCCCGGGCCCCCAGTGAGCCCTATATAGACAGTGTATTGAATTTTTTAGATCTACCTAAACTTACAGATTTACAAAATGAAAGTTTATTAGAACCAGTAACTGTCAAAGAACTGAACGTGGCCATCTCTAGGTTAAAGGCTGGAAAGTCCCCGGGTTCACATGGGTTTACCTCAGAGTGGTACAAGTCCCTGAAGACACAGTTAGCCCCATTACTACTTAACACCTTTAATTGGATCTTGCAGAGAGGAGAAACTCCACCTTCCTGGAGAGAAGCGATTATTTCAGTTATTGCTAAAGAGGGTAAAGATAAACTAGAATGTAGCAATTATCGGCCAATTAGTGTTCTTAACTTAGATTACAAACTATTTACATCTATATTAGCGCGCAGATTGGAAAAGCTTTTACCTGGCCTAATCCACTTAGACCAGACTGGATTTATTCAACAAAGACAAACACAGGACAACATAAGGAGAACTCTGCACATATTAGAACAGGTTAATAAGAACGAGACAGGGACAATGGTAGTAGGATTGGACGCTGAGAAAGCTTTTGATTCGGTTAGTTGGGCATTCCATAACAGAGTGTTAGGAAGATTCGGCTTTCAAGAAAAGTTTATTAAAGTAATTCAGACTCTATATGACAGCCCTACAGCCCGAATTAAGATAAATGGGGACCTCTCTGACTCCTTCATCTTAGAGAGAGGCACTAGACAGGGATGCCCAATTTCTCCTCTCCTTTTTGCGCTATATATTGAACCGCTTGCCCAACTAATAAGACAGAGCGAAATCGTAAAAGGTATCAAGGTGGCAGGGATTGAACAGAAAGTGGTGTTATTCGCAGATGATGTTTTGGTCTATCTGAGTGAACCAGAAAAATCATTTATAGGATTGTTTACACTGTTGGATGACTTTGGGAAAATATCAGGTTATAAAATAAATGTAAAGAAAACGCAAGTTATGTCCCTAAATTATACACCATCCAAAAAATTGCAGGATACATATGATTTTAAGTGGGAAGCTAAATCATTAAAATATTTAGGAATAACCCTGCCGAAGGATCTTTCAACACTGTCACAGGTAAATTATGGGCCATTAATCTCAGAGATAAAAGCAGATATGCATAGATGGAATCTTACCCCCTTTTTAAGTTTAAATTCAAGGATAAATACTATAAAAATGAATATTCTTCCTCGGTTATTGTATCTTTTCCGTACTTTACCGGTGGAGGTGGATGATAATCAATTCAGGGAATGGGACAAATGGATTTCCCGCTTCATTTGGCAAGGAAAGAAACCTAGAATTCGATATAACACCTTACAGTTATGGAAGGAAGGAGGAGGTATGGTTCTTCCTTGCCTGAGAAATTATTTTTATGCCTCACAGATAACCCCTCTGTTATATTGGTGTAATAGGGAATATAAGGCTAGATGGAAGGAAATAGAATTTGGATTAGTTGACAGTTTTCCTCTTCAGGCCTCAATAGCTGACAAAGGATTGATGGCCCAGTTGGAAAAATTTAAAAACACTTGGATAAATCTTACATTAAAAATATGGCAGAAGATGGTTAATTCATGTGGAATTAATAACATGTTAAAACTCTTTAGATGGTGTGCATATGATACCGAATTCCTTCCCAACAGAGGAGATAAAAGATTTGAGCTATGGATAAAGAAAGGTCTTACAACCTACCTCTCATTTATAGATAAAAGAGTATTACAAAGTTTCCAAATCCTGCAGGACAAACATGGCCTAGAACATAATGACTTTTTTTAGGTACCTTCAAGTACGAAACTATGTTAACCAGAGTTGTAGATATACAGACCTATCAACAGTAGAATTAGAATTTTTCAAGAGTCTGAATTCGGCTTGCAGTTCAATACCGAGTAAATCAGTTTCTCGATTATATAATGCACTTTCCCATGCTAAAATGTAAATACACTGTATATTAAAGAGAAGTGGGAGAAAGAAGCGGGGTTGGTACTTTCAGAGGAGGCTTGGGAGAAAATCTGCAGCTTTCAATGGTCCTCGACTAATTCTTTGACTTGGAGAGAACATTGTTGGAAAAACATTATAAGATACTTCAAGACCCCATATCAGGAAAAATATAAAGATACAAATGTGATGTGTTGGAGAAGGTGCGGCTCCAAGGAGGCAAATCATTTTCATATTTTTTGGGATTGCCCTAAATTAAGTCTATTTTGGGAAGGTATTCATAGAACATTAGTTAAGGTACTTAGGTCCCAGATACCTCTGAACTTTGAGACACTCTATTTGGGGCATGTATTGTTTCTTGAACAGAAGGAAGATATAAAGTTGCTGCAGGCCCTCTTAGCGGCAAGTAAGAAATCAATCACTTGAAAATGGCTGCATCCAATACCACCTACATTAGAAGATTGGTACGAAATTATCTTGGAAATATTTAAAATGGAAAAGTTGACTTACTCCCTGAGAACTCAAAAAGAAAAATTTTATCAAATCTGGAATAAATGGATTGAATATATAACCCCAATGCGAGTAGACTTTAGATGACTCTCCTAATGATTTATACTGCTCTTCTCATCAACACAGTAATATTGCTAACGTAAGCACCCCTAGTCTAAATGTTTGTTTTTTTTTGTTTTCTTTTGAAAAATAGAGAATTAACACAAGTACAGGGAAAGATTTGGGAAAGGGATAAAAAAAATGAAAAAATTAAGTAAATAAGTACATAGGGATTGGATAATTATGTCTGCGGGCAGGAGCAAGCATGAACAAATTAGGATATGAACACCTACAATGGTTGATACATAGTTACAATGGCTATATACAACATTTTGGACCAGTGGAAATGGTCCAGAAGGGTTATATGGAAACTATTATTACCATTTTTCTTAACAACTAATTCCATTACTTAGCCTAATAGGTTAGATTTACCACAGTACATAATTATCTATTTAAATGTTTATTTTCCTTTTATATCATCTCAATGTGTACTTAAGAATGTATAAGTAATTGTAGTTTTATACATATAAAAAAATGGAAAAGGTTATATGTGTGAAAAAAGTACATGATATTTGTGAATTCCTTATCCAAATAAAAATAAAATTAAAAAAAAAATGTTTCACGGTCTGGGGAATCTTATAAAAAAAGAGAAAAGTAATGAATAAGCTTAAGAGACAAAAATGGGATGTGGTATTTCTACAGAAACATTTATCAGCAGAGGAATCAGTAAAGCTACTGGGGAGTTTACAGACCATATTTTTTTATGGTGCAGGGTTAACTAAGAGCAAGGGCGTTAAAACACTTATCAATAGGCAGCTACAGTTTAGATGTGAGGAACAGACCAAAGATGAAGCGGGGAGAATTCTTATTATTTTGGCAGAAGTACAGAAGCAACATATTTTAGCAAACATATATGTACCTAATATAGAAGATGCAGGCTTTTTGGTTGATCTTGAAGGAAAGTTACATTCTGGAGCTTATGATATTATACCTGGGGGAGATTTTAATTTGGTAATGGATCCAATCATCAACCATAGTAAGATGTTGTCATATAGAACCTCAAAACTCACTGTGATAGTGCAAAAAATGTGTAAAGCCCTCGGGCTTGTGGATGTTTGGCGCCTTATGAATCCCAATGGGAGGGATTACACATTTTTTTCTGCAATTCATAAAATATACACAAGGATTGATTTCTTCCTTATATCCAAGTCACTTATTCAGTCTGTGTCTCAATGTGCAATTGGTAATATTATAATATCAGATCATGCTTGGGTTTGTCTAGAGACAATACCTCAGTATAAGAGAATGCAGTCACACAGATGGAGATTTAATTCATCGTTGTTACAAGATTCTATGTTTAGGCAAGCTATGAAACAACAAATCAAGGAGTGTTTAGAGATAAATACACCTACAGCCTCCTCGGCAGGGACTGACTGGGAAGCCCTGAAGGCAGTTTTGAGGGGATATACTATTCAACATACTTTTTATATAAAAAAACAGAATAATCAGAAGATTACAAACTTAGAAAATAAAATCAAAGAGATTGAGACAAAATTGAAGCAGTGGATGTCATCCAAAGATTTGAGAGAACTAACACGGCTAAAATAGCAATACAATCTAATATTATCCCAGACAGTAGAATTTTGGCTTTTCAGGGCAAGACAAAGGCAATTTGAATTGGGGGAGAAAGTTGGCAGCTTCTGGCAAGGTGTATAAAACAGAGAATCAATACCTATCATCCCAGCTATTAGATCAGCAACAGGTGATACACTGACGACAGCTAAAGATATTAATGATGCATTCCAAGAGTTTTATAAGGACCTATATACATCAACCTCCAACTCTAGTGAGGAAGAAATTGATAGCTTTCTGAGGCCATTAGGGTTACCTAAGTTGACGAAAGAACAACAACAATACCTTGATTCCGCTAAAACACTGGAAAAAATTATATCAGTGATTAAGACCTTACCGACTGGGAAAGCTCCTGGCCCAGATGGATTTACAGCGGAATTTTTAAAAATGCTATGCGGAGGAGCTTGCTCCACTACTGCTGAATATGTACAATGAGTCCATGGAGCAGGGTAACTTACCCCCTACTTTATCACAAGCGCTAATTACATTGATTCTGAAAGAGGGTAAAGACCCGTGTGAATGTAAGAATTATAGATCAATTTCTCTAATCCCAATAGATGTGAAAATTTTATCACAGATCCTTGCAAACTGTTTAGACACAGTAATAACACAGTTGATACGTAGTGATCAGGTGGGATTTATCAGGGGCCGCAGCTCATCTAATAATATAAGGCGTCTTGTGAATATTATGTGGCCGGTGGCCGATAATCAGTCACCTATAGCAGCTATCTCACTCGATGCTGAAAAAGCATTTGATCCGAGTGGAATGGGGCTATCTGTTTAAGATTATTCAATTTTTTGGATTTGGACTCATCTTTTTAAAATGGATTAGGCTGTTATATAATAACCCTAAAGCAGCAGTTTGAACTAGAGGTTACATTTCACCTTACTTCTCTCTGGGAAGGGGTACCCGACAGGGTTCCCCACTTTCCCCAATGTTGTTCTGTCTAGCTTTGGAGCCCCTGGCAGCAGCCATCAGAGAGAATGAGAACTTTATAGGGGTATCTGTGGGAGGACAGGCTCATAACTGGATGCTTTATGGGGATGATATTTTATTATTTGTGTCGGACCCTAGTCGGTCGGTGTCATATCTTTTTAACATTATAAAGTCTTACTCTAGATTCTCAGGTTATGAGGTTGATTGGACAAAATTGGAAGCACTACCATTGACTGTACAGTGCCCTGCATCTGCCTTCTACCCAGGTCAACTTCACTGGCCAAAGAAGGGTATACAATATTTAGGTATTAATTTTCCCCCTCAACTGAAGAACTTAGTAAAGGTAAATTTTGATCCATTATTGCAGAGGATTTCATGTGATGTAGGCAGATGGTCATCATTGTATTTGTCAATGTCGGGAAAAGTAAATGCCTTGAAGATGAATTGTATTCCAAAGGTTAATTACCTGTTCCAATCGTTACCAGTTCAAATCCCATTAACATATTTTAAGCAATTCGATAAAATAATTAAGGCTTTTATTTGGAATGGTAAATGCCCACGCTTAAACTTTAACAAATTACAATTGCCAGTTGAAAGTGGGGGGGGGTTTAGGTTTGCCGAAGTTAATATACTATTACTATGCCTTTACGCTTAAACATTTAGCACACTGGTCTCTCCCTCCGGAGAGAGTGCCTCCTTGGTATCGTATTGAGTGTTCTGCTCTTTCTCCCATCCCTCCATTACAATGTTTGTCTATCAAGTTACCTCCTGAGGCAAGGTCTCACCCAATTATATCGCATATGCATTTGTTTTGGAATAAGCTAGCCAGATTATTTAAATTTAATCCATATTTGAATGAAGCCTCAAGTATCTGGATGAATCCAAAGTTGTGTATTGATAAGTCCCTTCTTCTGGAGGGAATGGCAAGGGAAAGGTATAATTAAATTGGGAGACCAATAATGGTAATAATTAATGGTGACAGTTTAAAATCTTTTAACCAATTAACCCAACAGTCCTGACGAAGGGTCTCGGCCTGAAACGTCGACTGCACCTCTTCCTAGAGATGCTGCCTGGCCTGCTGCGTTCACCAGCAACTTTTATGTGTGTAACCCAACAGTGTGATATCTCTAGGTCACGATTTTGGAGATATCTTCAACTACGTCATTTGCTACATACAACTTTTGGTTCTACACAGCAACCCCCACAAGTTGCTACGATACTGTCTACTGTACTGGCTGCATATGGTAAAGGTCACGAAGCCTCAACTTATTATTCAGCTTTACCACAAATCTCCAGGGACTAATTTCTGTTGGGACTTAAAAGAGCATGGGAAAAAGAACTGAGTGTGACTTCTGAGACAAAGGAGTGGGACAAAATTTGTAAAAATGTCAAAAACAATGTCAAGAGACGTGAGGGTGCGCCTTATTCAGTTTAAGAATCTACACCGTTTCTACTGGACTCCAGCAAGGTTACAGAGATTAGGGTTGAAAAACACCCCTGAATGCTGGCGCTATGAGGCGGATAAAGGGGACTGAGTACATTCAAGAATTTGGATTATGATACATATCCAAAGTTTCGAGTATTCAACTCCCTTTCTGCCCTAGACTTTTTGTCTTGGGAGACACACTTGGGTTACTTGGGGATAAACACTCTCAAAATTGGATCCAGACAAGTATAATGGTAGGAAAACAAATTATAATTAGAGGCTGCAGGAACGTGGTGGGGGGGGGGGGGGAGGGACCATCATTTCAGGAGTATTTTATGTTCTGTAAGCTATGATTTACATAATTTCAACACTGACAAGCGTTCGGGGAAAAATTTGTAGAAGAACTCAATAAAATTTAAATCATAAAAAAATATGGTTGAAGGGGAAAACTTTAAATAGCATCTTTAAAGAGATATATTCTCTAGAAAGGATATTCTTAAGCCTGATGCCACCATAGCTAAAGACAATGCCATACTGGAGAGATGAACATTGGGTTTCCACTGGAGGGCAAAATTAGTACACAGAGCTTTTGGAGGATTATAGGATTTAGAGGTTAAGAGTTAATCTGGAGTGAAACCAAAGGGAATCTGCTTGCTGGATCAGGCCTGTTATTGAATGGGATGTGATGCATGTTATAATTGCATTAATGAGGTGTATGCAAAGGGTTTTGATAATGGAGAGAACATGGGAGTGGAATTACAGATTAAACAGGATCCCAAAATCGTTTGAAGTTTTCTTAAATTTCAACATGAGAAAAACAGCAGAATAATATTAATACTGCTACAAGCTACAAAAAAAATGGGAAGTTCCATTCTTCCAGAGCTTTTTTTTTCATTTTTTTCCTGAGCAAATACACTTTCTAGCATAAACAGACAATAAATTTAACAATATTTTTCCAAAGGTATAATGTCCTTATTAAAACTGCGACTTCTCACAGTGATACAGTTATCATTTAACAATTCAACATTATTAAAGCTCATTTATCTGGTATACTAGAGATATTACTCAAACGGTTAAATGCTGATTCAGATACTCGCCAGAGAATTGTCCTTGAAGAGGAGGTTTTCAGGTTTGAGGTCTCTATGGGCAATATTCAAGCAGTGACAGTGCTGTATGGCCAGAGCAATCTACACAAAATACAGTACAGACAGACACTTGTAAATATTTAAGTAATCAACGTAGGATAAACAAGTTGTTAAAAAATCCTTAGTAGGACTGAAGGTACTGCCATTAACAATAAAATCAACTGTACAAAGGGGTACACTTTTATGAAACCACATATACAGTCTTTCCATCCTAAACACATTCCAACTGTAGCTTAAAATCATAAACACAACAAAGTCTGCAGATGCTGGAAATACAAAGTAACACACACAAAATGCTGGAGGAACTCAGCAGGTCAGGCAGCATCTATGGAAATGAATAGACAGTCAACGTTTCAGGGTGAGACCCTTCTTCAGGACTCAATAATCCTCCTGATCGAAACCTATCAAATATTGAAAAGCATAGAAAGAGTGGACATGGAGAGGATGTTTCCAATAGTGGGTGAATCTAGGTCCAGAGGGCACAGCCTGAAAATACAAGGATGTCCCTTAGGAACAGAGAAGAGGGGGAATTTCTTTAGCCAGGGGGTGGCAAACCTGTGGAATTCATTGCCACAGATGGTTGTGGAAGTCAAGTCATTAGGTGTATTGAAAGAGGATCTTAATTAGTAAGAGCAAAGGTTACACAGAGAAGGGAGGAGAATGGGATTGAGGGGGATAATAAATCAGCGATGACTGAATGGTGGAACGGACTTGATTGGCCCATTGGCCTAGTTCTGCTCTTTTGTTTTATGGTCTTATTGGCCCTGGATACCTGCAGAAAGGCATCTTGATTATTGTACCCGAGTTCTCTAGCAGCAACAGCTAACATATCATCCACCTTCTTAGTTCCATACCGTATTTTGTAGTAGTGAGGCAAACAGTTAGAGCTCCATAAAACATCATGGATAAAAAGCAAACTTGATGTGGGCACCAGTATGCTGTAAAAACTGAATGACGCAAAAAGCCAAAGCAGCAGAACACCTAACCCTTCTGTCTGCAAAACTGATTAAACTGTGGATGGGTAAGAGCAGGGGTCCCCAACAGTTTTTGCATGGCAGACCGGTTTAATATTGACAATATTCTTGCAGACCGGCCGACCGGGGGGGGGGGGTGTTCAAGTAGGGTTCTCACCTCAACATGTCTTTTACAGTTAGGGTCGCCAACTTTCTCACTCCCAAATAAGGGACAAAAGTAGCAGTCAAATCCTGGGACACTTTACCTCTGGAAAGACTACCATGACCATGAAGCCTTGTGCGGGCACCTGTGCCCGCATGCGCGTACGTGCCGAATTTTTTCCCACTAATCGGTTTTGCCTTCATCTTCCCGACTATACTATACATACATTATTTCTACTTTACATAGGCTGTGTATTTATCGTATCATTCCTGCTTTTACTATATGTTAGTGTTATTTATTTTCGGTTATATGTGTTATTTGGTATGATTTGTTAGGTTATTTTTTGGGTCTGGGAATGCTCAAAGATTTTTCCCATATAAATTAATGGTAATTGCTTCTTCGCTTCACACCATTTCGGCAAGAAAGGTTTCATAGGAACGCTGTACTTAGCAGGGGAAATACGGGACAAACCAATTTAACCCAATATACAGGATGTCCCGGCAAATACAGGACAGTTGGCAATCCTATGTTCAAGTTCAACAGTGCGTGACAGGGAATGAGGAAAGGTGCAGCTGACTCATATCGTTTTCTCACAGCCCGGTAGCACATGCTTTGCGGCCCGGTGGTTGAGGACCTCTGGATATGAGGACAGTGGACCTGACTGCAAGACAAGTATCTCAGAAAGCAGTGAGGGAAAAGATGATGACTCTACAACATCCTAATGAGGATAGTGTGAGAAAAATTGCTGACAAAAAGGCAGGACAATTCCATTCTTAGAAATAAATGCATGTTCACCCTTTGATCGATTTAATGGAGATATGAAAGAAGAGGGAAAACACTTGAGATACATCAAGTATATGGGAAATGGCAGCCATACAACAGCCATCACAACAGTAGTAACCAGGCCAGATCATTGTATGTGGCTAGTTCAAGTCATGATTTTTACAAGTTAATGAGTAATGAGCTAGAACAGGAAGTTAAACGTGAACTACACTTTAGGCCCTCGATGAGGATCATACCCTAGCTGTGATTTGGAGGCTTGAGTGCCTGGAGTCAGGGCTTTACACTTTGGCTCTTTGTAGGATCATCCATTCCAAACAGGTTAAAGGGAGAGGCCAGACTAAGAGTGGTCCACCTGTCCTCCAGGTTTGGAGGTTAAGCTCAGGGCCAACAACCTGAGTGGTTAAACAAGACTGTTAAGGAAACAGCAATGAAGAATCCTTCTATATCAGTGTGCAGCAGTATTCCTGGGTCTCCACCTGGAACTTGCATGACCGACGATAAACTGAGAGGAAGGAACTGACACAATGAAGGAAGCCACGAACGCCGGTGGAGATAGAGGACCTTCACCGCTGCCCTAAACGCCAGTGGTGTAATGGACAAAAGAAGAACACTTTAAGCAATGAGTATAAATAAAGATAGTTGCACTAAACCAAGTATTTTCTTTGCCTGCCATGTTAGTTTACACCTTATAGAGGAGAGAGGGTCAACTGCATGATGACTTTAAGCAATTTATGCAAACAGATTCCAAATTTCTTTTTAGCAACACACTAATCTCTCCTTCTCTCCAAAGCTCCCATGCCTCAAAATCTCAGAGTCAGGTATTACTTCTGCAACTTATTAAAGAGCATTCTTCCATCTTCTGAAGATAAGATGATGCACACCATGGAAGTAAAAGCCCAGTTTGCCCTCTGATACTCCTCAATATTGTCTAACAAAGCAGGATTACTTTTATTTTCTCATCTCTATCAACATGAAAGGATCCTTACCTGTTTAGTAACCTGGCTAGCCATTTTCTCTGTAAAGTGCTTATGTTGACTGATTCTGTGAAACAGCTCCCCACCTTCCATCATTTCCATTACAATTAGCAGCCGAGCCCTGGAAATTGTTTCCAAAGTACAAAGTATTCAATTCAATGGAAATGTAATTATCTAACACTAAGATTTTGTGCACTCTAATTCAGTATAAGGTGCATTTTGTTCAAAGGTATAATTACAATTCCCACAAATAATGAAACATCTCAGTTTACTTCATCTTAGTGAGTTGCTGTGACTAAGGCGTACCTTGGACTGGACTCATGAGGGAACTGAACACTGTTAGCATATACTTCAATTATCTGGACAATATTGTTGTGGCCCACACACATAAGGTGATGTCGAACCTGCAAAATGATTAACTTGCATTAAAATCTAAGATGTTTAGTCATTTATAAGAAAACAAGGCAAGAAAGTATAATCTTTTCCTAGTACAGTATCAAACATTTTCTTTTATTTCCGCAAAGCTTTATTATTAAACTTAAAAAGAGAATAACATAACTGAACCACTCATTGTGAAAATACATTTCTCAAGTACGGCTCCCCTTCTTTTAATCTCACTATCTCTTGAAGTAAAGCAGTATGTTTCATTTATTTTTACGACCATGTTAACTTGCAGGGTATCTTTGTAACTCGTGTATTTTACAGTTCAAGATCTCTTTGCTCTTCCACCCTGCCAAGAATTACATTATAAAGTAGTAAATGGTCTACCCAACTCTTGTTACTAAAATGTATCACTTCACAATTATCTGTACTTTACTATGAACTACTAGGCAACTTTATTAATGTTGTTTTGTAATTTGTTGCTGACTTCCTATACATTAACTATCCACTAACTTCTCGACATTACAGGTTATACCATAAATTTGGTCACCATTCACCATTTTAGGATTTCTGTTCTCAATTGCAAACTCTAAATCATTAATATAAATTGTGAACACTATATTTGTTTTAACAACAGATTTCATGGCGTTATGCCAGTGATATTAAACCTGATTGTGATATCTCCTTCTACCCATCTTTTGACTCTCACTCTCTGCTTTGTGCCTGGAAACTAGCTAACAGTCTAATCAGGCCCTAATTTTACATTCTGACTTCAGTAGTCTGCGAAGGGGTTTGTTACCTTGAATATTTCATTCAGCATCTACTGCATTACCATTGTCTTCTTTTTCCATTTCCTCTTCAAAAAATAAATGCAGTAAGTGGATCAGAGTAAGATCTTTCAGCTTGAAATCCATGCTGACTATTCATCATTATGCCTTCGCTTTCTTTGTATTAAGAGGCCTACAGAGAGCGGATGTGGGGCACAGCCTTAGAATACAAGGCTGTATTCCCTTTAGAAGAGAGATGAGGAGGAATGTCTTTAGCCAGAGGGTGATGAATCTGTGGAATTCATTGCTACAGAAGGAGGCAAAGTCTCCTCGGAGGGTCAGACACCCTGAGCCAATAGGCTGGTCCTGGACTTATTTCCTGGCATAATTTACATACTACTATTTAACTATTTATGGTTTTATTATTACTACTTAATTATTTATGGTGCAACTGTAACGAAAACCAATTTCCCCCGGGATCAATAAAGTATGACTATGACTATAAAGTCATTGAGTATACTTAGAAGTGGAAGTTGACGGGTCCTTGATTAGCGAAGGCGTTAAATGTGGAGGGCCAGTCGCTGGGCATATTTAAAGGGGAGGTTGACAGGTCCTTGATTAGTAAGGGCATCAGAGGTTACATGGAGTAAGCAGAATAATATGGTTGAAAGAATAATAAATTAGCCATGGTGGAATAACAGAGCAGGCTCATGGGGCAAATGGCCTAATTCATCACATGTTCTGAAGTTCCAACTATTCTCTTCTTTACCTTCCTACGACCATTAAGCAGACTAATCTATAATCATCAGAACAT
The DNA here is from genome assembly GCF_030028105.1 of Mobula birostris. Classification (NCBI taxonomy): domain Eukaryota; kingdom Metazoa; phylum Chordata; class Chondrichthyes; order Myliobatiformes; family Myliobatidae; genus Mobula; species Mobula birostris. The sequence continues at coordinate 32,106,068 of NC_092400.1, forward strand.
ATCCTGTTGCTCTTGTACTGTACATATACTCCTAGCTTTCTGCAATTCTTCCAAAACTCCTAACAAATGATTTAATATGCATTAATGCTTCTGCGGTTCCGTCGCTGATTTAAAAAAGATTAAAATGGATTAAAATGCAATCTAGCCAGAACCACTCAAGTTAGGTTTATTTAATATATTTCCATATTTTATTTTAAATGCTTTTATCTCATTAAAATCCATTCCTCCAGTTCTCCTATGTAATCAGAAAATTACACTGGAATTAGTTAGGTATGAAAGATCAGCACTCTGCTCAAGTTTCTTGCTTAATTTTACCTGGGAAAGTTGGCATGGGTTACGTGCTGGGAGAATGGATAGGCTTCCAGCAGTCCTTAATTAGGACTGCTCAGATTAACACTCCGTACACATCCACACTATAATTAGGACTGCCTGTTCTAAACTGCTAATTATTATGTACATTACAAGCCTAAGAGAGCAATAAGAGTGTAAAAAACACAGGAGGTAAACTCAGCACTTATTCAGGAGAGACTGTTTATTTTTTATTATTTCGCTACAAAAAGCTTGGCATGGCAAAGTAAGTTTGTGATGCTACCTTTCAGCTGGAGGTTCACCCCTTCACCACCATGTAAAACCTAGTTAGGTATTATCTGAAATTCTGGTTATTCTATTTTCGTTTTAAGAAAGTTTAACTTATTTATTTTGATCAAAAGCTAAATAATCTGAATGCTACTGGAGTTCTGACAAAAATTTGCAATGAATGTAGCTGGTCTCTATCTTCTCATTTCTTGATGAACACATTTGCCTTCTCTTTATTTCCTATGGCAAGATTAGGTACTCACAAATTTGAAAATGACTTCAATTCAATATTCAGGAGGGATAGACATGAAAGAAAAGGAGGTGGGGTGGTGTTGCTGGTTAAAGAGGAGATTAACGCAATAGAAAGGAAGGACACAAGCCGGGAAGATGTGGAATCGGTATGGGTAGAGCTGCGTAACACTAAGGGGCAGAAAACGCTGGTGGGAGTTGTGTACAGGCCACCTAACAGTAGTAGTGAGGTCGGAAATGGTATTAAACAGGAAATTGGAAATGTGTGCAATAAAGGAACAGCAGTTATAATGGGTGACTTCAATCTACATGCAGATTGGGTGAACCAAATTGGTAAAGGTGCTGAGGAAGAGGATTTCTTGGAATGTATGCGGGATGGTTTTTTGAACCAACATGTCGAGGAACCAACTAGAGAGCAGGCTATTCTAGACTGGGTTTTGAGCAATGAGGAAGGGTTAATTAGCAATCTTGTCGTGAGAGGCCCCTTGGGTAAGAGTGACCATAATATGGTGGAATTCTTCATTAAGATGGAGAGTGACATAGTTAATTCAGAAACAAAGGTTCTGAACTTAAAGAGGGGTAACTTTGAAGGTATGAGACGTGAATTAGCTGAGATAGACTGGCAAATGACACAAAGGATTGACGGTGGATATGCAATGGCAAGCATTTAAAGATTGCATGGATGAACTACAACAATTGTTCATCCCAGTTTGGCAAAAGAATAAATCAAGGAAGGTAGTGCACCCGTGGCTGACAAGAGAAATTAGGGATAGTATCAATTCCAAAGAAGAAGCATACAAATTAGCCAGAAAAAGTGGCTCACCTGAGGACTGGGAGAAATTCAGAGTTCAGCAGAGGAGGACAAAGGGCTTAATTAGGAAGGGGAAAAAAGATTATGAGAGAAAACTGGCAGGGAACATAAAAACTGACTGTAAAAGCTTTTATAGATATGTAAAAAGGAAAAGGCTGGTAAAGACAAATGTAGGTCCCCTACAGACAGAAACAGGTGAATTGATTATGGGGAGCAAGGACATGGCAGACCAATTGAATAATTACTTTGGTTCTGTCTTCACTAAGGAGGACATAAATAATCTTCCAGAAACAGTAGGGGACAGAGGGTTCAGTGAGATGGAGGAACTGAGCAAAATACATGTTAGTAGGGAAGTGGTGTTAGGTAAATTGAAGGGATTAAAGGCAGATAAATCCCCAGGGCCAGATGGTCTGCATCCTAGAGTGCTTAAGGAAGTAGCCCGAGAAATAGTGGATGCATTAGTGATAATTTTTCAAAACTCGTTAAGATTCTGGACTAGTTCCTGAGGATTGGAGGGTGGCTAATGTAACCCCACTTTTTAAAAAAGGAGGGAGAGAGAAACCGGGGAATTACAGACCGGTTAGCCTAACGTCGGTGGTGGGGAAACTGCTGGAGTCAGTTATCAAAGATGTGATAACAGCACATTTGGAAAGCGGTGAAATCATCGGACAAAGTCAGCATGGATTTGTGAAAGGAAAACCATGTCTGACGAATCTCATAGAATTTTTTGAGGATGTAACTAGTAGAGTGGATAGGGGAGAACCAGTGGATGTGGTATATTTGGATTTTCAAAAGGCTTTTGACAAGGCCCCACACAGGAGATTAGTGTGCAAACTTAAAGCACATGGTATTGGGGGTAAGGTATTGATGTGGATAGAGAATTGGTTAGCAGACAGGAAGCAAAGAGTGGGAATAAACGGGACCTTTTCAGAATGGCAGGCAGTGACTAGGGGGGTACCGCAAGGCTCAGTGCTGGGACCTCAGTTGTTTACAATATATATTAATGACTTAGATGATGGAATTAAATGCAGCATCTCCAAGTTTGCGGATGACACGAAGCTGGGCAGCAGTGTTAGCTGTGAGGAGGATGCTAAGAGGATGCAGAGTGACTTGGATAGGTTGGGTGAGTGGGCAAATTCATGGCAGATGCAATTTAATGTGGATAAATGTGAAGTTATCCACTTTGGTGGCAAAAATAGGAAAACAGATTATTATCTGAATGGTGGCCGATTAGGAAAAGGGGAGGTGCAACGAGACCTGGGTGTCATTATACACCAGTCATTGAAAGTGGGCATGCAGGTACAGCAGGCGGTGAAAAAGGCGAATGGTATGCCGGCATTTATAGCGAGAGGATTCGAGTACAGGTACTACTGCAGTTGTACAAGGCCTCTGAGGAAAGACAACCTTGCCATAGAGGGAGTACAAAGAAGGTTCACCAGATTGATTCCTGGGATGGCAGGACTTTCATATGAAGAAAGACTGGATGAACTGGGCTTGTACTCGTTGGAATTTAGAAGATTGAGGGGGGATCTGATTGAAACGTATAAAATCCTAAAGGGATTGGACAGGCTAGATGCAGGAAGATTGTTCCCGATGTTGGGGAAATCCAGAACGAGGGGTCACAGTTTGAGGATAAAGGGGAAGCCTTTTAGGACTGAGATTAGGAAAAACTTCTTCACACAGAGAGTGGTGAATCTGTGGAATTCTCTGCCACAGGAAACAGTTGAGGCCAGTTCATTGGCTATATTTAAGAGGGAGTTAGATATGGCCCTTGTGGCTACGGGGATCAGGGGGTATGGAGGGAAGGCTGGTGCAGGGTTCTGAGTTGGATGATCAGCCATGATCATAATAAATGGCGGTGCAGGCTCGAAGGGCCAAATGGCCTACTCCTGCACCTATTTTCTATGTTTCTATGTTTAATTCATAATACAAAAACCATATTACAAGCATATAATCACAATATTTCATGGTCCCATGTACTAAGAGCCCAGCACTTGGGAATATTTGTTCTTCTGCTGTAATGAGGCAATATTAAACAAAGCAGAAGAGAATCACAGCAAAATAGCTTGATCTCCTTTGCTAAATAGATTTTAGTAAAAGTGTTCTTCAGTAGTTATTGACATAAAGCTATATCTTATACATTCTTCAATTTCTCTAAAGGTTCTGCAGTTTTTAAACCACAATAGACCGCAAGCTGCACACGAGATCCAATTGTTCTTTAATTTCCCATGCCACAAATCAAAAGGGTGCAAGGAACCCTAATGTAAAAAATCTCAAATGGTGAGAATTGTGCTTCTTCTCGAAATGTTCCCATTGGAGTAATAATATTTCACTGAGTAGTTCTCACGGTTTGTGTGGTCTACTTGTTTTTGTGAACAAGCATGTCCTTCTGCATGAATTCCAAGTTACATTAAATACATTTTAAAGGCATCATACCTACCTCATTTCTTGCTTTTGGACGGTCAAGGAGAATTTTTAGTGCAAAACGTTCTCCAGTTGATTTTTTCATGCACACACTGAAAATAAATCAATTAATGAATATAAATAGAAGACAAATGGCAGATAATTAGTTAAATTCTGTATCCAACAAAACTAGAGCACCTTCACCAGAAGGAATGTAGCAGTTCTACGTTTCCGAACTGCAGAAGCTCTGGAACTTTATAGCCCTATTATTTGATGTATTCATAAACAAATAATATTAATAGGCTCAAGATAGAAAAGATTTAATGCCATAGACAATATGACATAAGATCAGAATTAGGCCACTCAGCCCATCGAGTCTGCTCTGCCATTCCATCATGATTGATCCCGAATCCCATTCAACCTCATACACTTGCCTTCTTGCCATATCCTTTGATGCCCTGACCGATTAGGAAACAATCAACTTCCGCCTGAAAAATACCCATGGACTTGACCTTCACTGCAGTCTGTGGCAGAACATTCCACAGATTTACTACCCTCTGGCTAAAAAATTCCTCCTTACCTCTGTTCTAAAAGGCCCTCGATCTTGAGGCTGTGCTCTCTAGTTCTGGATACTCCACCATAAGATACATCCTTTCCACATCTACCCCACTAGTTCCTTCAACCTTCAGAAGGTTTCAATGAGATCCCCCGCATTCTTCTAAATTCCAAGAGTGCAGACCCAAAGCTGCCAAACCCTCATGTTAACCCCTTCATTCCCAGAATCATCCACATGAACCTACTCTGGACTCTCTCCAATGACAACACGTCCTTTCTGAGATATGGGGCCCAAAATTGTTGACAATATGTCAAGTGCAGCCTGACTAGTGTCCTATAAAGGTTCAGCATCATCTCCTTGCTTTTACGTTCTATGCCCCTTGAAATAAATGCCAATAAGTCCCTCTGCACCTCTGATGTTTGAGCCTTCTCCCCACTTAGATAATAGTCTGCACTATTGTTTCTTTCACCAAAATGCATTACCATACATTTCCCAACACTGTATTTCATCTGCCACTTTTTTGCCCATTCTTCCAATCCGCCTAAGCCCTGCTGCAATCACATTGCGTCCTCACACTATCTAGCCCTCCACCTATCTTTGTACCATCTGCAAACATTGCCACAAAGCCATCAATTCTATTATCAAAATCATTGACAAACAATGTGAAAAATATTGACCCCCAACAAACACCACTAGTCACTGGCAGCCAACCAGAAAAGACCCCCTTTATTCCCAATCGCTGCCTCTTGCTTGTCAACCATTCTGCTATCCATGTCAGTATCTTTCCTGTAATGCCATAGGATTTATCTTGTTAAGCAGCATCATGTGCGGCACCTTATCAAATGCCTTCTGAAAATCCAAGTAAATGACATCCACTACCTTTCCTTTGTCCACCCTTTGTAACAGATTTGTCAGGCAAGATTACCCTTTACAGAAACTATGCTGACTTTGACTTATTTTATTATTGGTCTCCGAGCACCCCGAAATCCTTTCCTTAATAACAGACTCCAACACTTTCCCAACCACTGAGGTTAGGCTAACTGTCCTATTATTTCCTTTTTTTGCTTTTCTCCCTTCTTAAAGAGCAGAGTGACATTTGCAATCTTCCAGTCTTCAGGGATCATGCCAAATCAAGTGATTATTGAAAGATCATGACCATGATCTTGCATCCATTATCTCTAAGCAACCTCTCTCAGGACTCTGGGATGTAGTCCACCTGGTCCAGGTGACTCATCCACCTCAAGACCTTACAGTTTGCCTAGCACTTTTCCTTTGTAATAGCAACAGCGCTCACTCCTGCTCCTTGACACTCATGGACCTCTGGCACACTGGAAGTCCTTAACTTCGCTTGTCAGCCATGATTGCCTAGCCCTGCATCTGAGAACTACTTCCTCTGTGGGACATACAGTATTTGTCCTGTGCCTCTTGAATTATTCTTAGAATCTTCAGCCATCTCTGCTCTGCTCTGCTGTCATTCCCACCAGCATTCTTCTGCAATCCACTCTCTCATGCCTCTATAATTCCCCTTATTCCGTTGCTATGCTGATACATGTGACTTACCTGTCAAATTGCAGTACGAATTCAATCATTATGATCACTGTCTCCTAAGAGTTCCTTTACATTAAGCTCCCTAACAAGATCTGGGTTATTGCACAACACCCAATCTAAGATAGCCTTTCCCTGAGTAGGCTTAAGCACAAGCTGCTCTAAAAGGCCATCTTGTAGGCATTCAACAAACTCTCTCTCTTGTGATCTGACAACAACTTGATTCTCCCAACCCCCTTGCATTTTGAAGTCCCCCATTACAATGCCGGTCTTAATGAACCCAAAATGAGGTGTTACATGACTCCTGCATTAACCATCATTTGAAACTTTTAAATAGAGTACACTTACAGTACAGAAGATTCATTGCAGCAAGGAAAAATTTGCTACAACAAACTGGAGCAATTTAGTTCTAAGCTGCAGTTTCATGTTTCTCGCAAAAACAAATCCTGTTTTTTCCATTCAGATCAACAGAAAGATTTTTTTGTCTTCTCTCTTTCGCATATTCTCAATAGTTGCAAGAATTCTACATAAAACAGGGCAGCTGAAATACTTGTACAATAAATGGGAGTTTGCCTGCAGCGTTAAGAAGTCCCACTGACAGGCCTCAAGCCAGATGTCAAAAATGGTAAATAAAAGTTGCAATGAAGAGAGGGAAATAAATTTAGAGTGGATTCCGGTTAATTGGGGCAGCCACTTACTTGGAGCAACTCCTTTTTAAAGAACATAAACTAATCAAGAAAATTGCCTGAATTCCCTTTGTTTATTTGGGACACTATGCTGCTTAACTGGGACAGGAGACCATTGCTGAACAGTTCCTATCTAGTGTCAGTCACGTGCACTTGTGTGGACGTTAGATACTACATCCAGCTGGAATTTCTGCCTGCCAAAATGCCACCCTTGGTGCAGCCAATGGACGTGGGAAATATAAAAAATTTAAAGATGTACCATGGAAAGTTGGTGAACTATATTTTTGAAGCAATTGAAGAAAATCTACTGACATCTTCAACAGCTAAGGAAATGAGTGCAAGGTTTTACCTTTTACAGGCAGTACAGTTTGTCAGTGATAGTTGGTGAGAAATAAGCAGTAAGACAATTGAGAACTCATCAGTTTCAAGCATTCAGGCTTAGAGCCGGGAGCGAAAATGAAACGATTTTACTACTTTAGTAAGTTAGGAACCACAAAGAATTTGAAAGTTTCAACACTCAACTTGAATGTAACAATGAAGATGAAGATTTGGAGGTCGCAATCATCGAAAGCACTGTATAAAAACATCAAAGCGGCAAATACGAAGACAAGGAAAGTGATGAAGATGATACATCTCAACCTGAGCTAGTAACTACACAGGATGCCAGGAATTTTATTGTTGAATTATGACACTACTTCATGCAGGAATGCAAAAGCAGTCCATTATCTGCACTAGCTGTCTGAACTGATTTTGATCATTTACAGTCGAAGAATATGGCAGTGTAAACTGGATGAATTCCTCCCTTCACAACTATTATGAACTAATACAGCTTTATAGTGGTGTAGCAGTATTGACAGTGTTCTAACTTGTTCTGTAGTTGTTACTCAGTTAAATGGTAGTTTGTCTTTTATATACCTTTTTAACTATTTCCACGAAACTTCAGCTGCTTGGGCCAGCTGCTTACTAGTGCCAAAATGTACTGGTCCTAATGTGTCCCAATTAACTGGAATCCACTGTATATACTTTGGTTTGTAGAGATTTCAGTGCCGCACCAACACGAAAACCAGGGAATTGAGGCAACTTACCACTGGGGAGTCTACCATAAAACAGAAGCCCAGTGAAGATTTATAAGATTTGTGGTCTTTGCAGAAATTCTGAATAGAGTGACATTTATACAGTGAAGGGTCTTGGCCCAAAATGGCAATTGAACTTTTTTCTAGAGATGTTGCCCGGCCTGCTGAGTTCCTCCAGCATTTTGTGTGTGTTCCTTGGATTTCTAGCATCTGCAGATTTTATTGTGTTTGTGATTTGATTTCTATACAGTGAAGTATCAATTAATATCCAGGTCAATATGCTTCCTCCTGACACAGTGAGAAAACGTACAAGTGGGTTATGACATGTGGAAGAAAAGTATTGCTCATGTTAGTGGAGAACTTTACTTCAATTCTAAATGAATAAATCTTAGTTTATTAAGACAAATCAATTATGTCCTTAAGTCCAGACCTGTGTTGCCATCTTGATTATTTATAAAAACAGCCAAGTTGTACTAAATATGATACGGTACTACATCACTGAAAGCAAGGACAAGAGCTTAAGTTAATGTGGATCAATATTTTCATGACAGGCAATTGAAAAATAAAATTACAAGATTATAATGTTGTAAACAACCTGCAGTCTCCCATTTGGGGAAGACAGATTAAATGGTACCTGGAGTTTTAGGACAGAATTTCTAAACTGCCACTATTGGATTATTTTCATCATTCCAAACATTTCTTTTCTCTGCATCCAGCAGTGCCTTTTGACACAAAGGCACTCAAAGCATTAGACTCAAACCTCTTAACGTCTCTCTATAACTGGTTACTAGAAGTACGGTAATAAGGCTGGTATATTATCTCTCTCTTGCTCCTCTTCATTACAATTCAGCATAGTGCAGGATATTTGACAGACTGCAAATGATATGAGCTAAGCTGTTCAATTTTATGAATAAGGATGAGCTCTTAGTTTTCCTGAGAGACTAGTGCTATTGCTTATCTGTAGTTCTGCCACAGTGACTAAGGAGAGATCATTCCTGAACCAGTGTAATTATCACTGAATATTACTCAAAGTGCCTTGCTGCCTTTCACTTGAAGGGAAAGCTCTCACTTAAGATTCTTCTGACATCTGGGCTCAGCCAAATGGTTGCACCTCATTGACGCATGAAGCACTAAATGAACGTTGACTTTTACCATAACAAGCAGTGTCAGGAATCTGTCACAGAATACACACTGTCAAATCCTATTTATATCAGAAACTACAAAGGCATGGTTTTCTCCTTTTTTCCATTTTCAGTAGGCATTCCTTTTAACTGAAAAACTAAACAAGCACATTCACTGACAGTTGAAAAATATCTACCTTCATCAACTCAGTTCTTGGCCTCATTAAGTTTTCTAGATGGGCAAGCAGATTCAAACTTCATAGAACAGTGGTTGGGTTGAGTTGTTCTCCAATCTTGGCAAATCGTTTGCAAGCATTTCATCACTATACGTGGAGACATCATCAGCACACTGTTCACTTGTGGTGTGTCCTCTGAATGCTTGGCCTTTATATACTTATCAATCAGTTGACTGGTCATCATTATGGAAACTCAATTGTTACGAAGGGAGGGGGTCTCGTCACTGATTGGTTGTGTGGCGAACTCTGTGCATTGACTGGAATTTTGCCCGCATTGGCTTATAAATGGGTCTACATGCCTGTTTATAGAATTGTCTGCAGCAAACCATGCTTGTGGGAATTCTCTAGCATGCCACGTTCGCTTACGCCTGTTCATATAACAATTAATAAGGAACCTCTGTTGAGGTGATGCATTTTATGATTGGATAAAAGATTACACGTTGGAAAGCTGCATGTACAAAGCAATATAGTACAGTGCTGGACTCAGGCACCAAAGGAAAGGACCTGCTGTGGAAAGAACTACCAAGTGCTAATGCCATCTGCAAATACCTGAATTAGCACAGAACAAAATCAGCTCTCAGTAGTAGATTGCAGAATGTATCAAATCAACTGAAATTAGCTATGATGTACTAACGCTATCATAGCACCAGTGACCTGGGTTCAATTCCGCCGCTGTCTGTAATGATTTTGTACATTCTCCCCGTGACCATGTGAAATTTTTCCAGGTGCTCCAATTTCCTCACAGTTCAAAGACATACAAGTTAGTAGATTAGTTGATCTCCTGGGTTTAATTGGGTGGCACAGGCTTGTTGGGCCGGAAGAGCCTGTTGCTTCTCTAAGTAAATAAACTTCCTTCTATCAATGTGAAACAAAGGTCAATAATCACCTACAAAATTCAATTAATTAACTCTTTATCAAACTACATTTCTAAAATTGGAGCTCAAAGTAAGCAAGGAACTAACCATATACAAAGCCATCTTAGTTTACTTCAGATGGCATTTAAATGACACGTCAGTGTAACTTTGAACACGGGAACCCTTGCAACAGGATAAGCATTTGTTTTGCAAATTTTCCTTATGAATGCCAAAAATTTAAATACCTTATTTTATCTATCTTTCCACTTTGAACGATGGGTTATTCCAATCTTCGAAGAATTATTTTGAATAACTCACATGCCTGCAATGGGGCTGCTGTAAGTCCTTATAATACACATGAAAGATAAACTGCTATTTAAATTAATTTTGCCAAGAGTATTTATAATTGGACGAGGCCAAAGAAAGCAAGATTGCATTTGTTGGGTGGGTGGACAAATGGAAGGGCAATCCTGTTAATTGAGTTGCTTTTCATTACTGGATAAGAATTCCTGCTGGGATTAATTAACAACAGGAAGGTGGAAAGGATAAATGAGACTTGGCTGTGATGCACCATAATCACCTTGGAACAAACAATGTACAGGCTATTCATGCTCAAATGTTTGTGACTGGAGGGCTATTTTCAAGTCAAACAGAAAATTGCAGGACAAAATTGTTGCTAACACTTCTGCACACAGAAGGTACTGGCAGATAGTGGCTGATGGGCATTTACAGTGACACTGAAAAAAAGTCTGACATCCAGCTGCCAGAGGATTTTGTGAATGTCAAAGGGTCAAGATTTGTATTGGTGTTAAAGAACCTGATGTCAGCTTGACCACTTAGGGAGAATCTAAGACATCCATTTTGTTCTTTAATTTTATCTTTAAGGACACTCCCAAACACCCTCCCCAATTGCTCTCAGCCTACGCCTTCACCTGCCTGATCCCGTTGCACTCTCCGAACCAATAAGTACAAGATGCTCTCTTTGAAACATCCCCCATCCACAATGCACAGTCTTCTCCAATCTTCTCAATCCCATGATGGACTGTCCATCACTAAAAATCAATCATTACCACAAGAAATTCTGCAGATGCTGGAAATCGAAAGCAACACACGCAAAATGCTAGAGGAACTCAACAGGTCAGGTGGCATCTATGGAAATGAACAAACAATTGATGTTTTGGGCAGAGACAGTGAAGAAGGGTCTCAGCCTGAAACATTAACTGTTTGTTTATTTCCACTGATGCTACCTGACCTGCTGAGTTCCTCCAGCATTTTGTGCCTATCTCTCTACATTATGATCCTCTCCAGTACACCAACCATTTGCTCTCACAGTACTATTCCCTCTCTACATCCTACAACCATACAATTCTTCCACCTCCAATCACCATCAGCAACTGACCCACCTCCTCTGCAATTCCTTAAAACCCTCTCTCCAACAATGACACCCCCCAAAACCTGGAGTCAGCTCTGCCGGACTGGATGGATCAGATCTACAGTGAGAGCTATCAGGAAAGTGGTACTGCAACACTCTGCGGAAAGCAAAGGGTATGACAAAGCACAGAAGTCACGGTCACCCACTGCAACCATATCATCGACAGATATCTACAAAAATCAATTCCTTTCAATCAGGTCTGGTTTGTTCATTATTCAGTTCTCACATTGCTTTGTCAGCAAGGTCCACATTTAGTATAGTAACACATCACCACCCTCCATAGATGCTGCCTGGCCTGCTGAGTTCCACCAGCATTTTGTGTGGATCACAACAGATTAATTTCCAACTTTGGTTCAGCTTGGCAGTAAGTGAAATACTAAAAATGACCCAATAATTACAACATTTGATTTGCTGAGTCAGGCCTGGGCTTCATCCTGATAAGATGGGGTTTGCTTCAAACCATGTTCATAACTACTAATGAAGCATTCTTGAAGAACACAGCCCATTTCAAGCTTTTGAGACTTCATTCATCCATCTGGTATAATAATTCTGAAACATTTAAATGTGGTTAGTTCCACAATCTTATCCAAGGGAATAAAACCAGAAAATGCTCAGCAAATTTCTCTATGGAGAGAGAACCAGATTAACATTTAATCATGCTGAATGTTGCTTCTCCTTTCACATATGCTTCCTGACCCATTGAGAATTTTCACTTTCCAACTTTCACCAACCCAGTAACTGCAGTCTTTTTTTTTTGCCTCTCAGGCAGGTAATGCAATTACATTCAAAGCTCACCGCAACAGAAATATAAATCACCATGGAATGGGGTAGTTAGAGAGAAACAAACTTTTTCCATTTCCCTTATGTAAGAAAATATGAAATGAAACAAGTATGAAGATATTACATTCCTCTGAGTCAGTTAACACTCATTCAACCTCAGAGTGGAACAGAACTCTTGAAATAAAAGCGACATGCAGACTGTAACAACGTAATCAGCGAGTTGTTTTGTTTTGTTAGTCTCCCCTCTTACTGTGGCATGTTGAATTGTCGGGTGAACAATTAACTCCCCTCTTGTTGTGGAAAAGAAGAGAGAGCATGTGGCATGTTGAATTGTGGGGTGAAGAATTAACTCCCCTTTTGTTCTGGAAAAGGAGAGCGAGCATGTGAAATGTTGAATCGTCGGGTGAAGAATTAACTCTCCTTTTGTTGTGGAAAAGGAGAGCGAGCATGTGGCATGTTGAATCGTCGGGTGAAGAATTAACTCCCCTTTTGTTCTGGAAAAGGAGAGAGAGCATGTGGCATGTTGAATTGTTGAGTGAACAATTAGTTTTTTTTTTAAAATCGGACTGCAGTTCATGGTCTCTCTTCGGGGACTTTGCTATTAGTGGGAGCTGGTACTTCCTGCTGAAGTAAGTGGGGAGAGGGGAGAGGGTTGATGCTTTGCTGCTGCTTGTGCATGTGAGAGGGGGTGAGGGGGCTTTGGGGTTCTAACGTTTTACTGTCATTCATCCTTTGGAATTCTCTCCTGTTTTCATGGATGTCTGCGAAGAGCAAGAGTTTCAAGTTACATTCTCTGTTATTAAATGGAACCACTGAAATATGAATTTCATGGAAATCCACTACCGCACAACTATTCTTAATCCTCTGTGCAGGCAGGGGCATGGACTACATTAAAAATTTGAGTAGACACCAAGAGTCTAGGATTTTCACACATAATATCCCAGGAATAACTAAAGTAACAGAGGTAGAGAACGCAGGATGATAAATTAGTTTCTCCAGGATTCATTTTTGTGTTTCAGATATGCATTAGAAGTGAAGCTTGAAGAGTTTCAGTGATCCAGCATCTGCCTGCTACTCTGTGCACTTGGTATTTTGGTACATCAGAGAAGAAATTTTAAAATAAATAAATATTTAATGCTTTCACATCACCTCTGACATAATCAATGACCTCATTTTAAATGAAAGAGCAAAGAAAGTTCTAATTTAAGTACAAACAACAGTGTCTCAAACTAATCACACAGTGACTGCTCCTAACAGTGGCCGTCCTTTCACATTGTAAACAAAAATGTCAGACACCACTCATTGTTCTTTATAAATCTTATTATAAACTGTTTAGTGGGCTGGGTACAAACTTCAGACATCTTCAATTATATACTACTGAAATTCTAAATAAAGCTATTATCTCATGTGAACTTTGACCAAGTCTGCAGCCTCCAAAAACACTGCACGATGAACAATTATGTCTGCCTTTGATCCTCTTACCGTACAGGCCCGCTGATCCCAGCTCCTAGCTTCTGGGTCCAGTTGATAGCGTACTCATCTAATATGGAAGATTCCTGTGAAGGAAGAGTACCTATTAGCATCAAATGACAACTTAGTTCTCCGCACAGAGGCTAAATTATTGCAGATCAGCTTTAATCTAACACTTGCATTGTATCGTTCCAATCAACGTAGAAATCACTTTAAAATGAGAGATTATCTTCACCACCAGAGTGAAAAAAACTATTTTCTAACTCTTTTAATGTTACATCATTAATCCTTTCTCTGTTTTCTATTATACAGTTTAAGAACTGTCAGAAAAATACAGCAACATGGGGCTTTGAGAGCCCAAGGGAAAGAATTACAAGGCAGGAGGGAGGGTACTGCATTCAAGGTATCAAGGTTGTTAAGCAATGAAGTACCAATGTTTGGGAACATGGTGTAACTAGAGTTAAAATATCTTAGCTGGAGCAAAATAGCTTGGCCCATAAGATAGTTTGAGGGCTGTAACTCGTAAGATTTCTAGGAACTTTAACACTGGGGATAAAAGATAGAAGATCAGCTAGCTGGCAGGAATACAGGGGCCCTTTTCTGGTTGGCTATTGGTGTTGGAACCTCTTCTTTTCACATTATACGTCACTGATTTGGATGACGGAATTGATGGCTTTGTAGCCAAGTTTGCAGACGAGACATGAAGATGGTGGAGGGGCAGATAGTGTTGAGGAAACAGAAGGACTTGAACAATTTAGGAGCATGGTCACAGAAGTGGCAAATGGAATAATGTTTGGAAGAGTATGGTCATGCACTTTGATAGAAGGAATAAAGGCATAGACTATTTCCTAAATGACAAGATTCCAAAATCAGAAGTGCAAAGGAACTTAGGAGTCCTTGTGCACGTTTTGCCCTTTAAAGGTTAACTTGCAGGTTGAGTCAGTGGTAAAGAAAGCATAGGCAATGTTAGCATGCATTCCGAGGGAACTAGAGTATAAAAGCAAGGATGTAACGCTGAAGCTTTATAAGCTACTGGTCAGAACGCACTTGCAGTATTGCGCAGAATTTATTAATTTAAGGTAACACCAGGGTAACAGTGGCGCTAGGCCTGTACTTGCTGGAGTTTAGAAGAATTGGGGGGGGGGGGGGGGGCGGGTTTGTCTCACTGAGGACTATCCAATAGTAAAAAGCTTAGTCAGAGTGGCTGCAGAGAGGATTTTTCCTATAGTTGAGTCAAGAACCACAGGGCACACCTCAGAATACAAAGCCGTTCCTTTAGAACAGAAAGGAGGAGGAATTTTTTTAGCCAGAGGGTGGTGAATCTGTGGAATTCTTTGCTGCAGACAGCTGTGGAGGCCAACTTATATTTAGAGCTAAGGTTTATATGTCACCAATAAGTAAATGAGTCAAAGGTTATGGGGAGAAGGAAAGAGAAAGGGGCTGGAGCCGGTGGGGGGGGGGGGGGAGGAATAATAAATCAGCCATGATTAACCATTATGTAAACACATTTGTCCTGAACTTGATGATTCTGAATGACCCCCTTTCATAGTCATAATCATATTTTATTGATCCTGGGGGAAGTTGGTTTTCGTTACAGTTGCACCATAAATAATAAATAGTAATAATTGAGCATTTCATGCTCAACCACAGATTTGCCTACAAATGGGTGTTCTCCACCTACTTTTGCCATACTCTGTCTTGTATAGAAATCAGTCTATCGCAATTTGAAACCTTAATTTCCAGTCTAACCTTGCTCTTCATCATATCTCGAAGGTTTATATCTTTATGGTTATGATCGCTGAAATGTTCTCCCAATGACCTACCAGTTGGAGATAAAAATACATATCATTTGCTATCAAATGTGATGAGCCGGAAGTTCTTTATATTAAAAGATCACTTAGCAAAGGGATTGGTGTACGTATCAATCATAGAGATGCATCTGTTTTTTGGTGCCTTTAAATTATGGGCTTGGAGGAAATTGCTCCCTTGGTGATAAAGTATCTTATTAGAACAACCATCATAAACTGGTTAAAATTCCATCATTAAGGATCCTCACCATCCAGGACATGCCCTCTTCTCATTGCTACCACTAGGAAGGATGTACAGGAGTCTATTGTCACAGACTCAAAGTTTTAGCAATAACTTCTTCCCCTCTGCCATCAGATTTCTCAATGGACCTTGAATACTACCTCACTATTTGCACTACATATTGATTTTTTAATATTTCTTTGGAACTTATGTAATGTACTGTACTGCTGCTGCCGCCAAATAAGTTTCATGACATGTGTCAGTGATAATAGAAGCCAATTCTGATTCTGGGGGCTATGACCTCCTATCGTTTAGCTTCAAGGTCTAAGTTTATATTTTAATGTCAAGAGGTACAATAAAATGGTGCTTTTTTTCTTTTATAGCTGGTATTAAGAATCAAAACTGCTTCCTTCTACATTTGAGATACATTTCCCATCAAATAGCATTTCTTAATGTGCACGTTTCAAGTTGAAATCCTTACAGAATAATAATACATCACTGATAAATATTAGGGAAAATCCTCAATGATAAATTTTGAACTTGCATAAATTAGGAATTGTCAGAATGAATATCTGAAGCTAAAAAGATAGAAACTAGCACCGCAATCAATTCAGTACAATTGGAAAAGGGACAACAGATGAGAAGCCTAATTCACTAAGAAAATAAGCAAAAACAATCACGAGCAACACACATCAAAGTTGCTGGTGAATGCAGCAGGCCAGGCAGCATCTATAGGTTGCTATAGATGCTGCCTGGCCTGCTGCATTCACCAGCAACTTTGATGTGTGTTGCTTGAAATTGCAGCATCTGCAGAATTCCTCGTGTTTGCGTTTTTAAAAACAATCACGATTTTATTTTAAGCTATGAGAGCTTTCTTTGACTAGAATGCATTGCATATATACCATAAAAAATAGGAAGATCAGACAAAGAACAAGAAGAAATAAAAGGGGGCTCCAATTCCCTTGTTTGTTTTCCTTCTCGCAAAAGTCTCCTTGGCAGAAGAGGTTTGTACAATTTGTGTGCTTGCACTTTTGCCACTTTTCTAGTCAATTTAGAAAAACAAGCACATCTGGAGAGCTTTAGATATGCAGAAGCTAGATTTAAAACTAGCAAATCAATAAGTAAATCTCAGGGTTGTATATGGTGACAGTTAGGTACTTTGATAATAAAATTTACCTTGAATGCCTGAACTTTGAAATTGCACCTCAACTCTGAGAGTTGTCAGAATTGACAGCTATCTATTCAAAAGTTAATACTGCTAACATTTGAACAACAATGGGGAAGGAGGAGAAATTATTATTGGGGGAACAGCTTCCTTTCGCCAGGGGCCACAGAGAAATGCTGAAAGGGAAATATGTCTTGTGGCGACATATTGTTGGAACTGTTATAAATTGTGAAAGAAGATTAGGAGACAAAAGTTAAGGACCAGAAGAACAGGAAGCGGGAGCAGAGGGCTGGGAAATGAAGCATTTCCAGAGTTAAAGCAGAGTTGCTATGGTAAAAGGTCAGCAATAATATTAAAGAATGACAGATCCAATATGACTTCTGCTTCCTTTTTTATACTTGTTTAAGACTGAGAACTGAACTGAACATTACTAAACTGTAAGAAGGACCCTGTGGCTTGATGTTTTACATCTTGTGTGTTTTTCACTTTGTTCATTTTTTGTGTGTTGAGTGCTTGATGTTTCCTTTCAACAGGTTTCATGGTGGGTTTTTTACTTTGCGGCGGTCCGTGGGAAGATGAATCTCAGGGTTGCATACATACTTTGATAAAAAAAAAACATACTTTGAATCTTTGAGAACCACATACTCTAATGCAGAGATCCAACATAATGTATTTTCTCACAGCAAAAACAGTTATTTCCCCTAGTGCAAACATTTAAGAACAGCTGTCACTGATGCAGCTAGTTTGTCATCTACCACCCAATAAATCATAAAAGATTAGTCAATCCAAAAGACAACACCAATATTTAAAGGCATCAGAAATGGCAAATGGTGCAGACACCTTTGTTTTATTTTGGTAAAGTAGCAATTGAAATACTGAACACTAATGTGCAAATAGTTTATCCTTTTTTACAACTCAACTAGATACGTACGCGAGATTCCTCAGAATCAACGCCACTTGTACATGTGCAACAAAATAAAAACTCTTTTTAATATCTTACTGTTAACAAGTGCCAGCACGCTGCCAAATAAAGTCATCTGCCCAGCAGTTCAATAATATACCACCAAAGAAAAGTACTTACGTCTTACTAATGACTACTCTACTGTTGATGACTAAGGAATAATTCGTCACAAGTCTTGCAAAGTCAAATGATTGCTAATGTACAGAAAGGTGCTGGAAAAGAGCCAGTAACATCTTGAAGTAACACCACCCACCCTGCTCATGATCTGCTGTCCTACTCCCATCAGGAAGGAGGCTACATACCATCCACACCAGGACCACCAGACTCAAAAACAGTTACCCTTGCCCAAGCAGTAAGGCTGATCAACAGCTTCACTCACTAATCCGCCCCACCATCACTAATTAATCATTTCCTGTCAGCCACCTTATGTACTGACACTCCTGTGACAAGAGTCACTTTACCAAACATCTTTCTTTATATTTATTGTGGGGGTTTTTTGCCGCATTGGATCCAAAGTAATTTTATTCTGTCTTACACTTGTGTACTGGAAATTACATTAACCAATCTTGAAATCGTGTTCTGCCAAAGAATTAAAAACTCTTAAAGTTGAGACAGCTGGTCAACAAAACCAATTCAAGAATATGCTACTTTTAGTAACATAATATAAAGTTACATCATCTAAGAAACTGTTGGACATAAGATTAAAGTTATCCATGTGAAACTTATTCCAATGAAAAAAAACTCTTCCCGCTTCCCCTGTTGAAGTTAACTCCCTGATTTCATGGGGTTCCATAACTCAGCCAAGTAGATAAGACTTTTTTCCCCATGTAACTGGCTCTACCTCGAGAAGAGTAGCACAAATTACCCTACTAGTAGAATAATGGCTGTTGGAAAAACGAGTTTAACTGGACCGCATTTTTGTTCACAATTCTCGAAATCAACGTGCAATTTTGGTAGCATCGGGTCCTCCAAGAATAGTTTGGCAAAGGAAGGTAATGTATTGAGTGTAACCACATTACATTTAAACACCAACATGCAGTGATCGCCTGCGCCTAACTAGCGACTGCGCTTTCAACCCCCACAAAAAACACGCGCACCGAAGCCATCACTTTCCACACTTACCTTGATCACTCTGTCTGCACCGTCCTCGGACATCCTGCCGATGCGGGCCGGAGGAAAGTGGGGAGGGGGGCAGAAGAAAAGGGAGAGGGGATGTAGAAAGCAGACGAGGACTCGCAAGGAGGAAGGTGGGGGGGGGGGGAACGGAGCCGGTTCGGGGGAGGATGAGGACAAGGCCTGGGGGAGAGTAAAGGGTAGGGAAAGAGAAAAATATTTCTCCCTGTTCAATCCAGCTCGAGACGACAGTCGGTAAAAGAGAACATCAAACCAAAGGCCTCTCCATCTCCGGCGTTGATAAGGTAGCGCTCTACGTTATTGCCCTCGCCGGCTACAAGGATTCCCGTAATCCGCGGTCCGCCATTGTTGGCACTGCGCATCTTAGGGAACAGCGCATGCGCCATCGCCGGGCCTAGCACGTCCAGGTTAAACGTCACAGCGTCCCCGGTTGCCAGGGACATTTATCATGGGGGCTGCCGGGATACCTGGCTGCTGTCCGGCGGCGCCAAATCTGTTTTTGATTTTCCCGCTGTCGGTAAATAGTCCCCCAACCTGCAGCACTGCCTAAGAATTCCGATAAAGATCATTGTTTAAGGCAATCCCGTCATGGGTCGTACAAAACAAAACTCTTCGGGTCAATGGACTGAAAGTATTTTATAGAGTGCCATTCAGCCCATTGAGTCTCCGACAGCTTGCAGAGCAATTAATAAAAAATAATACAGGAATAGGCCCCTTGTGCCCACGAAGTCTGCCAAATTAAAACAGATCTCTTCTGCCTGCACACGTACTTTATCAGGAGTTTGAAGAGACTTGGCACGTCAACACCTACACTCAAAAACTTCTATAGTTGCACTGTGGGGAGCATTCTGACAGGCTCTTGCAAAAATGCCATCCCCTTCTCGCAATTCCTCCGTCTCCGCCGTATCTGCTCTCAGGATGAGGCTTTTCATTCCAGGACGAGGGAGATGTCCTCCTTTTTCAAAGAAAGGGGCTTCCCTTCCTCCACCATCAACTCTGCTCTCAAACGCATCTCCCCCATTTCACGCACATCTGCTCTCACTCCATCCTCCCGCCACCCCACTAGGAATAGGGTTCCCCTTGTCCTCACCTACCACCCCACCAGCTTCCGGGTCCAACATATTATTCTCTGTAACTTGCGCCACCTCCAACGGGATCCCACCACTAAGCACATCTTTCCCTCCCCCCCTCTGCTTTCCGCAGGGATCGTTCCCTACGTGACTCCCTTGTCCATTCGTCCCCCCCATCCCTTCCCACTGATCTCCCTCCCGGCACTTATCCTTGTAAGTGGAACAAGTGCTACACCTGCCCTTACACTTCCTCCCTCACCACCATTCAGGGCCCCAGACAGTCCTTCCAGGTGAGGTGACACTTCACCAGTGAGTCAGCTGGGGTGATATACTGCGTCCGGTGCTCCTGATGCGGCCTTCTATATATTGGTGAACCCTGATGCAGACTGGGAGACCGTTTCACTGAACACCTATGCTCTGTCCGCCAGAAAAAGCAGGATCTGCCAGTGGCCACACATTTTAATTCCACGTCCCATTCCCATTCTGATATGTCTACCCATGGCCTCCTCTACTGTCAAGATGAAGTCACACTCAGGTTGGAGGAACAACACCTTATATTCCGTCTGGGTAGCCTCCAACCTGATGGCATGAACATCGGCTTCTCTAACTTCCGTTTATGCCCCACCTCCCCTTCATACCCAATCCTTCCTTCCATCCTTCCTTCCTTTCTTTCTTTCTTTCTTTATTTATTTCCCCTTTTTTCCCTCTCTCTCTCTTTTTCCTCCCTCTGTCCCTCTCACTATAGTGGGCTCCCCTTCCCCTTTCTTTCTCCCTAGGCCTCCTGTCCCATGATCCTCTCCCTTCTCCAGCCTCTTATCCCTTTTGCCAATTAACTTTCCAGCTCTTGGCTCCAACCCTCCCCCTCCTGTCTTCTCCTATCATTTCAGATCTCCCCCCCCCCACTTTCAAAACTCTTACTATCTCCTCTTTCAGTTCGTCCTGACGAAGGGTCTCAGCCCGAAACGTCAACTGTACCTCTTCCTATAGATGCTGCCTGGCCTGCTGCGTCCACCAGCAATTTTTGTGTGTGTTGCTTGAATTTCCAGCATCTGCAGATTTCCTCGTGTTCGAGGCTGCATCACTGCCTGGTATGGAGGGGCTACTGCACAGGACTGAAAGAAGCTGCAGAAGGTTGTAAAACTAGTTGTCTCCATCTTGGGTACTAGCCTACAAAGTACCCGGGACATCTTTAAGGAGCGGTGTCTCAGAAAGGCAGCGTTCGTTGTTAAGGACCTCCAGCACCAGGACGTGCCCTTTTCTCACTGTTACCATCAGGGAGGAGGTACAGAAGCCCGAAGGCACACACTCAGTGATTCAGGAACAGCTTCTTCCCCTCTGCCATCCGATTCCTAAATGGATATTGAATCTTTGGACACTACCTCACTTTTTTAAAAATATAGTATTTCTGTTGTCACACATTTTAAAAATTTTATTCAATATACGTAATTGATTTACTTGTTTATTTATTATGTTTTATTTTATTTATTTTTTCTCTCTCTCTCTGCTAGATTATGTATTGCATTGAACTGCTGCTGCTAAGTTAGCAAATTTCACGTCACATGCCGATGATAATAAACCTGATTCTGATTCTGAAAATCCATATTCCTTCATTCCCTGCATATTCTCGTGTCCATCTAAAACCCTTTTAGACGT
This sequence comes from Mobula birostris, assembly GCF_030028105.1. Lineage (NCBI taxonomy): Eukaryota > Metazoa > Chordata > Chondrichthyes > Myliobatiformes > Myliobatidae > Mobula > Mobula birostris. Next base: position 32,127,871 of record NC_092400.1, read on the forward strand.
CTCTGTTGTATTTACTTCCACCATGGTCCCTGGCAGTCTAGGCACATACTCCTCCCAGTGTTTTAAAAAAAAAAGCGTCCTTCCACACACCTCATTTAAACATTAAATACATGTCTTCCAGCATTTGATATTGTTATCCAGGAAAAAAAGATTCTGATAGTCGAACAATTTGAGCATTCCCATTCGCTATGATCGATTTTATTTATCAGTCCCGATGAAGGGTCTCGGCCCAAAACGTCGACTGTTTATTCATTGTTACGTACCCCGTAACTGGGTTGCCAAACCAGCAGAAATGGATCACTCAGTTGGAGTCTGGATTACTAGAACTAAGAAAGTTTTATTAAAGAAACAAGCAACACAGTACTCTAATCAAAAGGATAATGAATGCAACAGTTCAGCAATGATAAACATACATGTACACAGAATTCAGATAACAGGATCAATCAAGCTCTATTGTTGTCTAGGGGTAAATGACCAGTTTCAAAGTGACGCAAAGTTCAGTTCAATTTAGTTCAGTTCAGTTCGCAGTACTCGCTGCCGTGAGAGATGGACAGTGGGGAGAAGGAGAGAGAGAGCAAAAACGAATGAATATTCAAGGCTTCCAAACAGACCTTCGTGGTCAGCTTTCGGGCGAGTCCTTTGTGATGTCATCTGAGGTCACCGACCATGACCCCTCTGTTTCCAGATACGATCGTTTCCCTGCGGTGAACCCAGCACCCAGGCAAGGTTGGACACACACCAGGTTCCCGCCGATCATGCCTTTCCACCCTGAGCGTCTATGGCTTGATCCCGCGATCAGCTGTCCAAAAGCTTCCCACTGACTTGTGAGAGACGCACCGCTTCCAGGGTCTCGTTACCTTGGGGTATCGTGTGTGTCCTGCCTTAGCGAACCTGTCCCTTTTTATACCCCTGCTGGGGTATCGCCTGTCCATCACTTCAAACAGTTCGGGGTTCAAAGGGGGAGCCGATCTTGACAGCTCTCTTTCCCCTTCATTACACATCTCCAAATGCTGCTCCATTGTTTTCCTTATCTCTCTCTCTCCTGAAGACAGGTGGCAGACCAACTGCTGATCCCACTGGTGCCAGCACAGGGCAGCTACATCTTAATCTATGTGTATTCTTGTCACATCATTTCCATAGATGCTGCCTGACTTCCTGAGTTCCTCCAGCATTTAGTATGGGTTATTCTGGTTTTCCAGCATCTGCAGAATCGTTTGTGTTTATTAATTGCATTTCACCCTCCCACCAACTTTGCAGAATACTAATTCTATCTCGGCCAAAAAACACATCGCACTGGTTCTTCAAGGTTGGAAGCAATTTATACATAACCTGTCAATCAACACATTTTTGGGAGGTGTGAAGAAACTGGAACATCCAGATTAATTCCACACAAGTAGATGAATGATTTAGTTGGTGTTTCAGGAACTCCTGGGGAGGGGAAGGAGTACAAGCTAGAAGGTGATAGATGAAGCCATGTGGGTGGCAGATGAGGGGGGCAGAATTAAATTAGGAAGTGCTAGGTGGAAAAGGTAGAGGACAGGACAAGAAGGAATTTGACAGGAGAGTGGACCCATGAGAGAAGGTGAACAAGGAGGGGCATCAGGGGGAGGTGGTAGGCAGGTGAGAAGAAGAGAGGGAAGAGGTTAAAAAGAAAGGGGCCCACAGTGGGGAACTGAAGAATAGCAGGGGAGGGGGAAAATTACCGGGGGATGGGAAAATCGATGTTCATGCCATCAGGTTGGAGGCTACTTAGATAGAACATGGAGTGTTGCTCCTCCAACCTACAAATGGACTCATCGTGGCAGCAGAGGAGGCCATGGACCGACATGACGGAATAGGAATGGGGATTGGAATTAAAATAGTTGGCTACCAGGAAATCCTGCTTCTTGCAGATGAAGAGAAGGTGCTCAATAAAGTGATTCCCCAATCTACATCAGGTGTCACCAGTGTAGAGGGGGCTGCATCGGGAGCATCGGATACAGTAGAAAACCCCACATTTGCCTCACCTGGAAGGGATGTTTGGTGCCCTGAATGGAGTTGAGGGAGGAGGTGAATGGACAGGTGTGCACTCTTTTTCTTCTGCTGGCACAGGAAGGAGATGAGTGATGAGAGACTCGTGAAAGGAGTGATCCCTGTGGAAAGCGGAGAGTGCGGGGGGTGGTGGTGTGGTAAAGATGTGTTTGCTTGTAGGGTCCTGTTGAAAATAGTGGAAGGTGAGGAGGCTCATGGAGTGGTAGGTGAGGATTAGATTCTGGAATGGTTCCAGAAGACTGGAAAATTGCAAATGTCACTCAACTCTTCAAGAAGGGAGAGAGGCAGAATATGACAAGTATAGGCCAACTAGTCTGACCTCAATGGTTGGGAAGATGTTGGAATCAATTATTAAGGGTGAGGTGTCAGGATACTTGGAGACCATAGTCAGCATGGTCTCCTCAAAGGAAGATCTTGCCTGACAAAACTGTTGGAATTCTTTGAAGAAATAACAAGCAGGATAGCCAAAGGAGAATTGGTTGATATGTACTTGGATTTTCAGAAGGCCTTTGATAAGGTGCCTCAGATGAGGCTGCTTAACCAGCTGCGGGCCCATGGTATTACAGGAAAGATTCTAGCATGGATAGAACAGTGGTGGATTGGAAGGAAGCAAAGAGCGGGAATATAGGAAGCCTTTTCTGGCTGACTGCTGGTGAGAAGTGGTTTTTCACAGGGGTTTGTGTTGAGATTGATTCTTTTTACATTATATGTCATTGATTTGGATGATGGAATTAATGGTTTTGTTGAAAAGTTTGCAGATGATATGAAGATAGGTGGAGGGACAGGTAGTTTCGATGAAGTAGAGAAACTACAGAAGGACTTAGACAGATGAGGAGAATGGGCAAAGAAATGGCAGATGGAATAGTGTTGGGAAGTGTATGGTCATGAACTTCGGTAGAAGAAATGAAAGGGTTGACTGTTTTTTAAATGGAGAGGAAACACGAAAAGCTGAGTTGCAGAGGGACTTGGGAATCTATGTGCAGGATTCTCTAAAGGTTAATCTGCAGGTTGAGTCTGTGGTGAGGAAGGCAAATAGGATGTTAGCATTTATTTCAAGAGGACGAGAATATAAAAGCAAGGATGAAGTGTTGGGACTTTATAAAGCACTGGTGAGGCCTCACTTGATGTATTATGAGTAGGTTTGGGCCCCATCTTAGAAAGGATGTGCTGAAACTGGAGAGGGTTCAAATGAGATTCATGAAAATAATTCCAGGATTGAATGGCTTGTCATATGATGAGCGTTTGATGGCTCTGGGCCTTTATTCACTAGAATTCAGAAGAATGAGGGGTGACCTCATTGAAAGCTATTGAATGTTGAAAGGCGTTAATAGAGTGGATGTGGAGAGGATGTTTCCTTTGGTGGGAAAGTCTAAGACACAGCCTCAGGGTGGAAATGAGGAGGAATTTATTTAGCCAAAGAGTGGTGAAACTATGGAATTCTTTGCCATAGGCAGATATGGAGGCCAAGTCTTCATGTGTATTTAAGGCAAAGCTTGATAGATTCTTGATTGGTCAGGGTATGAAGGGATACGGGGAGAAGTCAGGAGATTGGGGTTGAGAGGAAAATTGGATCAAGCATGATGAAATGGCGGAGCAGACTCAATGGGCCAAATGGCCTAATTCTGCTCCTATGTCTTATGCTCTAAGACAAGGGGAACTCTATCCTTGTTAAGGGGGCAGGAAGATGGGATGGGAAATGGAGGAGATGCAGGTCTTCACCTTGTCCATTCGTCCCTCCCCACTAATCTCCTTCCTAGCTCTTTTCCCTGCAAGTAGAAAAAGTGCTACTCCTGCCCCTTCACCTCCTTTCTCACCTCCATTCTGGACTCCAAACATTTCTTCCAGGTTAGGCACAGTTCACCTGCTTATCTGCTGATGTTGTCTATGGTATCCAATGCTCCTGATGCAGCCTCCTAAGTTGCCTTCATCCAGCCAAGAATGATCTTCTACCAGAGTTACCATGCATCATGAGGAGAGTGGTAGGGCAGGATTTGGGATGTATGTGTCTCAACTTGGAGTTAAGATTGGTCACCGGGTTTCAGATGGTGTTTCTGTCTTTGCAACAGAATTATTAGCAATCCCCTGGGCCTTATGGTGGATAGAAAACTCTCGACCACGTAGGGTTATTATCTCTTCGGATTCTGCTGCTGCTTTAGAGGCTATAAAAAGGAATAAATCAAAAGCTCGTCCTGACATAGTTATTGAGATTCTCTTAGTGTTGTTTAGAGTAGGGAAGATGGGTTGTGCAGTTAGATTTACATGGATACCTGGGCATGCTGGGGTGAAGGGAAATGAAATTGTGGATGGCATTGCAAAGTCTTCCTTACAGAGCAGGCAAGTAGAAGTTAGAGTTCCCCTAGGCAAAGCAGAATTGAAAGTAGGATTAAAAAAGGTATAGAGAAAAAATGGCAGGAGGATTGGAAAAATGAATTAAGGGGCAGGCATTATTTTTCTAGTCACCCACTAGTTAAAAGGGTCTTGGACTGTTACCTTTTAAGTCGTAGAGATATGGTGAAATTAACAAGACTTAGGCTGGGGCATTGTGGGTTAAACTATTATTTAAAGGTAATAGGAAAACATCTTACTGGATTATGTGACTGTGGTAGTCCAGAGACAGTCCAGCATGTTTTGCTGAGCTGTAATCGATACAAAATTGAAAGAAGCTTGTTGTTCAAGAGGCTATCTGGCTTAAATTTATTTTGGTTTTCTATTCAATCTTTGTTTGGCCATCAAGAGAATCAACATTTGTTTGAAGAGTTTATTATTCAGTTTATACGTGAGACTAGGTTATATTTGAGAATTTGAGCTCCTTGAAGTTCTGTAATTAATTATACATTCTGCGGAGGGCTGTAATACGCCTAGATGTGTCTAAACAGCCCAAAATAGAAGAAGAAGCCTTGGGCTGCTGGATTGTTCCTGTGCATACCCCCTGTCTGTATCCCTTCCCTTCCCCTGCCTTCTGTTTCCTCGCCTCAAGCTTTGCCCCGCCTGCACCACTGTCAAGTTCAATCACTGGAGCAAGATAAGGAACTATCTATCGTTGTTTTGAACTGTCTCTGTGTCCACGCCTTCACTAGGTAGGTCTGGCCATTTACTGCTACCTAGTGTTGGGATCTGTCTGTGTCTATGCCTTCGCTAGGTAGGTCCGGCCATCTGCCGCTACCTTGTGTTGGGAACCGTCTCGTCATATTCTGCATTCTGTGTAATGAGTTCTGGCCCTACATTCTGTACCCAAGGAGGGGTCCCGACTCTGTGTTCTGTATATGAGTCCCAGCCCTACGTCCTGTTCCCAAGGAGGGGTCCTGGCTCAGTGTTCCATGTTCCTATCTCTCAAGAGTGAAGCTCTGAGTTCCATGTTGCTGCTCTCCCAAGAGCAAGGCTCTGTGTTCCATGTTCCTGCTCTCTCAAGACCGAGGCTCGGTATTCCATGTTCCTGCTCTCCCAAGAATGAGGCTCGATATTCCATGTTCCTGCTCTCCCAAGACCATGTCATGTCCTTGCCTAGTTCTGGGTCCGAGCCCGAGGCAAGACCCAGGTTTCGGGTCCTTGTCCAGTCTCTGGCTTGGAGTCCATACCCAAGCCTCTAAGTACCCTAGCCTCGAAGAACTCAAGCCTCGTCATGTCTTCACCTAGATCTGGGGTCCGAGCCCAAGTCAAGACCCAGGTTTCAGGTCCTTGTCCAGTCTCTCGCTCAGAGTCCAAGCCCAGGCTCCTAGTTCCAAGTTCCATGTCCTGGTTCCACTATCCTAGTCAAGTCCTAGCCCAGGCCCTGTATGCTAGTCTCGTCCAGGGCCTGTGTCATGTCCAGCGTCCTTTCTTCCACTCTTCCCTTGCTTCTTTGTCATGCCTAGTCCTGTTCCTAGTACGTCAGTGTCTGTGTCTTGCATTTGGGTCTGCTCCCAGTGCCCCCACTATGACAGAACCCTCACAAGGCATCAGGGCCCAACAAGGGCACCATGATAGTGTAGCAGTTAGTACAATGCTATTACAGCTCGGGGCTTTGGAGTTCAATCCTGGCCCCTCCCCTCTGTAAGGAGTCTCTGTGGAGCACAGGAGTTTTCCCTGGGTGCTCTAGTGCCAAACAAACAAACAAATAAATATTAGGGCACCACGGTAGTGTAGTGGTTAGCACGATACTATTACAGCTTGGGACGTCGGAGTTTGAAGTTCAATTCCGTCGTCCTGTGTAAGTGGTCTGTGAAATGCCTGGATTTTCCCCAAATGCTCCGGTTTCCTCCCACAGTCCAAAGACGTACTGGGTAGATTAATTGGTTGTTATATGCTGTTAGGATTAAATTGGGATTGTCAGGGGATTGCGGAGTGATGTGGCTCATAGGGTGTACTCCACAATTTATTACTAAATAAAAAATAAAAATAAAATAACAACAATGCACTTTGCAGGGTATAGAGAATGTGCTAACCAATTGGCTGGAGTGTTCAAGGATATATACTTTACTTTGTACTTTATTGTCGCCAAACAATTGATACTAGAACATACAATCATCACAGCGATATTTGATTCTGCGCTTTCCGCTCCCTGGATTACAAATATTAAATATGAATAATATTAAAAATAATAAAAATTAGTAAATATTAAAATTTTAAATTATAATCATAAATAGAAAATAGAAAAATGGAAAGTAAGGTAGTGCAAAAAAACTGAGAGGCAGGTCCAGATATTTGGAGGGCACGGCCCAGATCCAAGTCAGGATCCGTTCAGCAGTCTTATCACAGTTGGAAAGAAGCTGTACCCAAATCTGGCCGTACGAGTCTTCAAGCTCCTGAGCCTTCTCCCGTAGGGAAGAGGGACGAAAAGTGTGTTGGCTGGGTGGGTCATGTCCTTGATTATCCTGGCAGCACTGCTCCGACAGTGTGCGGTGTAAAGTGAGTCCAAGGACGGAAGATTGGTTTGTGTGATGTGTTGTGCCGTGTTCACGATCTTCTGCAGCTTCTTCCGGTCTTGGACAGGACAACTTCCATACCAGGTTGTGATGCACCCTAGAAGAATGCTTTCTACGGTGCATCTATAAAAATTAGTGTGGGTTTTAGGGGACAGGCCAAATTTCTTTAGTTTTCTCAGGAAGTAAAGGCGCTGGTGGGCCTTCTTGGCAGTGAACTCTGCTTGGTTGGACCAAGTCAGGTCATTTGCGATATTGACCCCAAGAACTTAAAGCTTTTGACCTGTTCCACTTGCGCATCACCGACGCAAATTGGATCATGCGGTCCGCTACTCCTTCTGAAGTCAACAACCAATTCCTTCATCTTGCTGACGTTGAGGGATAGGTTATTGTCTTTGCACCATGCCACCAGGTTCTTAATTACCTCTCTGTACTCAAATTCATCATTACCCAAGATACGGCCTACAATTGTTGTGTTATCAGCAAACTTATATATTGAGTTTGATGGAAACTTGGCTACACAATCATGGGAGTACAGTGAGTACAGCAGGGGGCTGAGTACACGGCCTTGTGGGGCACCGGTACTCAGAGTGATTGTGGGGGAGAGCTTGTCCCCTATTTTTACAGCCTGGGTCCTGTCTGTGAAGATCCAGCTGCAGATCTGAGTGCTAAGGCCCAAGTTCTGGAGCTTAGGAATCAGTTTATTTGGAATGATGGTATTAAAGGCAGAGCTGTAGTCAATGAAAAGGATATCTGCAACTTCTCACAGCAGAGGTCCAATGTTCCCATATGATTCAAAAGGGCAGCAATCATATCAAAATTAAGTGCTTCAATAGGTTGATCATGGCCAAAGTTAACTCCAGCCTTGCTGCAGTTCACCTGTTGCTGCAAGTCTTCAGCAATTGACCAGTTGAGTGATGTCACGACAACAACCTTGTCAGCAAGACCGAGGAATCTCACTAGCTCTCTACTCTGCTTCAGAGCACCTAGAGAACAGCAAACCGCACCTCTGGTGGCTGTTAAGATATTACAATTCAGTATTCAACATCATTATCACTCAGTGCAAATCAATAAGCTTTAAGGCCTGGGCCCCTGTACCTCCCACTGCAACTGGAACCTCTACTTCCTTACCAGTATTCCACTTTTGGATGCTGATCAGTAACATATCCTCTTCGTTGTCAACCAACACAGGCACACCTCAAGAATGTGTGCTTAGCCCACTGGTCTATTTTCTCTACACTCATGACTGTGGCTAAGCACAGCACAAATGCCATCTATAAATTTGCCAATGACACCACTGTTGGAAGAATTTCAGATGATGAGGAGGAGGCGTACAGGAGCAAAATCGATTGGATAGTTGAGTGTTGTTGCAATAACACCTTTGCACTCATGTCAGCATGACCAAGGAACTGTTTGTGGATTTCAGGAAGAGGAAGCTGGGACAACACGCACCAACTCTTATAAGGGATCAGCAGTGGAAATAATGAGCAGCTTCAATTTTCTGGATGCCAACATCTCAGAAGTTCTATCTTGGGCCCAATCATGAAGAACACATGCCAGCAGCTCTACTTTGTTAAGAGTTCCAGGAGATTTGGTGTGTCATTAAACACTTACAGGTTTCTATTGAGGTGAGATGGAGAATATTCTGACTGGTTGCATCACAGCTTGGTTTGGATCTTCCAATGCACAGGATCACATAAGGCTGTATAGGGTTGTAGACTCAAGGCAGCTCCATCATCACCACAACTCTCCCCTCCATTGGGGACATTTCCAAGAAGCTGTGCCTCTAGAAGGCTGCATCCATCACTAAGGACCCCCAGCATCCAGGACATGCTCTCTTATCATCGCTACCATCAGGGAGGAGGTACAAGAACCTGAAGACCCACACTCAATGATTGAGAAATAGTTACTTACACTCTGCCATCAGATTTCTGTACAATCCATGAACACTGTTGTGTATTGCTATTTCAGTTATATTTGAATAATCTTGTGTGTGTATATATAATATATCTATAAGCATTCCTGTTTCTTTAAATAATTCATTACAAGTTATACGTATAACTACATGAATTACATATGTCATCAAACTACCATGTGACACATGTGCACCTCGCTTAAAATAAACACAATTTTCAGACTTCCGTGTCTTCCTTTGAATTAGTTCAGTGTTTTGAAGTTACAAAACAAAACAACTTCCTTTTTTACACTATTTTCGTAATTTATGGTAACTTTATGTCTGTACTACAATGCTGCCACAAAATTTTACATCACATGTCAGTAATAATAATTCTGATTCTGACTTGTATGTTTCCCTCTGTGTCTTTCACCATTCTTCAGCTTTCACTATTTTTAGATTTGGAGATCTATTGCTATTCCTTCATTATCAATGGAAATAAATCATGAAACTCCCCCTGCCCCAGCAGCATTGAAAGAGTATCTTAATCTACAAAGAATCAAGAGGCTACTCATTGGCACCTTGCAAATAGTAATTAGGGAAAGTCAATAAATGCTATTCTTGCCAATAATGCCCAAATCCTGAAAAGTGACAAAGTAAAAAAAGGTTAGTGTGCATCTTCTTTCCAGCTCTCAAATAATGAACATTATTTGCAGAATCTATTGTGACATGCAATATAAGAATGTAACATCTTTAAGCCAGAACACCTCATTTGGCTGTTTTATGCAAATACTGTATCAATACAGTATCTTCAGTAAACTGAAGCATTTGTAATTCCATTTTTTAAATTTACTTTTTGTCTGCCTTCAAGTTGAAATTATTTTAACACATGCAAACAACGTCAAGACAATCAAATACAATATTTGATAAATTGGTAACCTCCCTTAATATAATCCTTAAAAGGCCATTCTACATTTCTTTACAGTGTGGTAATTATGAGAAATTTAGAGTCTATAATCAGACATTGCTGGAGTATTTGTTCCTTCTTAATTACTTATGACCCATTACGCCGCTGGCATTTAGGGCAGCCATGACGGTCTTCCATCTCTGGTAGTGTTCTTTCAACATGTCAGTAGCTTCCTCTTGGTTTCCACTACTGTCAGTCATGCAAATCCCGGGTGGAGGCTCAGGAATACTGTCGCACTGAGATGTAGAACCATTCTTCATTGCTGTTTCTGTAACAATTTTGTTTTACCAGCTAGAATTATTAGCGATGAGCTGAACCCCTGAATCTTGCGACTGGTGGACCACTCTTAGTCTGGCCTCTACCCTTTGACCTGTTTGGCATGAGTGACCCTACCAAGAGCCAAAGCATAAAGCCCTGACTCCAGCCAACACAGCTCTCCGGGTCATTGAGGCACACAAGCCTCCAAGCCACAACATGTTTGTGGTCCTCTTGGAGTTCTGATTCCTTCATTACACCACATTTGGGAACAACAATATTTAATAACTCATGCTGTGCTCAGGAATTATGACAATTAGCATAAGTGTATGGTTGCATTGGTTGATTTTTGTCAAAATTTTTGCAGTTTTGTATTTGTCCATAGGATATGGATATTCCCAGGTAAGGCCAACAATTATCTTCCATCTCCATTTTCCCTAGGAATTGAGTGGTTTGCTGGGTCACGTCAAAATACAGAATCTGGATTTGTATTAAGTACAGGCTACATCAGGTAATAAAGGCAGCTTTCTTTTCTTGGAGGGCATGAGTGAACCAGATTGGAATGTTCTTCATCAAATGCTGATTTTAACTTTCTTTGATATTTATGTGAATACTTGCCAATCTTTTATTTGAACTCTTGTCCCTGGGGCAGACTGAATGCTTGTATGCTTGTCCATTAATTAATTTATAGTAAAACCTTGTTATATCTTCCACAAGTTTTAGAGAAAGTAATCCATCAAATGAATCCTAGATCTATTGCTAGCTTGATAGATAAAATAGGTACTTTTTAATAGTTGTATTAAAATGACAGAAATTTGCTAAAAAAATCATAAAATGGAATGGCTATATAGTAAATATGAAAAATACTTTGTGACTGTTGTTAAAGTGCATTCAGTGGAATCTGACACATAAAAATTTAATTAATTTTATGTGTTAAGTGTGTATTTGAAATACATCAATAGTTATATTTATTTTATCTATATTTTGACTTCGTCAGCATAGCATGAAACACGTAAGAACCTGTCTGAAGTTTTAAGTTTTGTTTGATATACGGTCTTGGGTTGAAGAAGCTGCCATGGTTACTCGGTAGCCATCTTAAGCTTTGAATTTGTCTTTTGGTGTTTGATATATGAGTTGCTTCAAGGTCAGAGCAAAAAATACTCTGGAAACTAGGCTTGAATAGAACATGTTAAACCAGACTGGCTACTGCTGTAGCAGGGAATAGTTTGAAAGTGTAGGATCTGCTGACATGTTGCTGACGGCTTTGAGCTTTCTGCCAATGTCTTAGAAAGCCAAGGAACACAGCTATTTATACATAGTGCTGACCTTTCATGCAACTGGGCCACATAACAAGTGTTCAAATCATAAAGCAAGCTTCTCTGTTCTAAATCTCCGTACATTTTCACAGCTTTGAGAAGTGCACTGCAATGCTTGTCCAATGTGGCTCTTGAACTGGCTGTAATCACAAATACAAAGGTACCTCTACTGTGACAATGTTGCCTTATAATTCCTCCCTAGTCTATCTCAAAGGAAACATCTGGTTCAATCTGCATTCACGCAACACTTGTGCTATTTTCCACATTTTGTGCTTTCTTAAAGCAATGTGGTTCCTCTACACTTAGGCGTTGTTCCTTTAGGATTAGATATTACTGTGTGCAGATAAACAGACTTTTCTGATTTTGATATTAGAGTGGTAAAAGGCTGGCCATCTTGATTACCATTTATCTACTTCCAGTTTAGCAATTTACATCCTTCACCATGCACTAAATTAATAACTTCCAATCATACGGTACATCACCTTTCACAACGTCAGGGGCTCCCAAAGTACATTCCAGTAAAAAGGTACTTTCTGATAAGTAGTCGCTATTGTATTGCTACAAATGAAACGGCGAGTTCCACAATAGCCAGATAATCATATTTATTAGATTTAGTTAAGGAATAAAGTTTGACCAGGACAATGAGGATAACTGTGCTGATTTACTTAACAATAAAGCATCACAGAAACCAGTCTCCCCTCCATGGACTCTGTCTGTATTTCTTGCAGCCTCCATAAAGCAGCCAGCATAATTAATGATCTCACCCATCCCAGACACTCTCTCTTCTCCCCACCCCCTAATCAGGCAGAAAATACAAAAAGCCTGACAGCATACACCATCAGGCTCAAGGGTAGCTTCTGCCCCACTGTTACAAGATTATCCAGTGTTCCCCTTGTATGATAATATGGACTCTTGACCTCACAATCTACCTCATTGTGACCTTGCACCTCACATTCGACCTGCACTGCACTTTCTCTGTACTGTAACACTTTACTCTGTACTCTGTTATTGTTTTCCCTTCCAAGAGGACCACAACCCTGTTGGGAGGCTTGCGTGCCCGGAAAGCTATGTTGCCTGGTGTCAGAGCTTTATGCTTTGGCTCTTGGTAGGGTTACCCATACCAAACAGGTCAAAAGGTAGAGGACAAGACTAAGAGTGGTCTACCAGTCCTCCAGGTTCGGGGGTTCAGCTCAGGGCTAACAACCCTGACTGGTCAAAAAAATTGTTATGGGAACAGCAATGAAGAATCCTCCTACATCTGAGTGAGACGATATTCCTGAGTCTCCACCGGGGACTTGCATGACTGACAGGAGTGAAAACTGAGAGGAAGCTACTGGCATGAGGGAGGAAGCCATGAACTGCCAAGACCAAGATCCTGAACTACACCTGGGCACAACAGAGAAGATCTGATACACCAGTTTGGGTGGGTCTTCATCAGCTGGTTAGAATTAGATTTATTTCAGGCTAAGTGAATCTTAAAACATTGGATAAACAGCTTGTATGCAAATGTTAAAGATGCATACAGCTCCACTGCTTTCCCCCCACTTGGAAGATCAGATCACAACCTGGTTCACCTTATGCCCTTGTATAAGCCCAAAGCTCAGCAACAGCCAGCTACCACCAACATAATAAAGAAATGGTCTCCAGAGGCTATCGAGGCCTTGAAGGGCTGCTTTGAGGTTACTGACTGGAATGTACTTTGTGAATCATATGGTGAGGACATTAATGAACTTACTGACTGCATCACTACATCAACTTCTGTGTGGACACTGTAATTCGCTGCTTCCTTAACAACAAGCGATGGGTCACCAGTGACCTAAAGGCTCTTCTCAACCACAGAAAGAGAATCTTTAGATCAGGAGACAGGGAGGAATTGAAACGTGCAGAGGGAACTAAAGGGGAAACTCAAGGTGGCTAAAGAGGAATACAGGAGAGAGCTGGAGAACAAACTTGGGTAGAGTAGCACACGGGAGGTGTGGAGAGGCATGAAGAGCATCACTGGCTTCAATCAGCCTGGCTGCAGAGCCTCAGAACGCAGCCGTGAATGGGCTAATGAGTTAAACCAATTCTTCAATAGGTTTGACAATTGCCCTCCTGTTTACACTCTCCTCAGCACACCAGTCCAGGTGCCGAGGCACCCAATGCTCCGTCAGCACCAACACCTCCCTTCCTGCTTCCTCCCCCCCAGTTCAACATGTGGATGAACAACACAGGCCACCACTGTTAACATCCCCTCCTTGCCCTGCACCTACCAACTACACCTTCACATACCAACTGCTATCACCCCAATCTTCACCTCCCCCAGCTCCCACCTTCCACCAACTCCCCAGTCATCATGGACTCACCTTCACCACTGAGCAGGTGGGAAGGGCTCTGTAACAGGTCCTGACTGTGTCAAAGTATCACCTGTGGTCCCAGTACCCAAGAAGGGCCAACTGTAGGTCTTGAATGACTACCATCTGGCCCTGACCTCACACATCATGAAGACTCTGGAGAGGGTGGTCCTGGCTCACCTCCAACCCCCAGTCAGATCATCCCTCGATCGCTTGCAGTTTGCCTACCGGGGCACACTGGAGTCGATGATGCTGTCAATTACCCGCTGAACAGAGAATACTCCCATTTGGATAAGCAGGGCAGCACTGTGAGGATCATGTATTTTGATTTCTCGAGTGCCTTCAATACCATACAGCCCTCATTGCTGGGGGCAAAGCTCCGTTCAATGCAAGTTGGCACTTCCATTGTATCCTGGATAATGGGCTACCTGACTGGCAGACCACAGTTTGTGTGGCTTCAGAGCTGTGTGTCAGACATGACTATAAGCAGCACTGGGGCCCCACAGGGGACTGTATTGGCTCCCTCCCTGTTTACCCTGTATACCTCGGACTTTAGATACAACACCGAGTCATGTCATCTGCAGAAATTCTCTGATGACTCAGCAATAATTGGATGTATAAAGGGAGGATGGGAGGATGAATACAGAGTCCTAGTGGATGACTTTGTCAAATGGTGCAGGCTGAATCATCTGTGGCTCAACATCAATAAGAGAAAGGAGATGGTGATGGACTTTAGGAAGACTAAGCCTGCACTGCTCCGTTACTATTGATGGTGACGATGTGGATGTGGTGAGGACCTACAAGAACTTGGGGGTGCACCTGGATGACAGACTTGAGTGGAGCACCTACACAGAGGCTGTGTACAAGAAGGGCCGGAGCAGCCTCTACTTCCCGAGGAGACTGAGGTCCTTTGGAGTATGCAGGCCTCTCCTTCACATGTTCTACCACTCTGTTGTTGCCAGTACAATCTTCAATGCGGTGGTGTGCTAGGGAAATGGCATCAACACAGCTGATGTCAATAGGTTCAATAAACTGATTTAAAAGGCTGGCCGTGTTAAACTGGACACATTGGAGGCTGAAGTAGAACAAAGGACCCTACGAAAAATCCTGGCAATTCTGGCCAATGTTTCTCATCCTCTGCGTGCCACTTTGGCTGAACAGAGGAGCACTTTTAGTAAAAGACTAAGACAACTGTGCTGCTCCAAAGAGCACTATATGAGATCATTCTTATCCTCGGCTGTTAGACTCTGTAATGAGTCACCCTATAGCGGGAGAAGTGATGACCCTCTCCTGTTAGACTGTTTAGGTAACTTTTTAAAAAATTCTTTCTTACTTCTGTTCTAATATTTGCATATCTGTGCACTTGTAATGATACTGTGCCACCGTAATTTCCTTTGGGATCAACAAAGTATCTATCTAGCTGTTCTGAACGAGAAAAAGATAGGGTCACCTATGCCAAACAGCTCAAAGGGTGGAGGCTAGACTAACAGTGGTCCACCAGTCCTCCAGTTTCAGGGGTTCATCTCAGGGCTAACAACCCTGACTGATGAAAAAAAAAATTGTTACAGAGACAGCAATGAAGAATCATTCTATATCTGTATGTGATGGCATTCCTGAGTCTCCATCCGGGTCTTGCGTAGTTAACTATAGTGAAAACTGGAAGGAAGGTACTGCCATGATGAAGGAAGCCCTGAATTCTGTCAAGACCAAGACCCTGAACCACACCTGGGGCATAACAGAGAAGATGGCCAAGGACAGGCAGAGGTGGAGGGCCTTTATTGCTGCCCTAAATGCCAGTGGTGTAATGGGCAGTAAGTAAGTTATTGTTTTATATTGTACTCCCTCAGTGCATCACTGTTAGGAATTGATCTGTATGGACAGGCAAGTTTTTGCACTGTACCTTGATACGTGTGACAATAATAAACCAACTTCGCAATACTATTAATAAAACTTTGACATTTATTAATTGAAACTTCACTAAAAAGCTGCATTTGAGAGTTAACTCTTTTGCAGTGTACAGGTAGAGGTTCACAATAATGAAGAACTCTCAAGTATATGAATGGGAATATATGAAGTTGCACTATTTACTATGCTAACTTACTTTCTTTAATGTAAGTGCTGTGTCTGATGTCACTCAATAGAGTTTTAGATGAAATGATATCTTTTACAGTGGAAGTAGCTGTTCTGTTTAATAATTCTTACCAGTGTAAGCAGATATCATTTGCAACATTTGCATCTTTTGACTTTCTTGCTTTTCAGTTGAAACCCTTCTGTTGTGCTTTATTTTTAACTATATACAGGCCACCAAGATATTGTGCAACTTTTTTTGGTGACTTCGCTGAACTACTGTCTATTGCTTGCATTGACTTTGGCTGGGTAGTTATTGTTGGTGACTTTAATATTTATGTTGATAACCCCAAGGACAGTCGTGCTAGTTAACTGTTCTGCATCCTAAACAACTATGGACTGACACAGCATGTGACAGGTCCCACATACAGCAAGGGCCACATGCTTGACCTGGTCATTTCCAAAGGTCTTAACACTTCTGAGGTTGTGGTAACCAATGGTGGTCTTCCTGATCATTTCTTTGTTTCCTTTAAAATTGGTTGAGTGAACTTAGCCATTTGTCCTTGGAGCCATGGAGGATGAGAGGTGACCTGACAGCGGTGTATAAGATGATGAGAGGCATTGATTATGTGGATAGCCAGAGGCTTTTTCCCAGGGCTGAAATGGCTAACATAAAGGGCATAGTTTTAAGCTGCTTGGAAGTAGGTACAAGGGAGGTGTCAGAGGTAAGATTTTCACACAGAGAGTGGTTGGTGCGTAGAATGCATTGCCAGCAAAGGTCGTAGAGATGGGTACAATAGGGTCTTTTAATAGACTCTTAGATAGGTACATGGAGCTTAGAAAAATAGAGGGCTATGCGGTAGGGGGATCCTAGGCAGTTTCTAGAGTAGGTTACATGGTCGGCACCACACTGTGGGCCGAAGGGCCTATAATGTGCTGTAGATTTCTATGTTCTATCCACTAGCACTCAAACTGAGGTAAGGTAATCACAAAACAGTATATCACAGAAAACACCAAGGAGTTAGTCACACAGGCCTTTTCTCCCACAACTGCCTTATCTGCGGCCTCTGTCACTGATCTTTTAGTCATAGTCATAGTCATACTTTATTAATCCCAGGGGAAATTGGTTTTCGTTACAGTTGCTCCATAAATAATAAATAGTAATGGAACCATAAGTAGTTAAATAGTAATATGTAAATTATGCCAGTAAATTATGAAATAAGTCCAGGACCAGCCTATTGGCTCAGGGTGTCTGACCCTCCAAGGGAGGAGTTGTAAAGTTTGATGGCCACAGGCGGGAATGACTTCCTATGATGCTCTGTGTTGCATCTCGGTGGAATGTGTCTCTGGCTGAAAGTACTCCTGTGCCCACCCAGTACATTATGTAGTGGATGGGAGACATTGACCAAGATGGCATGCAACTTATACAGCATCCTCTTTTCAGACACCACTGTCAGAGAGTCCAGTTCCATCCCCACAACTTCACTGGCCTTATGAATGAGTTTGTTGATTCTGTTGGTGTCTGCTACCCTCAGCCTGCTGCCCCAGCACTCAACAGCAAACATGATAGTACTGGCCACCACAGACTATCTCAACTCTAAAATGACAGACATCATTGATGCAATTACCCCAACAAAAGTAAGAGTAGTTTCTGAAGCAAAAAGCACCATGGAGAAACACCTCGCTGTTTAAACTCCAAAAAAGAGATGGTCAAAAAACTGAACACAGGTGGTAGAAAACAGAACTCTAGGTCCATTACGACATTTATAAAGAAACTCTTCGCATCTATAATTCAGAGTTGAGACGTGCAAGGTAGTCCTGCTTCTCTGATATTTTAAACAAAAACAGCAATAATGCACATGCCTTATATGCTACAGTTTGTAGGCTCACACATCCTCCTATATCAGTAGCACCTGAACTTCTTCCTACAAAGTCATGTAATGACATTGTGTTCTTTTTTACTGACAAAATTCAGAAGGTTAGACACGCTGTCAGTGTCTCTGTATCAGGTCAGGTGCCCGCGTCATCCTTTCACTCACTGAGATCTAACTTCGTTAAGATGACACAATTCAAATCCATTGACTGTAAAACTTAAGCAGAAACTATGCTACTCCTGAAATCCTCCTCCTGTTCCCTTGACATTTTACCTACAAACCTTATAAAAAATGTTTTAAATTGCATGGCGCCAGACATTCTGCAAATAGTCAACACTTCTCTTCTATCAGGCTGCTTTCCAAAATCCCAGAAAACCGCAGTTATAACGCCTCCTTTAGAAAAGAACAGCCTAGATGCCTCAGTAATTAATAACTACAGGCCTATATCAAACTTACCATGTCTAAGTAAAATTGGAAAGGTTGTTTATCAGCAACTTAATAGCTTTTTGGCACTTAGCAACTGTATGGATGTTTTCCAGTCTGGACTTCAACAACACCATAGCGCTGAGACTGTTCTGGTCAAGGTTTTAAATGACATCTGCTTAAACTTTGATGATGATAAAATTTCAGTTTTGGTTTTACTGGATCTTAGTGCTACTTTTGACACAGTTGATATTGGCATATTACCGGCCAGACTGGAAAACTGGGTGGGATTTTCTGGTACAGTCCAAAAGTGGTTTAAATTGTATTTATAGGACAAGGTCTATTTTGTATTGATTGGTAGCTGCATATCTGACCGAATAAAAATGACCTGTGGTGTGCCTCAAGGGGCCACACGAGGGCCTCCTTCTGTTTGACATATACATGCTGCCTCTGAAGTAACAAAATATCTTACCTTAATTATGCAGATAACACTCAGATTTATATAACAGTGTAATCAAGGGACTATGGTCCCATACAATCATTAAAAACCTATATTGAACAAATCACTGATTGGATAAGCCAAAATTTCCTCCAGTTAAACAAAGGGAAAACTGAAATAATTGTCTTTGTTGCCAAAAACAAAACCCCCCTCCCAGCTGGGGGGTGGGGGGGAAGAGGGGCAGTGGGGGAGAGGGGGAGGGGAGGGAGGGAGACTTGGATTTAGACTTCAGCTTGAGCTTGTCACAGCTTGGGTTTGGAACTCTCTTATGCCCACAAGGTTGGGTTAAACATCGGCACGGAGTGCATAAAGAACGTGTGTCTGTCACTTCGTATAATCCAAAGGAGTGGATTTTTTGGGATATCTTGTAGAGACCACTTATATGTTAACCCTTGCCTGGGTATGTTGTGTGGTAATCCTTTGAAGACAATATCCCTGTGACAGGTCCCTTTCGGTGATAACTCGTTTGTGGATTTGGAACAAAACGACAGACAAGATCTTTGATGATGAAACTTTACCTGTGGAATTTGATGTAACCACCTTTTCTCTACATTTCACCCTGGATTACAAACATCTCTCTCCTATCATTTATTCCGTGGATGACTGAACTTTCCTACTTTACCGTCTCAAGACTTTAAGCCTTGTTTCCCAAAGCTCAACATAGTTTGGGAGCTACACTTACACACATATATATATACCCGTAACACTGTTAACATTTGTTTATCTTTGTTAAGTTACGATATTATAAGTAGATACTAATAAAGATAGTGGTTTTAACATTAAAACCCGACTCAGTGTGAAATCTCTTGCTGTTGGTTTATTTCTAAAATGTTACAGTTCATAACAATTTTGTTTGAAAGAATTCCATTCATAGGAAAACAGGGCTCATTTAAGCGACAAGTCTTTCAACAAAGGATTATGCACCATTTCAAATATATTACATAAGGTTTAAATCACAGTCCACTGCATGGTTGATGCAAGAAGCAAATTAAAATCAACAAAATATCCATAAACGATAATAATTTGCTAAGTGTATGGGAAACGTCAACTAACATCTGATACCATTTCAGATTCTACTTCGTAGAATCATTTTTATTTGTCTAACTTGAGTCTATAAATACCTAAGTACTAGCATCTTTTATATGAATGATACTAAATACCTCTATCATCATCATCATCATCATCATCAAGTTCTGCGTCGTATGACATGGGCAATCATGGTCTCGTGACTGTGATCATTCTTGACCAATTTTTCTACAGAGCAGTTTACCATTGCCTTCTTTTGAACAGTGTCTTTACAAGATGGGTGACTCCAACCATTATCAATATTCTTCAGAGATTGTCTGCCTGGCGTCCGTGGTCGCATCAACATGACTTTCGATATGCATCAACTGCTCATATGACTATCCACCACTTGTTCCCATGGCCTTCATGTGACCCTGATCGGGGTGCTAAGCAGGCGCTGCACCTTGCTCAAGGGTGATCTGCAGGCTAGCGGAGGGATGGAGCGCCTTACACCTCCTTTGGTAGAGTCGTATTTCCATCCTGCCACCTTCGAATACCTCTATACATATCCTTGTAATCAATTATTATATGGAATTAAGGATCAATAGATTGTGTGGAGATGTGTACAGTTTCTCCAATAGTTCCGAACAAGCTGGTATTTTGACTTTTCCTCCAAGTGGAAAGATCACAAGAGGCAATCCTTTTTGGTAATAATCTGCAAGTTTTCACAAGTCCTCTCATTCCAAAATTTGAGGTGTTATTCTGATTCTTTTTTACAAGAAATATTATTGGTGAAGTATTTCCTAGAAAGGCTCAGGTTAGGATGTTGTCAAGTATAGTGTAGGAGCCATGTATCTATTTTCTGCCTGGCTGGCTGTCTGTCCGTATTGTATTTTGTGTTGCGTGTTTTTATCATGGGTTACGATAATTTGTCATGTGGGTTTGGACATGGTAGAAGTAAATGAGTGAAGTCACGTATTCACACATGGTGCCGTTAGTTTAGTTATAGTTTGGAAATGTATATTTTTTGTTGACTGGAAAATCTGCAGACACTGGAAATCCAAGCAACACACACAAAATGCTGGAGGAACTCAGCAGGCCAGGCAGCATCCATGGAAAAGAGTAAACAGATGACATTTTGGGCTGAGACACTTCATCAGGACCGCTAATTTCACTAATTAAGCTAATTTCACTATCGTTATGCTATTTGTGTTATGTGATGAGATTCTGAATTATCCCTTATGGACTGTGCCTTTAAAAAGAGAGAGAGAGAGTGTGCAGCTGTACAGCACAAACAGCTTGTTACAGAGAGAGAGAGAGAGGTGGGCAAAGACTGCTCCCAGTTTGTTTGGGATTTCTGCAAGGACACTGCCAGCTTCTGAGTTCCTACAGAGAGAGAGAGAGGGAGCTACTTGATGGACAGCTGGTGTTCAGCATGCAGAGATAAATACAAGGTGCTACACCTGTCCCTACACCTCCTCTCTTGCCACCATTCAGGGCCCCAAACAGTCCTTCTAGGTGAGGCAAGACTTCACTTGTGAATCTGTTGGGGTCATCTATTGCATCCGGTGGTCCCGGTGCGGCCTCCTCTACATCGGTGAGACCTGACGCAGATTGGGGGACCGCTTCGTCGAGTACCTCCGCTCTGACCGCCACAACAGACAGGATCTCCTGGTAGCCACCCACTTCAACTCTGCTTCCCACTCCCATTCAGATATGTCCATGCGTGGCCTCCTCTACTGCCATGATGAGGCTAAACTCAGGTTGGAGGAGCAACACCTCATATACCATCTAGGTAGTCTCCAGCCCCTTGGTATGAACATAGAATTCTCCAACTTCTGGTAATTCCCTCCCCCTCCCTTCCTCTATCCCTATTTCACATCACCTCCCTCATAGTTCCGCCTCCTTCTACTACTGCACGTTGTTCTCCTGCCAATCATCTCCCTGCTTCCCCTCCCCCACCCCTTTGTCTTTCAAATTACTGTTTTTTTCAACTACCAGCATTCTTCAAACCCTCCCCAAAGTTCTTCCTTCAGTCCTGACGAAGGGTTTCGGCCTGAAACATCGACTAATCTTTTCAACTGATGCTGACTGACCTGCTGAGTTCCTCCAGAGCATTGTGAGTGTTCTAAATACAAGGTCAGCTGGTTGTTAGACACACACATGGTTTTGGACACTGGATGAGCTTTGTGGTGCCCACAGAAAAGTGGGTTTTTTGGAGGGTCGATCAGGAGAATCGATCAGTGGCTCTCGCAGTGTGGAAAAGGGGTGACTGGTGGAAAGTTATTAGTGTGCCCAACCCTCGCCTGGGTTGATAACTCACCCACAAAAGGTGGTCTCCTTGTTGTGGTCACATTTGGTGACTTCTAAAGGATTTCGGAGGACAATGGGAGAATCGACGGCATCCGCTTACCTGAAGAGATAAACACCTCTCCCCGCCTCTCCCCCCCCTCTCTCCATCACTACTCAACTCAATACCATGAACTGAACTGATTTCATTTACCCATCATCGTAAGACTGTATTCATTTACCTCCTAAGCTTGAAGAAGCTTGGCTTTTAAATATATTTCCACACTTATATATGCATAATCATTGCTAACCTGTTTGATTTATCTGGTTTTATATTACTGTATTGCGTAGTTACTAATAAACAAGCTTTAGTAAATAGCAATACCAGACTCCAAGATGTTTTCCATTTCTGCTGGTCTTTTAACCCGTTACGGGGTACGTAACAGTTAGTTCTTAACATTATTTTTGATATTCATCTTTGTCGCTCATCTTTGCTGGTTTTGTAATAAAGGGTTGAACATATGTTTTTGACTTGGAACTCAGTTACTTGGAAGCATTTCACATAGTGTCAATTCCCTCACTCAGTCTCTCAGTGGCTTGTGGTTTGTTTTTCAAGTAGCCACTGCATATTAGATTATGAAGACACGCAGTCCTCTTTTATTGTCATTTAGTAATGCATGCATTAAGAAATGATACAATATTTCCTCCGGTGTGATATTACAAAACACAGGACAGACCAAGACTGAAAAAACTGACAAAACCACATAATTATAACATATAGTTACAACAGTGCAACAATACCATAACTTGATGAAGAAGTCCATGAGCACAGTAAAAAGTTCAAAGACTAGGTTAGAGAAGAGCTAGCCTACCACAAAATAAGCAGAAGAAAAAAAGATATTAGGTCATAAAACTCATGATGGTTTTGAAAGAGTGAAGTTGGACTGGGTTGAGTTACTCTGATCCGCCAGTTTGAATGGGACCTCATCAGCTGGTTGGAATTAAATTTACTTCAGGCTAAGTGAATCTAGCTGTTCTGAAAGAGAAAAAGGAACATTAAAATCCTCTGGCATCAAAAAGTGAACAAGTATAGAATTTAACTCTTGTTATTTTTTTCACATGACTTAACACAATATCAACTCTTTGTCCCCATATCTTCTGTTCTGACATCCTGAACTTTCCAAATTGGAAAGGTCAGGTATGGGCCGAATTGAGCTAACGGGGCCCAGTCCGAGAGCAAGGAATGAGCCAAAGTTTGGCCGATTTTAGCACTGGGTCAGATTGAAAAGGTCAAGGTGATTCGGGCTGGAGATGAGGGACAGGTCAGTTCAACTTTCTGCCCCATGAGGTTTACTCAGCTCTGTGCTGAACTAAGGCTGTGGCCTGCAACTAATGGGCTCCTGAATCTGCTGCGGTGATGACTGGCTTCGTGGCTGTGGACTCACTTCCATGAACTTGTAAATCTAGTCAAGAAGAAAAGAAGAGCTTACGAAAGGTTCAAAAAACTAGGCAATGATAGAGATCTAGAAGATTATAAGGCTAGCAGGAAGGAGCTTAAGTAAGATATTAGGAGATCCAGAAGAGGCCATGAGAAGGCCTTGGCGAGCAGGATTAAGGAAAGCCCCAAGGCATTCTACAAGTATGTGAAGGGCAAGAGGATAAGATTTAAGAGAATAGGATCAATCAAGTGTGACAGTGGAAAGGTGTGTATGGAACCAGAGGAGATGGCAGGGGTTCTTAATGAATACTTTGCTTCAGTATTCACTACGGAAAAGGATCTAGGTGATTGTAGGGATGACTTACAGTGGACTGAAAAGCTTGAGCATGTAGATATTAAGAAAGAGGATGTGCTGGAGCTTTTGGAAAGTATCAAGTTGGATAAGTCACCGGGACCGGACGAGATGTACCCTAGGCTACTGTGGGAGGTGAGGGATGAGATTGCTGAGCCTCTGGCGATGATCTTTGCATCATCACTGAGGACGGGAGAATTTCCAGAGGATTGGAGGGTTGTGGATATTTTTTCATTATTCAAGAAAGGGAGTAGAGATAGCCCAGGAAATTATAGACCAGTGAGTCTTACTTCGGTGGTTGGTAAGCTGATGGAGAAGATCCTGAGAGGCAGGATTTATGAACATTTGGAGGGGCATAATATGATTAGGAATAGTCAGCATGGCTTTGTGAAAGGCAGGTCATGCCTTGTGAGCCTGATTGAATTTTTTGAGGATGTGACTAAACACATTGATGAAGGAAGAGCAGTAGATGTAGTGTATATGGATTTCAGCAAGGCATTTGACAAGGTATCCCATGCAAGGCTTATTGAGAAAGTAAGGAGGCATGGGATCCAAGGGGACCTTGCTTTGTGGATCCAGAATTGGCTTGTAGACAGGTCATGTCCTGCATGGAGGTTGGTGACCAGTGGCGTGACTGAGGGATCTGTTCTGGGACCCCTGCTCTTCGTGATTTTTATAAATGACCTGTATGAAGAGGTAGAGGGATGGGTTAGTAAATTTGCTGATGACACAAAGGTTGGGAGTGTTGTGGATAGTGTGGAGGGTTATCAGAGGTTACAGCGGGACATTGATAGGATGCAAAACTGGGCTGAGAAGTGGCAGATGGAGTTCAACCCAAGTAAGTGTGAGGTTGTTCATTTTGGTAGGTCAAATATGATGGCAGAATATAGTATTAATGGCAGTGTGGAGGATCAGAGGGATCTTGGAGTCCGAGTCCATAGGACACTCAAAGCTGCTACACAGGTTGACTCTGTGGTTAAGAAAGCATACGGTGCATTGGCCTTCATCAATCATGAGATTGAGTTTAGGAGCAAAGAAATAATGTTGCAGCTATATAGGACCCTGGCCAGACCCCACTTGGAGTATTGTACTCAGTTCCTGTTGCCTCACTACAGGAAGGATGTGGAACCCATAGAAAGGGTGCAGAGGAGATTTACAAGGATGTTGCCTGGGTTGGGGAGCATGCCTTATGAGAATAGGTTGAATGAACTTGGCCTTTTTTCCTTGGAGCGACAGAGGATGAGAGGTGACCTGAAAGAGGTGTATAAGATGAGAGGTATTGATTGTGTGGATAGTCAGAGGCTTTTTCCCAGGGCTGGAATGGCTGCCACAGGAGGGCACAGCTTTAAGGTGCTTGGAAGTAGGTACAGAGGAGATGTCAGGGGTAAGTTTTTTATGCAGAGAGTGGTGAGTGCATGGAATGGGCTGCTGGCAACAGTGGTGGAGGGGGATACGATAGGGTCTTTTAAGAGACTCCTGAACAGGTACATGGAGCTCAGAAAAATAGAGGGCTATGGGTAACCCTAGGTAATGTCTAAAGTAAGTACATGTTTGGCACAGTTTTGTGGGCCGAAGGGCCTGTATTGTGCTGTAGGTTTTCTATGTTTCTAAAAACCTTAGTTCTGAATGTTATTTGCTTACTTTTATTGTTTGCTCAATTTTTTTACTGCACGCTGGCTGTGAGAGGGTCTTTTTTTTAATGAGTTCTATTGGGTGTCTTTGTTTTGTGGCTGCCTGTAAGGGGACGAATCTCAAGGTTGTATTTAGTATACATACTTTGATAATAAATGTACTTTGAATTTCGTTTCATCTGTACTTATTTCTTGGCATGACCCTAGCATCATAAAGAAGAGATATGAAAAACAATACTTAATGTCTATGTTTGATCAAATTATGTCATTTCTTGTTAGCCATTAAATTGCTTAAATTGAATGGAGAATAGTAGCTAAATACTGTGGTAAACCTAATGTTGCCCTTTGGCATTCTGAATTCTGGGTGTATGTTGAGTGCAGAATGAAGGGCTGGAAATGTCTTCTCTCCATTAGTAAGAACAATAAATTAAATACATTTGAAATGGTTCCAATCTAATTTGTAGTGGAGGTGAGCCAATAACAAAAGTCTGCTTACATGTTAGATTTGGCCAGTAAATAAAGCTTTTTTTGTAAATTGTCTGGATTAATGTATTTCACAAGTTCTGAAGAAACTTTAATAAAGTTTTGGCAGAATAAAACAAGGACAGAGATTGATGTTACATATACTCTTTGGTGCAATACAGAATTTCACAGACCAGAAGAAGTATGGTTCACTGCTAGCCTGAGCTGAATTAATTGTCCTTGGCCAAAATGGTGACTTGGTGTGATGTGACTGGTATCAGTTTTGGAGAATGGAGATCAAACAGCATTTCAAATAGTTACTGTTCAGTGACTCTCGCAGGGAGTGCGTCTAAGTGGATATTTATAGGAAGAAATTTGAGTTCAGATATGTTTCTCCATTAATGAAGGTTGGATGAGTTAAAGCAGTAGAGGATCATGGCTTTATTGAAAATTATACGCCAATATAAGATATCGTCTTCAGGTGAGGGAAGAAATGCTAAAGAGAACAACTAAAGAAAAGCAGAAGACGTTATAAAGTGTCATATATATTATTAATTCCTGTTACATTTTCATTTCTATATTTTTATTACATATAAAGAGATCGTTTGCCCTATTGGGTCTATGCTGGCTGTCTGGGCAATCCCATCCATCCTCCTCACTTTATAATCTATTCATTCTCACATCAACTCCATCCTGTTTCTCTTACCACTAACTTACATTCGGAGTTATTTACAAAAGCCATTATATTCCCATACCCTGCAAAGCTTTTTTCATTTCAAGATTCAAAGTACATTTATTATCAAAGTATGTATGTAGTATTCAACCCTGAGATTCACCTACCCACAGACAGGCATGAAACAAGGACGAACCATGGAACCAACCCATTCAAAGAAAAATATCAAATATCAAGCTCCCTTCCCGTCGCCCCCACGTGCAAAAAATTGTATTTGAATTTGAATAATACCTGACTCATTGTTTTTAAATAATACCTGACTCACGGTGTGGTCCAAGATCTGTCGTCCTTTCCTCCTGTTCGGAACTATTCCCAATTCCCCAAGCAGTGATGTTGGAATGTGAACAGAATCCATGTTCTGAGTTGTAACCTTTGACAGACTGGCTCCTCCTGAGCAAACTCGGTTTCTCCTTACCGCCATCTGAAGTGGGGCGCCACCTCTCATTAAATATTCTGATTGGTTCTCCAAGATGGCTGACTGCCGAATGACACTGCCTGTAATTCCTAATGCCAGTTACTTGAAGAGCATCAGATATCTTATATCTTGAAGACTGTGTTGTTGAGGTAACGGAGGGGGCTGTGTCACTGCATACTGCAGTCAGAGTGCTGGGCTCAATCACTAAAAATTAAATCAGAAGAAGAGAGTCACAGAATTTCAGAATTAAAATGGCATTAGACAGCTACATAAATTGATGAGGGAATAATTATTGGAATTATCTAAGCATCATAGAGGGCTTTTGTATACATTGGACTGGTCAGCACAAACCTTTTAAAACTTTTCCTTTTTCTTTAACAATTTTAATCTTAATCTAATTAAGCTATAAGCCTCTGGTTAAGATGGTACAACTGAACGCTTGTGACAACTCACTGGTAGTTAAAAAAACAGGAAATTTGACTAAAACATCTCTAAAAACACCTTTTCTGAGGTAAATTGTGTTAAATGATCACTGCATACTGTGAGGAGGTGAGTGATTGCCAGGCGAGTTCCGAGATGAGCCGAGATGGTGTGCTGCAGAATTGATGCAGATGAAGTGAGCTTTTTGGAGAAGAGAAGTCTGGGCAGTGGAGTTACAATGTCTGTACCGCGGGCCCGGGTGTGAGGTTGGAACGCTCTGGGAACTGAGAGGAGAAGTTGGGGCAGAGGAGATTCGATGCCCATACAACTGGCCTGGGTGTGAGACAGGATCGCTCTGTGCACTGAGAGGTGAAGTTGGGGCAGAGGACATTCAATGCCTATACAACTGGCCTGGGCGTGAGGTTGGATTGTTCTGGGAACTGAGAGGTGAAGTCGGGGCAGAGGAGATTCGATGCCTCTACAACTGGCCTGGGCGTGAGGTTGGATTGTTCTGGGAACTGAGAGGTGAAGTCGGGGCAGAGGAGATTCGATGCCTGTACAACTGGCCCGGTGTGAGGTTGGATTGCTCTGGGCACTGAGAGGAGAAGTCGGGGCAGAAGAGATTCGATGCCCGTACAAAGGGCCTGGGAGTGTGGTTGGATTGTTCTGGATGCTGTGCTGATTTGAAGAGCTTGAGAGTGGCTTTGGGCTGGGTGGCAAAATCTGAGCCCGGAGCACGGCACTGGATGGTGTGGTCTAGGCCCGAGTCTTTCACAGTAGATGTGTCCTAGTGCAAGGTACAATCTGCTGTAGACCATTTAAATGCCAGTGCAAATCAGAAGCAGGAGCCAACTTTGCTTGCTGTCCGCAATTTTCACTCCTCTCTTCATGGTGCCGGAGCCTTTTGCTGCTCCATTTTTTGGTCAATTTAAACACTGGCCCAGATAGACTGAAAACATGGGGTGTCAGGATTTGAGGTGAGGGCCAATTTCACTCACTCTCCGCGATGGTCACTCCTCTCTCCATGGCGCTGAGGATATGAAGACTGCCACATCTGCTGTGCTCCATGCCCGCTAATATGATGAACTGATAAGCAAGGCTTTGGGTCTACTCTGGGCTGCTCTGGGGTTTGGATCTGAGGACTCAATTTGGTTTGGAATGCTGTTGTTTGCTTCAATTGTTTGGCTGATTTGTGTGTTTTTTTTCCTCTTGTGCATTGAGTGCTGGTCTTTTATTTTATTTTTTTTTATTTGGGTTCTTTCAGGTTTCTTGCTTTGTGGCTACCTATAAGCAAACAAATCTCAAGGTTGTATCATTTATATAATCCTTGATAATAAATGTAGTCTGAATCTATAGCCACTTTATATACAGTATTGTACAAAAGTCTTAGGCACATGTAAAGATTCTGTAAGACGAAGATGCTTTAAAATAATGAAATGAAAAGTTTCTAAATATCAAAAAACTACTATAAAGAGCAGTAAACAGTAAAAAATATTAAATCAAGGCAATATTTGGTGTAACCACCCTTTGCCCTTAAAACTGCATCTATTCTCTTAGGTAGAGTGTCATGCAGTTTTATAAGAAAATTAGCTGGCAGGTTGTTCCAAGCATCTTGGAGAACTTGCCACAGTTCTTCTGCAGGCTATGGCTGTCTCGCTTGCTTCTGTCTTTCCAGGTAATCCCAGACAGCCTCGATGATGTTGAGATCAGGGTTGTACGGAGGCTATACCATGTGAAACCATATAAAAAATGCCTAAGACTTCAGCACAGTACTGTAGGTTCCACTTTGACGTCACCTATTTAGTTTGCTCTGCATTCAAAATCTGATCCATTATTACACCATACCCTTGTAAAGTAAGTGAGGAAATACAATAAAAGATTGGAGAGTGACAAATGTAATAAGCTTTGTGAATGAAGGAGAAAGGAATTAATTAAGAAATTACATTGGTTAAGCCTAGACCATTAGAAACCCTTAATGCAGACTGAAATATGTGAATATTTAACACAGGCACCATTATCAAATTAATTTAATTTAAATTTTGCTGTAATGATTGAATTTAGAAGATACTGTTTGAATAGATTTATACAACATGCAAACAGGCTGCTCCTTAAAGATCTATTTACATTCATTCCATTTTATTTTTTTCCATATTCACATCAACTCTGCCTGGATTCTACACTCACTAGTGACAATTTTCAGTGGCCAAATAACTTATCTACCCACACCTTTTGGAAACAGGAGCTACTGGGAATCCCACACATTTACAGCTAGAGCATGCAGACTCCACACTGACAGCACTGGAGTACCGGATTGAATGTGGGTCACCAGAACTGCTGTACACAAGGAAAGAGATATAACGCGGATTGAAATAGGAAGAATGTAATTTTATGAAAATAGAGATGATTATGAGAACACACGAAAATCAAAGGATTCTGTGCTCATAAGGGTTGTTCCCTAGGCACACATTGCCACAGATAACAAATGCAATGGAAAAGTTGTCTTAAGTTTTCTAAGCTTTCTGGCCGAAGGACCTATTCAGTGCCAAACGTTCCAATGCTGTTCATAGACTTCAGTTCTGCATTCAACATAATCATTCCTCAGAAACTGATTGGAAAGCTGAGCCTACTGAGCCTGAACACCTCCCTCTGCAACTGGATCCTAGACTTCCTGACTGGGAGACCTCAGTCAGTCCAGATTGGGAGCAGCATCTCCAACACCATCACACTGAGCACAGGGACCCCCAGGGCTGTGTGCTCAGTCCACTGCTGTTCACTCTGCTGACCCACAACTGTGCTGCAACACACAGCTCGAACCACATCATCAAGTTCGCCGATGACACGACCGTGGTGGGTCTCATCAGCAAGAACGATGAGTCAGCATACAGAGAGGAGGTGCAGCTGCTAACAGACTGGTGCAGAGCCAACAACCTGTCTCTGAATGTGAACTAAACAAAAGAGATGGTGTTGACTTCAGGAGGACACGGAGTGACCACTCTCTGCTGAACATCGACAACTCCTCCGTAGAGATCGTTAACAGCACCAAATTTCTTGGTGTTCACCTGGCGGAGAATCTCAACTGGTCCCTCAACACCAGCTCCATAGCAAAGAAAGCCCAGCAGCGTCTCTACTTTCTGTGAAGGCTGAGAAAAGTCCATCTCCCTCCCCCCATCCTCACCACATTCTACAGAGGTTGTATTGAGAGCATCCTGAGCAGCTGCATCACTGCCTGGTTCAGAAATTGCACCGTCTCGGATCGCAAGACCCTGCAGCGGATAGTGAGGTCAGCTGAGAAGATCATCAGGGTCTCTCTTCCCGCCATTACAGACATTTACACCACATGCTGCATCCGTAAAGCAAACAGCATTATGAAGGACCCCACGCACCCCTCATACAAACTCTTCTCCCTCCTGCCATCTGGCAAAAGGCACAGAAGTATTCGGCTTCTCACGACCAGACTATGTAACAGTTTCTTCCCCCAAGCCATCAGACTCCTCAATACCCAGAGCCTGGTCTGACACCAACCTACTGCCCTCTACTGTGCCTATTGTCTTGTTTATTATTTATTGTAATGCCTGCACTGTTTTGTGCACTTTATGCAGTCCTGGGTAGGTCTGTAGTCTAGTGTAGTTTTTGTGTTGTTTTACGTAGTTCAGTGTAGTTTTTGTATTGTTTCACCATGGTCCTGAAAAACGTTGTCTCATTTTTATTGTGTACTGTACCAGCAGTTATGGTCGAATTGACAATAAAAAGTGAGTTTCCTTAACTTGACTTGAATTGTTGCAAGTTAATGCTGTCAAGGACTAGGTCACTATGCTGTAGGTTACTCTGAAACAACATGCATCTGATGAAAAGATCATCTTTATATACCATGTTGTATGACATGGGTGATCATGGTCTTTAGATATGATTGTCCTTGGAAAATTTTTCTACAGAAGTGGTTTGCCATTGCCTTCTTCTGGACAGTGTCTTTACAAGATGGGTGACCCCAGCCATGATTGATATTTTTCAGGATTATCTGCCTGGTATCAGTGGTTGAATAACCAGGACTTTTGATGTGCACCAGCGGCTCATATGACCATCCACCACCTCCTCCCATGGCTTCACGTGACCCTGATCGGGGGGGGGGGGGGCTAAGCAGGTGCTACACCTTGCCCAGGGGTAACCTGCAACCTGCAGGTCAGCAGAAGG
This sequence comes from Mobula birostris, assembly GCF_030028105.1. Taxonomy (NCBI): domain Eukaryota; kingdom Metazoa; phylum Chordata; class Chondrichthyes; order Myliobatiformes; family Myliobatidae; genus Mobula; species Mobula birostris. The sequence continues at coordinate 32,159,361 of NC_092400.1, forward strand.
AAGAGGCACCTTACACTTCCTTTGGTGGAAACATATCACCATTCCACCACCCAATGCAAAGAACCTATGGGAGAAGCTGCAAAAAGCAAACAGCTGGGGGAACACAACAGGTCAGGCGGCATCAGTGGAGGGAAATAGATGGTCGGCGTTTCCGGTTGAGACCATTCAACTGTCCATGGAGAGTCGCTATTTCCAGTTGAAACCATTCGTCTGTCCATGGACAGTTGATATTTCCACTTGAGACCTTTCACCTGCCCAAAGACAGTCGACATTTCCGGATGAAACCTTTCACCTGTTCAAGGACAGTCGACATTTCTGGTTGAGACACTTCATCTGTTGACTTCCCTCCATAGGTGCTGCCTGAACACGCTGAGTTCCCTCAGCAGTTCATCTGCAGTTTCTTGTGTCTGCCATAGAACACCACCATCTAATCATTTGAGATTGGAGATTATCTGACCTTTTAAAAAGTTATTTAGGCACGTCTTACTGTTTAATACCACAAATTTATTCATATGAGCGAAATTAGCTCTAATATTCTGGTTTTGCATTGTTTTGATGTGTACAAATAAATCTTACCGTTGATTTGGATATCCGGGTGCTTGCGTGCAAGTTGGATTGTGGTGATGGATGAAGTGCAGCCCATTGAAGGAGTGACAATGGAGACCTGGGTTCCAGACTAACTTGAGATAACTCACAGGCGAAATCCCTTGGATTAAAACATTTCCTTGAAGGACTGACAGTCACTTTTAGAAATCCCGCTCTTCCCTACTGCAGGCCTTCTTATAAAATAAATTCAGATGTTCCTTTCCAGCACTTTAAACAGAATATCCAGGATATTCCTCTGAGGTACTCTATCTGCAGTTTGCTTTATGCAATGTTCTGCACCCAATAATGTTCTCCCTTCCTTTGGTTGAAATTGATTGCATTTATTCCGAATTGCACCTTTCTTATGGATCGCAAATGCTGATAAATAATCTGTTAATATTCACTCTGATGAATTCAATTTGTTTTTCTACTTTTCCCTCCCCCTTATAAATCATTGGATTCTCCGGAAAGGGCCTGTGCTCCTCTTGTCGATTCTTGGATGGGTCCTAGTTGCACTGTGCTATCCCATTTTCTCCTTCGCTGATATTCTCTGCTCAGTTTATTTCACCTCTTTTACTGGGCAGTTTGCTACTACCCTTGGAACATGCCGTCTTTATTTAATTTGGAATAATTGATCTCCCCATTCTACTTCCAATTTCATACGCCCGTATCCTGCTTATCTTAGAGGTATTCCTGTCTCTTCTCCCCCGGTACAGTATTGAATTCTGAGGTCCCGGTTGCTCGATTCAGGATAATTCAGTTATTCCCGTTATTCTTGGATTCGCTCTGCCATCCGATAAAAACAAGTAATTATCTTCTAGATAATCATAAAATCGAAGAATCAGTTTTTTCTTTAAAAACCTATGCTGAGGTAATTTTCATTATTTTTTTAAAATCCCGGATGAAGAACCCCCGTGGTTCTTCTGTACATTGAAATAATTTCCTCCATTTCGACAAAAGACACGTTTTATTTAAAAAGATCGTCCGTATTTTGACCAACCACTAACGTTCAGAAGCTTATTCCATCCGATCCCACTCCCATTCTAGGCGGTTTTCGGGTATTTCTATTCAATTTCTGAATTCGCTTGGCTCCTCATCAGGGTAGAGCTGTGATGGTCGCCCTCAGAGCAGAGCAGCGCGCTCCTCACCGGCTGCGGGGAACCGGAGAGCCGGCCGTACTGACTGACTGAAACCGCACGTGTGAAGACGGCTTGACCGGCGCCGCTTTGTTTTCGTTCGAAGGCAATTTGAAACACAACATCGGTTATTGTTTTGTGATCTTTATTTCACAACGGTCGACTATATGCTGGAAATCTTAAACGACAGGACTACTCAGCAAGCACATATGGAGAAAAAGGAACTATTTTTCTACAAGGATGATCTCCTTCGATGCTTGAAAATACGGTGTTAAGGAAAAGACAACCCCAAAAACAGGGCATTCTGCCACTCAGTCCGTATCAGCGTTTTTCTCCACCAAATGAGCCTCCCGCCTTTCCTCAGCTAATTCAGTCAGAGTAACACTGGCATATGTCGTGAAATTTGTTATGCGCTTGCAGAACATTGCAATACATAACAGTAAAAAACTAAGCAACACACATCAAAGTTGCTGGTGAAGGCAGGAGGCCAGGCAGCATCTCTAGGAAGAGGTACAGTCGACGTTTCAGGCCAAACCCTTCGTCAGGACTGGTAAAAAACTAAATTGCATTAAGTATCATTCCAGCGTTATGTGACCTGTAGTATGAGGTAGGCGATCATGGTCTTTGACCATGATTGGGTCTTGAGTTGGCAATTTTTCCTACAGAAGCCGTTTGTCATTGCCACCTTCTGGGCAGTGTCTTTACAGGACAGGTGACCCCAACCATTATCAATACTCTTCAGAGGTTGTTTGCCTGGCGTCAGTGGTCACATGACCAAGACTTGTCATATGACCTGTGACCACCCAGCTCCTGCTCCCATGGCTTCAGGTGACCCTGATCTGGGGGTGGAGGGGGGGGTGTGGGGTGAAGCAGGTGCCTCACCTTGCCCAAGGGAGACCTGTAACCTGCAGGCTAGCTGAGGGAAGGAGTGCCTTACACCTCCTTTGGTAGAGACATATCTCCACTCCGCCACCCATACAGTAAGTATATTTATGTAAATATTAGGTTAAATAAATAGTGCAAAAAGAAAACAAACATAATGAGCTTCAATGTCCAGTCAGAAATCTGCTGGCAGAGGAGAAGAAGCTATTCCTGAATACTCCTGAGTGTGTGCCTTCAAGCTTTTGTACCTCCTCCCTGATGGTAGCAATGAGAAGAGGACATGATGGGGGGGCTTTAATGATGGATGCCACCTTTTTGAGGGCTGCTATTTGAAGATGGCCTAGATGCCGGGGAGGTTAGTGCCCATGATGGAGTTGACTAAGTGCACAATTTTCTGCAGCTTATTTCAATCCTGCGCAGTGCTAACCCCCCCCCCCCCCAACCTTCCCAAACAATGATGCAACCGGTTAGAATGCTTTCCACAGTACATCTGTATTTGTGACATACCAATTCTCCTCAAACTCCCAATAGAATGTAGCTGCTGCTGTGCCTTCTTTCTAACTGCTTCGATATGCTAGATCCTCAGAGATGTTGACACCCAGGAACTTGAAATTACTCACCCTTTCGCTTACGATCCCTTGATGAGGGCTGCTGTATGTTCCCTCGTCTTACCCTTTCTGAAGTCCACAATTAATTATTTGGTCTTGCTGACATTGAGTGCACGCCACTCAACCAGCTGATCTATCTGGCTCTGGTATGTGAATATATCACCCACATTCTTTACTATCTCTCTCCCACCCACACATGCTTGTCCTGCCTCCCAGATTCCTTTTGACACATCTCCAGCATCGTCATTTTCTTCAGAATGTACTTTGCCACACTACACTCCCATTGTCCTGACTTTTCCCCAAACATTATAAATATTGATTAAAAAAATCCCTCTTCTATTTTAGAACCATGAGTTAATTTTTGCTTTGATAAATTACTACAGAAGTAACTAGTATCTAAAGCATTTACATGCTCCTGGTTGTTAATTATCCCTGTGTTCTGTAAATCCCAGCTCGGTCAGAATATTCCTCAGCTTCATGACTTACTTGCTGCTCATTACACTGCTGGTGTTTAAGGCAGCAACGAAGGTCCTTCATCTCTGTCTCTCCATACCATCACACACAGGTATATGAGGATTCTTCATTGCTGTTTCCGTAACAATTATTTTTGACCAGTCAGGGTTGTTAGCCCTGAGCTGAACCCCAAATCTGGAGGACCAGTGGACCACTCTTAGTCTGGCCTCTACTCTTTGACCTGTTTGGCATGGGTGCCCCTTGCAAGAGCCAAAGCATGAGACCCTGACTCAACCCAACATAGCTCTCTGGGTCATTGAGGCACGCAACTCTCCAAAAGCTACGACAAGGTTATGGTCCTCCAAAAGGTCACCTTCATGAGATCAGAAGTTATTCTATTCAATACATATCAGAACTGTTTCAACCTAGCCAGAATGCGAACCCATTGAAGTGCTTGCCAATACCAAGCTTTTGTACATAAGGTTCATAATGGCCATTCTTTAACTAGAGAGTGGTGAATCAATGGAATTCATTGCCACAAGCTGTGGAGGCAAAGTCATTGGGTATGTTTAAGGCAGAGGTTGATGGATTCTTGATTAGTCAGATCATGAAGGGACATGTGGAGAAGGCAGGAGATTGGGACTGAGAGAGAGATGGATCAGCATGATAAAGACTCATTGGCCAGATGGCCGAATTCTGCTCCTATAACTTATGGTCTTATGGTCAACGGAGGCTTCCAAAGGAATCTCAATCTGACCACCAATCAGATGCAACGAAAAACAGAGCAGTACACTCTCTTTTGCAAGAAAAGATCCACGGACAGTGGAGCCATCTGAATAATGATATCAATCTACAATTCATCAACAAAACTTAGATAAGGTTATGGACCAAATGCTGACAAGTGGAGCTGCTTGGATGAGGCACCATAGTCGGCAAGGACCAGTTGAGCTGAATGTCCAGCGCAAACTGGTCCTTGCCGACCAAGGCGGCTCATCCAAGCAGCTCTACTCATCAGCATTTGGTCCATAACCTTACCTAAGCCTTTCCAGTCCACGTACTTGTCCTGTGTCTTTTAAAAGTTGTCAAGTTCAAATTCAGTTTGTTGTCATTCAACCATACATTTGTATACAGCCAAATGAAACAATGTTTCTCTGGACCAAAGTGCGCAGCACAGTATATATAACTCACTCACTAACATATAAAGTAATATTAACACAAATAAATTAACAAATTTTGCCTGGATTGGGGAGCATGCCTTATCAGGATAGGTTGAGTGAACTTGGCCTTTTCTTCTTGGAGTGACGGAGGATGAGAGGTGACCTGATAGAGGTGTGTAAGATGATGAGAGGCATTGATCGTGTGGAAAGTCAGAGGCTTTTTCCCAGGGCTGAAATAACTAGCACGAGAGGGCACAGTTTTAAGGTGCTTGGAAGTAGATACAGAGGAGACATCAGGGGTAAGTTTCTCATGCAGAGAGTGGTGAGTGCGTGGAATGGGCTGCCGGCGACGGAGGTGGAGGCGGATACGATAGGGTCTTTTAAGAGGCTCCTGAATAGGTGCATGAAGCTTAGAAAAATAGAGAGCTATGGGTAAATCTAGGTAATTTCGAAAGTAAGTTCATGTTCAGCACAGCATTGTGGGCCGAAGGGCCTGTATTGTGCTGTAGGTTTTCTGTGTTCTATGTTCTATGTTCTAAAATTCATGAAAATATTCTCCAGTAATACAGAAATAAGATATTGGGCAAATCAGGAATATGAAGTAGTACAGACAATATTCAAAACATTCAGTATGTTAAACAATATTTGTAGAGTTACAATTAATGCTTCAGATCAAAGATCCACCATGTGTTTAATTCTCACTTGCTGAATTTTTTTTATCACTATTAATTTTCCCTACATGTATTTTATGTTATCAGACTCATTAATCAAACTTTCCCAATATTTTATAGGCCTACCCTACAGTATACATAATATGTTCCCTATTTTCCAAGCAACCTAGGGAACACAAAACGGTACAACATATCCTTCAGCTCACAGTGTCTATACGAAACACAATACCTAATTAAACTAAATCTCTTCTGCCTGTCATCATCATCTGCATTATGTGCTGTGTCATATGACATGGGCAATCACGCTCTTTGACCATGATGGTTCTTGGCAAATTCTTCTGCAGAAGTGGTTTGCCATTGCATTCTCCTGGGCAGTATCTTTACAAGACCAACAACCCTAGCCATTATCAATACTCTTAAGAGATTGTCTGCCTGGCATCAGTGGTCACATAACCAGGACTTGTGATATGCACCAGCTGCTCATACGACCATCGGCCACCTGCTCCCATGGCTTCACGTGACCCTGATCGGTGAGCTAAGCCGGTGCTACACCTTACTCAAGGGTGACCTGCAGGCTAGCGGGGGAAGGAGTGCCTTACACCTCTTTTGGCAGGGACCTATCTCCACCCCACTCATCTCCTGTGGGCAAGTCAATTCTGATTTCAAATGACCAAGTCATGATGGATCCCATCATCTTAACCTTTGGATCAGTCTCCATGAGGGAGCTTGTCAAGTGTGTGTATACATACCTTTGATCACATAGCATTAAAATACCATATACCCGTTCAAAAGACAGGAAACTTAAACTCCAACTTACACCTCTGACAGAACTTGCCATTTAACTTGAATATTCTCTAAAAGTACTTTTACTGAGTGTTATTGTGCAATTTAACAAAAAATTACTTAAGCCTGAATCATTACTGTTTAACTCTACACCTGTTCCCTGTAATGTTGAATATATCTAACATTATTTGTTTCATTTCATAAATCCAATATTCCCAGTACTTCACTTTATGTGCAGATTTAAAGCATATGCACCCATTACCTGAGCTCATACACTTTTTAAAAGATATCAATTAAGGAGAATATTCCTCCCTTCCCTACTTTATTCTTTTATCCTCGCCCCACCTTTTCCCTTCACTCTGTATCCTTGGTATCTAAGATTTTAAGAAGAAAAGAAAGCAAATGTAGGGTTCTCAGTAATATTAGCTGGACTGTTACCTGTTAATTGCCTATTACAAAATGGCTTCTCTGAAGTGTTAAACTAAAATGGTCTCTTGTACTGTTAACTGCTGAGTAAGGGCTTCTCTGTGGCAGTACGTTTGGATTATAATTAGTGATAATGGAAACCGTATTCGTTTGCTAGCCAATGGAAGTCATGTTCTGCTATCTTGTATGTGTGTTGAAGCACCTTCAATAACTCCAAAAGACTGAAGTTGGGTAAAATACTGAAAGGCTTTTATTCGCTGTACTTATGACCTTCATGCTGAGTGTCTGCCCCGGACTGAGGGGGAGGGGCAAGGCGGAATCACCTGAGGAACCACAGGGGCAGACAGCAGAGGAGCGTGTCCAGACAGTTAACCCAGTTACAACATATATATGGTTTACCACATTTATGCTGAGCTGAGGATCACGGGCTTTTTTGGGAGGCCAGCGGAGAGGACGGTCATGCAGGAATGGACCACGGTTCCAGGGCGGCAGATACCAGACCTCGGCAGTTCCGATGGTGGCCAGAGTCTTGGAAGGACGTTGTAGAAACATAGAGACATAGAAACATAGAAAATATGTGCGGGAGTAGGCCATTCGGCCCTTCTAGCCTGCACCGCCATTCAGTACGTTCATGGCTGATCACCCAGCTCAGAACCTTGTACCTGCCTTCTCTCCATACCCCCTGCTCACTTTAGCCACAAGGGCCATATCTAATTTCCTCTTAAATATAGCCAATGAACTGGCCTCAACTGTTTCCTGTTGCAGAGAATTCCACAGATTCACCACTCTCTGTGTGAAGAAGTTTTTCCTCATCTCGGTCCTAAAAGGCTTCCCCTTTATCCTCAAACTGTGACCCCTCGTTCTGGACTTCCCCAACGTTGGGAACAATCTTCCTGCATCTAGCCTGTCCAATCCCTTTAGGATTTTATACGTTTCAATAAGGTCCCCCCTCAATTTTCTAAATTCCAACGAGTATAAGCCCAGTTCATCCAGTCTTTCTTCATATGAAAGTCCTGCCATCCCAGGAATCAATCTGGTGAACCTTCTTTGTACTCCCTCTATGGCAAGGATGTCTTTCCTCAGATTAGGGGACCAAAACTGCACACAATACTCCAGGTGTGGTCTCACTAAGGCCTTGTACAACTGCAGTAGTACCTCCCTGCTCCTGTACTCGAATCCTCTCGCTATAAATGCCAGCATACCATTCGCCTTCTTCACCGCCTGCTGTATCTAGTTGTGGATGGAATCGGAGGTGTGAGCTCCAACGTATTAAAATATTATGTGCACAAGACTGATAAGTTACTTATGTGTGCCTTTTCTTTTAGTTGTTTCTACTAACCCATCACCAATAGTTACTATAAAGTACTTTTATAATAGTACTTTTATAATAAGCACTTTGTATATTGTTTGATATTTGTGTCGTGGCTGATATTTGGGTGCCTCACATCGTATCCGCACCAAAGCATTTGCACTGTTTGGCGGGGTCAGCGGCTATTCACCCGAGGCAACGGGAGTCAGTTGGGGTCACAGACGTTACATTGTGGGGGCTTGTCCAGGATTTGAATTCTGTCGGATGCAGTGTAAATCGCCCGGTTTAAATTAGAAGAGATGGATGTGGATAAGATTGAACTTTGGTGTGAGATCGAGGAAGTACCGGTTACTCATGCCTGCGTATTAAGTGGGGTGGATATGTGTACCCCAGACAATGTGGTAATTTGATGTTTGAGTACGGTCAGAGCTATCTCTAAGGTTGAAATTGTAAGCAGAAAGGTTGGTAAAACAAGGGACTCAGCCTTTGTGCTGGTACAGACTGGTGCTGACGTTAAGGAATTGGGACTGCCGCCGTCTATCGGTGACCTTGGTGAGGCGGGGCTGTGGGGCGTGCACACTGTCACAGAGGAAGGGTCTGAAGAGACACCAGAGGAGTTCCCCGACGCTGGGGGCAGAGATTTTAGAGAGCGGGTCCAATCATTTTTGAAGGATGAAGGAAGGGAGTGGTCAGATTTGGAGAATGTAATTAGCTCTCAGTCCCCACGGAAGGGGGAGGGCTCTGAGTTGGCCTCAGCCTTTAGTTCCCTGGTGAACAGGGCGATGGGTCCGAGTCAGACGTTAAGAATTTTCTCAGGATACAAGATCAACATAGATAAAACCCAACTACTTTCATATAACTATAGCCCACCAAGAGAAATTGAAAGTAGGTTTACTCAGGCATGGCAAACAGAGTCTGTCAAATATTTGGGCATCATTATGCCAAAAGATTTGGCAAGATTATCAGAATGCAATTATCAGCAAATATATAAAGAAATTAGGGAAGATATAACAAGGTGGAACCTAATCCCTTTTCTTGGTCTCAGTTGAAGGATTGAATCTATTAAAATGAATATACTGCCCAGACTGCTATATCTCTTTCAGACCCTACCAATAGAGATTAACCAAAATCAATTCAATGAATGGAACAAAATGCTATCAAGATATATATGGCAAGGTAAAAGCCCTAGGGTTAGTCTCAAAACTTTGCAATTAGCCAAGGGAAAGGGGGGATGGGGCCGACCTTTCTTAGAGATTATATTTTGCAGCACAGTTGAGAGCCGTGATATGCTGGTGCAACCAATCATATGACGCTCAATGGAAAAACATTGAGGAGAGGATACTTTCCATCCCCATACAGGCAAATTTGGCTGATAACAACCTACAAAATTACATAAATAATATTGACAACCCGTGGGTGAAATGGACTCTTAAAATATGGAAAACTATTATAAAAGAATATAAACTGGAGAGAGACATTGCAATTCTTAAATGGTGTGCATATGACTCGGATTTTACGCTGAATAAACTGGATGCTAGATTTAAGGACTGGACAGCTAAAGGAATAACAGCTATTTGCAATATAATGAAAGAAGGAGCACTGTTCAGTTTTGAAATGCTCAAAGAGAAACACTTGTTAGAAAAACAAGACTTTTACCGGTATTTACAGATGCGACAGTATGTTAATAGGGTGGTTAAAAATGTAACCAAGGCAAGTGCATGTCTGATAGAGCTGTTTAGAAAAGCATATAATTCAGACAACGGTAGTAAGATCATTTCAAGCGTGTATAAGGGTTTGTCAAATCTTAAAACACATTCAACTTCATACATTAAAACAAAATGGGAGAAGGAAGGAGGGATAATAATATGAGAATAATATGCTGGGTGTCCCAGCATGTAGGGGGGTCGGGAAACTTAGAAGAGACTCAGTGAGGGAATGGACTGGAGTCTCTGGGTAAATACGTTCCCAACAATATGCTGTGGGACCCTCGAGAGGAAAAGACCATATCCCATACGGATTGGTGGGGCTCTGATCCAGCGTGTCGATACGGATAGAGGGGTAGATGCAAAGGCCATACTCGACACGGGATCGCAGGTCACATTACTGTACCGGTTGTTCTACGATCAGCATCTGGCGCATTTACCCTTGACACCTTTCAGTGCACTGGAAATTTGGGATATCAGTGATGGTGATTACCCATACGATGGCTATTTGTCTGTGAAACTGGAGTTCCTGGAAGCTGAGGTGGGGGTGTCTGAGGCTCATGAGGCTCTGGTACTGGTTTGCCCAGACCCCGGTGAGACTGGGGGTGTGTCAATTGTGGTGGGGACCAACACCCCTATTGTGTGGAGACTCCTGGGAGCCTGTAAGGAGAAGGCGGGTGAAGACTTTTTGGAGACCCTGTCAGTGCACCCAGTGTTCTGAGCTGCTTTTGAGGAAGCGTGGGGTTGGCCTGGGCTGGACGTGGCATGTGAACGAGGCACTGTGTGGTGTGCCCAGTCGAAGCCCAGGCTGGTACAGCCCAGTGAAGTAGTGAGAGTGATGGGGATCCCTAGATTCCTGGGAGTGCCTGAGGGTGAAGCTCTTTTAGTGGACACCCCGAAAGATCTGGAGGGGGAGTCAAGATTCCCTGCTGGGGTGCTGGTGAGACCCGAGTTGCAGAAGCCCTCGGTGGTACAGGCACACAGGCTAGTGGTGATTGTCAGGAACACTACGGCAAGGGAGGTCACCTTTAAGCGAGGGATGCCTCTGGCGCATTTGTTCCCAGTGACAGTGATGCATATAGCGCCCCCCATGAGGCCACTCGGGAAAAAGGCCTCAGCTGACTGCTGAAGCTTTTAACTTTGGGGCATCACCTGTGCCGGAGGGTTGGAAGCGGAGGCTCGTGGAGGAGATGTTGACAATGACAGATGTTTTTTTCCCTTGACGAGTTTGATGTGGGTTGTTCCAGAAGCACTCACCACACCATACGGGTGACTGAGGATAGTCCATTTAGGGAACAATCACGGCAACTGGCCCCTGCAGGTTTGGAAGATGTGCGGCAGCATTTGTGTAAGTTGAAGGAGGCTGGGATCATCATGGAGTCCCGAAGCCCTTATGCGTCTCCTATCGTAGTGGCCCGGAAGAAGAATGGGAAGGTTCGTATGTGTGTGGACTATAGGACACTGAACAGGCTCATGGTCCCTGATCAGTACACGGTCCCCCGGGTTGGAGACGCGCTGGCCTGTCTGAGTGGGGCGAAGTGGTTTAGTGTGCTGGATTTGAGGAGTGGGTATTACCAGATCCTGATGAGTGAGGCCGATAAGGAGAAGACGGCCTTCACATGCCCTTTGGGATTTTACCAGTTTGAAAGGATGCCCCAGGGCATATTGGGGGCCCCTGCCACCTTCTAAATGGTCATGGAGAAGACAGTGAGGGATACGAACCTACTTGAAGTGCTAATATATTTGGATGACCTCATAGTATTTGGATCCACCTTGGAAGAACACGAAGCGAGACTAATGAAGGTGCTCAACTGGCTGAAGCAGGAAGGGTTAAAACTTTCCTTGGACAAGTGCCAGTTCTGCCAGACGTCTGTTAGCTATGTTGGACACATTGTCTCGTGGAATGGAGTAGCTACAGACCCGGCTAAGATCGAGGCGGTGACCACCTGGCTGAGGCCCCAGACCATGAGCGCTCTGTGCTCGTTCCTGGGGCTCTGTGGATACTAACGGAGATTCGTGAAGGGCTATGCCAAGGTGAGTCATCCCTTGAACCAGCTTCTGCGTGGCTACCCTCCCCTGGGACAGAGGCAGAAAGGGAGGAAAGGACGGGAGGTTGGAGAATATTAGAACCGTCAGAGCCCTTCGGACAGAGATGGGATGACCAATGTGAAGCAGCTTTCCAGTCACTGAAGGAGATGCTGACTCAGGCGCCGGTACTGGCTTTTGTGGACCCCCCATTGCCCTATGTGCTACACACTGACGCCAGCCATGAGGGGTTAGGGGCCATTTTATATCAGGATCAGGGTGCTGGGCTGAGGCCTATAGTGTTTGTCAGCAGAGTTTGTTACCATCTGAGAGAAACTATCCCACCCACAAGTTGGAGTTCCTGGCATTGAAATGGGCAGTGGCGGATAAGCTGAGTGACTATCTCTACGGGGCCAAGTTTGAGGTAAGGACAGACAACAACCCACTCACCTACATCCTGACCTTGGCAAAACTGGATGCCACAGGCCATCGGTGGCTGGCAGCCTTGCCTGTATATGATTTCAACCTGAAGTACCGGCCCAGGAGCCGGAATGTCGACGCGGATGCTCTGTCCTGACGGGGGCATGAGTTGCTGGAGAAGGATGAGGAGTGGGAGAGTGTTCCTGCATCCGGAGTGAAGGCAATGTGTCAGTTTGCTATCACCGTGCAGGCTGAGGAGAAGGAGAGGCCAGATTGAGCAGTGGACTCACTGAGGGCATCTGATGATGCTCTGCCCCTAGTTTACTGTGACCTGACTGCTCTGAAGACCACACAGCTGCCAGGGTTAAACCCTGGGGAAGTGGCCGCTGCACAGCGAGATCACCTGGACAATGGCCCTGTCTGGCACGCTGTGGAAGAGGGGGATGTGACATGGGCGGAGCACGGTTCAGTGTCCCTGTTACTGAGAAAATGGCTTCGGTTGAAGTTGAAGAACCAAATGTTACACCAGGTAACGTCAGCCCCAGACCGACCTCAGTGTTGGCAGCTGATCCTGCTGGAGAAGTATCAGAAGGTTGTGTTGAAGTCCCTCCATGATGACTCTGGACATTTGGGGGTGGAAAAGACCTATGGATTGCTCAAGGATCGGTTTTACTGGCCACAAATGAGGACGGAGGTTGAAGAGTACTGCAAGTCCTGCATTCGTTGCATACGACGGAAGACGCTGCCCGGGCAGGCTGCTCCTTTGTCCCACTTGCAGAGTGCAGGGCCTTTGGACCTGGTGTGTATAGATTTCCTGGCCATAGAACCCGATGCCAGCAACACGGCGAATGTCTTGGTCATCACGGACCACTACACCAGGTATGCTCAAGCTTTTCCTACCAAGGATCAGAGGGCAACTACAGTGGTGAAAGTGCTATGGGAGAAGTATTTTGTGCATTATGGCCGTCCTCGGCAGATACATAGTGACCAGGCACGAGACTTTGAGAGTAAGCTCGCTCATCTATGAGTTACTGGGCATGCAGGGGGTTGAGAAATCGAGGACCACGCCCTATCACCTGCAGGGCGATCCCCAGCCGGAAAGGTTCAATCGGACGCTACTAGGCATGCTCGGGACTCTGGAGATCAGCAAAAAGAATCGTTGGCGTCGACATATTGGGCATCTGGTTCACTGTTACAACTGTACACGCAACGAAGCTACTGGTTACTCGCCCTATAACGTCATGTTTGGGCGCGAGGCAAGGTTGCCCATTGATCTTTGTTTCAGGACTGATGCAGGTGACGTGTCGCCGAAGCCTTACTTGAAGTGTGTGTCTGATATGAGGAGAGAGCTGAAAATAGCTTACGAGTTGGCTGGGGAGGCAGCCGCCCGGCAGAATCGGGGAAATAAGAGGAGGTATGACCAGAAAGTAAAGTTCTCTCAACTCCTACCGGGAGACAGAGTCCTCATCAGGAATCTGGGATTACCAGGAAAACACAAGTTGGTTGATCGCTGGGCAGCCACGCCCTATGTGGTGGAGAGTCAGATGCCAAACCTGCCGGTTTTCCGGGTGCGGCCCGAGGATGGAAAGGGGCCTGTCAAGATTCTCCATCGGAATCACCTGTTGTCCCTGGGGCAAGACGTACAGGTAGAGCAGGAGCCTGACGAGGCGGCTGCACCCAGTCCCAGGACTCTGCATCCCCGCAGGGTGGAGGACGTACCTACCCCGGGAGAGATGGGCCCGGGCCCAGCCCCTGTGAGGGATACTGACTCGGAGGATGATGACTGGGATGGTTGGTACATTCTGCCGTTCGCTGATGCTCCCGTGATGGAGGAAGAGGCTCCTGGTCTTTCCCCCACTGGGTTAGACGGGGCTAATGAGGAGCTAGTGAGGGGCAGTCCATGGTACCACAGGGCACTGAAGGAGAGGACATAGGGCCTGAGCCAGAAATAGAGGGTTCCAAAGTGCAGAGGGGCTTGGGTGACCGCTCGGGGGAGGGTTCGCCCCTGTAGCTTCAAAGGGTCCCCTGTAGTGTCTGAGGCGGAAAAGTTAGAAGAGGGGGTATGTAGGTCTCGAAGAAGTCGGAACCCCCGGAGAGGAGAACAGGGTGTGATCTCTACTGTTTCGTCACTGCTTTCTGCATGTGGATTGGGCTGTGTGTTCTGCAGGAAGGGAACGTCATGAGGGCATGACTTAATTTGGTGGGGAGAAAATGTAGGGTTCTCAGTAATATTAGATGGACTGTTACCTGTTAATTGCCTATTACAAAATGGCTTCTCTTAAGTGTTAAACTAAAATGGTTTCTCGTACTGTTAACTGCTGAGTAAGGGGTTCTCTATGACAGCATGTTTGGGTTATAATTAGTGATAATGGAAACCGCATTTGTTTGCTAGCCAATGGAAGTCATGTTCTGCTATCTTGTATGTGTGTGGTGAGCTGAGGATCGCGGGCTTTTCCGGGAGGCGAGCGGAGAGGACGGATGTGCGGGAATGGACCGCAGTTCCCGGGTGGCGGACACCAGACCTCGGGGGTTCGGATGGTGGCCGGAGTCTCGGAAGGAGGTTGTGGATGGACTTGGAGGCGTGAGCGCCAACGTGTTAAAATATTATGTGCACAAGACCGATGAGTAGTGTGGCGCCTTTTCTTTTAGTTGTTTCTACTAACCCATCACCAATAGTTACTATAAAGTATATTTCTGTACTCGCACTTTGTATATTGTTTGATATTTGTGTCGTGGCTGATATTTGGGTGCCTCACACCATATCCGCATCAAAGCATTTGCACTGTTTGGCGGGGTCAGCGGCTATTCATCCTAGGCAACGAGAGTCAGTTGGGGTCACAGATGTTACACAAAAAAATAGGAAATGCAGGTAATATTCAGCAGTCAGACAGTATCAATAGACTGAACAGTAAACATTTCAAGTTTGGGAGGGTTTGTTTTGATAGAGTCCTGGATATGAAAGATAACTCTTTTATCTAGTCTGTAGTTGCTACCTAATCTGTTGACTGTTCCCAAAAGTTTCTGTTTATTTTAGAGTTCCAGCATCTGCCCTTTCTTATTTTCAATTAAAAGAGTACAATTTATTTCTAAACAATTTCAGTTCAATTCAATTCAAGTTTAATTGTCATTCAACCATACATGAATACCCATGAATATAGACAAATTGAGACGGTGTGACTCAGGGTCCAAGATGCTAAACACAGTAGCAGCAGTCACACACAGCACGAAGCACACATACCACACACAAAATAGCATGCACATGCAAGATACCAGTAAAATACAGCCACGCAAAAAAATAGTCCAAACCCCCGAGTCCATGAGTGCCGCAGACATCTGCAGTCAACCACAAATACGGCTTGTCTTCTGCAAAGTAAACACCGGGGGGCAGCACCACCCAAACCACCACTGGTGGGACTCATCGGCTCTGATGCCTGTGTCCTGGTGGCTGTAAACAGACGGCACCTACGTGAGGCCCTGAGACAATGAACGCTGCAGAAATCTGCGGTTGACCACAATATAGCTTGTCTTTTTTGGGACTATCTATTCAGATTGTTGTGATTTCTACCTTACAATTCACAAGAGGACAAGGGTGCTTTCAAGCTTCTGAAATTAATATTGTTTTAGTTTCCTTTATTAATTCCCCTTTAATAGTGTAATCAGGCTTATCACAAAAAGACTGGTTATTTAAACATATTTAAAACTCAGAAGTACCTTGGAGACTGCTATGTTTGTGCTTCGTACAGGCACACCCAATAACCTTTGGGATAATGTGAACAAATCTTATGACCTTACCAATTACAACATTATTTGCTTATTGAGATCATATAATTCTTACAGCAGCTGTTTTAGTTATGCTATTTGAGTTGCTTTGAACTATTGCCTTTTGCTGAAATGCATCAATTCTTTGGCCTTTTTCTGCAAGGTACAAACTCTTGATAATCAGGTGGACACACAACAGATCTTTGTGACTCCTAACCATCCCAAGAAAATATATTAACATTGACAATGTACCTGACATGTAACTGAATAATCATGCAAGGAGAAAATAAACATTCAGCACAGGAAGGTTATTGAGTATTTCATCTAGATCCTAATTACAAATCAATGAGCTCACAGATATTATTGCTCTTTACTGCATTTTGGGGAAAGAATTCTGGTTACTCTTACCAACTATTGTGAAAAGCAATTCTTCAAAATGTTAAAGACCAGCAGGTCTTCACATCATTCATTTGCTTGAAGAAATGTTTAATGATGTAATGTTTTCCAAAGAAAGTTAATGATGCAGAGGATTCTGCCAGAGACTACTGTATATGGTCCACATAAATCAGATGCGCTCGTTGTTGATTTTCTGCGCTGTACAGTAAATGGCATTGTTCAATCATGCATCAATTGCAATGGTATTGCAAAGTCCACAGAGTACACAGCATCATATAACACAGAATCAGATTTGGTACCACAGAAACAGGCTGCTAAATCCACGTTCATTACATACCGATCTATAACAAACCAATTTATTGATATTGGTATTTGGTCTGTAGTCGTCTCTGCACTTGCAATTCAAGTGCTTGTTTATATACTTAATCTTTTCCATTTTCTATCTCCACAACTCACTTGGAGACATATTCCAGATTCTAATCACCTGAGTGAAAAGCAAATACTCCTCCAATTCTCTTTAAACTTACAGACTCATACTGTAAACCTTTGTCCTCTGGTTTAGACACCTCAGTTATGGAGAAAGATTTCCTACTATCTCCCCTACACATACCCTTCATAATTTTGTATACCTTTATCAGAACAACAAACTCAGCCTATCCAGTCTCCTCATACCTGAAACGTTTCACCCCACCCAGGCAATGTGCTGGTGAATCTTCTCCACAGTCTTTCCAGTACAGTCACTTCGTTCCCTATAATGTTGCAATCTGAACTGTTCTGTGGCTGATCCAAGGCTTTATAAAGTCATACGTTATCCTCCCATGGTTATATTACTTCAGCTAATGAAAGTGTCCGATATGGTTTTGTAATTACCTCATCTGCCCACATTGCCTTCTGGAATCCTTACAGTTGCATACCAAGGTCCCTCTATTCCTCAGTACTCTCTAGGACTCTATCATTCTTGATGGATTATCCTTTTTATCTTCTCAAATATATCACCTTGGACATACTAGGATACTTCATCTGCCACTCATCTGCCTGTCTTACCAACTAATAAACAGCATCCTGAACCTATGACTGTTCTCACTGTCAACAACACTACCAGATTTGGTACCTCACAAAATATTTATTTATTGAGATACATATTTGGATGGCAGTGTGGAGATACCTTAAAAAGGTATAAGAAAAGACAGATTACTGTTTAACTGAGTAACAAATTATGTGATGAAATACAAAACAAATTAGAGCACTACCGACATTACTACAGTACTATAAAACTGTGTATTAGCTCATAATGGTTACCGACAGAGGTATTCATTGAGTGTATGCTGGCATGTTCTCTGATTGACTGTAAATGAACAAAATCAACGCAGATACCTTGTGCAGATAACGGACTGTATTCGTTGCCTTCCTGCATGGAGTAATGCAATATCCAACAATAAATTTCTTGGCATCCTGTGTAGTCACTAGCTCAGATTCATTTGTGTCATTCTCATCATGTTCCTCATCTTCATATTCCCTGGCTTGGTGTTTTGAAACAATGCTTTTGACAATTGCATTCTCCAAATCTTCATTTTCAATGTAAATTCAAGATGACTATTGATATCTTCAAATTCTTTATATTCTTAACTCGTTGAAGTAGTGAAATTGTTTCATTCTCACTCCGAGCGATTTCAGGCATCTCCAAGCCTGAATTCTTGAAACTGCAGTGAGGCAAACGGTTCTGAATTGCCTTGCCACTTATTTCACACTAACTCTCAGCAACAAACTGTACTGCCTGTAAAAGATTAACTTTGGATTCACTTCCTTGGCTGTTGAAGAAACAGTCAGTAAATTTTCTTCAATTGCTTCCAGAATGTGTTTCACTAACTTTGCGTGATACATTTTTAATTTTTTTATGATTTTGATATCCACTGGTTGCACTAAAGGTTTTGTACTGGCAGGCAGAAATTCCAGCTGGATGTTTCTCAAACATTCTACATTAGAGTGTGCTGCATCGTTGTCAATAAGCAGAACTCTGCTTGATTTCCACTGTAGCTCTATATCCCAATTCATCAGCATTTCTTAAAAATTTCAGAAATCATTCACATATCCTTATTAGCATAGTACTCGATTGGTAAACTATCCCTTAAAGCATTGAGGTTGGACCCTCTTCCCAAGAACCAACAATTTTTATTTTTATCACTTCCTGGCACATATGCACAATACAATACAATTATGCAATCCGTTGCTTTCTTTGACCCTGTCAGCATTGCCAGTTTGTAGCAATGGGAACCATCTGGCATGACACAATACAAAGGTTTATTTCATCAGCACACATATAAGTTGCTGGTATTTGCGTTATTTCATCAGCACTGTACAGTAAAAGTCCAAAGTAAACTTTATTATCAGGCCACATTCATGTCACCACATATAACCCGAGATTCTTTCTCTTGTGGGCATACTTAGCAAATTTATAGAATAGTAACTGTAATCAGAATCAAAGAAAGAGCAGGAACATAGAAGATAACAACCTGTTGAAATGCAATTATAAATAGCAATGAATAATGAGAGCATAAAATAACAAGATAAAAAGTCCTTAAAGTGAGATCATTAGTCGTTGTAATATCTCAGTAGATGTGTCTAATTATCCTCTTTTGTTTAAGAGCACAATGGTTAAGGGGTAGTAATTGTTCTTGAACCAGTTGGTGAGAGTCCTGAGGCACTTGTATCTTCTGCTGATAGCAGCAGAGAGAAAAGAACATGGCCTTAGTGGTGGGGGTCTTTGATGATAGATGCTGCTTTCCTACAACAGCGTTTCATATTGTATTGAGAGATGCAGAGATGGCAGAGGAACTGAATGTGTATTTTGCATCAGTCTTCATAGTGGAAGGCACCTGCAGCATACCAGACATTCAGGAGTGTTAGGGAAGTGACGTTTGCGCAGTGAAAATTACGACTGAGAAGGTGCTCAGGAAGCTTAATGGTCTGAGGATGGATAAATCTCCTGGACCTGATGGAATGCACCCTCGGGTTCTGAAGGAAGTAGCTGGAGAGATTGTGGTGGCATTAGCGATTATCTTTCAAGGATCGATAAATTCTGGCATTGTACTGGATGACTGGAAAATTGCAAATGTTACTCCACTATTTAAGAAGGGTGGGAGGCAGCAGAAAGGAAACTATAGACCTGTTAGCCTGACATCAGTGGTTGGGAAGTTGTTGGAATCGCTTGAGAGGGATGAGATTACAGAGTACCTGAAGGCACATGACAAGATAGGCCAAAGCCAGCATGGTTTCCTGAAGGGAAAATCCTGCCTGACAAACCTAATGCAATTCTTTGAGGAAATTACAAGTAGGGTAGACAAAGGAGATGCAGAAGACATGGTGTACTTGGATTTTCATAAGGCCTTTAACAAGGTGCCGCACATGAGGCTGCTTAGCAAGATAAGAGCCCATGGAATTACAGAGGAGTTACTAGCATAGGTGGATTGGCGGAAGACAGAGAGTGGGAATAAAGGGATCCTATTCTGGCTGGCTGCCGGTTACCAGTGGAGTTCCACAGGGGTCAGTGTTGGGACCGCTGCTTTTTACGATGTATGTCAATGATTTGAACTATGGGATTAATGTATTTGTGGCTAAATTTGCCAATGATACAAGATAGGTGGAGAAGCAGCTAGTGTTGAGGAAACAGGGAGCCTGCAGAGAGACTTAGGTAGTTTAGGGGAATGGGCAAAGGAGTGGCAAATGAAATGCAATGTTGGAAAGTGTATGGTCATGCACTTTGGTGGAAGAAATAAATGGGCAGACTATTATTTAGATGGGGAGAGAATTCAAAGTGCAGAGATGCAAAGGGACTTGGAAGTCCTTGTGCAAGATACCCTAAAGGTTAACCTCCAGGTTGAGCCGGTTGTGAAGAAGGTGAATGCAATGATGGCATTCATTTCTAGAGGTATAGAATATAAGAGCAGGGATGTGATGTTGAGGCTCTATAAGGCACACGCGAAACCACACTTGGAGTGTTGTGCACAGTTTTGGGCTCCTTATTTTAGAAAGGATATACAGGCATTGCAGAGGTTTCAGAGAAGATTCACAAGAATGATTCCAAGAGTGAAAGGGTTACCGTATGAGGTTTGCCTGGCAGCTCTTGGGCTGTATTCCCTGGAGTTCAGGGGAACGAGGGGGGGAATCTCATAGAAACATTCCAAATGTTAAAAGGCTTGACAGATCAGATTGCAAAGTTATTTCTGAAGGTAGAACAAGAGGGCACGATTTCAGGATTGAAGGACGTCCATTTAGAACAGAGATGCGGAGAAATTACTTTAGTCAGAGGGTGGTTAATCTGTGGAATTTGTTGCCACAAGTGGCTGTAGAGGCCAAGACATTGTGGTGGGGGGGCGAGGGGGGGGGGGGGAGAGAGAGAGAGAGAGAGAGAGAGAGAGAGAGAGAGAGAGAGAGAGAGAGAATGAATGAGAATCCTGATTGGTCTCTCTTTGTGCTAAGTAGACCTATCAGTTTTCTCTATGGGCGGGCTTTACAGTCGACCTCTCTCTCTCCTTCATTGTCCATCAGTTCAGTTTAGTGTCCTGCAGCGGCATGGCAGAGTGTTCCATATAACATATAACCATATAACAATTACAGCACGGAAACAGGCCATCTCAGCCCTTCTAGTCCGTGCCGAACTCTTACTCTCACCTAGTCCCACCGACCCGCACTCAGCCATAACCCTCCATTCCTTTCCTGTCCATATAGCTGTCCAGTTTAACTTTAAACGACAACATCGAACCTGCCTCAACCACTTCTGCTGGAAGCTCGTTCCACACAGCCACCACTCTCTGAGTAAAGAAGTTCCCCCTCATGTTACCCCTAAACTTTTGCCCTTTAACTCTCAACTCATGTCCTCTTGTTTGAATCTCCCCCACTCTCAATGGAAAAAGCCTATCCACATCAACTCTATCTATCCCCCTCATAATTTTAAACACCTCTATCAAGTCCCCCCTCAACCTTCTACGCTCCAAAGAATAAAGAGCTAACTTGTTCAACCTTTCTCCGTAACTTAGGAGATGAAACCCAGGCAACATTTTAGTAAACCTCCTCTGTACTCTCTCAATTTTATTGACATCTTTCCAAAAAAAGAAAATATAAAACATACTTCACCCCAGACTACACTAAAGTGTACCCCTGCCTAATAGATGACATTTCCAAATGAGAACAGCTCCACTTGGAAGTCCTGGATTATGTCTCAATTAACCTTAAAGGACTGGTGCCAAACTACAAAAGTTTGCCATTGATGAGTTCTGGGGGAAGCTGTCCAAAGTAAAATCTGTGAGCACAGGGCAGTTGAGATTCAAAGAGCTCTGCCAGTTGATGAAGCTGCTTTTGGTGCTGCCAGATTCTAATTGTGATGTAGAAAGGGCATTCAGCATGGTGCGTCACATTAAGACAGAATTCAGAAGTCAGCTGTCTCACAAAACACTTATGAATCTACTGTCTTGCAAAATTAACAAATTCATTGACACAGACTGCTATGAGGTTGAGACTTCCAGCAAAATGCTCAAATCTGCCAAGCAAGCCACATCACAGTAACAAGGAAAGTTTGCAAAAGAATTAGAAAAGCTACTTGCATTAGCATTTAGCTATTAGCAATGAGACTGCCAACAAAATACTCAACAAGGAATATATATATATTATAATAATATGTGTGTGTATAAAGAGTTTCAATATGTGATCAAATAAATTGTTGTGTTCTTTCATAATCAAACGTCCTGTACACATACACCCTTGGAAGTTGACCAGGGGTGGGGGATATGGGGTTGTAGGGGGCGGGGAGGTGGTGCTACCTCCCTGAAATGAGTTTTTGCAGGGTGGGATGTCTGGTAAAGAGCCAATGAGATGGCAACTGCTGTGGACCTGTTGCCAATCAGACAGGAGCTGATATGTTTTAACACCAGCTTCTCAGAACACTTCATCAATGTGGATGTAAGTGCCACTGGGCGATTGTCATTGGGGCAGGCTACCGCACTCTTCTTGGGCACCGGTATGATTCAAGCCTGCTTGAAGCAGCTGGGTACCACACACTGCCAGGGCGAGAGGCTGAAGATACCCAGCCAGGTGGTCAGCACAGGTCTCCAATACTTGGCCAAGTACTCCGCCTGGGCCAGAAGTTTTCCTTGTATTCACCCTCTTGAAGGCAGCCCGCACATCACCTTCAGATACCAAGATGAAAGGATCATTGGGAGGTGTGGGGGTGTGCGATAGTTATTCCATGTTCTGGTGGTCAAAGCGAGCATAGAAGGCATTGAGCTCATACGGAAGTGAAGCTCTGCTGTCCCCCATTTCGCTTCTTTTAACTTTGTAGGAGGATATGGCAATCAAACCTGCCACAGCTGTCGAGCATCCCTCGTTATCAGTCTAGTCCGAAATCTCCACTTTGCCTGTGAGACGGCTTTCCAGAGATCAGACCTGCACCTCTTGTAGCATTCCTGATCTCCAGACTTGATTGCCTCTGATCTGGCACCCAGCAAATTCCGGATTTCATGGTTCATCCAGGGCTTCTGATTGAGGAAAGCCCTCAACAATTTCATGAGGACACACTGATAAAGTGGGTAATGACCCTAGTGCAGTCATTCAGGTCCTCAGATGAGTTCTCAGACTCGGTCCAGTCCACTGACTCAAACCAATCCCGTAACCGCTCCTCTGCCTGCAGTGACCACCTCTTAGTTGTCTTACTCTCTGGAGCCTTGCTTTTTAGGCTCTGTCTGTATGCAGGTAGTAGGAGGACAGCCAAATGGCCCGACTTCCAAAACGTGGTCTATGAATGGAACAATAAGCGTTCCTTATCGGGGATTTCGCAGTGATCTGGTGAGTTGGAACCACTGGTGCAGCAGGTTATACGCTGGTGATCATTGGGCAGGGCTTCCTTCAAACAGACCTGGTTGAAGTCGCCGATTATAACTTGAAATGTGACCTGATGGGCTGTGTCTTGTCTGCAGACGACATTGTGCAGTGTTGTGAGTGTTTTTTTTTATATAATCGGCTGCTGGTGGTTTATAAACTGCAGTCTGGATCATGGATGAGAACTCCTGAAACAAATAGAATGGTCTACATTTAATCGTTAGGTGTTCTAAGTCAAGGGAACAAGAAGTTGACATAATCCCCACGTCAATACACGAACGAGAATTGAGTAAAAAGCACAGGCCGCCGCTGCATCCAACGTATCCGCTGATAGCCTAGTCAAAGTACAGCAAACTATTGAAATCTGCCTCATCTGCCTCTGATACGACAGCTTTGCCCTGAGATTGTCACTCGTATTTTCCAGCAAATGCACATTTGCCAACAAGATGCTGGGTACGGGAGGCATCATTCCTCGGGTTCCAGCTTGGTTTCGATTCCACCCCTCCTGCCGCATTTTCGGCCAGGGCAATGACTTTTAAAGACGCGGCGGTTAACTGCTCCGCATTTAGCCGTGAGATCTGAAAATCATTGATGCAATTTCGAAGTCTGCTGTTAAGAGGAAATTTACATTCTGCAGACTGCACCGAAAGTAATTCAGAAGTATATGTAAGGGGAAAACTGGAACAATTTTCTGCAGCCCACGTCACTGGTCCACCTTGGTACATATCATCTGCAGAAAATTTTTGAAGCAAGTGGGAAGTTTTGTAGATTTGCAGAGTTGTGTAGACCTGCAGATAAAGGGGATGCTGTAGTAGTCTGGCAGACTGGCCTCTACCTTTCTGAGGCCCAGCGAGAACTCTCAGCCACTTCCTCTTAGTTACCCCAGAACAGGATCGTACTGAGGAGCACCAGGCTATTGTCTCCCACACCATCATTGACCTTATTAGCTCTGGGGATCTCCCATCCACTGCCATCAACCTTACAGCTCTCGCATCCCACACCTCCAGTTTCTATCTCCTCAGTCGCCGTGGCTATCCCTCGAGGTCGAGGATGATGGTCTTCGTGCTGAAGGAGTGGCCCACAGAGTGAAGACGCCTGTGTGTGTATTTGTTTAACGTGTACTTGATGTTGCACTCCAAGAAGCACACGATACTTCACAAATCAACCAACTGATTCCAATGGCATGGAAACCACGACAATTGGAGCTGATAGATTTGTTGCAGCCTTCCTCCGCCTTCACAGCCATTGAGTTCGAAGTGACTTTGTCCTCCTGTTCCACCGTTGAGGTTTTGGTTGGATTGTTCTTTGTCAGGGACCTCACCCTCGATCTTACCACCATGGGTGACCCTACCAGGAGCATAGCTCCAGACTGCATTGCTCTCGGGATCAGAGGGCCACACCGCGACAAGGTGACAATCCATGGAGAAGTTCTACCTCCTTTCCAAGATTCACAAGCCCACATGTCCAGGGACCCATTGTTTCAGCTTGTTCCTGCCCCTCTGAACTCATCTGTGTACATCAACTGTGTCTTATCCCCACTAGTTCGGTTCCTTCCTACCTACATCCATGACACCTCAGATGCTCTGGAGCTTTTCAAGGCCCTGATCATCTTATTCAACATGGATGTCCAGTCTCTGTACACCTCCATCCCCCACCAGGAAGGCCTCAAGTTCTGTTTCTTTCTGGACACCAGACCCAACCAATTCCTGTCCACCACCTAGCAGGACTTGTCCTCACTCTAATTTCTCCTTTGGCTCTTCCTACTTTCTTTAAACAAAAGGTGTAGCCATGGGCACTCACATGGGTCCCAGCTATGCTTGCCTTTTTGTTGGCTATGTGGAACTGTCCATGTTCCAAGCCTACACTGGTGTCCACCTCCCACTTTTCCTATGCTACATCAACGACTGCATTGGTGCTGCACCTACACTTATGCCGAGCTCGTTGGCTTCATCAACTCTGCCTTCAACTTCAACACTGCCCTCAAATTTACCAGGTCCATTTCCGAGACCTCCCTCCACTTTCATCTCATTGTCTCTATCTCTAGAGACAGCTTATCTACCGATGTCTATTGTAAACCCATGGACTCTCACAGCTACCTGGACTATACCTCTTCCCACCCTGTTACTTGTTAAGACACCATCCCCTTCTCTCAATTCCTCTGTCTCTGCCACATCTGCTCTCAGGATGAGGCTTTTCATTCCAAAACGAAGGAGATGTCCTCCTTTTTCAAAGAAAGGGCTTCCTTTCCTCCACTATCAACTCTGCCCTCAACTGTCTCTCTTCTATTTCATGTTCGTCTGCTCTTACCCAATCCTTCTGCCACCCTACCAGGGATAGGGTTCCTCTTGTCCTCACCTACCACTCCACCAGTCTCTGCATTCAGCACATAATTCTCCACAACTTTCGCCATCTTCAATGGGATCCCACCACCAAGTACATCCTTCCTTCCCACAGACTTTCTGCTTTCCACAGGGATCGCTCCCTACATGACTCCTTTGTTCATTTGTCCCTCCCCTCTGATCTCCCTCCTGACACTTATCCTTGCAAGTGGAACAAGTGCTACACCTGCCTCTACACATCCTCCCTCACTACCATTCAGGGCCCAAATAGTCCTTCCAGGTGAGGCGACACTTCACCTGTGAGTCTACTGGGGTCATATACTGTGTCCAGTGCTCCTAGTGTGGCCTCCTGTATATCAGTGAGACCCGACATAGGTTGTGGGGGGCCACTTCACCGAACACCTATGCTCCGTCTGCCAGAAAAAGCGGGATCTCCCAGTGGCCACCCGTTTTAATTCCCATTCTGATATGTCTACCCATGGCCTCCTCCACTGTCATGATGAGGAACAACACCTTATATTCTGTCTGGGCAGCCTCCAACCTGATGGCATGAACATCGAATTCTTGAACTTCCGGTAATGCTGACCCCCTGCTTCACTATTCCCATCCCCTTTTCTCTCTCTCACCTCATCTCCTTGTCCACCCATCGCCTCCTTCTGGTGCTTCTCCCCCTGTTCTTTCTCCCATGGCCCTCTGACCTCTTCTATCAGACTCCCCCTTCTCCAGTCCTGTATCTCTTTCACCAACTTCCCAGCTCTTTACTTCATTCCTCCCCCTTCAGGTTTCACCCGTCACCTTGTGCATCTCCCTCCCCTCCTCCCACCTTTTAAACCTACTCATCCTTTTTTTCCTCCAGTCCTGGCTAAGGGTCCCAGCCCGAAACTCGACTGTGCTCTTTTCCATAGATGCTGCCTGGCCTGCTGAGTTCCTCCAGCATTTTGTGTGTGTTGCTTGGATTTCCAGCATCTGCAGATTTTCTCTTGTTTGTGTAGATTTTGGTACTCCCGTTACCTCTGCCAGCTGACTATGAGAGGTGTTAGTTGGACTTGGCCCAGTAGGGTAATTTTTTTCAGCTAGTGTCAAAATCTTTTCATGACATCCTGGCAAGGGTCTCAAAATTTCTTTAAAGTCAAAATTAAATAAAGATCAAAATCACTGCTTTTTGAATCGGCTCTGTTGGCCCAAATGGATCACATAACACAAGCACGTCTTTTCCTGACAGAACTGTTCCCTTTAAGCATGGTGCAGTGTCTAACACAGTGGGCACGTGGCCAAATGGTTAAGGCATTGGACTAGCGACCTGAAGACCATGAGTTCGAGCCCCAGCCAAGGCAACGTGTGTTGTGTCCTTAAGCAAGGAACTTAATCACACATTAATCACTCTGCGACGACACTGGTGCCAAGCTGTATGGGTCTTAATGCCCTTCCCTTGGACAACATTGGTGTCGTGGAGAGGGGAGACTTACAGCATAGGCAACTGCTGGTCTTCCATACAACCTTGCCCAGGCCTGCGCCCTGGAGAGTGAAGACTTTCCAGGCGCAGATCCATGGTCTCGCAAGACTAACGGATGCCTTTATTATTATTTAGTGTCTAACAGCTACACCAGTGCATGTGACTGACTCTCTCCTGCCCCAATTAAGCGGCATAGTGTCCCACATAAATGAAGAGTATCCTGCTGATTTTCTCGATACGTTTTTGTTCTTTGAGTGTTGTCCAATAAGCATCTGCCCTGATTAAACAATGGCCAAATTAACCTGAATGCACTGTACCATTCTTATCTAGTGTCTCACAAACAAGTCTGGATAATATCCCCTATGTGGGTGGCAGAATAAATCCCAGCTCTGAAGTGGGACTAGAACACACAATCTGATTGGGAAATGACAGGGTTACAAACCCACATTCATCCACCCTCTATAGTGACAAGGGAAATAAATCAGAAAAATAAAGAAATGTCTCTGGAAAGCATTAATTCAGAGTAAAAAGTCAATAAATTAGTAATAAATTTAGTTTATTTGACGTTGTACTGCAATTCTGATATTCAAATCTAAATCAAATTTCCAAACAGCAGTAAGTGATTGCAGAAAATTAGTGAGCAGAAAAATAAATGTGTGCATTCAATCCTGTCATTACATGCAAAATGTACGGTACCCGAGTGCTTATAATCTGTTGTACTTGTGAAATATTGGTGGAATATCAACATTAATGTTAACATTATTTTCACAGAGAGAAGAAAGCAAAACAGAAACATCCTTACTGGACAGGTATTTTAAATCTAGTAGTAATCCTCTCAAGCCAAATTCCAACAAAATATCCTGAATTATGTGCCCACCGTCCACTAATTAATTCCTTTATTCCCATATATGAAATAATATCTATAAGTATAATCAAAGCTCATTGCCAGATATCTGAAGAAATCCTACGTCATTTCTTTTAGCTAAAGAAAAAAATTATATTGATTAAGATCAAAATTAATGTGATGAGTATACAATCAGGCTTTGATTAAAGTTACAATTTAAATGTAACACTTCCTTTTGAATTCTGTACATTCACGAATTCTGTCCTTTTGAAGCCGACAAGTTCAACTCAAGTTAGTCGACAGGCGGGTTTAAGAATTCTTCTGAGGAACCTTGGTTGTCACCTGAATAATAAGGAAATATTGATTTATGAGAAAAGAGCTCTCAGCATTCATCCTTAAACACATTTCCTACTATTAGTCCTGAGGGAGGGTCTCGACCTGAATCACTGACTGTCTATTCATTTCTATAGAAGCTGCCTAGATTCCCTAAGGTTGTTACAACTGGGGGTGGTGATGGGGGACAAGCTCCCACTACTTATTAAATGCTCCCAATGGTGTGCCCCTCAAATAGCCTCTGATAACCAAGTCCAGCTCCTGGCCTTCACGTGTGGCTTAGCTGCTAAGCCCAGCAGGTCAATTGCTGCTGATAGGAGAAGGGGCGGGTTACTAGCACCTTAAAACCAGTCACTTTGCGCAGATGGGGCTCGTCAGCTGTGGTTGGCAGCTCAACTAGGAGAAAGAAAACTCTGATCTCAAACTCCGCTGCCTTGCATGGGGAAAGCTTTAGTGGTAAACCCCAGGGGAAAAATCCAGAGCTGGAATCCCTAATGCAGTCTTATATTGAGTTCAATGTTGACTGGCAACTCCTGAAATGCTGCTGGTATCAAACTGTATTGGTCTCTGCTGTTCCTCTGGGTTCATCAGATGCGTGGAGAGGGGGAGCTTACTACGTGGCCAGCTGCTTGCTCTCAATACTGTACTGCCCAGGTTTGTATATCTAGACAGCTAGGAAGCAATATCCACAGTCAACCCTGGGGTGGGGGGCTCGTACTCAGAGACACTGCCTAACCTGCTGAGTTCCTATAACGCTTTGTGTGTTGCTTCCATTATAAGTATTTGTCTCCTAAATCTATGATTGCTGGTACTAAGATGAATGATAGAAATGTTCTGTTGTGAGTAGCCAGGAATATCAATAATTTATTTATCTCTATCACATATGGATAATTAGATGTCATTTTGCCTTAAACTCCCTGCCATTTAAATGCAATATTATGGTGGCAAGCTCCAGATACATCTCTCTCTCTCTATTCCAAAGGAGGTGTAAAGGTGCTCCTTCCCTCCACTAGCCTGCTCGTCACCCTTGGGTGAGGTGTAGCACCTACTTAGCCCCACTGATCAGGGTCAAGTGAAGCCATGGGAGCAGGTGGTGGATCGTCGTACGAGCAGCCGGTGCATATCACAAGTCCTGGTTATGCAACCACTGATGCCAGCAGACAATCTCTGAAGAGTATTGATAATGGCTAGGGCCACCCGGCTTGTGAAAACACTGCCCAGAAGAAGGCAATGGCAAACCACTTCTGCAGAAATTTTTGCCAAGAGAAATCATGGTCATGGAAAGACCATGATCACCTACATCATACAACATGGTACATCACAAACAAATTATGGTGTTTAAGGCAAAAGTGACAAATATTGTCTAATGAGGATAAACGTCAGGCTTCATTTCTAGTATATGGTAACATAAGCGATCTTAATTTCATTAATAATAGAGCAGTCCAGGTGACTGCTACTGGTGATGGGAAAAAAACCTTGCTATCAGCTTTCCGGTTGATTAACTGTGTAACTGTCAAAACTAAGGATTGAATATAAAAATATCTTGACAGGTTAAGTAATTAGACTAACGTGTTGAAAATGACTGAGGAAGTGAAGAGTAGCAACTACCTTTAAAATCTGAATAATCAAATATAAAAAGCTTTACATGCAGAGTCTAGAAAATATTAGGTAAAATGTAAAAGGAAATCAAAAACTTTTCATAAACTGCATTGATATTCATTAAATTCTAATCTGGGGTTACATTGTTAACACTTATTACTTACAGTCTTTATTTCAGTGTACGCTGCTAATCCGTCCTCTCCAAGTTCCCGCCCAGTGCCAGAAGCTTTGTATCCACCAAATGGAGCCTGGGCTCGAAACACATCATAGCAGTTTATCCTGTGGCAGAGTGATGTGGTTAATAGAGGTACAAATTAGAAAATCAACTTAAAAATAAAAATATTTCATTGCCAATTGGTGCTTTTCTAATGAACAAAACTTTGTTGTACTATGTCACAAGTACAAACAAACTTGATTATTTATACCATGTGGGTTTTTTTTCCATACCAGGTAATTAAATTATTTCTGCAATATTACTCTAACAATTTCAGAAAAGTAATGAATTTTCAAATCCAAACAACTGTGCAAATATTTTGCGAAGAGCAAATATATTCCCTCTTGAAAGAAAGCCAAGCAGGTAACAAAGGAAGTGATCATCTGGAAATATATCTGTAACCCTGAAGTCTATGAATTTGTAACTTCTGTAAAATGTGATGTAACAAAATGGGGTCTATGAAATCCTAAGGTGCTTTGCTGGCTTGGGTGAGAAAACTTACTCGTGTGTTTGTGTTGTATGGCCAGAGGGGATTTTTGATAACATTGGGCAACAGCATGGAACTTCTAAAGTTCAAATGTGAGAATGAGACAGGATGAAGATAACAGAGGAACATAATGTTTATGGAATGGAACAATCTAATTACTGTTCTTTGTAAAAAAAAATGTATACAAATACAAAGGTTTGTACTTCGGTTGGAACAGCTGTATTTCCAGACAAAACTTGACTGGAAGAATATCTCTCCTTGCAAGTAAATTAATAAATGCATTAATAATGTGATTCACTCTGAATTTGTCGTAGTTCTTTATACTGGAAGACCTAGCTGAATGGTACACGGCAAAGGCCATTACCGAGTTTCAAGTTGTAAGTTTGAACAAATACCCTGGCCGATGATATGATGAAATGCACTTAAAATTATTACTTTAAAATCTTTTTTTTAAAGAAAATGCAATTAATTGTTTTTCAAGAAGTCTGCAAACTAAACAATCCTTTCTTATAAGATGAGGGAATTGAAAGGTATTTAACTCAGTAGGGAGATTAGAAAGGTAGAGTATTTCATAAATGCTGTGAGACAATTAAAGGTTGGTTTTCAAAGCAACCATAATACGCCCTGTACTTTAGGTACAACATGTAATTGAGAATACAAATGGAAACCTAATTACAAAGCAGGTAGAGGAGAGAAGAAGTCTTCCTACAACTATAGTGTTTGTTGAGATTGCAACCTAGAGTTTCATGCAGGATTTGAGTCACTGCCTTTTGTATACTGCTTATATACATTGATAATAAATGTACATTGAACTTTGAAGGCAGATATATCTGCCTTTGAGGTGGTGCACTGAAACTACACTGGATTGATTCCTGGTATGACGGAGTAATGATTGATTGGAATTGGCCATACTGGCTGAAAATTAGAAGGTCAGGTGGTCTGACTGAAACTCACAAGATTCTGGCAGGTTTAACAGAGTGGTGGTGCTGAGGA
The DNA here is from genome assembly GCF_030028105.1 of Mobula birostris. NCBI lineage: Eukaryota > Metazoa > Chordata > Chondrichthyes > Myliobatiformes > Myliobatidae > Mobula > Mobula birostris. Next base: position 32,190,803 of record NC_092400.1, read on the forward strand.
TGTTTGTTGTTCTGGGAGAGATAGGTAATAGACAACTTACAGATGAGGAGGAATTTCTTCTCTGGAATTCTCTCCCCAGAATACCGTGTGTCAGTAAGTATATTTAAAACTATAGTAGACAAATGTTAATAAAACAGGTATGAGTTAGAAAAATGAAACTGAGGTCAAAGGTTAGACCAGGAATGGCATGGCAGGCTGGAGAAGTCACATGCTCTTATCCTGCACCACCATTCCCATAACCAACAAGATGGCAATGGCACTTCTGTCTCACAGAATTCATGGTCAAATGAAAAGCAGGCACAGATATCAGAAAAGACTCAATAGTCATGTACCTCAATAGCTTTTTAACACTCATGGCCACAACTGAGTAAAATAGACACTTATTTAAGGAACAGCTACTCTTGATGGTATTTTACAGTCACAGCTGTTCTAGGTTACCCTGGCATTCAGGAAAATAATGTTTTTCTTCTGAATATTGTGTATCTAATTGTGCCCACGATGCTGCTGCAAGTAAGTTTTTCATTGACCTGTGCATGCATGTACTGTTGCACATGATAATATATTCAACTTGATTTTAGAAAAGGGAAGAAATCTGAAAGAAGTCAAGAGTGGGATGTCTTGGTCTTACGCAGGGAAACTTACCAGACAGTTCCTGCACGTAAACCATGAGAGACGTAATTGGCCTTATCGAGGTCACTGGTGAAAACTGCCGCTGCAAGTCCATATTTGGTATCGTTTGCTCGTTCGATTACCTCTTCCAATGTCTTAAACTTCAGAATCTGCATCACTGGTCCAAAAATCTCCAAGTAAACAAAAATACTTACATTAACTGAATTAATAATTTTATAGATTTTTAGGAAACTTTGTATATAGGAGAGATTAAAACATAGAAAACCTGCAGTACAATACAGGCCCTTCGGCCCACAAAGTTGTGCTGAACATGTCCCTACCTTAGAAGCTACTAGAATTTCCCACAGCCCTCTATTTTTCTAAGCTCCATGTGCCTATCTAAAAGTCTCTTAGAAGACCCTATCATATCCGCCTCCACCACTGTTGCTGGCAGCCCATTCCACACACTCACCGCTCTCTGAGTAAAAAACTTGCGTCTGACATTTCCTCTGTACCTACTCCCTAGCACCTTAAACCTGTGTCCTCTTGTGGCAACCATCTCAGCCCTGGGAAAATGCCTCTGACTATCCACACGATCAATGCCTCTCATCACCTTATACACCTGTCAGGTCACCTCTCACCCTCCGTCGCTCCAAGGAGAAAAGGCCGAGTTCACTCAACCTGTTTTCATAAGGCATGCGCCCCAATCCAGGCAACATCCTTGTAAATCTCCTCTGCACTCTTTCTATGGCTTCCACATCCTTCCTGTAGTGAGGCAACCAGAAGTGAGCACAGTACTCCAAGTGGGGTTTGACCAAGGTCCTGGAACATAGCTGCAACATTAGCTCTTGGCTCCTAAATTCAATTCCACGAATAATGAAGGCCAATACACTGTATGCCTTCTTAACCACAGCGTCAACCTGCACAGCTGCTTTGAGCGTCCTATGGACTCTGACCCCAAGATCCCTCTGATCCTCCACAATGCCAAGTCTTACCATTAATACTATATTCTGCCATCATATTTGACCTACCAAAATGAACCACCTCACACTTATCTGGGTTGAACTCCATCTGCCACTTCTCAGCCCAGTTTTGCATCCTATCAATGTCCTGCTGTAACCTCTGACAGCCCTCCAGACTATCCACAACACCTTTGTGTCATCAGCAAACTTACGAACCCATCCCTCCACTTCCTCATCCAGGTCATTTATAAAAATCACGAAGAGTAAGGGTCCCAGAACAGATCCCTGAGGCACACCACTGGTCACCGACCTCCATGCAGAATACGACCCGTCTACAATCTCTCTTTGCCTTCTGTGGGCAAGCCAGTTCTGGATCCACAAAGCAATGTCCCCTTGGATCCCATGCCTCCTTACTTTCTCAATAAGCCTTGCATGGGGTACCTTATCAAATGCCTTGCTGAAATCCATATACACTACATCTACTGCTCTTCCTTCATCAATGTGTTTCGTCACATCTTCAAAAAATTCCATCAGGCTCGTAAGGCTCGACCTGCCCTTGACAAAGTCATGCTGACTATTCCTAATCATATTATACCTCTCCAAATGTTCAAAAATCCTGCCTCTCAGGATCTTTTCCATCAACTTACCAACCACTGAAGTAAGACTCACTGGTCTATAATTTCCTGGGCTATCTCTACTCCCTTTCCTGAACAAAGGAACAACATCTGTAACCCTCCAATCCTCCGGAACCTCTCCTGTCCCCAATGATGATGCAAAGATCATCGCCAGAGGCTGAGCAATCTCCTCCCATACCTCCCACAGTAGCCTGGGGCACATCTCATCTGGTCCCGGCATCTCATCCAACTTGATGCTTTCCAAAAGCTCCAGCACATCATCTTTCTTAATATCTACATGCTCAAGCTTTTCAGTCTGTTGCAAGTCATGACTACAATCACCAAGATCCTTTTCCATAGTGAATACTGAAGTATTAGGTACCTCTATTTCCTCCGGTTTCATACACACTTTCCCACTGTCACACTTGATAGGTCCTATTCTTTCATGTCTTATCCTCTTGCTCTTCACGTACTTGTAGAATGCCTTGGGGTTTTCCGTAATCCTGCCTGCCAAAGCCTTCTCATGGCCCCTTCTGGCTCTCCTAATTTCCTTCTTAAGGTCCTTCCTGTTAGCCTTATAATCTTCTAGATCTCTAACATTACCTAACTCTCTGAACCTTTTGTAAGCTTTTCTTTTCTTCTTGACAAGATTTATTACAGCCTTTGCACACCACGGTTCCTGTACCCTACTATAACTTCCCTGCCTCATTGAAACATACCCATGCAGAACTCCACACAAATATCCCCTGAACATTTGCCACATTTCTTCCGTACCTTTCCCTGAGAACATCTGTTCCCAATTTAAGCTTCCAATTTCCTGCCTGATAGCTTCATAATTCCCTTTACTCCAATTAAACGTGTTTCTAACTTGTCTGTTCCTATCTCTCTCCAATGCTATTGTAAAGGAGATAGAATTGTGATCACTATCTCCAAAATGCTCTCCCACTGAGAGATCTGACACCTGACCAGGTTCATTTCCCAATACCAAATCAAGTACAGTCTCTCCTCTTGTAGGCTTATCTACATATTGTGTCAAGACACCTTCCTGAACACACCTAACAAACTCCACCCCATCTAAACTCCTTGCTCTAGGGAGATGCCAATCGATATTTGGGAAATTAAAATCTCCCACCACAACAACCCTGTTATTATTACACCTTTCCAGGACCTGTTTCCCTACCTGCTCCTCGATATCCCTGTTACTATTGGGTGGCCTATAAAAAAAACACCCAGTAAAGTTATTGATCCCTTTCAGTTCCTAACCTCCACCCACAGAGACTCTGTAGACAATCCCTCCATGATGTCCACCTTTCCTGCAGCCGTGACACTATCTCTGATCAACAGTGCCACACCCCCACCTCTTTTACCTCCCTCCCTGTCCTTTCTGAAACCTCTAAAACCTGGCACTTGAAGTAACTATTCCTGTTCCTGAGCCATCAAAGTCTCTGTAATGGCCACCACATCATAGCTCCAAGTACTGATCCATGCTCTAAGCTCAAAGGCTTTGTTCACAATACTCCTTGCATTAAAACAGACACATCTCAAACCGTCGGTCTGAGTGCGTCCCTTCTCTATTACCTGCCTATCCTCCCTCTCGCCCTGTCTCCAAGCTCTCTCTATTTGTGAGCCAACCGCCTCTTCCCCAATCTCTTCAGTTTGGTTCCCACCCCCCAGCAATCCTAGTTTAAACTTTCCCCAGTAGCCTTAGCAAACCTCCCCGCCATGATATTGGTCCCCCTGGGATTCAAGTGCAAACCATCCTTTCTGTACAGGTCACACCTGCCCCAAAAGAGGTCTCAATGATCCAGAAATCTGAATCCCTGCCCCTTGCTCCAATCCCTCAGCCATGCATTTATCCTCCACCTCATTGCATTCCTATTCTCACTGTCACGTGGCACAGGCAGTAATCCCAAGATTACTACCTTTGTGGTCCTGCTTCTCAACTTCCTTCCTAACTCCCTGTAGTCTTTTTTCAGGACGTCTTCCCTTTTCCTATCTTTGTCATTGGTACCAATATGTACCACAATCTCTGGCTGTTCTCCCTCCCACTGCCAGGGTATCTCGGACGCGATCTGAAACATCCCGGACCCTGGCACCTGGGAGGCAAACTACCATCCGAGTTTCTTTCCTGCGTCCACAGAATCGCCTGTCTGACCCCCTAACTATAGAGTCCCCCATCACTACTGCCTTCCTCTTCCTTTCCCTACCCTTCTGAGCCACAGGGCCAGACTCTGTGCCAGAGGCGCTGCCACTGTTGCTTCGCCCAGGCAGGCTGTCCCCCTCAAAAATACTCCAACAGGAGTACTTATTGTTAAGGGGTACAGCCACAGTACTCTCTAGTACCTGATTCTTCCCCTTCCTTTTCCTGACTGTTACCCACTTGTCTGTCTCCTGTGGCCCCAGTGTGACCACCTGCCTATAATTCCTTTCTATCACCTCCTCACTCTCCCTGACCAGATGATGGTCATCTGGCTGCATCTCCAGTTCCCTAACACGATCCCTTAGGAGCTGCAGCTCGACACACCAGGTGCAGATATGGCCATCCGGGAGGCTGGGAGACCCCAGGACCTCCCACATCTGACACCGAGCACAGAAAACCGGCCTCACACACATTTACTGCTTCCTTTCCACAATTAACACAGGTAAACCTACCTTGCCACTTTACCACCTAAGCCCATTGAGCCAAAGCCCCGTCACTCTGCTACCCTCTCACTCTGCTGGCCGCTGGATATGGCAGTCTTCTTTATAAACTTTTCCCGCTCTACTGGCTGACTGCGCAGTTTTGCCTCTCTTTTACCCCCGAGTAGTAAAACTGCCTTCGCTCCGGAAATCCTTAGCTGTTCACCCGCAGCCTTCCTGCTCCATTAGTTTCAAGATAATGATGGAAAATGACAGGTCTGGTCCTTGATTTGAAATTCTAAATTGGAGAAGGGCCAGTCTTGATGGTATCAGAAAGGATCTGGCAAGTTATAGTCATAGATAAGTGCAACACAGAAACGGGCACTTTGGCCCATCTAGTCTGTACCAAATCATTTAAAATGTGAACTGCCATTGACCTGCACCCAGACCATACACCTCCATGCTTCTACTGTCCATGTGCCCATCCAAACTTCTCAAACGCTGAAATCAAGCTTGCATGCACCACTTGTGCTGGCAGCTCGTTTCACACTCCCTTTCTTTTTAAATCTTTTTATTAATTCTTCAAAATTATAAATAAAATAACAACGTTGATACCAAGAGATTGGGATAATATTATTAATAAACATATACAAAAAAGATTTCAGATTACACAGGTATAATAGACTTGCAAACTCATGATGTAATTAATCATAAAGAAAAAAAAGAAATAAAAAGAAAAAAAATACAAAGAAAAACCCCCCCAAAAAAGAAAAAAAAACTAAATACTAAACCCAAAAAAGCAAACGGAACAAAACAAGGCTAGAACAATATCTTAAATCGAACACATTCAATAACGTCGTCAACTCTGCTCCTCTATTCATATATTTTAAGTTAATAAGAAGGATTTGGAAAGGTCAAATTACATCATATGAAAATGTTGAATAAATGGTTTCCAAGTTTCCTCAAATTTAACCAAAGGATCAAAAATATCACTTCTAATTTTTTCTAAATTTAAACAAGATATAGTTTGGGAAAACCATTGGAATGTAGTAGTAGGATTGGTCTCCTTCCAGTTCAATAAAATAGATCTTCTGGCCATTAAAGTAACAAATGCAATCATCTGATAGGCTGAAGAAGACAAAGATCTATGATAAAAATCTAAAAATTGCCATCATAGGATGGGGTTATAAATCAAAACATAGAACAGTTGAGATAATATCAAAAATATCTTTCCAATATTTTTCCAAGAGAGGACAGGACCAAAACATACGACTTAAAGAAGCCACCTCAGAGTGACATCTTTCACAAGTAGGGTTTATATGGGAATAAAAACAGGCTAATTTATCTTTGGACATATGGGCTCTATGCACTACTTTAAATTGTATTAATGTATGTTGAGCATATATAGAGGAAGTACTGACTAATTGAAAAAATTTATCCCATTTCTCTATAGGTAGACAAAGTTGAAGTTCCCTTTCCCATTCATTTTTAATTTTATCAGATATACCTGGCTGTAATTTCATAATTATTTCATAAATAGATGCTATTAATCCCTTCTGAAGAGGACTTAAACCTAAAATTTTAATTGATGATATCAGTAGGGTATGAGGTCGGAAAGGTAGGCAACATAGTATTTAAAGAATCTCTTATTTGTAAATATCCAAAAAAAATGGGATCTAGGCAAATCAAATTTCTTAGATAACTGTTCAAAAGACATGAAACAGTTATCCAGAAATAAGTCACGAAAACATATTATACCTTTCATTTTCCATATCAAAAAGGTTTGGTCCATAACCAAGGGTTGAAAAATAAAATTAAATATAATAGGGCTTGATAATATAAATTTGTTCAAACCAAAAAATTTACGAAATTGAAACAATATTTGCAATGTATGGTTAACTATTGGATTAACCATTTGTTTATTCAATTTATATAGTACAAAAGGAAGTGAAGTTCCTAAAATGGAAGCTAAAGAGAACCCTTGTACAGAGTAGCCTCTCAAAACGCTCTAAGTGAAGAAGTTCCATTAAACGTTCCACTTTTCACTCTTAACCCATGACCTCTAGTTGTAGTCCCACCCAACCTCTGTGGAAAAAGCCGGCTTGTATTTACCCCGTGCAAGGGGTTTCTTTTTCATGTTAACTGCTAAGACTAATAAAATGGCTTCTTTGTAATATTAACTGCTGATGTAAGGGGTTCTCTATAGCAGCATATCTGGGTTATAATCATAGATAACTTGACTTTGGAATGCCATTGCTAAGCAACAGAATAGATGCTATTCTTTCTTGTGTGTGAAAGCTATTGTTTTTCGCGGGCTTTGGGGAGATCACGCCATGGGGATGAAGAGAGAAGACGGACACGGAGAGAAGCTGTGAGCTGGAGCAGACCCCGAGCGGTGGGGAGGGGGCCTCGGGACCCGGCGGACTCCAGAGGACATCTAATGGAGGAAAGGATACCTGATTCGTGAGCTCCAACGAATTATTTGTGCACCGAACTGATAGAGTTACTGACTTGGTGCCTTTATTGTATTTGTTTCTACTAACCCATCACCAAGAAATACTTAAACACAAAATAATCTACAGATGCTGTAGTCAAAGGAACACTCACAATGCGCTGGAGGAACTCAGCAGGTCAGTCAGCATCAGTTGAAAAGATTAGTCGACCTGTCGGGCCAAAACCCTTCGTCAGGACTGAAGGAAGAACTTTGGGCAGCGTTTGAAGAATGCTGGTAGCTGGAAAAAAACAGTAATTTTTAAGACAAAGGGGTGGGGGAAGGGAAGCAGGGAGGTGATTGGCAGGAGAACAATAGTAGAAGGAGGCGGAACTATGAGGGAGGTGATGTGAAATAGGGATAGAGGAAGGGAGGGGGAGGGAATTACCGGAATTTGGAGAATTCTATGTTCATACCAAGGGGCTGGAGACTACCTAGACGGTATGTGAGGTGTTGCTCCTCCAACCTGAGTTTAGCCTCATCATGGCAGTAGAGCAGGCCATGTATGGGCATATCTGGGAATGTGAAGCAGAGTTGAAGTAGGTGGCTACCGGGAGATCCTGTCTGTTGTGGCGGACGGAGTGGAGGCGCTTGACGAAGCGGTCCCCCAATCTGCGTCGGGTTTCACCGATGTAGAGGAGGCTGCACCGGGAGCACCGGATGCAATTGATGACCCCTTGGTATGAACATAGAATTCTCCAACTTCCGGTAATTCCCTCCCCCCCCCCTCCCTTCCTCTATCCCTAATTCGCATCACCTTCCTCATAGTTCCGCCTCCTTCTACTATTGTTCTCCTGCCAATCACCTCCCTGTTTCCCCTCCCCCACCCCTTTGTCTTAAAAATTACTGTTTTTTTTTCCAACTACCAGAATTCTTCAAACCCTCCCCAAAGTTCTTCCTTCAGTCTTGATGAAGGGTTTCGGCCCGAAACGTCGACTAATCTTTTCAACTGATGCTGACTGACCTGCTGAGTTCCTCCAGCGCATTGTGAGTGTTACCAAGAAATACTTATAAAGTGTAATCATTTAATTGCATATGGTGTACTGTCTGTTATTTGGTGGGGTGGGGCACATCACACAAACTTGATTACCCAGTTTGGCGGGGCCAAAGGCTGCTCCCCCTAGACGAAAGCGAGCTGAGCGAGCCTGAGGCTTACCAGGGGGCTACACCTGTCCATACCCCTGATAATTTTGTGCATCTCTATCAAATCTCCCCTCAATCTTCTAAATTCCAGGGATTAAATTTTGAATCTATTCAATTGAAGTGTGGATTGGGACAAGGTGTTTTCTGGCAAAGGTGTACTTGGTAAATGGGAGGCCTTCAGAAGTGAAATTTTGAGAGTACGAGTTTGTATGTTCCTGTCAGGAAATATTGAGACTGTGGTTACGAAAAAGGAGGAGGTGGACAGCAAGTAAAGGCAGGTCGGAACAAATGAAGTACTTGAGGAGTAGAAGAAATGTAAGAGAACTCTTAAGGAGGAAATCAGGAGGGATAAGATGTGAGGTTGCTCTAGCAGACAAGGTGAAGGAGAATCCTAAGGTGGTGCCAGCAAACAATGCTTCCTCAGGTGAATCTTCTAGATCACCAATCTCCAATTATTTCACTCTTTCTTTACCTTCTGCTTGTTCTTTTAGTCTGTTTGTGTTTCAGAGACTGTTGGAGGCTGTGACGTGCAGTTTGGAGTTTGATCGAGTGACCTGACACTCTGCTATCCCCAGAAAGGACCGAGAGCAAGAGCACGAGCTGCCTCGCGGAGAAGACCAGAGTCGGGGCGCGGGGCCCTGATTGACTCCATTTCAAAGCGTCGAGGAAGGATGAAGTATCAACACGAATGCGGAGGAGGTCAGTGGTCGCTTTCCACGGGGGCCACGGGCCGATGGTAGCTTGTAGCCAGGTCGGCCGCTATCGGAAGGCCACAGGCCAGCGGGACAGCGGTCACTCCTCGAGAAAGGACTGAGTTCAGTAGCTGCTCTCCTTGGTTCTGACGTAAGGATATTTTCAAAATTCTGAGATTTATGTGATTATTGAACTGTAGTTTGTATTGCTCTCCTTCAATTTTCTGTGCTTTCTTTCTTGTTGTCAATTGGCGGGTTGGGGTTCTGGGCAGGTGACATGTTGGTTTTTTGTGTGAGGGACGGGTTGGGGGATTTAGGATTTAGTGTTTGGTGTTTCAGCTGCTGTTTTCGCTGTGGGTGATCTGTTAAGTCTTTTTTGCATGACAGAGGGGATGGTGGGTTTGGAGGTTTGCGAGTTTTGTTTCTTTTTCCTTTTCATGAAATGAGGGAAGTTGATGTATTTTCTTTCAATGACTCGCGTGGTTTTCCTGTATTTCATGTGTATCTGGAGAAGACGAACATCAGAGTTGCATTGTACATGCATACTTCGACAATAAAATGAAGCTTTGAACTTTTTCTACAGATATATTAAGAGCAAAATGAGCCAGGGACAAAATTGGTCCTCTGGAAGATCAGAGTGGTAATCTACGCCAGGAGTGAAAAAAGATGGAGGAGATCTTGAATGAATTTTTTCTATTTATATTTACTTGGGAGACGGACCAAATGTCTATAGATGTGAGGCAATGTAGCAGTGAGATCATGGACCCGATACAGATTTCATAGACCCCATATAGATTGCTGTCTTGAGGCAAATTAGTGTGGATAAATCCCCAGGGCCTGAAACGTGTTCCCTTGGACCCTGTAGGAAGCTAGTGTAGAAATTGCAGGGGCTCTGGCAAAAATATTTAAAACACCCTTAGCCATGGATGATGTGCCAGAGGATTGGATGATAGCTTATGTTTTCTGTTCTTTAAGAATAACTGAGGAAATTATAGGCTGGTGAGCCTGACATCAGTAGTGGGGAAGTTACTGTAAGAGATTCTAAGGGAGCAGATATATAGTATTTGGATAGACAGGGACTTATTAGGGATAGTCAACATGGCTTTGTACATGGTAAGTCGAGTTTGTCCAATCTTAGAGTTTTTTGAGTTACCAGAAAAGTTGATGAAGTAAATGTTGTGGATATTGTCTACATTGACTTTAGCAAGGCCTTTGACAAGGTCCCAAGTGGAAGGTTGGTCAAGAAGATTCAGTTGCTTAACATTCGAGATGAGGTAGTAAATTAGCTTTGTGGCAGAAGCAAGAGAGTGGTTGTAGATAGCTGCCTCTCTGACTGGAAGCCTGTGACTAGTGGTGTGCTGCAGGGATCGGTGTTGGGTCCATTGTTGTTTGTCATCTACATCAATGAACTGGATGATAATGCGGTCATCCGGATCAGCAAGTTTGCAGATGACACCAGGATTGGGGGTGTAGTGGAGAGCGAGGAAGGCTATCAAAGTTTGCAGCAGGTTCTGGACCAGCTGGAAAAATAAGCTGAGAAATGGCAGATAGAACTTAATGCAGACTAATCTGAGGATCTGAACTTTGGAAGGATTAACCAGGGTAGGTCTTATATGGTAAATAATAGGCACAGATGAGTGTGATAGAACAGAGGGATCTGGGTGTACAGGTCCATAGTTCCTTGAAAGTGGCATCACAGGTAGATAGGGTTGTAAAGAATGCTTTTGGCACATTGGCCTTCATAAAACAATGTAGTCAGTACAGGACTTAGAATCTTATGTTAAAGTTGTATAAGATGTTGGAGTATAGGTTCTTTTCCCTAGGTTGGGTGAGTGGGCAAATTCATGGCAGATGCAATTTAATATGGATAAATGTGAAGTTATCCACTTTGGTGGCAAAAATAGGAAAACAGATTATTATCTGAATGGTGGCCGATTAGGAAAAGGGGAGGTGCAACGTGACCTGGGTGTCATTATACACCAGTCATTGAAAGTGGGCATGCAGGTACAGCAGGCGGTGAAAAAGGCGAATGGTATGCTGGCATTTATAGCGAGAGGATTTGAGTACAGGAGCAGGGAGGTACTACTGCAGTTGTACAAGGCCTTGGTGAGACCGTACCTGGAGTATTGTGTGCAGTTTTGGTCCCCTAATCTGAGGAAAGACATCCTTGCCATAGAGGGAGTACAGAGAAGGTTCACCAGATTGATTCCTGGGATGGCAGGACTTTCATATGAAGAAAGAATGGATGAACTGGGCTTGTACTCGTTGGAATTTAGAAGATTGAGGGGGGATCTGATTGAAACGTATAAGATCCTAAAGGGATTAGACAGGCTAGATGCAGGAAGATTGTTCCCGATGTTGGGGAAGTCCAGAACGAGGGGTCACAGTTTGAGGATAGAGGGGAAACCTTTTAGGACTGAGATTAGGAAAAAACTTCTTCACACAGAGAGTGGTGAATCTGTGGAATTCTCTGCCACAGGAAACAGTTGAGGCCAGTTCATTGGCTATATTTAAGAGGGAGTTAGATATGGCCCTTGTGGCTACGGGGGTCAGGGGGTATGGAGGGAGGGCTGGGGCGGTGTTCTGAGTTGGATGATCAGCCATGATCATAATAAATGGCGGTGCAGGCTCGAAGGGCCGCATGGCCTACTCCTGCACCTATTTTCTATGTTTCTATGTTTCTATTGAGGGGAGATTTGATAGAGGTATACAAAATTATGAGGGGTATAGAGAGAGTAAATGCAAGTAGGCTCTTTCCCCCTAGGTTTGGTGAAACTACAACTAGAGGTCATGGGTTAAAGGTGAAAGGTGAAATGTGAAATATTTAAGGGGAACATAAGAGTGAACTTCTTCACACAGAGGGTTGTGAGAGTGTGGAATGAGTGGTCGATGTGGAGTCATTTCAACAACTAAGAGAAATTTGGACAGGTACATGGAAGGCAGAGGTATGGAGGGCCATGGATGGGACAAGGCAGATTAATGGTGTGGCACAGACTAGCTGGGCCAAATGGTGCTTTCTGTGCTGTAGTGTTCTATGACTCTACGAGAGGGGAAACTGTTAACTGTGTGGATTGGTGTGAGCTAGGGCTAGGGTGATGAGGTACAGGGCTCACAGCTGTACCATGGCTGATATGATGAGTGCGGGCCATTACTGAATCTGGAAGCACCTATACCACGTTTTGGCACATTGCACTGATCTAATGGTCTTTCTCATCACTGCCTGTTGGATGTGACGCAGGCTGTTATCTGAGTCTCTATTTGTTGCATGCACAGCTTTCCACAGCCCAGAGATTGTTACCATAGAGCAGGGGTTCCCAATCTTTTTTATACCATGGACCACTGCCATAGAGAAATCAATAATCACTAACACCTAACAACCTGACAGCGTGATGTTTGATTAGGAAAAACATAAGGAAAACAAGGTTACTTGGCCTTTCAACCTTGCTCCACCATTCCAAGTCAAAGGTGGTCTTCCTCAGTCTCGCTTTCAGCACTCCCGTATCTTCAAAGTCCCCTAATACTCAGAAACGTATCAAACTTTGTTCTGAGCTTCCACTAGATCTGTCCTATATGGCCTATCTCTCATTCCGAGATTGTAACCTCTGATTCTTACCCCCGAGATCCACCGGCATCTGGTCGCTTTCATTGAGATCCCCTCGCATTTTTTTAAACTCTTAATTCTTACAGGCCTAGTCTGGTCACTCTTTCCTCATCTGGCAAATTTACTATCCCCGGAACCAGTTTAGTGCATTTTCACTGCACTGACCACAGTACAGTTACTCTTTTTCAGGCAAGGTGACTTAAACCGTACATAATGTGTCACATTTATTCTTGCCCTGTATAACTGCATGAAGACCTCTTTACTCCTGTACTCAAATTCTCTTGTAAAGGCCAATATACCATCCGGTTTCATAATCAATTGCTGCCATCAAATAGTTTTCAATGACTTGTTCCAAAGCACACACAGGTCCATTTGAACATACTCTGTCAATCTCAGAGTAAAATGAGGATAATGAAAAATGTGGATGATTTCACATTTTTCCACATTAAACTGTATCTGCTCCATTCTTGCCCAGTTGTTCAGCTTACCTATATCACTTTGCATCCTCTTTATATTCTTCCTGTTCTAAATTCCATTTGCTTTGTACTAATAAACTTTTACAGATATTTGGCCCTGAGCAACATTGTTGATAGGGATCACGTTTAGCTCAAGAACCAATCCCTACAGTACACCCCTACTCACAGTCACCAACTTACAAACAGTCTGTTTGTTCCCTCAGTCTCTGTCCAACAACCAATTCTCAATTTACCCCAACTCTTCCTCCTCCTCCTTAAGCCTGACACCACTACTGGGGCATGAGCCACCAACAGCAGCTCCCCAGTGTCCTGTCTCCTGGGCCAGTCTTTCAAGTCCAGATGTAGCCCATCTATTCATCTTCTAGGCTAAGATCCTTCCTCTCTCAGGGATGAGGTGTTTGGAGCTTCTGTTGGTTTCTGTAGCCCTGTTTTTTTGGAGGATGGGATCGCTAGCCCCATGGCCAGTCCTCCTCTTTTTGCAGCTGAGCTTGGGACCGTCCATGGTGGAGTTCCCAACTCCTCCTGCTCTAACTCAAATAGAACAATCTTTCAAAAATCCAAATAAACCACAAACAAACCATTTCCCCTTTAATTATTTTATTAGTGACATCTCAAAGTACCTGAATCTCAAAAAATAAATGTAAAAAACTTAGAAAAATGAAATATTACAGAGTTTGGAAGACCTGTTTATTTCTGTAGTGCCAAGGGCTCTTTTTACAGAGCCGAAAGTTACCTCAGTTTTAACATCTCATCCTAAATTATCTCATCAAACTACAGCCAACACAGCTAACGTGTTTGTTACCTGATATGGAAATCTGAACCAAAGATGTGAATAATATGTGACAACTCCCCTTCCCCCTCACACCACTATGAAGTTGAAGGGGGAAATGTGGTGCCTAAAGCAGATAATATAGTTTGCGTAAGGATACTATGAAAGAGGATACATCAGATTGAAAACAGTCTTTCAACTCAAACAATGCTCCAACTGAATAAAACTAGAAACATAACACTTATTAAGTAACATTTGCTGGTGAGTGAAACAGATAAAGTCCCATAACAGCTGGGAGTATAACCTTACCTCCTCTCTAGCAATGATCATCTCGTCTTTCACATCTCCAAACACAGTTGGCTGGATAAAATACCCACGATCTGCCGCCACTCCACCTCCACAAAGTAACTTTGCTCCTTCTTTCTTTCCACTGGTAATATAGCCCAGAATCTTGTTGAATTGTTCTTCGTCCACCTATAACAAACATAATTTGGTGCTAAAAGTTGTTTTACTCAAGGGTTCCAGTGACCAACGTGAATGGCCAAGACCAAATGTTTTGTTGCAAGTCATGCCAACACAGCAACAGCAAATTCCTAATATATGTAAATGTTTGTGGCAAATAATCTTAGTTAAGAATATTGAACTACTTACATTTTAATGTCCAAGTGAAATTAATAAGGTTTTTTATGTGGGTACACTGATTATTTTATTAGATTTAGATTAGATTATGAGGACGTGCAGTCCTTTTTTACTGTCATTTAGTAATACATGCATTAAGAAATGATACAATATTCCCTCAGTGTGATATCACAGAAACACAGGACAACCAAGATTGAAAAACTGACGAAAACTACACAATTATAACATATTGTCACAACAGCGCAAGCAATACTGTAACTTGATGAAGAACAGGCCATTAGCACGGTAAAAGGTTCAAAGTCACTCGAAAGTCCCACACCTCACGCAGACGGGAGAAGGAAGAAAACTCTCCCTGCCATACCCGACCACAGTCTGACTCAGAGCACCGACACCACCTCTGCCGAACACTTCGACCCCAGCCCCAGCCGCCAGCAGCAGGCAAAGCTGAAGATTTTGGGGCCTTCCCTCCAGAGATTCTCGATCGCACAGTAGCACTGGCAGCGAACCGGGCATTTCAGAAGTTCATTTAACATCTTCTTTTCCTGTATATAGATAGAGTTAAATTCCTTTGGCACTAAGTTTGTTTCTAAACAATGACTCTTCATTTATTTTTAAACTTTTACTTATTGAGATACAGTATGGAATAGGCCTGCCAGCCCTCTGAGCCACGTCGCCCTGCAATCCCCCAATTTAATCCTAAATTAATCTCGGGACAACTTACAATGAGCAATTAACCTATCAACCGGTACGTCTTTGGACTGTGGGAGGAAACTGGAGCATCTGGAAGAAACCCATGTGGTCACGAGGACAGTGTACAAATTCACTTGCAAATTCAGATGGCAAGAGTTAGCTGGTAACTCCAGCAATAAAGGTATGTCAGAATCAGAATGTGAGACATTTGTGTGAACTTTGTTATTCTGTGGCAACAGTACAGTGCAAGACTTTAAAACTTGGTATAAGTCACCAGAAGGAAGTAAGGAGAAGAGGGCTTGTCCTGGTTGATGAGTGTCCTTAACGATGGATCCTGCCTTCCTGAGGCACCAAGCTTTTAAATATCTTTTCTTCCTGATTAAGAATTTTGCCAATTTGCAAATGGATGACCATCAGTCACATCAAACACAAATTATTTCACTGAATTTCCTCCTTATAAATACCACACATTCCTCAACTAAAGCTTCATTACTACCACACCAAAGGGTAACGATTCACACAACAGCATGGCGGAGGCAAGTGCAAACACCTGTGTCAACTAGGTATGCAGGGCAGCGACTGGAGGTGGCCTATACTGAGGCATTAACTTCTTCGAGGTTTCAGAAGGGTTAACATCAGAAAGTTCACTGGTATTTGATCTTTTCACAGCATAAAGCATTTTGTGGTCGCATTCATCTTTGATTTGATTTGACAGCCTCCATCGGTCAGTTTTGACCATGAATATTGCATCCTAGCTGTGTAGGTATGCAAGCCTGGGCAGTACAATATGGACAGCAAGCTGTTGCCCATGTAGCAAGCTGCTCTGCTCCACGCATCTGATGAACTTAAAGGGACCGATACAGTTTGGTACCAGCGGCGTCAGAAGAGTTGCCAGTCAGCACTGAGTTCAATGTAGGACTACCTTAGGGACTCCAGCTCTGGACTTTTCCCTGGGGGTTTACTCCCGAAACCTTCTCCATCAGTGGGTGTAGCTGCAAGGCAGCAGTGGTTTGAGATCGGAGTTTTCCTTCTCCAAGATGAGCTGCCAACCACGGCTGACAAGCCCCATCAGCCCGAAGTGACGGGTTTTAAGGCTCCAGTAACCTGCCTTTGCCCTTTCTCCTGTCAGTAGAAATGGTTCCACTGGGCCTAGTAGCTAAGTCACACATGAAGCACAAGAGCTGGACTTGGTTGTCACAGGCTATTTGAGCGGACGCCATTGGGAGCATTTGATAGGTAATGGGAGCTCTTCCCCATTACCACCCCCGGCTGTAACAACTTTAAGGAACCAATCATCTTATAAAAAAGTAAAACAGAGGAAAACATAGCAGATTGTTGAAACTCGTTATTGATTTCCTATAAAGAAGAAGGGTTTCGGCCCAAAATATCGACTGTCTAGTTATTTCCATAGATGTTGCCTGACCTACTGAGTTCCTCCAGAATGTTGTGTGTGTTGCTTTGGATTTCCAGCATCTGCAGAATCTCTTGTGTTACCTGTGGTCCTTGCTCATTCTTGGCGTCAAATGGATTTCCCACAGTACGAAGTTTTGCCCTTTCCACGCTCTTCTCTACAAATTCGTCGTACACAGATTCTTGAACATAAGTACGTGATCCAGCACAGCAGCATTGCCCTTGGTTAAAGAACAGAGCTGTATGGGCCTCCTCAACTGCATGGTTCACTGGAGAATGGAGTAAAATCAGTTTGAATATTTTTAAATAAGCATTTGCTAGGAGGGAAGAAAACTGAAAACAATTGTCATTTTGCATTGAATGAATGAAACACATAACAAGTAAGATTTTAGTTTACAGAATCTAGCAAGACCTTTTCCAAGATCAATTACCTTCTAATTTTCCTTCAGACTGCTAACGCCTTACAAAAGCAGGGAATAAATACTGCTTTTCGGAATGGATCTTTACTTAGGACCAGTTTGAATTAATTGCATTAGGGGCTCAGAAATTTTTAGAAGAGAAAGCAAAGAGAAATTTTCATCTTTATTTTTCATTTGAAAAAATACAACATTAAATATGTAAAAAATGTATTTGCACACAAAGTTTTGTTATCATTTCAGATTGAACACTTTTTATTAGAAAGGCCACGAAACACAGTTTCTGCCTTCACAGGTGCTGCTGACCAGCTAAATGTTGAGAATTTTTCCCTTTATAGCAGACTTACTGTTACAGCTTTTACCCTGACAAAGTTTATTGTAAACTTGTTTGGCTTTAACACTTAAAAAAAAAAAGCAGAATGAGACTGAATATGGTTTTTTCTCCCTCCTTCCTACACACTGATCCAATGTAATCACTAAGGTGAAATTGTTCAATTTGCAAGTTTAGTAGCAATTCTTACCATCGGTATCAGAAAATATAATGTTAGGACTTTTCCCACCCAGCTCCAATGTCAACTTCTTCAAATTACTTTTTCCTGCAGCCTGCTGGATCAGATGGCCAATCTACAAGAGATCACAAAAAAAGATTTAAAACTGCTGAAAGAAGATTTTAAAAAAATAAGTATAATAATGTTTCAAGAAACATAGTTCAAGAAACAATATGTTACACATTGAGCAATACAAGGCTACAGTTCTCACTTTCATTCTAGCAAATTTATTTATAAATGTTCTAAATTACCTCAGGATAGTATCAGCTTCTGAACGTGTGTAACACTTGAAATCTCTTAACATTAATATACAAAAAAAGCATTTGAACGGAGATACACAGACAGATTATATTGTATCAGTATATCATGTTATTTTGATAACAGTGCATTCACTTGGTTGTCAACAGTTCAGTTTAAACCCTGTTGCTCATGGTGACAGAAGCAGCACACCAGCACGAAGAGAGGATTAACCATAGTCAACCTGATGGCTACAATTCTAGAAACGTTTTGTGTTTCTAGAGATCACTGAAATTACTGGAATCACCAGGGAATAGTTGGCAGGTGAAGAAACTATCTTGGTTTCAAGGCTTTGGCACAAACTAACTGTAGTTTATCTGTTGTTGGTGCGTGTACTCTTTTAGAAAGTGTAGATGAGTTTCAAGTGGCACAGGCTAATTTTTAAATGGTACTGGCTTCTGACATTTGGAGCTCCTAGTTGAGATGGCAGGTACTCAACTGCACTGTTCATGTTGGGCTGCACTGATTAATGTTAATTAGCTTGTAAAGCAGAGGTGCTACCAGCATGGCTTAAATCCGCATTGACACCCCGTGCCCATCTGGACAGTCTCAGGACGTTTTGCATTTATTTCCCAAAGTGTTTTGCAGTGTGGCCGTTACTATGTGATTCAGAATCAGGTTTAACACCACGGGTATATGTCATAAAAATTGTTATCATGCTGCAGCAGTATATTGCGATCATTATTATCATCATTATGCATCATGTTATATGACTTAGGTGATCATGGTCTCATAACCATGATTGTTAACATAGAACCACAGAAACAGAAAACCTACAGCACAATACAGTCCCTTCGACCCACAAAGCTGTGCCGACCATGTACTTACTTTAGAAATTACCTATAGCCCTCTATTTTTCTGAGCTCCATGTAGCCATCCACGAGCCTCTTAAAACACCCTATCGTTTCCGCCTCCACCACCGCCGCTGGCAGCCCATTCCACGCACTCACCACTCTGCGTAAAAACCTTACCCCTGACATCTCCTCTGTACCTGCTTCCAAGCACCTTAAAACTGTGCCCTCTCGAGCTAGCTATTTCAGCCCTGGGAAAAAGCCTCTGACTATCCACACGATCAGTGCCTCTCATCATCTTATACATCTCTATCAGGTCACCTCTCATCCTCCGTCGCTCCAAGGAACAAAGGCTGAGTTCATTCAACCTATTCTCTTAAGGCATGCTCCCCAATCCAGGCAACATCCTTGTGAATCTCCTCTGCACCCTTTCTATGGCGTCCACATCCTTAATATAGTGAGGCAACCAGAACTGAGCACAGTACTCCAAGTGGGGTCTGACCAGGGTCCTATATAGCTGCAACATTACCTCTTGGCTCCTAAGCTCAATGCCACAATTGATGAAGGCCAATGCACCATATGCTTTCTTAACCACAGAGTCAACCTGCACAGCAGATTTGAGTGTCCTATGGACTCGGACCCCAAGATCCCAGAACGGATCACTGAGGCACACCGCTGGTGACCGACCTCCATGCAGAATATGACCCGTCTACAACCCATTCTTTGCCTTCCGTGGATCCATAAAGCAAGGTCCCCTTGGATTCCATGCCTCTTTACTTTCTCAATAAGCCTCGCATGGGGGGCCTTGTAAAATGCCTTGCTGAAATCCATATACACTACATCTACTTCTCTACCTTCATCAATGTGTTTAGTCACATCCTCAAAAAATTCAAACAGGCTCGTAAGGCACGACCTGCCTTTGACAAAGCCATGCTGACTATTCCTCATCATATTATGCCTCCCCAAATGTTCATAAATCCTGCCTCTCAGGATCTTCTCCATCAACTTACCAACCACTGAAGTAAGACTTACTGGTCTATAATTTCCTGGGCTACCTTTACTCCCTTTCATGAATAAGGGAACAACATCCACAACCCTCCAATCTTCCAGAACCTCTCCCATCCCAACTGATGTTGCAAAGATCATCATCAGATGCTCAGGAATCTCCTCCCTCGCCTCCCACAGTAGCCTGGGGTACATCTCATTCGGTCCTGGTGACTGATCCAATTTGATGCTTTCCAAAGGCTCCAGCACATCCTTTCTTAATATCTACATGCGCAAGCTTTTCAGTCCGCTGTAAGTCATCCCTACAATACGTAGTGAATACTGAAGCAAGGTACTCATTAAGAACCTCTACTATCTCCTCCGGTTCCATACACACTTGATTCCACTGTCACACTTGATTGGTCCTATTCTCTCACATCTCATCCTCTTGCTCTTCGCATACTTGTAGAATGCCTTGGGGGTTTCCTTAATCCTGTCCGTCAAGGCCTTCTCACGGCCCCTTCTGGCTCTCCTAATTACTTTCTTAAGCTCCTTCCTGCTAGCTTTATAATCTTCTAGATCTCTATCATTACCTAGTTTTTTGAACTTTTCGTAAGCTTTTCTTTTCTCCTTGACTAGATTTTCCAACAGCCTTTGTACACCACGGTTCCTGTACCCTACCATCCTTTCCCTGTCTCATTGGAACGTACCTATGCAGTACTCCATGCAAGTATCCCCTGAACATTTGCCACATTTCTTCTATACATTTCCTTGAGGACATCTGTTCCCAATTTATGCTTCAAAATTCCTGCCAAATAGCCTCATATTTCCCCTTACTCCAATTAAATGTTTTTCTAACTTCTCTGTTCCTATCCCTCTCCAATGCTATGGTAAAGGAGATAGAATTGTGATCACTATCTCCAAAATGCTCTCCCACTGAGAGACCTGACACCTGACCAAGTTTATTTCCCAATACCAGCTCAAGTACAGCCTCTCCTCTTGTAGGCTTATCTACATACTGTGTCAAGAAACCTTCCTGAACACACCTAACAAACTCTACCCCATCTAAACCCCTCGCTCTAGGGACATGCCAATCGATATTTGGGAAATTAAAATCTCCCACCACGACAACCCTGTTATTATTACACCTTTCCAGAATCTGTCTCCCTATCTCTGCTCCTTGATGTCCCTGTTACTATTGGGTGGTCTACAAAAAACACCCAATAGAGTTATTGACCCCTTCCTGTTCCTAACTTCCACCCACAGAGACTCCATAGACAATCTCTCCATGTCTTCCTCCTTTTCTGCAACGTGACACTCTCTCTGATCAGCAGTGCCATGCCTCCAGTTCTTTTGCCTCCCTCCCTGTCCTTTCTGAAACATCTAAAGCCTGCCACTCGAAGTAAGCATTCTTACCCCTGAGCCATCCAAGTCTCTGTAATGGCCACAACATCATAGCTCCAAGTACTGATTCACACTCGAAGGTCATCCGCTTTGTTCACAATACTTATTGCATTAAAATAGACACATCTCAAACCATCGGTCTGAGCGCATCCCTTCTCTATCACCTGCTATCCTCCCTCTCGCATTGTCTCCAAGCTCTCTCTATTTGTGAGCCAACACCTTTTCAGTTCAGTTCCCATTCCCCAGCAATCCTAGTTTAAACTCTCCCCAGTAGCCTTAACAAACCTGCCTGCCGATATATTGACCCCCTGGGATTCAAGTGGAACTCATCCTTTTTGTACAGGTCACTCCTGCCCCAAAAGAGGTCCCAATGATCCAGAAATCTGAATCCCTGCCCCCTGCTCCAATCCTTCAGCCACGCATTTATCCTCCACCTCACTCTATTCCTATACTCACTGTCACGCGGCACAGGCAGTGAGTAATCCCAAGATCACTACCTTTGTGGTCCTGCTTCTCAACTTCCTTCCTAACTCACTGTAGTCTGATTTCAGGAGCTCCTCTCTTTTCCTACCTACGTCATTGGTACCAATATGTACCACAACCTCTGGCTGTTCACCTTCCCACTGCAGGATATCATGGGCGCTGTCAGAAACATCTCGGACCCTGGCACCTGTGAGGCAAACTACCATCTGTGCTTCTTTCCTGTGTCCACAGAATCACCTGTCTGACCCCCTAACTATAGAGTCCCCTATCACTGTTGCCATCCTCTTCCTTTCCCTACCCTTCTGAGCCACAGGGCCACAGGGGTACAGGGGTACTCTCTAGCCTCTGACTCCTGCCCTTCCCTCTCCTGACTGTTACTCACTTATCTGTCTCCCCAGGCCCCTGTGTGTCTACCTGCCTATAGCTCCTCTCTATCAACTCCTCACTCTCCCTGACCAGATGAAGGTCATCGAGCTGCATCTCCAGTTCCCTAATACGGTTCCTATGGAGCTGCAGCTCAACTCACCTGGCACAGTTGTGGCCGTCCGGGAGGCTGGGAGACTCCCGGACTTCCCACATCTGACACCAAGCACAGAACACCGGCCTCATACACATTCTTCGTGTCTGTTACTACACAGCCAACCTACCTCACCTTGGCCCATTATTGCCAAAGCCTTCCTACTGTGTCTCTGCTCCTCTGGCAGCTGTCTCCTTTTAAGCTCTTCCCGCTGTTTTCACTGGCTGACGTCCACGCGCTTGCGCAGTCGTGCCCCGATCAAATCGCTGAGAAATCGTTCTTGGCAAATTTTTCCTCCGGAAGTTATTTGCCATTGCCCTTTTCTGGGCACTGCCTTTGCAAGATGGGTGACCCCAACTATTATCAATACTCTCCAGAGATCGTCTGCTTGGTGTCAGTGGTCGCAATAACTAGGTCTTATGATATGTTTCAACTCCTCATACGGCCATCCACCACCAGCTCCCATGACTTCATGTCACCCTAATCCTGATCAGGGTTTAAGCAGCTGCTGCACCTTGCCCGAGGTTCACCTGCAAGGCAGTGGCAGGAAGGAGTGCCTTACACCTCCATTGATAGCCTCATATCTCAACCCACCTCCCAACACTGCAATACACAATAAAAACTGTAAATTACAGTGTTTATATATACACACGTTAAATTAAATAAGTGGTGCAAAAATGGTGGGAAAAAAGTAGTGAGATAGTGTTCATGGGTTCAATGTCCATTCAGAAATCTGATGCCAGAGGAGAAGAAGCTGTTCCTGAATCACTGAATGTGAGTCTTCAGGCTCCTGTACCTCGTCCCTGATGGTAGCAATGAGGAGAGGGCATGTCCTGGATCATGGGGGTCCTTAATAATGGATGCCACCTTTTTGAGGCATCGCTCCTTGAAGATGTCCTGGATACTGGGGAGGCTAGTGCTCACGATGGAGCTGTCTTTCACAACCTTCTGTGGCTTATTTCAATCCTGTGCAATAGCCCCCCTCTCATCCCAGATGGTGATGCAGCCGCTCAGAATGCTCTTTCTTGGAACATCTGCAGAAAGCTGCAAGTGTCTTTGGTGACATACCAAATCTCTTTAAACTCCTAATAAAACATAGCTGCTGTTGTGTCTTTTTTGTAACTGCATAGAACTGTTGGGCCCAGGATAGATCTTCAGAGATGTTGACACCTAGGATCTTGAAGATGCTCCCCCTTTTCACTTCTGATCCATCGATGAGGATTGTTTAAGCATTTAGTTATAATCTATAAGTATTTATTGCAGAAAATTTGTTTTTAAAATATGGACTTCTAAATGTGATGGCAACTATTTACTGAATTATTCATTATGACTATTGATTTAAGAGTCTTACAATCATCATGATGTTATATGATGTAGTGGTTCCTAAGGTTGTCATAGCTGGGGGTGGTAGTGAGGGATAAGCTCCCACTACCTATAAACTGCTCCAAATGGCGTGAGACTCTAACAGCCTCTGACAACCAAAGCCAACTCTTGGCCTTCACATGTGGCTTAGCTACTAGCCTCGGTGGAACTGTTTCTACTGACAAGAGAAGTGGCGAAGGCAGACCACTGGCACTTCAAAACTAGTTGCTTTGAGCAGCTGGGGCTGGTCAGCCTCGGACGGCAGGAAGACTCTGATTTTAAACCTCTGCTGCCTTGCAGCCATGGGAAAGGCTTTGGGAGTAAACCCAGAGGAAGAAATCCGGAACCAGGGCCCATAAGGCAGTTTGATGTTGTTTGCAGCTTCACTCTGGCAACCTCTGCGACAGCACTGGTACCAAGCTGTATCGGCGCTTGCCCTTCCCTTGGACTACATCAGCGATGTGGAGAGGGGGAACCCGCTGCATGGGCAACAGCCGGTTCTTCAAATCTTCCTGCCCAGGCTTGCACCCCGGAGAGGACACAGTCCACCAGAGGCGCAAACCTATGATCCCCCAGGATCGACAGCTGCCTACCTTCTGACGTGGGCTCATGACCATGATTGTTCTTGGCAAAGATGACATGGATAAGAC
This sequence comes from Mobula birostris, assembly GCF_030028105.1. Lineage (NCBI taxonomy): Eukaryota > Metazoa > Chordata > Chondrichthyes > Myliobatiformes > Myliobatidae > Mobula > Mobula birostris. Next base: position 32,214,970 of record NC_092400.1, read on the forward strand.
TTGAATTTTAAAAAGTTTTGAAAGAAAATGTAATGAGAATTTGAAAAGAATTTATGAAAAACTAAACAATTTTCACGGGTATGTCAAAAAATAAAGTGGATAAAAGTGCACCTTAAGAGCGAAGATAGCAGACATTATGGAGAAATAAGGAAACAGTCAAGATATTAAAAATATTCAGTCAGGAACTTAAAATGACAAAGGTTCAAGCAACATATATCTAATTCTGTCTTGATATTTATTGCTTATTTATTTACTAATGTTTCTTCTTTTTTGTACTTGCATAGTTTATTGTCTTTTGTACTCTGGTTGAACGCCCCAGTTGGGTGGTCTTTCGCTGATTATGGCTATTATTCTATAGATTTGTTGAGTATGCCCACCAGCAAATTAATTTCAGGGTTGAATATGTATGTACTTTGATAATAAAATTTACCTTAAACACGAGACAGTCTGAAGATGCTGGAAAGCCAAAGCAACACACCCAAAGTGCTGGAGAAACTCAGCAAGTCAGGCAGCATCTCTGGAAATTAATAAATAGTGGATGTTTCAGGCAGACAGCCTTCTTCAGGACTGAGAAGGAAGGGGGAAGATACCAGAATAAAAAGCTCGGGGTGGTGGGTAAGAGGCTAGCTGAAAGGTGATAAGTGAAGCCAGGTGGGTGGGAAAGGGCAGTGGTTGGAGAAGAAGGAATCTGATAAGAGAAGAGAGTGGAGCATAGGAGAAAGGGAAGGAGGAGGGGACCCGGGGGAAAGTAATAGGCAATTGAGAAGAGGTAAAAGGTCAGAATGGAGAATAGAGGAAGGATAGGGCGGAAATTTGTTTACCAGGAGAAACTGATACTCACGCCATCAAGTTGGAGGCTACCCTGACAGAATATAAGATGTTGCTCCTCCACCCTGAGGGCGGCCTCATCTTGGCACAAGAGGAGACCAGGGACCAATATATCAGAATGGGAATCGGAATTACTTTGAACTTTGATTCATTTCTAAACTTCAATGTTAATTTGTAAGTGTTTTCAAACTGACCTCTGTGGATCCAGTGAAAGCAACTTTATCTACATCCATATGGGAGGCAATAGCTGCTCCTGCAGTTGGTCCAAAACCAGGAATGATATTGACTACTCCTGGTGGAAATCCAGCCTATATAGAAGAGAAAAGGTGACACAGACATTAAGACAAAACAACTACTATTTTATTAATGGTCCAACCATAAATAACAGCAAATACTGTTATCCATTATTTATGTGTTGTATTTGTTTCATTAAATTTCAGGAAACTTTGTGTCTGTGGACTCACTCTGAGTGGTTACGATCAATACTCAGCAATCCTCAGATGACCTTCCTGAATATTTCAAGGCAAGAGGGAAGACTTCTCATTAGCATTAAAATAGAAAGAAATTCAATTTTAACAATTAATTTAGGGATGGAGCCTTCTTGCCTATCACTAATGTCAATTTGGGGATGTACACTAGGACAAGTGAATACACAATAATTGACAGTGTGGTGCCGATGAACAAAAGGACCTTGGACTATGCATCCATGGATCCCTAAATGTGTTAAGAGGTCAATAAAAGTTCTCTCAAAAGAGCTGTTGATAGAAAGTTTAGGGTTTGGATTCAGCAGAAAAAAACTGGAATGATGTTATATTTTTGTGTTAGAATGACATGAACTTCTTACAACCTTATGTTCTCAAACAGGAGCTGCCTTTGCTGCCTGCTGGTATCGATGATATGCACTGGAGTTAAGGTACAAATCCGTTGAAAAGCATAAATGTTCAGGAACAGAAAATGCTAGAAACACTCAACAGATCTAGCAGCATCTGCAGAAAGAGAAACAGTTAATATTACAGATTGAAGATCCTTCTTCAGAATTGCATAGAAGAGAAAACAAGTTGGTTTGATGTGGCAGAGAAGGTGGGAGTGAGAGAAATGGATAGAACGAAGGAGATATCTTTGAAAGAGCGGCACCATGGTTGCCATCTTCAATCTGAAACATTCACTCTTTCTGAAGATACTGTCCGACTTGTTGAGTGTTTTGTTTCCAGCATTTGCTGTTTTGCTTTAAGCTTGCCAATGATAATGCTTTTGAAAGTCAAGAATAGATGGTCAGAGATTGTCGGGGATTCTCTTTGCCCAATATTTGTGGAATAAAGATGCTGCTTTCAGCCATATTTCAAAAGTTGCCTTGAAATATAGTGCACTTTATTTATTGTTTGTTTTTATTTGTTGAGGTACAGCATGGAATAAGCCCTTCGAGCCGTGTCACCCAGCAATCCCCCGATTTAACTCTAGCCTAATCACAGAACAATTTACAATGACCAATTAACCTACCAACTGCCACGTCTTTGGACTATGGGAGGAAACCAGAGCTCCCAGAGGAAACCCACGCAGTCACTGGGGTTTCCTTACAGACAGTGGTAGGAATTGAACCTGGGTCACCAGCACTGTAAAGCATTGTGCTAACCACTACACTACCATGCTGCCCTATGGGTTACTTTATTTGCAAATGGAGTTCAGCAATCATCCCCACATCTACCCTTACGATGGAAGGAAATTTATTAATGAAGCAGTAGAATATGGCTGGGCTGGGCTGGGAGCAGGACCCTGAGGAACACCTTTACTAAAGTTTATTGATTTGTCCCATTCTGAAAATATCTTATCACCTGCTACACAAGATGCAAAGATGCTTCGATCTACCTCACACACCATCCTTTTAATTCACAATGAGCATTTTGGGAAAAACTGCTCATATTGGGTTTCTAGACATGGATCTCTCTTCCAATTCTTTACAATAACATCATTGCCCTATCATCTTTAGTAGCTTCACCAATGTTTTTCCTCCACAGGGGTGGATATCGAAGAATGGAATTCCATTTGCTGCTTCTGAGATAATGAAAGAACAAACATCTGCAATCATCGAGACTTTAAATCAAGGCATGAATAGTAAATGCCAAAAAGCTTTTTGGGAAATCTAAAGTATTAAATTATAAGGATAATTAACCCTCAGGCTTAGATGATTAAACCTTAGAAAGCAGAACTATTGAAAATTAGAAAATCAGTGTACATTACAGATACAGAGAAGTGATTTTCCTAATAAGAAAATATAGAAAATGGGCAAGTCTTCTAAAAATAATGAAAGTTAGCTATTATAAATGAAGTTATGAAACACTTTCTTAACCCAGATAAAAGTAGAAATGTACACTTCACTTCCCTGGGTCAACTTAATGTTGAGGCTGAGATTGTTTAAATCAGGCAGAATATTAAGATGAGTGGATTAGTGGAGTGGAGGAGACATTAACTGAATGGCAGAAAGGTTTCAACGCACTGAAAGGCCTACTCTGAATCTCAGGGTTGTATATGGTGGCATGCATGTACTTTGGTTTAAAAAAACACACACTTTGAACTTGAACTGAGGTAAACATAAAAGTAACAAGAAATTATTCCAAACAAAGCAGAATCTACCCTCTTGGCAAACTACATTATTGCTTCTTCGGAGAGTTGAAATGAACTGGAAATTGGTGCAGTTCATGTATTCAACACAATGGTTCACATGACTCCCAAAGACTGAAAGCCTCAAGTATGACTGAATAGGCTCCATTTTTCTGAATGGGGAGCAAAAGAGGGAAATACATTCAAAGAACAAAAATATTTCAATCCTCCTTGATTATTGCATTAAATATGTGAACCACAGAGTAAAAACAGATGGGAGAAATATTAATCAAGCGTCTGAGAATAAAAATGATGTAAAATGTAATGTACACCCTTGCAGAGCAATGAAATAAAAGAACAAGAAGAATATTTAAAGATGTGGCCAGAATGCCAGAATAACAAACTGTACTTCTTCAGAAAACTTGAACAAATTCTCGTGAGAATCGTGAGATGTAAAAACATTGAGGGTATGGAGTTGCATAGAACAAGGGATATCATAAGGAAATAGGAAGTGAAAGAGGATTTAGTACATTAAAGTAATTTAATGGAAGACAAGATAAACAATAAGGAAAAGGGAGAAAGGTTTTCTGAGAGGATTCCACAAATACCAACATGATGCTGAGATACGTTCTAGGATGTACTGAGACACATCATCATTGATGTAACTGGGGTCATGGGTGTTTTGGTCTTTCAATATCAGACAGCTTTACCTAGGCGACCCAGCCAGAGTTGTTAGTCCCTCACTTATGCCCCAGCAGCATCGGTCCATGGCTCACCCCTCTTAATCCATAGCCATCTGAGGTTCTGTGATCATCCTGGTGGCTCTTCTTTTTGCAGCCCCCCCCCACCCCCATAATGCAACGTGGGAACCTGAAATGGTTTCTTTGCTAGCAAAACACATGAGATCCACAAAGGGCAGCAGAAGACAGAAAGAGCACCATCAACTCAGAATTTTGGAGCTTGCTAAGCTAGGGCATATTTAGACCAACTTAACCATGTCCATTTTAAATCATTGAAAATGGCAGTACACCAGCAACTTCAAAGTCAACTTGGGACATGAAATGGTTTCTTTGGCAGCAAAACACACCAGGTCCACAACAGCAGCAGAAAGGCTGAAAGAGCACCATCAACTCAGAATTTTGCAGTCTGCTAAGCTAGGGCATTTTGGGGCCACTTTCACCACTCCCATTTTCAATAATTGAAGACGGCAGTATGCCACCAACTTCAAGGTCAACCTGGAGTGAGTAACAAATACTAATCAGCAACGGGATCTTCCAAAGAAAAAAAAAACAGAAAAAAAAAATCCCAGACACAGCCATGCCTCACTTGATTCAGCTGACCCACCTCTCATCCTTTCAAGAGTTCTTAAAAAGTAACTGATGCTGAAACACTCAGTACACCCAGGATGAGTGGTCTGTTGAATCCTCTCCTGTCTTTAATTTTTATCAGTTTAACTTCTTTCTCTAGCTTGTAAAAGGCCAACACTCTGGATGCCCTTCACAAAGCAGAGCAGGGAATTCCAAGTTAAATGACTGAGTCTTGGCTTTTTCTCTCCAAGAAAAAAAATCCTGTTCCACCTGACTCCTACAGAACTTACTGCAGAAAACCAAACAAATTGACTGAAAAATCCATCTTTGTGCATCTAACATTAAGTAGTTCTGTAGTAGGTTATCCCAGTAACATAATCACACTTCTCAACACTGTAATGTGTTGGAGTCTTATTAAACAACATTCAAAGGAAAAGCCGTTTCAGATAGTTTTACATACAACCAACTCATGATTGTCCAACCCAGTATTTGGTGTCCTGCTTCATTCCTCCTTCCAGTCCAGAATAATCTAGCAAACTTCACAGAGAGTACCATATTACGGTATTCGTTCATTTGGCCTGGTTATTATCCAGCTCACATTAGTTGTAATTAAATATCAGTGCTCTTTTCCAATAATGTACCACAGTCAAGGTGCAAGGTCAAATCAGAAAACTGAAGATACAGACACAATATGTAATATGTCACATGCAGATGCAATTCTTAGAGCTTATGGTCATATTGCCACATTGTTTAACAGCATCATTGACTTAAAAATGTGACTTAACCTCTTTAATCAAATTTGCTATGTAGAGTGCTGTTAGTGGGGTCTGCTCGGCCACCTTCATCACAACCACATTTCCAGTTGCTAAGGCTGGTCCAAGTTTCCAGGCCTGCATTACCAAGGGAAAATTCCACTGAAAAAAAAAATAAAATTGCAAATGAGTTTTCAGAAGATAAAATAAATCATAACTATTCATAATTGTTAAATGCCCAAACCTATGTTGAGGAAAAACAGGTCAATTCTACTACTTTGATGGCTATTAAGTGGGTAATCAATGCTTTAATTAACAGAAACTAGAAATCATGCGTGACTTCAGCTATTCAGACTACTATATCAGCCAACTTGGTTTTTACTTTTTAATCTTTGGTAACAATATGAGTGTACTTAAAATAGTACTTTCTTTCTTTTTAAATCTTTTTATTGAATTAGTACACACAAGGTAAAACATATAGCAACCAATACATTGTTACGATATAGATATACAAGAAATATTAATACAAAAAAAACAATGAAAACAACATAGGTTAGTTATAAAATAACAAGCTAATATAATTGTATACCAGTTTTCCATATATAACAGTAAGGAGAAAACAAAAACCAAAAAAACTACCATGCCACTAAGCTACAAAGCAAAGCAATGGGCTAGCTAGATAAATAGTAGACTTAAACAGATTAAACAATCCCGTCCTCAAACCCAACCTCCGCTAATAACAGATAAAATCCACGAAGGGAGTGTATATATGATCAGAGAGAAAAAAAAAGTTACATTAAATGAAAATATTGAATAAAAGATCTCCAGGTCTGTTCAAATTTAACTGAAGTATCATAAAGATTACTTCTGATTTTTTCCAAATTTAGACACAGTATCGTTTGAGAGAACCAAAAAAAAACATAGTTGGGGCGTTAATCTCCTTCCAATGTTGTAAAATACACCTTTTAACCATTAAAGTAAGAAATGCAATCATTTTACGCACTGAGGGGGATAAATTACTAGAAGTTTTAGGTAATCCAAAGATAGCAGTAATAGGATAGGGAGAAATATCACTATTCAAAACCTTTGAAATAATATTGAAAATGTCTTTCCGAAAAGTTTCCAGAGTAGGACAGGACCAAAACATATGGGTCAAGGAGGCTATCTCGCCATGACATCTATCACAAAGAGGGTTAATATGAGAGTAAAAATGAGCTAATTTATCTTTAGACATGTGTGCTCTATGGACAACTTTAAATTGAATTAAGGAGTGTTTGGAACAGATAGAGGAAGTATTAACTAGTTGTAAAATATGAGCCCAGTCATCTGCCGGGATAGTAAGGCCCAATTCCTTTTCCCAGTCAGTTCTAATCTTATCAAATGGAGCTATCCTAAGTTTCATGATAGAATTATAAATAATAGCTGTTACACCTTTCTGACACGGGTTGAGGTTAATGATTGCGTCTAAAATATTTGTAGGGGGTAACGCCAGAAGGGAAGAAAGTATGGTATTTAGGAAATTTCTAACTTGCAAATATCTAAAAAAAATGTGTTCTTGGTAAATTGTATTTGTTAGATAACTGTTCAAAAGACATAAGGGAACCATCTGAAAATAAGTCCAAAAACCGTGATATACCATTAGTCTTCCAAATTTGAAAGGCACGGTCCGTAGAGGAAGGGAGAAAGAATATATTGCCAATAATAGAAATCGCTAGCACAAATTGATTAAGATCAAAAAATTTTCGGAATTGAAACCAAATGCGTAAGGTATGTTTAACTATCGGGTTGCAAACCTGTTTATAGCGTTTCAAATCGGAAGGAAGAGAAGAACCTAATATAGAGCCAAGTGCATAGCCTTGAACAGAATATAATTCCAATACTACCCATTTAGGAATGGATAGTATATCTTGGTCAAGTAACCAAAATTTCATGTGTCGAATATTAATTGCCCAATAATAAAATCTAAAGTTAGGTCATGTCAATCCTCCATCTCTCTTAGCTTTCTCGTGTTTCTATTTTGCAAAATAAATGAAGAGATTTTCGAGTCTACTTTATCAAAAAAGAATTTTGGAATAAAACTCGGTAATGCCTGAAATATATACAAAAATTTTGGCAGAATAAACATCTTAACAGCATTAATATGACAAGTCAAAGTAAAATAAAGTGGAGACCATTTAAAGTAAAGTTGCATAATATGGTCAATTAAGGGTAAGAAATTAGTCTTAAATAAATCCTTATGTTTACAGGTAATTTTAATTCCAAGATATGAAAAATGATTATTAACCAATCTAAATGGCAGGTTCTGATATCAGGGAACTTGCTTATTAATAGGGAAGAGTTCACTCTTATTAAGATTTAATTTGCATCCTGAAAAAAGACTAAATTGTGCTAATAAATCTAAAGCTGCTGGAGTAGATTCTTGAGGATTAGAAATATATAGAAGTAAGTCATCAGCATAAAGAGATACTTTGAGACTTTAACCCACGAGTTACACCAATGATGTTAGGAGATTCTCGAAAAGCAATTGCAAGAGGTTCTAATGCTGTATCAAATAATAAAGGGCTAAAAGGACAACGTTGTCTGGTACCTCGAAAAAGAGGAAAAAAAGGTGAATTTAGAGTGTTAGTACGAACTGAGGCCATAGGAGAATGGTATAACAATTTGATCCAGGATATAAATTTCAGGCTGAAGTTAAACATTTCAAGCACCTTAAATAAGTAGGGTCATTCAACCCCGTCAAAGGCTTTTTCAGCGTCTAGGGAAATGACGCATTCAAGATCATTTTGTGACGGGGTATAGACAATATTTAAAAGTGTACGAATATTATAAAAAGAGTAGCAATTCTTAATAAAACCCATTTGGTCTTCCGAAATAATATAAGGAAGTGGTCTTTCTAGTCTATTTGCTAATAATTTAGAAAAAAATCTTAGCGTCAACATTTAACAAGGATATTGGTCTATAAGATGCACATTGAGCGGGGTCTTTATCCTTCTTTAGTATTAAAGAGATCGATGCTCTATAAAAGGATTCTGGTAGTTTACCAAGTTTTAATGAGGCCTCCAGAATCCTGGATAACCAGGGGACTAATGAGGGTGCAAAAAATTTTTAAAATTCCACGGTAAACCCATCAGGGCCAGGAGCTTTCCCCAAATTCATAGAGAAAATAACATTCTTGATCTCATCAGTAGTAAAGGACGATTCTAACATAGAAGATATATCGTGTAATCTTAGGGAAATCTAATTATCTAAAAAGTCACACATATGTTTAGAATCTCGTGGAGATTCTGATTGATATAAAGAGAAATAAAAATCAAAAAAGGATTGATTAATCTCAGCTTGATCAAATGTTAGTTGATCTTTTTGATTATAAATCTGATTAATTTGAAATTTAATGGAGTTAGTCTTCAACTGATTAGCCAACAGTTTACCAACTTTGTCACTATGTCTATAAAATTCGCTTCTTGTCTTCGTTAATTGATTTGCAATAGAGGACGAAAGTAATAAACTGTGTTCCATTTAAAGTTCATTTCTTTGTTTATACAGCTTCTCAGATGGAGCTGTAGCATATTTCTTATCTATTTCCTTAATCTTGTCCACAAGAGCAAGCTCTTCCTTCTTCAACCTTTTCCTCAACACAGCAGAGTACGAAATGATCTGGCCACGAATGTAAGCTTTAAAGGTATCCCAAAGAGTATTCATGGAAATATCATCTGTACTGTTAACTGTAAAGAAAAAGATCAATCTGTTCATTCATAAAGTTAACAAAATCCAAGTCCTGAAGCAACAGTGGATTAAAACACTATTGTCTATTATTTTGCGTACTGGCCAATAAATTAATAGAAAGTTTAAGTGGAGCATGGTCCGAAATGGTTGTAGTATCATATTCACACTTAACTACTGAAAAAATAAGACGAGAGTCAATAAAAAAAATAAACAATTCTTGAGTAAGAGTGATGAATATGTGAAAAAAAAAAGAGAAGTCTTTTTCCTGGGAATGCAGAAACCGCCAACTGTCCATCGACCCCGAACCTGAGGGGAATTAATCAATCAAGGTTGCAGGTTTATTGGGTAGTGTCCGTATAGGGGCCGAGCGGTCCAATAATGGGGATAAACAGGTATTAAGATCTCCGCCCCAGATTATTGAAAACTCATTCAAATTTGGGAGCAAATTAAATAACGAATTATAAAATTCCAGACACTTAACCAGAACTACCTTCTTATTAAAGAGTAAACCACTAACCAGTAAAAATCTATCATTTGGATCAGAGAAGGTGGAGCTGGACTGCTCCATGGAGAGTCAAAGGCATGACAAGGTCCAGAAAACATTACGGTCATTCATTGCAACCAAGGAAGACCCCAGTTTGTGACGCTTGTTCATACCACAAGATGCAGACTTCTGAGACTGAAAGATTGGAACTGCCCCAGTACAATGGCTTTTCCATTTTTAAAACTCTCCTGCACAGGTTTCCTGTCATCTTCAGACATGATGGACAACCACCATTTTAATATTAAAGAAGCATATGAACCAATTCAGAAACAGTTTTTTTAAATGTATGAAAAACAAGAGAGTGCCTATAAAAATATTGGGGATACAGCATGCATCACAAATGTAATTATTGCAATTCTGAGAGAGATATTGGGTAGCAATTGCGGGAGGGGAGGGGAAAGGAAATGTCAACATTGAGCCCTGATGGAGGAGCTCAACTTGATAATGTTGACCTACAGAGTTCCTCCAGCAGATCGTTTGTTGCTCCAGATTCCAGCAACTGCAGTCGTCTTTATTACTTCAGAGTCATAGAAAAGTACAGCACAGAATCAGGCCTTTTGGCCCATCCAGTCTGTGCCGAACCATTTAACCTGCCTACTCCCATCAACCTGCACCGAGACCATAGCCCTCCATACCCCTACTATCCATGTACCTACCCAAACTTCTCGTAAACATTGAAATCGAGCTTGCATGCACCACTTGTACTGGCAGCTTACTACACACTCTGACAACCCTCTAAGTAAAGAAGTTTCTCCTCATGTTCCCCTTAAACTTTTCCCCTTTCACCCTTAACCCATGACCTCTGGTTGTAGTCACAACCAACCTTAGTGAAAAATGCCTGCTTGCATTTAGCCTATCTATGCCCGTCATAATTTTGTATACCTTCATCGAATCTCCTCTCAATCTTCTACATTCCTAGAAATAAGTCCTATCCTATTCAATCTTTCCTTAAAACTCAGGTCCTCCAGACCCAGCAATATCCTTGTAAATTTTCTCTGTACTCTTTCAACCTCATTTACAGCTTTCCTGTAAATAAGTGACCAAAACTGAACACAATACTCCAAATTAGGCCTCACCAATGTCTTAAACAACTTCAACATAACATCCTATCTCCTGCCCTCAATACTTTGATTTACAAAGGCCAATGTGCCAAAAGCTTTCTTAACGACACTACTAAGTGAGATGCTTCTTTCAATGAATTCTGGACCTGTATTCTCAGATCCCTTTGTTCTACCACACTATGCATTATTGTGCACTGTGTAAGACCTACTCTGGACTGATCCTACCGAAATGCAACACGTCTCACTTGGCCGCGTGAAATCCCATCTGCCATTTCTCAGGCCATTTTCCAGCTGACCCAGATCCCACGGCAAGCCATGATAGCAATCCTCGCTGTGCACTACACCCCCAATCTTGGTGTCATCCATAAACTTGCTGATCCAGTTAACCACATTTTCATCCAGATCATTGATATAGATGACAAACAACAAAGCATCCAGCACCTATCCTTGTGGCACACCACGTCAGAGGCCTCCAGTTAGAGAGGCAAACCTCTACTACCACCCTCTGTCCTCTATCACAGAGTCAATGTTTTATCCAATTTACTGCGTCATCTTGAATGCTGAGTGACTGAACCTTCTTGACGAACCTCCCATGTGGGACCTTGTCAAATGTAGACAACATCCACTGTCTTGCCTTCATCAACCTTCCTGGAACTTCCTCGAAAAACTCTATAAGATTGGTTAGACATGACCAATCATGCTCAAAGCCATGCTGACTACCCTAAATCATCCATGTCTACGTAAATACTACTAATGTCAGACTCACAAGTCAATAATTTCCTGGTTTATTTCTTACAAATTTATTTTTCAGCTGTTCACTCACCGGGATAATCTGCCCACACACACCAATTGGTTCATGACGTGTATAGCAGAAATAGTTTCCATCGACAGGAATGGTCTTACCATGGTATTTATCAGCCCAGCCTGCATAGTACCTGTGAAGAATTCAGCAAGGTGAAAAAGGTCTTTATTATTTTGCCTTTTACACTTTGATAAAGTTGTGTAATGTGCATTTTTTTTATATAGACATCCGTTAGTCTCATGAGACCATGGATTTGCCCCTTGAAAGGTTTCCAGGCCACAGGCCTGGGCAAGGTTGTATGGAAGACCAACAGTTGCCCATGCTGCATGTCTCCCCTCTCTGCGTCACCAATGTTGTCCAAGGGAAGGGCATTAGGACCCATGCAGCTTGGCACCGGTGTCGTCACAGAGCAATGTGTGGTTAAGTGTCTTGCTCAAGGACACAACACGCTGGCTTAGCCAAGGCTCGAACTAGCGACCTTCAGATCACTAGATGAACGCTTTAACCACTCGGCCACAGGCCAACACAATGTGCATTTATGAAGCTTTATAATAAAGAAAACCCTCTGCCAAAAATCAACTGCTCTGGTATTGGAAATACAGTATAGAAATAATGACGGCCATCTGTGTGGATGACCTTTCACTAGAATCCGACCAAAAGAGAACGCTTTTTAAGCTGGAGAAAGATGGGAACAGAGAAGTGACAGAAGGGGTAAAATTCAAAACCAGTGAATAGTAGAACGATAACACATAGGGACGGAATCAGGCTACTCAGCCCATCGAGTGTGCTCTGCCATGACTGATTTATTTTTCCTCTCAATACCATTCTCCTTCCTTCTCCCTGTAACCCTAGACACCCTCACTAATCAACGACATACACAATGCCTTAGCCTCCACAGCCATCTGTGGCAATGAAGTCCACAGATTCACCACCCTCTGACTGAAAAAATTCCTTATCTCTGTTCTAAAGGGACATCCTTCTATCCTAAGGCTGTGCCGTCTGGTCCTAAACTCTCCCACTACAGGAAACATCCTCTCCACATCCACTCTATATAGGCTATTCAATATTTGGTAGGTTTCAGTGAGATCCCCTCTTAATTCTTCTAAACTCCAGTGAGTACAGGCCCAGAGCCATCAAATGCTTCTCAAACATTAACCACTTCATTTCTGGGATCATTCTTGTAAACCTTGATGAAACAAGAGAGAAGTACTTTGCCCAATCAAGCTGCCTTTCTCAAGCTTATCTTTGAGCTATACTGGAATAGTTCAAAGATAAGTGGGGTGAACATACGTCTCTCCCAAAGGAGGTGTCAGTGCTCCTTCCCTCCACTGACCTGCAGGAGTTCACCCTCGGGCAAGGTGTAGCACCTGTTTAGCACCCCCCCCCCCCCCCACACCGATTAAGAGGCACGGGAAGCCATAGGAGCAGGAAGTGGATGGTCGTATGAGCAGCTGGTGCATATCACAAGTCCTGGTTATGCGACCACTGACGCCAGGCAGACAATCTCTGAAAGTATTGATAATGGCTGGGATCACCCATCTTGTAAAGACGTTGCCCAGAAGAAGGCACTTCTGTAGAAAATTTGCCAAGAACAATCATGGTCGACAGACTATGATTGCCCACGTCATACGACAATGGCACAGAACGATGATGGTGATATTCGGTCCCTCAGTCTTGCATCATGGATAGTCCACTATTTCTGCATAGCCAGCTCAATCGCGTCTTATCTGTAACTAGGAAGGAAGCCGGTTCCCTTGCCGAGTATATGGATTTTCATCTTCATAATGCAAGTCTGCTCTAAACTGAATACAGGTGTCCCCCGCTTTTCCAACGTTCGCTTTACGAAACCTCACTGTTATGAAAGACCTACATTAGTACCCTATTTTCGCTTTCAGAAGGTGTTTTCACTGTTACGAAAAAAAAATTCAGCGTGCGATAAAAGGCAGAGCGCGCCCCGAGCAGCTGCTCTCCCCCGGATTCGGAACTTCATTGCTTTAACACATGCCTGTGAGCAGCTGTTTGCAAGATGAGTTCTATGGTATCGGAAAAGCCTGAAAGAGCTCGTAAGGGTGTTACACTTATAGTAAAACTAGACATAATTAAGCGTTTTGATCGTGGTGAACGAAGTAAGGACAACGTGAGTTTGGCTTGTGGAAGCTGACGAACATGATGTTGAAGAGGTTTTGGCATCCCATCACCAAGAACTGACAGATGAAGAGCTGATGCAATTGGAAGAAAAAAGGATAACAATCGAAACCGAATGAGTAATGATAAAGTATGACTTTAATTTTGAAAGGGTACGTCAGTTTAGGAGATATTTGCAGGATAGTTTGAGTCCTTATTAAACAACTGTATGATAGAAAAATGCGCGAGGCTCAGCAGTCAAGCAAGCCTTCCACATCAGCCACAGCGGACGACGAACCTCGACCTTCGACATCCAGGTGGGCAGAGATAGAAGAAGATGAGCTGCATGCTCTAATGGAAACAGGCGACGAGATGACACCCCAGTGTCCCACCACTCCAACACCCAGGCCATGGACAGATACCGATTCGCGGAGAATGCAAAGATAGCCAGGTGGCACACAGCACATCTTTAAGAAAAAAAGCTGAAATAAATATGCTAATTAATTAGGTGCCGCCAACACGTAATTGTCGGTCCAGATCAGAGACGACGCAATCGGAAATTGGCACTGATCTGGGCCGACAATTACGGGCGGCACCTAATTAATTAGCATGTTTATTTCGGCTTTTTTCTTAAAGATGTGCTGTGTATCTCCCGGCTACCGCTGGACCCCTGTGTTCCTCGCGGCAATGTATTGCTCAGCGGCCTGGAGGGTGGGGGCCACTGCACCACCCAACCTGCGACGACTCAGCCTAACACACCATCATCAGTGTGCTCGGCGCTGTTTTCCCAATTCCAGTAAGTGATACTACACTGTACATACATTATTTCTACTTTATATCGGCTGTGTATTTTTACGTGTTATTTGGTATGATTTGGCAGCTTCATAGTTTAAAGGTTACTGGAGAGCGCTTGCGTGAGATTTCCTGCCGACAGCGCTTGCATGCGATTTTCACTACGGAGAACAGTTCAGTAATGATTGTGGAAAAGACCATAAGACCATAAGACAAAGGAGCAGAAGTAGGCCATTCGGCCCATCGAGTCTGCTCCACCATTTTATCATGAGCTGATCCATTTTATCCTATTTAGTCCCACTGCCCTGCCTTCTCACCATAACCTTTGATGCCCTGGCTACTCAGATACCTATCAATCTCTGCCTTAAACACACCCAATGACTTGGCCTCCACTGCTGCCCGTGGCAACAAATTCCACAGATTCATCACCCTCTGACTAAAAAAATTTTTTCGCATTTCTGTTCTGAAAGGGCGCCCTTCAATCCTGAAGTCAAGCCCTCTCGTACCAGACTCCCCCATCATGGGAAACAACTTTGCCACATCCACTCTGTCCATGCCTTTTAACATTCAAAATGTTTCTATGAGGTCTCCCCTCATTCTTCTAAACTCCAAGGAATACAGTCCAAGAGCGGAAAAACGTTCCTCATATGTTAACCCTCTCATCCCCGGAATCATTCTAGTGAATCTTCTCTGTACCCTCTCCAACGTCAGCACATCCTTTCTTAAATAAGGAGACCAAAACTGCCCACAGTACTCCAAGTGAGGTCTCACCAGCGCCTTATAGAGCCTCAACATCACATCCCTGCTCCTATACTCTATTCCTCTAGAAATGAATGCCAACATTGCATTCGCCTTCTTCACGACCGACTCAACCTGGAGGTTAACTTTAAGGGAATCCTGTACGAGGACTCCCAAGTCTACTTTAAAGTATTTCTACTTTATATAGGCTGTGTATTTATCATATCATTCCTGCTTTTACTATGTGTTACTGTTATTTTAGGTTTTATGTGCTGTTTGACATGACTTGGTAGGTTATTTTTGGGTCCGCGAACACTCACAAAATTTTCCCATATAAATAAATGGTAATTGCTTCTTCGCTTTACGACATTTCGGCTTACGAACCATTTCATAGGAACGCTCTACCTTCGGATGGCGGGGGAAACCTGTAGTGAAGTCTTCCAGAAGTAAACGACCACTTATAAGCTTTCTCTCACAAGTGGTGACAATTGGGCAATGGCAGCCATTTACTTACCTTTCCTGCTACTCTCTGCTGACCTAGCAGGGGCATTTGCTATGACATCAGTCTGTCCATATAGGGCAACACTCTAGTTTCTGTATCACTAATAGCCTTCACCACCACTGATCTCGGCAGCAATGACCCCAAGTTAGTAGACCTAGATTATTAATGGGCATGTTATGGCCATCAAGTCAAGCTGTCATGCCTAGTTCACAGCTGATGAAAAGTTGTTATGTTTTCCTCTCTCTCTCTCCCCCCACATATGCTGCCATACTTACTGATTATTACCAGCACTTGTAATTCTTCCTTTTATACAGGCAAAGTTTTCTAGCAAAAGGAACAAGGTAGAATAGAAACATAATGCTCATACCTGTAACATTTAAGAACCAAATCTAAGTCTGCCATGTAGGCTATGTGGTATGGTTTCCCATTATCCAACGTCTCCAATGACTGAAAAATATAAACGAGAAAGGAAATAATATAAACAATATCGAAGTTCAATAAAAATACCAAGCAACATAAAAACAATAAAATGCTCCTCAATGGTATGTATCAAAAGTTAGGGGAGCATACATATATCAAAGGCATCTCAGTAAGTTCATCGTCCATGTTTCTCCTCACTCTTCCACACCTTTATTTTGGAAACCACACTTTATCCCACGTGCTGCTCCTTGCTGACATCAACAGAAAGCTACGCCAGGTTCCAGATGTGTGTTAACAGTTGGTGGGATCAGTAACTCAACTTCAGTCAACAATAACCTGTGTACTTAGCACCTCTAACATAATGAATTGTTCCTTAACGGATCTTTTATCAAACAAAGATTTGGAAAGTTTGACACTGAGTTGTGGAAATAATTACTACACAGAAAGCCAAATGTTGGACAGTGGTTTTGAAGAGCATGGAGAGATGGAGATATGACAGAGAACAGCAAACAGTTTTTATTTTAGTGGGCCTTTAAGCCACGCCACCCCAACAACCCCCAACAAACCTGATTAACCCTAACCTAGTCACGGGACAATTTACATTGGCTAAGTCATCTTTAGTCAGTGGTCACAGAACCAGTACTTGTGATATGCACCAGCTGCCCAATCCCCTCTACATTGGGAAAATAATGTTTTACAGAGCATCCTCCAGTCACCTTGCACTTTATTTTTGATTCAGCTTCAGCCTTCTCACTTGCTCCAATAATGTCCTCGGCAAAGAAGTGGAACTGCACCTCACTGCCCATCTGAGCACACTGCAGTTCTCCAAACTTATTACCTAGGCAATCGCCCTTTTAGCTTCTCTGCCTAGATATAACTGTACCTATGTTTAAGTCGTCGTCGTCGTCCTCCTCCTCCTCCTCCTCCTCCTCCTCCTCCTTCTTCTTCTTCTTCATAATATGCCTTGCACATTACATGCTTGGGTGATCATGGCTCTCCACATCCAACGATCCCATGCAGCGTCAATGACATCTCGCCCACTTAGATCTGT
This sequence comes from Mobula birostris, assembly GCF_030028105.1. NCBI lineage: Eukaryota > Metazoa > Chordata > Chondrichthyes > Myliobatiformes > Myliobatidae > Mobula > Mobula birostris. Next base: position 32,232,209 of record NC_092400.1, read on the forward strand.
TCTTCCACAGTGTCCATATATTTTCTTCTTTGCCTTCCTCTTCCGCGTTTCCCAGGCATACGGCCTTGGAATGTAAGACATTCTATTTCTCCCTTTCTGATGACATGGCCCAGGAATTTAAGTTTCCTCTCATTTAATGTTCTCATTAAAGATCTTTTCGTATGGGCACGTTGGAGTACTGTCTCATTAGTTACCCTATGTTTAAGTGTTAGAGTTTCCTTTTCTGTCATTTTTTTTTAAAGAATTATACCTTAACAACTTGACGTGCATCCTATCAAAGCCCCCGCCCCCCCCATTCTTCCCACCCCTACCTCCAGTGTAAAACAAGGTCATTTTATAGCTTTTCTGATTCTGATGAAAGGTCCTAGACCCAAAACATTGACTGTTTCCTCATAGACTGCACTCATCATGCGAATGCTTTAGGCATCCTGTGTTTTAGCTTCGTATTTTCAGGATCGGCATTTTGGGACGTATTTGTTGCAGCCAGTGAGAAGGAATTCTGCTCTGTTAATTAAGAGCAACCTGGTGACAGCCACGTCATCGCCAGTGCTGCCAGTTGTGCAGAGTTGAGATACCATTGCTAAACACCTGGCTGGATTATTGCCCACCTCGAATCTGACAGAGCGCTAATATTGTTACACGCTTGGTTCCACCCCTCTTATTGTTACATTCTTCTTCTCACGTGTTGGGTGTTTGGCCTTTGTTTTGTGTCTGCTTGTGGGAGGACAAATCTCAGAGCTGTATTTTAATTTAATACAGCTTGGAATAGGCCCTTCCAGCACCCTGAGCCGCGTCACCCAGCAATCCCCCGATTTACCCCTAGCCTAATCACGGGACAATTTTCAATGACCCATTATCAACCAAGCAGTTGGTCTTTGGACTGTGGGGGGAAAACCGGAACATGGGGGGGAAACCCACACATTCACAGGTTTCTGTGTACATACTTCGATAATAAATGTACTTTGAATCTATCAGCATGGAGGACATTTACTAATGGAACCAATGAGGAAGAAAGAAACAGAAGATTATGCTGATGTTGTGGGTAAAGCAAGCACCATGACGGATTAACCAGTCAAAAGGCCGGTTATTTGCTGTCCATTTATACAATTATAATATTACTAAACAAATTCCGTTTTCTCGGCCTTCCTCTATATATAGATATAAAGAAAACAAATAAAAAATCATTCCCCACAAACGAAAGCTACTCTCAAAAATCAGACAGTATTGATGAATTCAGGAAGCTACACAAAACCAAGACAGGTTAATGCACCTGAAGTGACATTAAAGTAGCACTAGATGTTTTGACAAAGCTTTTAAACATGACAGCATAAAGAATACAATGTGGGTCAACAAAATGTACACATTCCTATGCAACGTACTTACAGCTAAATATGCTTTATCACGTTCAATGAGGTCAGCTAAGCGGTGTAAAAGGAACCCTCTGTGTGACGCATCCATTAGTCGCCACGGTGATCCAAATTTAAATGCATCTTTCGCTGCCTTCACTGCTTTATCCACGTCAGCCTGTGGGCAGATTAATCACAACATCTGACAATATTCAATACAAGTACACACAGTTAATCAAAACTGAAAATGCAAAGTAATTTTCTGGTGATAGTCACAGACACAGTTGTGTTAATTCTTTCTTGCCACTTCTAAGGCTACTTACTATTGAGATCCATCAAGCCTCGTCCACCGTATCACTACTAATCCTTGGCAAATTTACTTCCCTCCTGATCCTTGTTGGCCTGAATTCTCTTAAGAACCAAATATCATCACCAACATCTTCTCAAAGGCATTTAGGAATGGACTGAGTCGATAAAACCCATATCACCATCATCAATATATGCTATGTTGTATGATCATAGTCTTAGACCACAATTATTCTTGGCAAATTTTTCTACAGAAGTGGTTTGCCATTGCCTTTTTCTGGGCAGTGTTTTAACAAGGCAGGTGACCCCAGCCATTATCAATAGTCTTCAGAGACTGTCTGCCTGGCGTCAGTGGTTGCATAACCAGGACTTGTGATCTGCACCAGCTGCTCATATGATCATCACCAAATGCTCCCATGGCTTCATGTGACCCTGATTTTTGGGGGGTAGGGGTGGCTAAGCAGGTGCTACACCCTGCCCAAGGGTGACCTGCAGGCTAGTGGAGGGAAGGATTACCCTGCACCTCCTTTGGTAAAGACGCATCTCCACTCCACCACCCAACACCCATACATAGTGCTTAAATAAATAAAAATACTTAAGTCTTTTATGCAAAATCTTTCAGATTGGAAACAGTTGACATCTTAACATCAACCTAATATGTTAATATTGGCTAAAAAGGGACTTAGTATGATTATTTAATTATAGTCTATTGCCTCTCAGTTTAAAATATGGAAACCTTGCTAATATTATACAGGCTAACTTGGACAAGGACAAATTGAATTGCAATCAGTGCTGTGAACCTTTAGAAAACTGCTTCTTGGAGCGTAGGAATTGTCCAACGAATAATGATTGGGTAACTTGGCCTTTATCCACTTAAATTTAAAAGAATGACAGATTAGATCTCATCTCAGAGATTCTGGAAGGAATAGACAAAGTAAATGCTAAGAAGCTGTTTTCTCCATCCAGAAGAGCAGACTAGGGTAGAACATAGTCTTAAATAAGGGATAGAAGCATAAAAAATATACAGCACAATACAGGCCCTTCAGCCCACAAAGCTGTGCCGAACATGTCCTTACATTAGAAATTACTAGGCTTACTCACAGCCTTCTATTTTTCTAACCTCCATGTACCTATACCAGAGTCTCTTAAAAAACCCTATCGTATCCGCCTCCACCACCGTCGCCGGCATCCCATTCCACGCACTCACCAGTCTCTGCCTAAAAACTTACCCCTGACATCCCCTATGTACCAACTCCCAAGTACCTTAAAACTGCACCCTCTCGTGCTAGCCATTTCAGCCCTGGGGAAAAGCCTCTGACTATCCACACGATCAATGCCTCTCATCATCTCATACACCTCTATCAGGTCGCCTCTCATCCTTTATACTTTATTGTCACCAAACAATTGATACTAGAATGTACAATCATCACAGTGATATCTGATTCTGCACTTCCCACTCCCTTGATTACAAATATTAAATATTAAAAATAGTAAAAATTCATAAATATTAAAAGCTTAAATTGTAAATCATAAATAGAAAATCAAAAAATGGAAAGTAAGGTAGTGCAAAAAAACCGAGAGGCAGGTCCGGATATTTGGAGGGTACGGCCCAGATCCGGCTCAGGATCCGTTCAGTAGTCTTATCACTGTTGGAAAGAAGCTGTTCCCAAATCTGGCCGTACGAGTCTTCAAGCTCCTGAGCCTTCTCCCAGAGGGAAGAGGGACGAAAAGTGTGTTGGCTGGGTGGGTTGTGTCCTTGATTATCCTGGCAGCACTGCTCCGACAGCGTGCGGTGTAAAGTGAGTCCACGGACGAAAGATTGGTTTGTGTGATGTGCTGTGCAGTGTTCACGATCTTCTGCAGCTTCTTCCGGTCTTGGACAGGACAACTTCCATACCAGGTTGTGATGCACCCTAGAAGAATGCTTTCTACGGTGCATCTATAAAAATTAGTGTGGGTTTTAGGGGACAGGCCAAATTTCTTTAGTTTTCTCAAGAAGTAAAGGGCCTTCTTGGCAGTGAACTCTGCTTGGTTGGACCAAGTCAGGTCATTTGTGATATTGAACTCGAGGAACTTAAAGCTTTTGACCTGTTCCACTTGCGCACCACCGATGTAACTTGGGTAGTGCGGTCCGGTACTCCTTCTGAAGTCAACAACCAATTCCTTCGTCTTGCTGACGTTGAGGAATAAGTTATTGTCTTCACACCATGCCACCAGGTTCTTAATTTCCTCTCTGTACTCAAACTCATCATTACCCGAGATAGGGCCTACAATTGTTGTGTCATCAGCAAACTTATATATTGAGTTCGATGGAAACTTGGCTACACAATCATGGGTGTACAGTGAGTACAGCAGGGGGCTGAGTACACAGCCTTGTGGGGCACCGGTGCTCAGAGTGATTGTAGAGGAGGGCTTGTCCCCTATTTTTACAGCCTGGGTCCTGTCTGTGAGGAAGTTGAAGATCCAGCTGCAGATCTGAGTGCTAAGGCCCAGGTTCCGAAACTTAGGAATCAGTTTACTTGGAATGATGGCATTAAAGGCAGAGCTGTACGTATGCACCTTTATTCTCCAGGTGTTCTAAGGAGGAATGTAGGGCCAGAGAGATGGCATCTGCCGTTGACCTGTTGCTCCGATAGGCGAATTGCAAAGCGTCGAGGTTGATCGGTAGGCTGTGGTTGATGTGTGCCATAACCAATCTCTTGAAGCACTTCATAGCAATTGATGTCAGAGCCACAGGTCGATAGTCATTCAGGTATGCCACCTTGCTCTTCTTCGGCACTGGGATTATCATTGCCTTCTTAAAACACGAGGGGATCTTAGACTGAAGCAAGGAGCAGTTGAAGATGTCAGCAAACACTCCAGCTAGCTCGCTTGCACAGGCCCGGAGAACCCATCCTGGGACGCCATCTGGGCCCATCGCCTTCCTTGGATTTACCTTCAGGAAGGCCCTTCTAACATCCTCCTTGGTGACGATGAATCTCGATGCCACCAGGTCCGGTTCATCCGGAGGGAGCGGGACACTCCTCTTCTGTTCGAATCTTGCGTAGAATACGTTAAGTTCGTCAGGAAGAGAAGCGCCACAGTTATTGATATTCCCAGCCTTTTCTTTGCACCCAGTGATCCCATTTAGACCCTGCCATAGTCTACTGGCATCCCTCTGGTTAGCCTGGGCTTCCAACTTGGCTCGATATTGCCTCTTGGCGCCCTTAATGGCTTTCCGGAGTTCATGCCTAGATTCCACGTAGCGACTAAGAAGTGAATACTGAAGCAAGATATTCATTAAGTACCTCTGATATCTCCCCTGGTTCCATACACACTTTTCCACTGTCACACTTGATTGGCCCTATTCTCTCACGTCTTATCCTCTTGGTCTTCACATACTTGTAGAATGCCTTGAGGTTTTCCTTAATCCTGTCCGCCTTCTCATGGTCCCTTCCGGCTCTCCTAATTTCTTCCTTAAGCTCCTTCCTGCTAGCCTTATAATCTTCTAGATCTCTATCATTACCTAGTTTTTCGAACCTTTCGTAAGCTCTTCTTTTCTTCTTGACTAGATTTAGAACAGACTTTGTACACCATGGTTCCTGTACCCTACCATCCTTTCCCTGTCTCATTGGAATGTACATATGCAGAACTCCATGAAAATATCCTCTGAACATTTGCCACAGGCCAGCTGGTGGTATAGTGGCATCGGCGCCGGACTTCAGAGCGAAGGCTCCCGAGTTCGAATCCAGCTGGCTCCCTTGGCTAGCAACTCAGCCTCTAAAAATAAGAAAGCCTGCTAAAAAACGCCATCATGACGGCATCCCAATGACTCCACTTAGAGTTAAGAGCTTTCTTCTTCTTATTTACCACATTTCTTCCGTACATCCCTGAGAACATCTGTTTCCAATTTATGCTTCTAAGTTCCTGCCTGATAGCCTCATATTTCCCCCTACTCCAATTAAACGCTTTCCTAACTTGACTGTTCCTATCCCTCTCCAATGCTATGGTAAAGGAGATAGAATTATGATCACTATCTCCAAAATGCTCTCCCACTGAGAGATCTGACACTTGACCAGGGTCATTTCCCAATACCAGATCAAGTACAGCCTCACCTCCTGTAGGCTTATCTACATATTGTGTCAAGAAACCTTCCTGAACATACCTAACAAACTCCACCCCATCTAAACCCCTCACTCTAGGGAGATGCCAATCAATGTTGGGGAAGTTAAAGTCTACCACAACAACCCTGTTATTATTACACCCTTCCAGAATCTGTCTCCCTATCTACTTCTCGACGTTCCTGTTACTATTGTGTGGTCTATAAAAAAAACACCCGGTAGAGTTACTGACCCCTTCCTTTTCCTAATTTCCATCCACAGAGACTCCGTAGACAATCCCTCCATGACTTCCTCCTTCCTTCTTTTCTGCAGCTGTGACACTATCTCTGATCGAGTGTGCCACGCCCCCACCTCTTTTGCCTCCCTCCCTGTCCTTTCTGAAACATCTAAAGCACTCAAAGATACCATTCCTGTCCCTGAGCCATCCAAGTCTCAGTAATGGCCAGAACATCATAGTACTGATCTATACTCGAAGCTCATACGCTTTGACCATAATACTCCTTGCATTAAAATAGACACATGTCAAACCATCGGCCTGAGCTCGCCTCTTCTCTATCACCTGCCTATCTTCCCTTTTGCACTACCTCCAAGCTTTCCCTATCCGTGAGCCAACCGCCTTTCTCCGTCTCTTCAGTTCGGTTCCCACCCCCCATCAATTCTAGTTTAAACTTTCCCCAATAGCCTTTGCAAACCTCCCTGCCAGGATACTGGTCCCGCTGGGATTCAAGTGCAACCCGTTCTTTTTGTACGGGTCACACCAGCCCCAATGATCCAGAAATCTGAATCCCTGCCCCCTGCTCCAATCCCTTTGTGGTCCTGCTTCTCAACTTCCTCTCTAACTCCCTGTAGTCTGTTTTCAGGACCTCCTCCCTACATTTAGGATAGAAGAACCCTTCACCAGAGAGTTACACACCTTTGGAACTGTCACGACAGAGGAATGTCAATGACCACAGTTGAGTTTGGTTGGGAATGACTAGAACTTTGGATACTTCCAGAATCAGAGACTGAACAACAAGGCAGATATGAGACACAAGATCAACCATCATTCTACCCGGTGTGGAATAGATTTGAAGAGACCCAAGGATCACATGAACCACACCTCCATACTTTTTTTGAATGAGATCTTAATGACTTTTGATAATCCAGACACGACTATTTCACTGCTTGCTTGACTCTGCCTATGTTCCCAAAGACCACGACCATTCAATAATGAATTCCACCAGTTACCCAGTAAGTGATGGCAAGCCTAGACCTGTAGTTCCCCTTAGCAACTGTGGAGAGAGGAGCAATTAACATTTTAACAGAACAAGGAGAAGTTAGAAAACAAACGTGCTTTTAAGTTGCAGAGAACAAAAGGAACTTCAGTGTTCGGCAGAACATCTGCAGACTTATCTCAATAACGGAACTGAGAGAAGATGACAATGGTTCCTTAATTGCATCCGGAGCCATAAATAGAAGATGAATGATGGCCACAGACTTAAGTTCCTAATTCTCAACTAAAGGCTTCACTGTACAGCCTGACTGTTTTGTAACTGACTAGAGTCTCCCGGTAATTTAATAAACCATTTTGGTCTGAGCAGCAAATCACCTGGCTCAGACTGGATGACAAATGGCTGTGCTGATTTGTAGGGGCTGACATCTACAACTCCTGCAAGAACATTGAGGTCACTGGATACAACAGACAGTAGGAACCCCAGTGCAGGCGAACATAGTATTCATTCCTGTTCATATTAGGGGGGAACGTCGGCTCAGACCATGAGAGGCCTGCGTCGGGCATTTTCATGCCTTACAAGGCGCAGATTGGAAGTCTGTGTGGGGCGCCACTCCTTGCACAGACTAGAGCAATGTGTGATTAAGTGTCTTGCTCAAGGACACAAACACGCTGCCACAGCTGAGGCTCGAACTAGCGACCTTGAGATCACTAGACGAATACCTTAACCACTTGACCACGTGCCCACGTGTTCAAATTAATGTACCACACATTATAGGTCAAATCTCAATTCAATGCTGCCTCAAACTTCTCAATGAACAGGAAGGGAAGAAAAGCACTGTTCATAGCACTACCAACTTCTAGCTATATCTAACTATCAGGGTACGTTATCCCAGCAAAGCTTCCAAATTCATCATATTGTTAAATGGTCTCGACCCAAAATATCGACTATACTCTTTTCCATAGATGCTACCTGCCCTGCTGAGTTCCTCCAGCATTTTCTGTGAGTTGCTTTGAAAAACTACTGGTCTGTTTAGCTCGGTACTCAAATTCACTCGGCTCTCCTGCAGGTTCCCGTGTTTCATATATTTCACTATTACAATGTAAGGCATCAGAAGGAATTTGCTAGATTCAACTAGTATTTGTTAGGAATAATTATTTTTTTTCATAATTCTGTACTTTCTTAACAGAATTCAATATGCAAAGGATATAGGAAGTGTTCGGTTTAAATCAGGCGTTCCCAAACTAGGGTCCAAGGACTCCTTGGTTAATGGTAGGGGTCGATGGCATAAAAATAGTTAGAGACCCCTGGTTTAAATGAAAGGTTTAAGCTATTTGCAATTTCATAAAACTCTGGTTTGGACACAATGGAGTATTGTATACAGACGGTCGCACCACTACAGGGAGGATGTTGAGGCTTTGGAGAGGGTGCAGAAAAGGTTTACCAGGATGCTGCCTAGTTTAGAGGGCATGTGCTATCAAGGGAGGCTGGATAAACGCAGGTTATTTGCTCTCGAGCATCAGAGGCTGAGGGGAGATCTGATGAAGGTTTACAAGATTATGAGAGGCATAGATAGAGTGGACAGAGAGTATCTGTTTCCCATGGCTAAAATGTCTAATACCAGAGGACATGCATTGAAGGTGAGGGGGGGTGTGAGGGGTAAGTTTATTACTCGGAATGATGAATGCCTGGAATATCCTGCCTGATATAGTGGTAGAGGCAAATACATTTAGAGGCTTTTAAGAGATGTTTGGATTGGCACATGGATATAGGAAAGATGAGAGATAGGGACTTTGTGGGTGCAGGAAGGACTAGTGTTTGGATGTTTCTGATTTGCTTTTTTAGCTGGTTCACACAACATCGTGGGCCGAGTGGTCTGCTCCTGTGCTGTACCTATTTTATGTTCGATCTTCAATGTCAAATATATACAAAAAACAAATTACCTTATCTCCTTCAGCAACTTGACAGATGATTTCTCCTGTGGAGGGATTGATGGTTGGGAATGTTTTCTTACTGACTGCATCATGCCACTCATTGTTAATAAAGATCTGCAATAGAGGGAAAAAAGGATATATACCTTTTGTTAAGCATGGGATACAGAAACCAACCAGCACAAAACTTGGAAGAGTTTCCTTAATTTATCACTTCTTTCTCCAGTATATTCTGTACTAGATAAAGAACAAATTTGACATTTGGTATGTGATCAAACATTACTGTGAATGCCAAATCAATGACAGTTCGATTGCTCCAGAACTACTTTTATAACTCACACGGTTTAAAATAAAGCATAGAATACAGAAAACAACCTCCTTGAGAATCTTCCAATATCCTGAGAAAATTGTACTCAAAAATTTCTTCAGGACATCAAGAGGCAGCCAATTGAAAAAGGTCGAGTAGGTGTTCAATTATTTTACACCTTTTTAACCTATATTTAACAAATTATGTAAGAATCAGCTGAACAATTAAGTAACTCACCAGAACCAGTCAGATGCTACAACTTTTTAAGTGTGTTTTGGTGTGCTGAAGACAAGTGCAGAAAAAAAGACAAAATTGTGTTGTCTCTCCAGTAAAGAGTTAAATATTCTAATCAAATGCAAGTTCATATGGAGATGACAGGCTTTGATTCATCTTCAAATCCTTTTGGCTAATTTATACAAACTTCTCGGTGGAAACACGATTCCAACAAGAGTTAGCAATATACTGTATTGGATCATTGTTCGTTTAGTCAAAAATACTCCTTTGAATCTTTGAACCAAGAGCAAACGCAAAGGGATTGGCAATTTCAAAGTTCAAAAGTTCACAATAAATTTATTCTCAAAGTACGTATATGTCACTCTGAGATTCAAATCCTTGTAGGTATACACAATAAATTCATAGAATAATAACCATAACAGAATCAATGAGCGACCACACCAACGTGGGCGTTCAACCAGTCTGCAAAAGAAGACGTACTGTGCAAACACAAAAAGAGATAATAATAATAAATAAGTAAACAATAAATATCAATAACATGAGGTGACGATCCTTGAAACATTTCAATGATGGGGCAAGTGAAGTTATTCTCTTTGATTCAAGAGCCTGAGTCTACTGAGTCCTGAGGCTACTGTACCTTGTTCCTGATAGCAGCAGTGAGAAGAGAGCATGTCGGGGTGATGGGGGTCCTTGATGATGGATTTTTGTGACTGCATTTCATGCAGATGTGCTCAATGGTGGGGAGAGCTTTACTTGTGATGAACTAGGCCTCAGACAAGGATTGTAAAGATCAAATTCCCTATTGAACTGAATTGAATTGACTTTATTTCTTACATCCTTCACATACAGGAGTAAAAATCTTTATGTTGTATCTCCATCTGAATGTGCAATGTGTAAATTACAGTAATTTGTAATAAATAGTATGTACAGTAAGACAGGAAATAGAACAGTCAATATAGCTTAGAAATACAATTGTGTCGGTGTGAATTAATTTGTCTGATGGCCTGGTGGAAGAAGTTGTCCTGGAGCCTTTTGGTCCTAGTTTTAATGCTGCGGTACCGTTTCCCAGATGAGAGCAGCTGGAACAGTTTGTGGCATTGTATTATTCGAGCAGAATGGGTTATTTAGTATATTCAACATTAAATTCTGATAAAAATTTTGGATGCCAAGGTCAAGACCAGATGAACTATGATCTCACCAAATAGAGTTTTATTTATATCTGCTTCATTTATGCTGTAAACTAGAAGTTAATTTTCATGGCATTTATGTCCTGTATATGTCCCCATGATAATAAACATGAATTTTAATATACTCAAGTTATCTAGAACTGAAGGACAGAATCAACCACAATTTTGTTGACCAGACAACTAGAAGAGCACTTCCAATGGAATGGCTGGGAAACATCTTCCTTTCTCTATCACAAACATGGTGCTAACCAATAAATCCAGGTGTTGTGTATTTAATATATCAGTATTTAATATTTGAGTAATATTGTAAATACATTGCTTGATTACACCCAAGGGTGATCTGAAGGCTTGCAGAGGGAAAGGGCGCCTTACACTCCTTGGTAAAGCCGTATCTCCACCTCTCCACATAGACTTACCTACCATGAGAAATAGACAGCAACTTTATAATTTTATAAATCTCTATGGTCGTCCATCAACCTCCTTCGCTCTAGGGAAAACTTCCAATTTCTCCATCACTTAATCTGTTCAGTGCACACAACATCCTTGTGAATCTTTTCTGCACCCTCTCTTGCTTACCAAAGGTCATGGGTTAAGGGTGAAAGGTGAATGTTTAAGGAGAACACGAGGAGAAACTTCATGTGGAGTCAGCTGTCAGCACGATCTCAACGTTGAAGTGAAGTTCGGTTGGATACGTGGATGGTAGGGATATGGAGGGCTACAGGTCAATGGGTGCAGGCAGTTTAAGTGGTTCATAGAGACTAGATGGGCCAAAAGGCCTGTTTCTGAGTTGTACCTTTCTATGACTCTATGACACTTCCAAGGCCTCTGCTGGAGAATGGTGGAATTTATCTTGGAGATGCCCTGCTAAATTTGGTTGTTGATAATGGGAGGTAACTCACCAAATCAACATACTGAAGTTCTACATCACCAAGAACTTGTTTCACTGTCCTGTCCCAATGTGAGAGCAAGCAAGGCAAGTGGCTGAAAGATGAGGAACTTGATATTGCATAAACTCCCCAGCAGGATGGGTTGTCTGTTCATTGGCTACCTTTATGGTACTAATAAATGTTTAAAGTGAGAACCCTGCACTTCATTTCCACAGAGTACAGAACCAAAGCTGTGAAGTGATGCAACCACCTCTCGTCCAACTTGGGATTGGCTTTGAAAGGAGGATGGAAGTCGATGCAGAAAGACTAAATTTCTTGATTTGTGTGCCTGTAGCTGTTTTCATTGAAAATGGTGTTAACCCTTCTTAGTTTGTTGCCACTGAGTTGTTCTGCTCACCTGTGAGGAGTAAGTAAAGGTGTTTAATACTGCAGCTTATTTCCTCACTGACTAAAGTTGTATTGTGGTGGCACGTAGGAGTTATTTGTCTGACTAGTCTGTGTAAGGCCATACTGTTGTCCGGTTTCAAAGTACAAACGTTTGTATGTTAAACTGTAAAGCAGATCTCTCTGAACCTCTAGTCAAGCTTCAAACTTCAAGGCTATGAAGTCACGCAGAAGAGAGTCTGATAATGCAGTTATTTTAAAATTTGAAACATCGTTTCCTTAGGAAATGGCTGGTTAAAGGTTGGAATGAAGCCGCCTCTGGCAATTGAAGGCTTTGTGTAATCTTTCCCTGGTTCAGCACTTCTGATGATTTAAGTTGAATTGAAGGTAGCAACTGAGGTTGTATGTGATATTTCCCCCTCCATCTCTCCTCATTTCCTCCTCCAGGGCTGAGTGAGTTTAGGGATAACAGAGCAGGAGACCATAGGTCTGATCTCAGCCAGGACTACAGTTGGCCTGAATGTCTGGATATGGCTGGGAAGGGGGTGGGTGGTTAGTACAGTACTTTATGGTACTATGGAGATTGTACAATCTCCTTGTGACTGCATGATTTGGCTCCGGGTGCTGTGGTTTCCTCCTACAATCCAAAGAGCTACCAGTTGGTGAGTTAATTGGCCGATGTAAATTGTCCCACGATTAGGCTCAGATTAAATCGGGGGTTGCTGGGAAGTGTGGCTTGAAGGGCCAGAAAGGGCCTATTCCATGTTACATCTTAATGAACAAACAAAAATACAAATAAATAAATGGATAAATAGAGAAATAAATAATGTGAGGAGGGGTTTCTTTAGCCAGAGCGTGGTGAATCTGTAGAATTCATTGCCACAGGCAGTTGTGGAGGCCAAGTCATTGGGGATGTTTAAGGCAGAGGTTGATAGATTCTTGGTTAGTCAGGGCATGAAGGGATACAGGGAGAAGGCAGGAGACTGGGGCTGAAAGGGAAAATGGATTGGCCATGATGAAATAATGGAGCAGACTCGATGGGCCCAATGGCCTGATTCTGCTCCTATATCTTATGACCGTTTGTATAGTATGGCTACCAAATGGCACACAGTACTTAAGGTGTTGTCTACCAAAGTTCTATAAAACCATAACATTGAGGACTCAATTCTTGTACTTAGTGCCACATCCTATGAAGGTAAACATGTTTATATTCCTTCTTCACGTCCTGTTACTCATGTACACGAGGAAATCTACAGTTGTTGGAAATCCAAAGCAACACACACAAAATACTGGAGGAACTCAGCAGGCCAAGCAACATCCATGGAAAAGAGTAAACAGCCGGCGTCTTGGACCAAGGACTGTCTACTGATTTTCAATGAACTATTTACTTGTACTTTTGACACAGGGCCCTGCCCTTCACTGTCTATGTCCTGCCCGAGTTTAAGTTCACAAATCATTTCATATCTATCAAGAGTATAGTTTCGTCTGCTGTTTGTTTCTTCAATTGATCAATATCCTGTTGATTCTTTCGACAACTGTGTTTACTGTTCACAGTATCTGCAAACTTACTAACCAGGCCACTTATTTTCTCATCCAAAGTCCTGGCAGATATGAGAAACTATATTAAAGCTAATAAATTATATATTAATTCTGCACTGATAACCGTGACACACCCCTGGTCAAGGTCCAACAATCTGCAAAGCAATTCTCTACCCTCTGTCTCCTCCCATCAGGCTAACTTTGATTTTATGTCTTCTAACCTTCTAGATTAGCCTTCTATGCAAGACCTTGTCAAAGATTTTGCTAGGGCCATGTGAATGATTAGTTTTTATTGTACTGCAGATCATGGTCTTCATTGGGGGCTTTGCTTGGTGGGTGGAGGGGGCTGATACTTTTTTGCTGAACTGTGGAGACGGAGGGACAATGCTTTGCTGCTGCTTGTGCATGAGAGGATGGGAGTGTGGGGGGGGGTTTGGGGTTCAAACAGTTTTTACTGTCACTCATTCTTTGGGGTACCCTTCTGCTTTCGTAGAGGTCTGCGAAGAACAAGAATTTCAGGCTATAAATTGTTTACACAGAATCAGGCGGTTCTGTGGACGCAGGAAAGGAATGCGGATGGTAGTTTGATTCCCAGGTGCCAAGGTCCGGGGCGTTTCACGTGCACGATCTCCTGAAGTGTGAACAGCCAGAGGTTGTGGTACATATTGGTACCAACAACACAGGTAGGAAAAGGGAGGAGGTCCTGAAAACAGACTACAGGGAGTTAGGAAGGAAGTTAAGAAGCAGGACCTCAAAGGTAGTAATCTCAGGATTGCTGTCTGTGCCACGTGACAATGAGTATAGGGATAGAGGGAGGTGGAGTATAAAAGTGTGGCTGAGGGATTGCAGCAGGGAACAGGGATCCAGATTTCTGGATCATTGGGACCTTTTTTGGGACAGGTGATATACAGAACACATACACTCAGACTGATGGTTTGAGATGCGTCTACTTTAATGCAAGAAGCATCATGAACAAAGCAGATGAGCTTAGAACGTGGATCAGTACTTGGAGCTATGATATTAAGGCCATTACAGAAACTTGGATGGCTCAGGGGCAGGAATGGTTACTTAGAGTGCCAAGCTTTAGATGTTCCAGAAAGGACAAGGAGGGAGGCAAAAAAGGTGGGGGCATGGCACTGCTGATCAGAGATAGTGTCATGGCTGCAGAAAAGGAGGAAGTCAAGGAGGGATTGTCCACCGAGTCTCCGTGGGTGGAAATGAGAATCAGGAAGGGGTCAATAACTCTACTGGGTGTTTTTTTATAGACCACCCAACAGTAACAGGGATATCGTGGAGCAGATAGGGAGACAGATTCCGAAAAGATGTAATAATAACAGGGTTGTTGTGGTGGGAGATTTTAATTTCCCGAATATTGATTGGCATCTCTCTAGAGCAAGGGTTTAGATGGGGTAGAGTTTGTTAGGTGTATTCAGGAAGGTTTCCTGACATAATATGTAGCTAAGCCTACAAGAGGAGAGGCTGTACTTGATCTGGTATTGGGAAATGAAAATGGTCAGGTGTCAGGTCTCTCAGTGGGAGAGCATTTTGGAGATAGTGATCACAATTCTATCTGCTTTACCATAGCATTGGAAAGGGATAGGAACAGACAAGTTAGGAAACCATTTAATTGGAGTAAGGGGAAATATGAACCTATCAGGCAGGAACTTGGAAGCATAAATTAGGAACGAATGTTATCAGGGAAATGTACGGAAGAAATGTGGCAAATATTCAGGGGATATTTGTGTGGTGTTCTGCATAGGTACGTTGCAATGAGATAGGGAAACGCTGGTACGGTATAGGAACTGTGGTGTACAAAGGTTGTTGAAAATCTAGTCAAGAAGAAAAGAAAAGCTTACAAAAGGTTCTAAAAACAAGGTAATGATAGAGATCTAGAAGATTATAAAACTAGCAGGAAGGAGCTTATGAATGAAATTAGGAGAGCCAGAAGGAGCCATGAGAAGGCTTTGGTGAGCAGGATTAAGGAAAACCCCAAGGCATTCTACAAGTATGCGAAGAGCAAGAGGATAAGACGTGAGAGAATAGGACCTAACAAGTGTGACAGTGGAAAAGTGTGTATGGAACCGGAGGAGATAGCAGAGGTACTTAATGAGTGCTTTGCTTCAGAATTCACTACAGAAAAGGATCTTGGCAATTGTAGGGATGATTTACTACAGATTGAAAAGCTTGGACATATAGACATTAAGAAATAGGCTGTGCTGGAGCTTTTGGAAAGCATCAAATTGGATAAGTCTCTGGGGCCAGACGAGATGTACCCCAGGCATGGGAGGCGAGGGAGGAGATCGCTGAGCCTCTGGCGGTGATTTTTGCATCATCATTGGGGACGGGAGAGGTTCCAGAGGATTGGAGGACTGCAGATGTTGTTCCCTTATTCAAGAAAGGGAGTAGAGATAGCCCAGGAAATTATAGACCAGCGAGTCTTACCTCAGTGGTTGGTAAGTTGATGGAGAAGATCCTGAGAGGCAGGATCTATGAACATTTGGAGAGGCATGATATGATCAGGACTAGTCAGCATGGCTTTGTCAAAGGCAGGTCGTGGCTTACGAGCCTGATTGAATTTTCTGAGGATGTGACTAAACACATAAATGAAGGTAGAGTAGTAGATGTAGTGTATATAGATTTTAGCAAGGTATTTGATAAGGTACGCCATGCAAGGCTTATTGAGAAAGTAAGGAGGCATGGGATCCAAAGAAACATTGCTTTGTGGATCTAGAACTGGCTTGCCCACAGAAGGCAAAGAGTGGTTATAGATGGATCATATTCTGCATGGAGGTCGGTGACCAGTGGTGTGCCTCAGGGATCTGTTCTGCGACCACTTCTTTTTGTGATTTTTATGAATGACCTGGAGGAGGAAGTGGAGGGATGGGTTAGTAAATTTGCTGATAATACAAAGGTTGGGTGTGTTGTGGATAGTGCGGAGGGCTGTTAGAGGTTACAGCAGGACATTGATAGGATACAATACTGGGCTGAGAAGTGGCAGATAGAGTTCAACCCAGATAAGTGTGAGGTGTTTCATTTTGGTAGATCAAATATGATGACAGAATATAGTATTAATGGTAAGACACTTGGTAGTGTGGAGGATCAGAGGGATCTTGGGGTCTGAATCCATAGGAAACTCAAAGCTGCTGTGCAGGTTGACTCTGTGGGTAAGAAGGCATATAGTGCATTGGCTTTCATCAACCATGGGATTGAGTTTAAGAGCCAAGGGGTAATGCTACAGCTATATAGCACCCTGGTCAGACCCCACTTGGAGTACCGTCCTCATTTCTGGTCACCTCACTACAGGAAAGATGTGGAAACCTTAGAAAGGGTGCAGAGGAGATTTACAAGGATGTTGCCTGGATTGGGGAGCATGCCTTAAGAGGATAGATTGCGTGAACTTGGCTTTTTCTCCTTGGAGCAACGGAGGATGAGAGGTGATCTGATAGAGGTGATAAGATGATGAGAGGCATCGATTGTGTGGATAGTCAGAGGCTTTTTCCCCAGGGCTGAAATGGCTAGCACGAGAGGGCACAGGTTAAAGGTGCTTGGAAGTAGGTACAGAGGAGATGTCAGGGGTAAGGTTTTTATGCCGAGAGTGGTGACTATGTGGAATGGGCTGCCGGCAATAGTGGTGGAGGCGGATACATAGAATAGTACAGCACAGTACAGGCCCTTTGGCCCACAATGTTGTGCCGACCCTCAAACCCTGCCTCCCATATAAGCTCCCACCTTAAATTCCTCCGTATACCTGTCTAGTAGTCTCTTAAACCTCACTAGTGTATCTGCCTCCACCACTGACTCAGGCAGTGCATTCCATGCACCAACCACTCTCTGAGTAAAAAAAACCTTCCTCTAATATCCCCCTTGAACTTCCCACACCTTACCTTAAAGCCATGTCCTCTTGTATTGAGTAGTGGTGCACTGGGGAAGAGGCGCTGGCTATCCACTCTATCTATTCCTCTTATTATCTTGTACATCTCTATCATGTCTCCTCTCATCCTCCTTCTCTCCAAAGAGTAAAGTCCTAGCTCCCTTAATCTCTGATCATAATGCATACTCTCTAAACCAGGCAGCATCCTGGTAAATCTCCTCTGTACCTTTTCCAATGCTTCCACATCCTTTCTATAGTGAGGTGACCAGAACTGGACACAATACTCCAAGTGTGGCCTAACCAGAGTTTTATAGAGCTGCATCATTACATCGCGACTCTTAAACTCTATCCTTCGACTTATGAAAGCTAACACCCCATAAGCTTTCTTAACTACCCTATCTACCTGTGAGGCAACTTTCAGGGATCTGTGGACATGTACCCCGAGATCCCTCTGCTCCTCCACACTACCAAGTATCCTGCCATTTACTTTGTACTCTGCCTTGGAGTTTGTCCTTCCAAAGCGTACCACCTCACACTTCTCTGGGTTGAACTCCATCTGCCATTTCTCAGCCCACTTCTGCATCCTACCAATGTCTCTCTGCAACCTTTGACAATCCTCTACTCTATCTACAACACCACCAACCTTTGTGTCGTCTGCAAACTTGCCAACCCACCCTTCTACCCCCACATCCATGTTGTTAATAAAAATCACGAAAAGTAGAGGTCCCAGACCCAATCCTTGTGGGACACCACTAGTCACAATCCTCCAATCTGAATGTACTCCCTCCACCACGACTCTCTGCCTTCTGCAGGTAAGCCAATTCTGAATTCACCTGGCCAAACTTCCCTGGATCCCATGCCTTCTGACTTTCTGAATAAGCCTACCATGTGGAACCTTGTCAAATGCCTTACTAAAATCCATATAGATCACATCCACTGCACTACCCTCATCTATATGCCTGATCACCTCCTCAAAGAACTCTATCAGGCTTGTTAGACACGATCTGCCCTTCATAAAGCCATGCTGACTGTCCCTAATCAGACCATGATTCTCTAAATGCCCAGAGATCCTATCTCTAAGAATCTTTTCCAACAGCTTTCCCACCACAGACTATAATTACTGGTCTATAATTACCCGGACTATCCCTACTACCTTTTTTGAACAAGGGGACAACATTCACCTCCCTCCAATCCTCCGGTACCATTCCCATGGACAACGAGGACATAAAGATCCTAGCCAGAGGCTCAGCAATCTCTTCCCTCGCCTCGTGGAGCAGCCTGGGGCATATTCCATCAGGCCTCGGGGACTTATCCGTCCTAATGTATTTTAACAACTCCAACACCTCCTCTCCCTTAATATCAACATGCTCCAGAACATCAACCTCATTCATATTGTCCTCACCATCATCAAGTTCCCTCTACAATAGGGTCTTTTAAGAGAGTCCTGGATAGGTACAAGGAGCTTAGAAAAATAGAGGGCTATGGGTAAGCCTAGGTAATTTCTAAAGTAAGTACATGTTCGGCACAGCACTGTGCCAAACTGTGGGCAAAGGTTTGTACTGTGCTGTCGTTTTTCTTTGTTTCTATGCATGTTTACATTCTCTGATACTAAGTGGAAATATTGAACTTTCCTTAATCTCTCCTTGCCTTTCAAAATAAATCTGGTCTCCCAGTCCGCTTTCCTGTACCTATCTCAGCACAAATGCGAAGTTCACCAGCCTGTATTTCTCTGGATTGTTTGTTTCTGCAGCTTTTTTGGAATAAATGCACATTAGCCATCTCTAGCTTTCCAATACTTCGCCCACGGGTAGACAAAGATAAATCCGCTGCCATTAAGCCCTGCAATTTCTTCCCTGGATTCTCGCTGCGTCCTACGGGATTTATGCATCTGTACTTCGGTTCAAAATCAACAACATCCCCTTTTAGTACAGTAATAGCTGGCCGGAAACTTCAAGGAGATATAACCATTTGAAATTCACCCACACGAGCACATATTCTGCATTCTGCATCAAATTTACAGCCTTTCATTTTGTGACATTAGCGCATAACACGTTGTACCCATTTCATAATATTTCACTCAAGTTCAGACCCGTCACATTGATTTTTAAGCGAGTACAACCAATATTCTCTCCCTGCTGTGCACAGGCCTGCCTTCCATTACCTTGTTGAAGTAAATATCTGGCTGAGTGGAAGGAGCTGGAATCGCCACAGCCGCCGAGTACCTCCTCACTCGGGAGATCCTGAACAAGCGGCTAACTACCGACGGCAGCATTTTTCCTGTTCGTCCAAAAAGAACCCCCCCAGGCAGGGAAAAAAGAAAAATCTTACTCGAATTCAATTAACTGCTAAAAATTGCGCCTGCTTGTGTCGCTGCCTATAAACAGGTCAGACCGCCCAGTTTAACGGCGAACTGCCAATCAACCGCTCAGGCCGAAGAAACTAGGGCCGCTGGTCTTGTGAAAGTCAACTGGAAATATCAACAC
Source organism: Mobula birostris (assembly GCF_030028105.1). NCBI lineage: Eukaryota > Metazoa > Chordata > Chondrichthyes > Myliobatiformes > Myliobatidae > Mobula > Mobula birostris. Next base: position 32,251,995 of record NC_092400.1, read on the forward strand.
GGTCCAGAGAAAGGCAACCTTTTCGCCTCTGTGACCGGATAAATGTGGGACTTGTCCATTTAAATACATCTAGTTATTTTTTTGCCCCAAATTAATGAATAAAGCATGCTAGAAAATCATTTGTGCTTAAAGTTGCCTACCCCCTGGAGGGAGTAAGAGAGATTAATAATTAATGTTCACCAATCTTTTCTGAGAACAGTATTGTGTAAGAGGTTTAATAACTTTCTAGATTTGTGTTTATTCTCAACGGCTTCCATCCTGATTTACAACTAAAGCGATGCAAAATGGCACGATTGCTCAAACCAGGCCACGTAACCATGGGAACACGAATTGTTGTTTTGACCTCCTTTTATTTTAAAAGATCGTGATGAATTTTATGTTGAATCGGCACGGGAAAACAAGATATGTCCAGCCTTCACTGTTTACCCTGAGGCTCCTCTGTACGGTTATATTGTTTAAGAGAAACGCGAGGAAGAAATTTGCAGAGCTGGTTTTTGTACTTTGGCTGACAGTCTGTAAAAGCCTCCGCTCCCGTGATGTTTAGAGTTTGGCTGCTGCGAATTCAAACGAGTCATGTGGCAGCGGGATAAAGGCCAATGATATCAGTACTGTACTGCGATCAGAGGGTCATGAGAGGGTTCTGATACGGAGAAAGGCCGTTCAGTTCATAGACGAGCATCTCACCTATCTTCAAAGTGCATTTTTTATCTAATTAATTAGTAGAGCTACTAAGACTTGATGTTTCAATCCCTATGGTAAATTGGCACTCGATGTTGGCAGTGGGTTTGGAGTGGTGACAAGGAGGGAGGGTAGGTACGTCATCGGGGTCACCAGGTGGGCACCCTCCTTCTTTGACGTTTTGTTGATAAGCCCACGGCGTCTCCAGAGGGCTAAATTAATTGATTTATTTATCTAATTAATTAATCTTTAATCTAAATTAATCTACATTAATCTTTTGTTTTTATTCTTCCCACATTCTCATCAACCACCCCAGGATTTCACCATTCCTCCAGGAGCAACTTCACCATCATTATGTGTCCTGTCCTAGGACATAGGTGATCAAAGTCCCTTGACCTTGATTGTTCTTGGCAAATTTTTCTACAGAACTGGTTTGCCATTGCCTTCTTCTGGGCAGTGTCTTTACAAGACGGGTGACCCTAGCTATTATCAATACTCTTCAGAGATTGTCTTCCCGGCATCAGTGGTCGCATAACCAGGACTTGTGATATGCACCAGCTGCTCATACGACCATCCACCACCTGCTCCCATAGCTTCATGTGATCCTGATCGGGGGCTAAGCAGGTGCCACACCTTGCCCAAGGGTGACCTGCAGGCTAGCAGAGGGAAGGAGAGCCTTACATCTCCTTTGGTAGAGACTTATCTCCACCCTGTCACCCAAGGAGGAACTTATTGTGGCTAATTGCCCTGTTGTATAGGTAAGTAGTCAAATCTACCCCAACTTCAATGTAGTAACACCGAAGAACTGCTTGTGGACTTAAGAAAACGTAAATGAGGGAACACAGACCAATCCTCATAGAGGGATCTGAAGCGGAAAGAGTGAGCAATTTCAGGTTTCTGGGTGTCAATATCTCCAAGGATCTAACCTGGTTGTGTTACGTACCCTGTAACTGGGTTGCCAAACCAGCAGCAATGGGACACGCCTCCAAGGTTGGTGTCTGTGACTACCAGGAACTAATAAAGTTTTATTAAAGAAGTAATACAGTACACTAATTGCAAGGATATAAATGTAACAAGTTATCAATGATAATATACACATATACACAGAAATAGGGTAATAGGAATCAACCAAGCTCTATTGCAGTCTGGGGGTAAAATGATCAGTCTTAAGTGAAGCAGAGTTCAGTTCAGTTTAGTGCAGTTCGAAGTAATCGCTGTTGTTGTACTGTTGGAGAGAGAGAGAGAGAGGGAGTGAGAGATGCAGTTGGTTTCGGGCAGACCTTTTGATGTCTTCTGATCCAGCTGTGGTCACCGACTGTGACCCCTCCGTTCCGGATGCGATCGTTCTTCCGTGGTGAACCCGGCACCCAGGCAAGGGCGGGCACACACCAGGTTCCCACTGATCGTACCTTTACACCCTGTGAGCCTCTGACCGATTCCCGCGAACCGGTCCTCCAAACTCCCACCACCTTGTGGGGCACACTGCTCTTTCCAGGGTCTCGAGGCGTGTGTGTTGTGCCTTAGCAAACCTGCTATTTTTATCCCCCTGCTGGGGTATCACCTGTCCATCAAACTTCAAACAGTTCAGGTTCAAAGCAAACGGCCTGTCGCAGACGCCAACATCGGAATTGTGTTTCTTTCTTGTTAATCTCTCTCTCCTCTCTTATTAGCATTTTGAATGTTTCTCCATTGTCTTCCGTTATCTCTCTCATTAGCATCATCCGTCCTGCAGCTCTGCTTGGCGTCACACATGACAGTTGCAACATATTAATGGCACTGGTGAGCCTCAGCGACTTCTGGCTGGTGGCTAATGAAACAAGGAAAACAACTAAATACTTTGTTAACCACCCTTCCTGTGGCAGAACTGAGGCAAGGTGAGGTGACAGGCCCGTTGCTAAGAGTGTGGAAGCGTGTACAGGCCATATCGAAGCCGTGCTGCCCAGCTGTCCCCTTAACTTACCAACTTGTACGTCTTTGCACTGTGGGAGGAAACTGGAGCACTCAGATAAAACTCATGTGGTTACAGGGAGAACGTACAGACAGCAGTGCGAATTGCTGCACCAGTCCAGACAATTTATTTCCTCCCACAGATCAAAGTTTAAAATTCAAAGTAAATATCTTATCAAAGTACATATTGGTTACAAACGTAACTGTCTATAATGTTTCACTGCTAATGTAATGGTTTCTCTGTAGCAGCAGTGTCTGGGTTATGAATGGAGACAACGGACCAAGTGGCCAAGTGGTTAAGGCATTCGACTAGCAATCTGAAGGTCGTGAGTTCGAGCCCCAGCTGAGGCAATGTGTTGTGTCTTTGAGCAAGGCATTTAACCACACATTGCTCTGCAACGACACAGTGCCAAGCTGTATGGGTCCTAATGCCCTTCCCTTGGACAACATCAGTGGCGTGGAGAGGGGAGACTTGCAGCATGGTCAACTGCCTGTCTTCCATACAACCTTGCCCAGGCCTGCGCCCTGGAGAGTGAAGACTTTCCAGGCGCAGATCCATGGTCTCGCAAGACTAACGGATGCCTTTATTTATTTAACAGGGACTTCGGAATGTGCGCTGGCCAATGAGGTGAGGTGTTTTCTTTCTTGTGTGCCTGAGCAAAGGTTTCGGGGTCTTTTGATTGGTGGAAGATGGAGAGAGAAGATGCCAGGATGGGGAAGTCGTAGTCTGCAGGCAGAGTGGACTTGGAATGGCGTCGGGAGTCAACACCCGAGGGGAAAATCGATGGAGAACGAACAGACAGGAGAACATCGAGCTCCAATGTTATGTATTAGACTGTTTCATGACAATGGACCCTTTTTCTTTTTGTTTTCTTTACTAACCTATAGTCAAATTAAGAATTATAAAGCTCAATTGTTTAATTGCATATTGTGTACTGTTTGTTATTTCATGGTACTGATTTGTAACAGGGAGCCCATAGTGCAGCATCCACCCAAATGAGATTTTCTCAAGTTTGGCCGGGCCGGAGGCTATAAGTTGCTAGCTGAACCTGAGGGTTACAATTGTGGGGGCTCGTCCGGGATTGATTTTGTTGGCTGCTGTGTGATTACCCTGAGCATTGAACCAGTGGGGTAGATATTTGTACTCCAGATGAATTGTTAATTTGCTTGTTAAGTACTGTTAAAGTTGCAACTGTGGGCAGAGGTTTGATAAAGTGGAGGGTGCATCTCTCATTTTAATGTAGTCCAGCACTGACATAGCGGTGGCTGAGGGTGGAGATTTCAAAGACAGAGTTCTGTCATTTCTGAGGAGTGAGTTGAAGGAGTGGTCGGATTTGAAATGTCTAATTAGTCCCCCTTTCCCAGGGGAGAGTGAGAATTCTGAGTTAGTATTGCCCTCGCTTCTCTGGCGAACAAATGAAAAAATGCCCAGGTTCGAATTCCCAGCTATGGTCAGCTCCACCTATTCTCTGGGATAATGCCCACCCCTTAAGGGGAAGAGGAGTATGAGACTTGGGTGGAGCAGACCTCTCAGTGGTTAGATGAGTGGCAGTGCTCTGATGACGTAAAGCAACAGAGATTAGTTGGAAGTTTGAATGGGTGGGCCGCTGTAGTTGTGAGAGCCGTCAGATTGCCGTATCCCTTAGCAACCATGAGCGATTACATGGGAACACTGGAAAATGCTTTTGGAAGCCCAATGGAGTTCATGGTGGGGTTTCTGAACATGCATCAGGAGAAGGAGGAGAAGTTTCTGCTTAAATTTTTTGGCTAGGGAGGCAGCTAAATTGCTTGCGGCGTAGAGGGGTAATTCAGGCAGATGAGGTGGATTAGAGTGGACTTAAGAGTGGGCCAGATAGCCAAGGGCGCCTAGTCCCAGGATCTGATTGCCTGGAGTCTCCGACAGTCTCATAAGACGCACCCTGTCCCTCTTTTGCTGAGGTGATCAAAGAGGTATGAGAGGAGGAGAATGTGTCAGAGGTGCGGGAGGCCTCTGTCAGCTGGGTACCGTCCTCGGTAGTGGTCCCCCTGCAGTGAAGTGACCACGGATAGCCTTTTCTGGGGAGTGGTAGAGGAGATTGTGGCAGAGTTGAGAACAGAGGTGTTTCGGATGTTATCGGCGGGTTTGACCCCCCCCCCCCCATATAATGGAGCTGATGTGGGGGTGGATCCCCCAAGGGAATGAACAATGCGGAGGGCTGCTGGCCAGCGGTGTCACGTGAGAAGGAGAGTGAGCCCTTGGGTACCCAAGCAGAGAGAGAGATTGAGAAATCTTATTGGAGACCCAGTGAGGGAACATCCTGGTGTCTCCGTGGGAGCATGCTCCCAGCAATGTACCAAGGAACCCCCGAAAGCAAAAGGCCCTATTCCTGAAGTTTTAATGGGACCATGCTCCAGTGCGTTGCTATGGATAGAGGGTATTTATGCTAAACGTACTCAACACCAGGTCACGGGTCATGTTGTTGTATAACCGGTATCTGAAGCATTTACCATTGACATCATTCAGGGCACAGGAGATCTGGGGTCTTAGTGCTAGTGATTATCCATATGATGGCTATTTGTCCGTGAAGCTGGAGTTCTCGGAGGCCAATGTGGGAGTGTCTGAGGTCCTTGATTCATTAGTGTTGGACCCTGTTGAGAAGGGCGGCGTTTCAATTCTGGTGGGGACCAACACCCCCCTTGTGAGGAGGCTCATGGGGGTCTGCAAGGAGAAGACTGGCGAGATCTTTCTGGGAACATTGTCCGTGCACCCGGTGTTTCGAGCTGCTTTTGAGGGAGTGCGTAGCTGCACTGGGCCAGATACCGAATTTAGACAAGGGACTGTGTGGTTCACCCAGTCGAAGCCAATGGTGATACGGCCCGGGGAAATAGCGAAAGATTTCCAGATTTCCCGGAGTGCCTGAGGGTGAGGCACTTTTAGTGGACGCTCCAGAAGACCACAAGCAGGAGTTGGGATTTCCTGCTGGGGTACTGGTGAGGCTCAAACTACAGAAGCCCTCGGTTGTACAGGCGAGCAGGATGGCAGTGATTATCAGGAACACTACAAAGAGGGAGGTCACCTTCAAGCGGGGGATGCCCCTGGCGCATTTGTTCCCGGTGACGGTAATGTCTACTGTCCCTGGGAGACAAGCCAGGGAGAAACTATTGGAAAAAGGGGAAAATTTACCGCTGAGTCATTCAACTTTGGGGATTCCCCGGTTCCTGCAGGTTGGAAGAGGAGGTTGGTAGAGAAGATGTTGAAGCTGGAAGGTGTCTTTTCCACTGATGAGTTTGATATGGGTTGTTCCAAGAGCACTCGTCACACTGTCCAGGTGACCGAGGACACCCCATTTAGAGAGAGGTCGCGGAGACTGGCCACTGCACAGGTGGAAGACATTCGGCAACATTTGTGTAAGTTAGAAACACAGAAAACCTACAGCACAATATAGGCCCTTCGGCCCACAAAGCTGTGCCAAACATTTCCTTACCTGAGAAATTACCTTGGGTTACCCATAGCCCTCTATTTTTCTGAGCTCCATATACCTGTCCAGGAGTCTCTTAAAAGACCCTATCGTATCCGTCTCCACCACCGTCGCTGGCAGCCCATTCCACGCACTCACCACTCTCTGCGTAAAAGATCTTACCCCTGATATCTCCTCTGAAGATACTCCCAAGCATCTTAAACCTGTGTCCCCTTGTGGCAGCCATTTCAGCCCAGGGAAAAAGCCTCTGACTATCCACAGGATCAATGCGTCTCATCATCTTGTACACCTCTATCAGGTCACCTCTCATCCTCCGTCGCTCCAAGAAAAAATGCTGTTCACGCAACCTATTCTCATAAAGCATGCTCCCCAATCAAGGCAACATCCTTGTAAATCTCCTCTGCACCCTTTCTATGGTTTCCACATCCTTCCTGTAGTGAGGCGACCAGAACTGAGCACAATACTCCAAGTGGAGTCTGACCAGGGTTCTATATAGCTGCAACAATACTTCTCGGCTCCTAAACTCAGTCCCACGATTGATGAAGGCCAATACACCGTATGCTTTCTTAACCACAGAGTCAACCTGCGCAGCAACTTTGCGTGTCCTATGGACTCGGACCCCAAGATCCCTCTGATCCTCCACACTGCCAAGAGTCTTACCATTAATACTGTATTCTGTCATATTTGATCTACCAAAATGAACCACCTCACACTTACCTGGGTTGAAGTCCATCTGTCACTTCTCAGCCCAGTTTTGCATCCTATCAATGTCCCATTGTAACCTCTGACAGCCCTTCACACTATCCACAACACCTCCAACCTTTGTGTCATCAGCAAATTTACGAACCCATCCCTCCACTTCATCCAAGTCATTTATAAAAATTACGAAGAATAAGAGTCCCGGAACAGATCCCTGAGGCACACCTGGTGACTGACCTCCATACAGAATATAACCCCTCTACAACCACTCTTTGCCTTGTGTAGGCAAGCCAGTTCTGAATCCACAAAGCAATGTCCCCTTGGATCCCATGCCTCCTGTCTTTCTCAATAAGCCTTGCATGGGGTACCTTGTCAAATGCCTTGCTGAAATCCATATACAGTACATCTACTGCTCTTCCTTCATTCCCTCAGGTGTTTAGTCACATCCTCAAAAAATTCAATCAGGCTCGTAAGGCATGACCTGCCTTTCACAAAGCCATGCTGACTATTCCTAATTATATCATGCCTCTCCAAATGTTCATAAATCCTGCCTCTTAGGATCTTCTCCATCAACTTACCAACCACTGAAGTAAGACTCACTGGTCTATAATTTCCTGGGCTATCTCTACTCTCTTTCTTGAATAATGGAACAACATCCACATCCCTCGAATCCTCTGAAACCTCTCCCATTCCCATTGATGATGCAAAGATCATTGCCAGAGGCTCAGCAATCTCCTCCTTCGCCTCCCACAGTAGCCTGGGGTACATCTCGTTTGGACCCGGTAACTTATCGAATTTGATGCTTTCCAAAAGATCCTGCATGTCCTCTTTCTTAATATCTACATGCTCAAGCTTTTTGGTCGGCTGTAAGTCATCCTTACAATCGCCAAGATCCTCTTCCGTAGTGAATACTGAAGCAAAGTATTCATTAAGTACCTCTGCTATCTCCTCTGGTTCCATACACACTTTTCCACTGTCACACTTGATTGGTCCTATTCACTCACATCTTATCCTCTTGCTCTTCACATCTTGTAGTATGCCTTGGGGTTTTCCTTAATCCTGTCCGCCAAGGCCTCCTCATGGCCCCTTCTGGCTCTCCTAATTTCTCTCTTGAGCTCCTTCCTGCTAGCCTTATAATCTTCCAGTTCTCTAGCGTTACCTAGTTTTTTGAACCTTTCATAAGCTCTTCTTTTCTTCTTGACTAGATTTACAACATCCTTTGTACACCACGGTTCCTGTACCCTACCATCCTTTCCCTGTCTCATTGGAATGTACCTATGCAGAATTACATACAAATATCCCCTGGACATTTGTCACATTTCTTCCGTACATTTCCCTGAGAACATCTATTCCCAATTTATGCTCCCAAGTTCCTGCCTGATAGCCTCATATTTCCCCTTACTCCAACTAAACACGTTCCTAACGTGTCTGTTGCTATCCCTCTCCAAAGCTATGGTAAAGGAGAAAGGAAGCTGGGATCATCACCTAGTCCCGAAGCCCCTCTGCGTCCTCAATAGTAGTGACCCAAAAGAAGAATGGGATGGTACGGATGTGTGTGGACTGTAGGACTCTGAACAGGTGCACCATCCCTGACCAGTATACTGTCCTGAGGATTGAAGACGCACTGGCCTGCCTGAGTGGTGCGAAGTTGTTTAGTGTGCTGTACTTGAGGAGTGGATATTACCAGATCCCCATGAGTGAGGCTGGCAAAATGAAGATGCCCCAGGGCAGATCAGGAGCCCCTGCAACCTTCCAGTGGGTCATGGAGAAGATGGTGGGGGATATGAACTTGCTTGAGGTATTGGTGTATCTGGATGACCTCATAATGTTTGGACCCACTTTGGAGAAACATGAAGCGAAGCTACTGAAGGTGCCGGGTCACCTGAGAGCTGAAGGGTTAAAACTTTCTCTGGACAAGTGCCAGTTCTGAAAGACGTCTGCTAGCTATGCTGGGCACGTAGTCTCACGTTTGGAGTAGTTACAGATCCGGCTAAGATAGATGCGGTGACCACTTGGCCAAGACCCCAGACTGTGAGCACTCTGCGTTCATTCCCCGGGTTCTGTGGTTACTATCAGAGGTTCTTGAAGGGCTACACAAAAGTGAGTCACCTGTTGAATCAGCTTCTGTGAGGCTACCCTCACTTGGGGAAGAAAGGGAGGGGGGATAAATGACAGTAGGGTGGAGAGTATCTTAGCCCATTGGAGGCCTTTGGACTGAGGTGGGATGCAAAATGTGAGGAGGCCCTTCAGTTGTTGAAGGAGCAGCTGACCCAGGCACCAGTGCTGCCTTTTGTGATTGCCATATGTACTGCACACAGATGCCAGCCGAGAGGGCTTAGGGGGTGTCCTGTATCAGGATCAGAGCACCGGGCTGAGACCCGTTGCGTTTGTCAGCCAGAGTCTGTTGCCTTCCAAGAAAAACTATCACACGCACAAGTTGGAATTTCTGGCGTTGAAATGGGTGGTGATGGATAAGTTGAGTGACTGCCTCTACGGGGTCAAGTTTGAGGTGAGGACGGACAACAACCCTCTAACTTATATCCAGACATCAGCGAAACTGGATGCCAGAGGCCATCGGTGATTGGCGGCATTGTCTGCCTATGATTTCAGCCTGAAGTACCGGCTGGGAAGCAGGAACATTGATGCTAATGCTTTGTTCAGACGGGTGCATGAGGGACTGGGAGTGAGAGAGCGTTCCTGTCCCTGGGGTGAAGGCCGTGTGTCAGTTTGCCGTCACCGTGAAGGCAGAGGGAAAGGAGGGGCAGGATCGAGCAGTGGATCAATTGGGAGCTTCTGATGACGCCCTACCCCAAGTTTACTGTAACCTGACTGCTCTGAAGACAAATCAGCTGCAGGAATTGAGTTCTGGGGAAGTGGCAGGTGCTCGACGAGTCGATCTGGGCATCGGTGCCATTTAGTCAGTGGTCGAAAAGGGAGACATGGCTCAGGCAGAGAAGATGAAACATGCGGTGGTGCCTCCATTACTGAGAGAGTGGCCTTGGTTGGAGTTGCAGAACCAGATCCTACACTGGGTCATGTCACCCCCGGACCGACCTCGGCGTTGCCAGCTGGTTCTGCTGGAGAAGTACAGGAGGATTACGTTGAAATCACTTCATGATGATTCTGGACATCTGGGGGTGGAAAAGACCTATGGATTGCTCAGAGACTGGTTTTACTGGCCCCGAATGAAGTCGGAGGTGGAAGAATACTGCAAGTCGTGCATTCGATGCATACGGCTGAAGATGCTGCCTACGCGGGCAGCTCCCTTGACCCACTTGCAGAGTGTGGGGCCTCTGGACCTGGTGTGTATGGATTTCCTGTCAATAGAACCCGATGCCAGCAACATGGCCAATGTCTCAGTCACCTCGGACCACTACACCAGATGTGCACAGGCTTTTCCTGCCAAGGACCATCCATGCTGGCCAAAGTGTTGTGGGAAAAAGTATTTCATTCATTAAAGTGTCCCCAGGTGGATACATAGTGATCAGAGACAGGATTTTGAGAGCAGACTGGGAATGCTTGGAGTTGAGAGGTCAAGGACTACTCCCCATCATCTGCAGGGTGATCCCCAGCCTGAGAGGTTTACTTGGACCTAGACATGCTCAGGACCTTGAAGTTCAGCAAGAAGAGCAGGTGGAGTCAACATATTGGACATCTGGTCCACAGTTATAATTGTACCCGAAACGAAGCTACCGGTTACTCGCCATACTATCCGATGTTTGGACGCGAGACGAGGTTGCCCATCGACCTTTGTTTCGGGACTGACGAGGATAACTTATTGCCGAAGACTTACCTGAAGTACGTCTGATATGAGAAGAGAGCTGAAAAGGGCTTATGAATTAGCCGGGGTTGCAGCTGCCAAGCAGAATCAAGGAAATAAGAGGAGGTACGATCAAAAGGTGAGGTTCTCCCAATTCCTGCTGGGAGACCGAGTCCTCATAAAGAATTTGGGACTACCTGGAAAGCATAAGTTGGCTGACCGCTGGGCGGCTACGCCCCATGTGGTGGAGAGTCAGATGCCAAACCTACCGGTTTTCCCGGTGAAACCATAGGATGGGAATGGGCCTGTCAAGATTGTCCATCAGAACCACTTGCTGCCCCAGGACAAGAGGTGCAGGTAGACCCAGAGCCCGACTTGGAGACTACACCTAGTAAGAGGACTCTGCGGAAATGCAGGGTGACTGCAGGGCCAACAGCAGGCGAGGTTAGGCCGGCCCCCACCCCTGAGAGGGATACTGATTCAGAGAATGAGGACCTGGATGTGTGGTATATGCTGCCTCTTGCTAACTCCCCATTGACTGAGGAAGAGACTCCCAGCTCCTCCCGCTGAGTCAGGTGAAACTGGGGGGTTGGGGGGGGCTATCTGTGGACAGACTGGGTTGCCGCAGGGCCCTGCAAGGGATGAAGCAGGGCTTGGCCAGGGGACAGAGGGGTCTGAGTTGCCAGTAGTGGGCACGAGTAAGAGGCCAGGGGAGGCCTCGCCAGGTAGACCAGAAGTATCCCCAGTACTGTGGGAATCTGAAGAGTTAGGTGAGGAGGGACGGAGGTCTCAGGGAATTAGGAGACCACCGGATAGGCTGGCCGATGTAGCACCGGGGGAACAGAGTGTGGCCCCTACCATTTTGGGGAGCTATGTCACTGCCTATTACACCTGGCTTAGACTTTGTGCTTTGCAGGAAGGGTTGGTGAATTATCTCAACATCGTGAGGATATGACTAAATTTGGTGGGGGGGAGAGTGTAACATGCTGTAAGGTTTCACTGCTAATATAATGGTTTTTCTCTAATGTCTCACTGCTAAGGTAATGGTTTCTCTGTAGCAGCAAAGTTTGGGTTATGACTAGAGATAATGGGAACTTTGGAATGTGCGCTGGCCAGTGAGGGGAGGTGTCTTCTTTCTTGTGTGCTCGAGCGAAGGTTTTACAGCTTTTTGTTCATCAGAAGAAGGAGAGAGAAGATGCCAGGATGGGGAAGTCGTAGTCTGCAGGATGGAGTGGACTTGGAATGGGGCCGGGAGAGGAGGCCTGAGGGGAAAATCGATGGAGAACGAACAGACGGGAAAACATTGAGCTCTAACGACTGTTTCATGGGAAAGGACCCTTGTTCCTGACGAAGGGTCTCGGCCCGAAACGTCGACTGTCCCTCTTCCTAGAGATGCTGCCTGGCCTGCTACGTTCACCAGCAACTTTGATGTGTGTTGCTTGAATTTCCAGCATCTGCAGAATTCCTCGTGTTGGCCCTTTTTTCTTTCTTGTTTCTTCACTAACCTATGGTCAAATTCAGAATTATAAAGCTCAATCGTTCAATTGCATATTGTGTACTGTTTGTTATGTCATGGTACTGATTTGTAACAGGGGAACACATCACGCAGCGCCCACCCAAACAAGATTTCTCAAGTTTGGCCGGGCCAGAGGCTGTCTTCCCCTAGATTAAGCCGCTGCCGAACCTGAGGGTTACACAATGATTAGCCTTCAATAATAATAACCAGTTAGGCGCAGACAGAATCTGTATTTCCTGAAAAGTACCTTAATTGTCTTGACCAACAGCACCAGGGTTTACAAACTGTGTACACACTCACTAGGTCTCCCTGACCTTCCACGAACAGTCGAAGAAGAGAAAAGGTAACACCTGGGGAAAGGAATCTATGCTGGCCAGGTCGTTCCTTGTGGTCCTGATGTGATTTCCGTCTGTCCAACGTGGGGTCCTCCATGTCCACAATGACTGGTCTCCAGACTTTTGACTGCTCAAGCCTTGAAAAGCATCTATTTTGATACTTTTCCTTATCAGGTCAATCTAAGATTTTAATTTCATTGGCTCGGGCTCATCTGACCGACCTGAGTCAGATTCCCATTGGATGTAACCCAGGGTAACAAGCAGAATTGTTCTATGACCTTCCCTTCAGCCTTGTGCCTTGGGTGACTTCTTTTGTTCTGTCCAGCTCAGAGTGGTTCAAATCAGTCTAACCAGGTCACACAAAACCAGCACCTCGACAACCAGATGACAGGCTGTTCTTTCTTCAAACCTGCCATTTTGCCTGATGAACAGCTCCCTATCTGAGAATGGTCTCAGGTTTAGCAGGTCATTCATAGAAACTCCATGTGTCCACGTTCAACTGCTCTAACATTCGGCCTACTGAGTTAGCGCCACAATTTGATCATAGCTGATTTGTTAACCCTCTCAAGCCCATTCCCTTGACTTCTCCCTGTAACCTTGGCATTTTTAGTAATCAGGACCCTATCAAATTCTGCTTTAAGTATTCTCAATGACTCTGGCCTTCGCAGATGTCTGTGGCAGTGAATTCCACACCCTCTGGCTAAAGAAATTCCTCCTCATCTCTGTCCTATAAGGACGTCCTTCTATTTTGAGGCTGTGCCCTCTGGCCCTATACTCCCCCATTATTTGAAACATCCTCTTCATGTCCACTCTATCTAGGCCTTTGAACATTCAATAGTTTTGAATGAGATCCCCGCTGTTTCTTCTAAACAGAACCATCAAACATTCTGGAGTACACGTCCAGAATCATCAAACACTCCTTATATGATAACCATTTCATTCCCAAGATCATTCTTGTGGGTCTCCTCAGGACTCTCTCCAACACCAGCACATCTTAGATTAGGGGCATTTCATCCTTGCTTTTATATTGCAGTCCTTTCAAAATGAACGCTAATATTTAATTTGCCTCAGCCTACAATTTAACCTTTAGGGAATCTTGCACAAGGACACCAAGTCCTTTTGCAGCCCTGATTTCTGAATTTACTCTCCATCTAGAATATAATCTACGTCTATATTCCTTCTACCAAAGTGCATTACCATATACTTCCCAACAATGTATTCCATCTGCCACTTCTTTGCACATTCTCTTAATCTGTCCAAGTCTTCCCTGCTACTCAAAGTGCTTGTCCTTCCACCTATCTTTGTGCTATCCACAACAGCAACCTCTGTGGAACACCACTAGTCACTAGAAAAGACCTCCTTTATTCCCACTCTTTGCCTCCTGCCAGTCTGTCAATCTTCTGTCCTTGCATGTGTCCTTCTCGTAATATTCAGAATCAGAATCAGGTTTATTATCACCGGCATGTGAAATTTGTTAACTTAGCAGCAGCAGTTCAATGCAATACATAATATGGAAGAAAAAATAATAATAAATAAGTAAATCTTATTCAGTATACTTTGTACAGTATACGCCTATTGAATAAATCGTGCAAAAATACTATAGCAATACTACAGAAAGTGAGGTAGTGTCCAAGGGTTCAGTGCCCATTTAGGAATCGGGTGTCAGAGGGGAAGAAGCTGTTCCTGAATTGCTGAGTGTGTGCCTTCAGGCTTCAGTACCTCCTACCAGATGATAACAGTAAGATGGTATTTAATATTGTGGGTTCTTATCTTGTTTAGCAGCAGCATATGCGACATCCCGTCCAGGCACTTCTGTAAACCCCAGTAAGCAACATCCACTGGCTCTCCTTTGTCTATCCTACCCGTTATTACCTCAAAAAATTCCAACAGGTGGCGGGCGAGATTTTCCCGGAAGGAAACCATGCTAACTTTACCCTTTTTTATCATGTGTATGCGAGTATCCCAAAACCTCATCCTTAATAATGGGTTGAAATATCTTGTCAACCACTGAAGTATTGTTAACTGGCCTGTAATTTCCTGTCCGTTACATGTCTCCCTTCTTAAAGAGTGAAGCAACATCTGCAATTTCCCAGTCTTCCAAGAACCACTCCAAAATCCAGTGATTCTTGGAAGATCATTACTGATGCCTCCACGATTTCCTCGGCTACTCTTCCAGGACCTTGAGGTGTTGTCCATCTGGTCCAGGTGACTTATCTACCTTCAGATCTTTCATTTTCCCAGGCACTGAGATGCATTTTCTTGCAGCCCTGTCTGGCTGCACCATTGTGCGGTACGGAGGTTGCGAGGCATTGACCCCAAGACTCTACAGCGGATAGTAAAACCGTTGAGAGGATTGTCGGAGTCTCCCCCACCTCCCCCCTCCCGTGCGAATGGCCTGAAGCATCGTTGGGGATCCCTACCGCCCATCCCACAATCTCTTTGACCCACTACTGTCAGGAAGGAGGTACAGGACCATCAGGACTAGGAACGTCAGACTGGATGACAGCTCCTTCCCTCAGGCAGTGAGATTAATGAATACCCTGCCACCACTCAAGATTGTCGCTAGGACCGTAAGTTGTTCACTGTACTGTTTATCTGTGTTTCACACCACATACATTTTGAATTATATCTTAGATATGGTAATATTTTGGTTTAAAATGTACTGTGTGTGATGCAGTATATATTTTGTGGGTGCACCATGTTCTGTGGGTAGAACATTGTTTTCGTTTGGTTGTAGATACGTACAGTCAGACGACAATCAACTTGAACTTGATAAATTCAGGCAACACACATCAGAGTCGCTGGTGAACGCAGCAGGCCAGGCGGCATCTCTAGGAAGAGGTACAGTCGACGTTTCAGGCTGAGACCCTTCGTCAGGACTTCTCTAGGAAGAGGTACAGTCGACGTTTCAGGCTGAGACCCTTCGCCAGGACTTCTCTAGGAAGAGGTACAGTCGACGTTTCGGGCCGAGACCCTTTCTTTGTCCTGACGAAGGGTCTCGGCCTGAAACGTCGACTGTACCTCTTCCTAGAGATGCTGCCTGGCCTGCTGCGTTCACCAGCGACTCTGATGTGTGTTGCTTGAATTTCCAGCATCTGCAGAATTCCTCGTGTTTGCGTTGATAAATACACACTGGTATTCGTGTGTTTATGTACATTTTGTTTCATATCTGTACCGTAACCTCAACTTTATTTTATATTATTTTTTATCATTGTTGAAGAATGTTTTTATTGCATGTGGCGCCAACGCACCACAACAAATTCCTAAAACATTCAAGACTCAGAACTTTTTTTATTATCATTCTTCAGTACATGAGTGTAAAGGAAAACAAAATGATTGTTACTCTGCATAACCTCTACATAAGGAGGACAGTTTCTGTACAAAATAAGATATTGTATTATATGTGGAACAATAAGAAAACAGAATATTGCAATAATGGGGAAAGATTGAGACAGATCTGCATTTTATCACATACTTGTTTAACCTGTACTGGCATGATAAAACACACCAAAAACACACAGTTCAAGCAGTAGCCAGCAATTAAACACTGAATAATCCATCTTAAATAGTTTTAAATGATAATGAGGTCTCACTATTTGTATCATATTGTGCTAAATGAGAGTACTGAAGAGTAATTGTGAAAAGTTAAAATAATCTCGCATCAACTCGAATACATTTATTATATTTGAATATTCCTGATGTGATTTCCCAGTACCCCATAGGTGCATACAGTTCACTTAAATTAGTGTTTGATACATTTCTGGTAAGTGTTTTGGGTTCTTGCTTCCTGGCTGGCAAATCAGGATCTCTGTAGGCTGACAAGCATCTCAAAAATGAATGCATGTGGCTAAATTTCCAGGTTAATTACACTCACATCACGTACATTCAGTGGCCACTTTATCAGGTAGACCTGTACACCTACTCATTAATTCAAATATCTAATGAGTCACTCATGTGACAGCAACTCCATGTCAAGAGGTTCAGTTGTTGTTCAGACCAACATCGAAAGGAGAAGAAATGTGATCTAGGCGACTTTGAAAATTGCTGCCTGACAGGATGGTTTGAATATCCCAGAAACTGCTGATCACCTAAGATTTTAACCCACAACAGTCCTTAGAGTTTATAGAGAATGGTATATATAAAAAAACACTGAGCAGCTGTCATATGGGAGAAAACACCTTGTTAATGAGGGAGGTCAGAGGATAGTGGCCAGACTGTTTCAAGATGACAGGAAAGAGACAGTAACTCAAATAACCAGGCGTTACAATAGTGGTGTGTAGAAGAGCAACTCTGAATGCACAACATGTCAGACCTTGAAGTGGATATGCTTCAGCAGCAGAAATCCATGAAGGTCCATTTTCCTTCTCTGTCAGAGCCGTGGAAGTGCTGCTCCCTAATAGTAACACCAGAGGGCAGTGCAGGGCTATATTTGGAGCTCCATAACTTGTAGAAGATCATGGCCCTGCAGAAACTTGGTGCAAAATTGCCCATCAGAGTTCAAAGTAAATTTTATTATCAGAGTATATGTATGTCATAATATACAATGCTGAGTTTCATTTACTTGTGGGCATTCTCAACAAATCTGTAGAATAATATTTCTAACAGAATTACATCTGCAGCGTGCTACCACCCACACTGGACCCACTACAGTTCGCCTACCGACACAACTGATCAACAATAGCCACAGCTTTACACAGCAGTTCAGCAGCCAACAGCGTAATTCCCTCCACGCTCGACAAGAAGCTCAGAGATCTCGGCCTTCACCCTGCCTTGTGTAGCTGTATCCTGGACTTCCTGTCAGATCGCCAGCAGGTGGTAAGAGGGGGCTCCCTCACATCTGTCCCTCTGCCCCTCAACACAGGTACCCCTCAGGGCTGTGTATGAAGCCCCCTCCTTTACCCTCTGTATACCCACGACTGTGTTGCCACCCACAGCTCCAATCTACTAATTAAATTTGCTGTGATTCTACATTGATTGGCCTAATCTCAAATAATAACAAGGCAGCCTACAGAGAAGAAATCATCACCCTGACACTGTGGTGCCAAGAAAACAACCTCTCCCTCAATATCGGAAAAACAAAGGAGCTAGTTGTGGACTACAGGAAGAATGGAGACAGACTCACCCTTATTGACAGCAATGGATCTGGGGTTGAGAGGGTGAACAGTTTTAAGTTCCTCGGTATACACATCACCAAGGATCTCACGTGGTCTGTACACACCAGCTGTGTGGTGAAAAAGGCACAACAGCTCCTCTTTCACCTCAGACGGCTGAAGAAGTTTGGGATGGGCCCCCAAATCCTAAGAACATTCTACAGAAGCACAATTGATAGCATCCTGACTGGCTGCATCACTGCCTGGTATGGGAACTGTAGCTCCTTCAATCACAGGACTCTGCAGAGAGTGGTGCGGACAGCCCAGCGCATCTGTAGATGTGAATTTCCCACTATTCATGACGTTTACACACCTGTCTTTGTAAAAAGGGCCTGAAGGATCATTGGGGACCCAGGTCACTCCAACCACAAACTGTTCCAGCTGCTACCATCTGGGAAATGGTACCGCAGCATAAAAGCCAGGACCAACAGGCTCTGGGACAGCTTCTTCCACCAGGCCATCAGACTGATTAACTCATGTTGACACAACTGTATTTCTATGTTATATTGTTGTACATACTATTTATTATAAATTAGGGAGGGGGGAGAAGATGGCGGCGCGATGGCAGTGTGCGTGGCCACTTCGGTGATGATATCTGTTAGCTGTCAAGTAGGGGACCGTGCACAATTCTGATTTGATGGAGACAGACATGAGAGTACGGAGGACATCTGAAAAACTTCTGAAATGGCCGCTTTGCTGCCGCTGCTACTGTGTGGTAACCGGAATCTCCGGAGCTGAAGGCCTCGAAATCCTCGGCTTTGCGTGTTTTAGCGGCCGGGGAGAGGTTGAAGGCGCTCGGCAGAGGATGGCGCTCGGGAGGCTGGTCGGAAGCTCAGAGTTTTCGGATGGATGCACTCAGTGTCGGCTGTGGTCAGCTGCTTCCAAGGTATCGGCAAGTTGACGGTGCCTGGAGGTTTATGGCAGAGAGTTTCTCCCTTTTGCCTCCTGCTATCGGGGACTCGGGAGTCGATCGGCTCGGGACTTTGAGACTCTTTTTTTACTGTGCCTATGATCTGTTCTTCATCAAATTATGGTATTGCTTTGCACTGCTGTAACTATATGTTATAATTATGTGGTTCTGTCATACTAGATTTGGTCTGTCCTGTTTTCCGTGATATCACTTTGGAGAACCATTGTATCATTTCTTAATGCATGTATTCATTTCTAAATGACAATAAAAGAGGACTGAGCGTTCTCATATTCTAAGTTACATATTGTACATTTAGATGGACACGTAACATAAAGATTTATACTCTTCATGTGTATGAAGGATGTGAGCAATAAAGTCAATTCAATTCGATTCAGAATCAATGAAAGACTGCCAAGCTAGGGTGCACAACCAGTGTGCAGAAGACAACAAACTGTGAAAACACAAAAATAAGAAAAGCAATAATATAAATAAATAATAAATATTGAGAACATGAGATGAAAAGTCCTTGAATGTGAGCCATTGTGGGTACATTTCAAAGACGGGCAAGTGAAGTTGACTGAAATTATCATCTTTGTTTCAAGAGCTTGATGGTTGAGGGGTAGTAACTGTTCCTGAACCTGGTGGTGTGGGTCCTGAGGCTCCCGTACCCTCTTCCTGATGGCAGCTGCAAGAAGGGAGCAAGACTCGGGTGGAGGGGTCCCTGATGATGGATACCGCTTTCCTGTGACGGCATTTCATGTAAATGTGCTCAATGGTGGGGAATGCTTTACCTGTGCTGGACTAGGCTGTATCCACTACTTTTTATAGGATCACTCTGCAAACTTAAAATGCTGCCTTTCAGTTCCCTTTATTCTGGTTTATGCTGAGACCAAGTATTAGAGTGGTGAGTGCGTGGAATGGGCTGCCGGCGACAGTGGTGGAGGCAGACACGATAGGATCTTTTAAGAGACTCCTGGACAGGTGCATGGAGCTTAGAAAAATAGAGGGCTATGGATAACCATAGGAAATTTCTAAGGTAAGGACACGTTTGGCACAGCTTTGTGGGCCAAAGGGCCTGTATTGTGCTGTAGGTTTTCTGTGTTTCAATTACAAAATCAACTCCCTTCTTGAAACCTCACCCAAAATGACCATTCTTCACTTATGAATATAGATAATTCAGCAAGCTATTTTAATAGGAGAATTATCACAATTTATGTCTTAAATTTTGCTTTTGACCAGAACAATGCTACGGCTTTCGGTAGAGAGGTGTCAGATTGATAAAAAAACCTCACTGCTTCACCAGAGTGACCTGAACAGATTGAAATTGATGATGATAGGACAACTTCCTCCTAATTGATTTTCACTGTGCCATCCATCTGATTCCTACAGGTCACTGCGGGTAAAATTAGCCATAGAGAGCAAGGGAAAAAGTTAAGGAAATGAAGTAACAGGAAACTTCAGTTCACTGAGAAAGGACTCTAGCATTATGGAGAAAAGCAGTAGCAGAAAAAAAATCTTTAAGGCACTCCCTAAGAGTTTCAGGAAAAGAGATGGAGCTACAATTCCAAACATAATGGATGGGAAAACTATTAGTCAAATAAATATTATTCATAAGTGATTATGAAATAGAATATAGCATAACTGATTTAGTGTGATAGTTTTGTAGCAATGAGGTATCCTGGCCAGTTTCAATGGTACTGAAATTCTGTGGTGATTCAACTTTTCTCTACAATAACCTTTAGACAGGCTAAATCACAGAGATATGGCATAAATGCCCATGTTCTACATTGGTTCCTTAAGGTTGTTACAGCTGGGGGTGGTAATGGGGAAAAGCTCCCAGTACCTAATGCTCCCAAAGGTGAGCATCTCAAATAGCCTCGGACAACCAAGTCCAGCTCCTGTCCTTCACACGTGGCTTAGCTACGAAGCCCAGTGAAACCGTTTCCACTGACAGAAGAAATGGGAAAAGGTGGGTTACTGGTGCCTTGAAACCAGTCGCTTCAGGCAAATGCGGCTCGTCAGCTGTGGCTGGCAGCTCATCCAGGAGAAAGAGAACTCTGATCACAAGTCTCCGCTGCCTTGTGGCTATACCCACTCACGGGGAAGGCCTTGGGTGTAAACCCTGTGGGAAAAATCTGCAGCTCGAGTCCCTGCACTGAGTTCAACGGTGACTGACGACTCCTGCGACGCTACTGGCGCCAAACTGTATCGGTCCCTGCGGTTCCTTTGGGTTCATCAGATGTGTGGAGAGGGGGAGCTTGCTCCACGGGTAACAGCTTGCTCTCCATATTGACTTGCCCAGGCTTGTGTATCTAGACAGCTAGTGTGCAACATCCATGGTCGACCCTGACCGCTAGAGACTTCTCAACCTGTGTTCTACATCAGCTCTCCTGCTCTCCTGCTAACATCATGTCAGAGCATCACCAAAACATCTTTGGAGTTGTTTCAGGGAGGGTATTTTATGACATTCGGAATCACAACCTGGTTTAATATCACTGGCATACGCATGTCGTGAAATTTGTTGTTTTCGTGGCAGCAGTACAGTACTAAAATCTATGAATTACAGTTAAGTATTAAATAGTTAAATTATATAAGTAGTGCAAAAAAAGTTATGAGTTAGTGTTCTCAGGTTCAATGTCCCATTCAGAAATCGGATGGCAGAGGGGAAGGAGCTGTTCCTGAATCACCGAGTGTGTGCCTTCAGGCTTCTGTATCTCCTTCCTGATGGTAACAGTGAGAAGAGAGCACTACCTGGGTGATGAGGTCCTTACTGACGGACACTGCCTTTCTGAGGCATCGCTGCTTGAAGATGTCCTGGATACTGCGGAGGCGAGAGCCCAGGACAGAGCTGACTAAGTTTACAACTCTCTGCAGCATACTTTGATCCTGTATAGTAGCCTCACCCCCCATGCCAGACGGTGATGAAACCACCTAGAATACTCGCCATGGTACATCTGTAGAAATTTACTTTAGAAGACACACCGTCTCCTCAAATTCCTAATGAAATATAGCCACTGTCGTGCTTTCTTTCCAGCTGCACCGATATATTGGGTCACAATTCTCCTTTGGTAGAGACGTATCTCCACCGCACCACCAGTATATAATGTACTCCTATAGTCAGATCATATTAAGATTATGCTGAATTACGTCTGCACCCCAGTGCACGTCCTTCATTTGATTTCCATTGGATGGAATGAGGAGTGGCCTCAGTGGGATGATAGAATTTGAAGGCACAGAAGATTTGTTACACCAGTGAAGAAAATTCAGCCACGTTAAGAGATGAAAGCAATGACAAACAGTTTACTGACAGGGAGTGCATGGAAAGGAAAGATAAGGGGGTCATTAGGAAACAACAGAAATGAATCACACAAATCAGGAGAAAGAATTCTTTTTCAAGGACAGGGTTTTATGTTCAAAGTTAAAGGTTGCTTCCTGTTGAAAGGAAGGACAAGGACAGCTGATAAACACTGGAGACAATTAAAATGTCAGGACAGACACAAGCCAAGAAGTTTTCTTTCTGCTACATTTTTTTCTAAACTTATCACTTGGGTGACCCCCATCACCCAGGACGTGCCCTCTTCTCATTGCTACCAACAGGGAGGAGGTACAGGAGCCTGAAGGCATAAACTCGATGATTCAGGAATAGCCTTTTCCCCTCTGTCATCCAATTTCTGAATGGACATTGAACCCATTAATGTTACGTCACTACTTGGAATGGAGGGAATTTAAAGACAGTATTTTAAGTTTGCAGAGCGATGGACGATTTTACTGCATACAATGTGCCAAATCTCTGCAGTGTTAAGATCTTCAGCAAGTCATGCAACTCGAAGTGTAGCCCTGCACGCCCTCTGTCGTCACAATTAGGGAGTATCCCTTCCACGGTTTTGATTGAGAAGAGAAATTCATATTTGTGGTTCTCTGCTCCTGTAGAAATACGTTTGTGATCTTCTGCTGCTCTAGCCCATACTCTTCAAGGTTCAACCTGTTGTGCGTTCAGAGATGCTCTTCTGCACACCACTGTTGTAACGTGTGGTAATTTGAGCTATTGTTGTCTTCCTATCATCTTGAACCAGTCCGACCTTTCTCACTAACAAGGTGTTTTTGCCCACATAACTCCCACTCACTGTGGAGAGGATCACCCCATCCTCCCGCCACCACAACAGGGACAGAGTTCTCCTTGTCCTCACCTACCACCCCACCAGCCTCCGGATCCAGCACATTATCCTCCGCAACTTACGCCACCTTCAACAGGACCCCACAATTAAGCACATCTTTCCCTCTCCACCCCTCTCCCTTTCTGCAGGGATCGGTCCCTCCGCGACTGCATGATCCACACATCCCTCCTCACGGATCTCCCACCCGGCACTTATCCATGTAAGCGTAAGTGCTACACCTGTCCCTACACCTCCTCTCTTGCCACCAATCAGGGCCCCAAATAGTCCTTCCAGGTGAAGCAACACTTCACTTGTGAGTCTGTTGGGGTCATCTATTGCACCCGATGCTCCTGGTGCGGCCTCCTCTACATCGGTGAAACCTGACGCAGATTGGGGTACTGCTTCATCGAACACCTCCACTCCATCTGCCACAACAGACAGGATCTCCTTGTAGCCACCCACTTCAACTCTGCTTCCCATTCCCATTCAGCTATGTCCATACATGGCCTCCTCTATTGCCATGATGAGGCTAAACTCAGGTTGGAGGAGCAACACCTCATATACCGTCTAGGTAGTCTCCAGCCCCTTGGTATGAACATAGAATTCTCCAACTTCCGGTAATTCCCTCCCCCTCCCTTCCTCTATCCCTATGTCACTCTGCCCCTCCCCCAGCTCCCTCATGGTTCTGCCTCTTTCTACTACCCATTGTGTTTTCCCCTATTCCTTCTTCATCTTTCCTGCCTATCACCCCACTGCTACCCCTCCCCCACCCCTTTATCTTTCCCCTTACTGGTTTTTCACCTGGAACCTACCAGCCTTCTCCTTCCCACCCTCCCCCCACCTTCTTTACAGGGCCTCTGCCCCTTCCCTTTTCAGTCCTGACAAAGGGTTCCAGCCCGAAACATTGACTGATTATTTCCAGGGATGCTGCCCGACCTGCTGAGTTCCTCCAGCATGTTGTGAGTGTTGATCTGTCTCATTCTTTTCCCACTATTGGGATATTCTGTTTGCTCATGGGGGCAGGTGGTGGATGGTCATTTGAGCAGCTGGTGCACATCACAAGTCCTGGTTATGTGACCACTGACATCAATACTCTGAAGTATTGATAATAGCTGGGGTCACCCATCTTGTAAAGACACTGCCCAGAAGAAGGCAATGACAAACCACTTCGGTAGAAAAATTTGCCATGGACAGATGGAAGACCATGATCACCCACATCATACAACATGGCACATAATGATGACGTCATACGACATGGCACATAATGATGATGAAGATATATCGGTGGCCATTTCCTGCTGACAAACAAAGGACAGCTCTCACGTCCAGATTTAGGGGAAGTGAGTGATGCAAGTTTAGAATTGGAAGATCTTGCCTCCTACATAATGGGAACATGATCTGTTCACTTCCACGGAGTGAAAAATCAGAAGGGTGTGTAAAATAACAAGGTGTACAATGAGCATCCCATCAGTGAACTTCTGGGTTGTCCACTGCCACTGAAAATGAAAAGCAGGATTTCCTATCCCAATACGGAAACAAGATATGCTTAATTAATATGTCATAAATAAAGGAGATAAGTTGATGGGTTTCTAGCTTGACATGAAGACAAAGGTTGTTGCATGCAACGTGAAGATTTAAAGTTACAGCCCCCAACTGATAAACGTCACCTTTGAAATTAACTGCTTGATTCAGTCTCAAACGAAGATGTTGTTGTCCTTGAGTGTCGGTGCTATCTTGGTGATAGACTGGCTGTGCTGTTTATCTTTCAGTTACATTCCAAAGACAGAAAAAGGGCAAGGAAGATTTTGAACTACAGTAGAATGTTTTCAATGTGTTTCATTGTTTTAGATACTTTATCATTTGCAGCCGAATGGTGGAAATAGTGTATTATACCCTTACAGAAATCAAAGCCACAAAAATCTTACTTTCTTGCTTAGCTCCTAATGCTTTGGGAACGATGCCTCAAAAAGGCAGCATCCATCATTAAGGACCCCCAGCAAGCAGGGTATACCCTCTTCTAATTACTATCATCAGGCTGAAGGTACACACTCAGATTCAGCAACAGCTTCTTCCCCTCTGCCATCAGATTACTGAATGAACATTGAACCAATGAACAGTAGCTCACTACTCTTTTACATGACTTAATTTAAATATATATAATCTTATTGTAGTTTATCATTTAAAATATATTATGTAATGCATTGTACTGCTGCTGCATAACAAATTTCGTGACGTGTCGGTGATATTAAACCTGATTCTGGATTGAACAGAACTTCTATATCTACTCTACATCCAGCAGGTGTATCTGCTGTAAAATACAGTGTTGTTTCAATTTCTTGCCATACTGCGTTATTCTCAAGATTACTTTATTTTAGGATGAATTATTACTTTCCTGATATTCTGTTTGCTGCTCACAATTGACATAGTCCATCTGATGGTAATGTAAAGGAAGCATCTTTGTGAATACCTTTATAGTTCCTGGGTCTGCAAAGCACATATAGCTAATAACCAACAAAAGGCAAATTTATAGACATTTTTAATGAACTTCAGAGTATGGTACTAATGCAAAACTCTTGTCATTAGAACCTTCCACATTCATGTTCACTATTCCTCCTTTGCGTTATCTATCTCTCTATTTCATTCATTCATTATGTGTTGTGTTGTATGACGTGGGCAGACATGGTCTTTCCACGACCATGACTGTTCTTGGCAAATTTTTCTGCAGAAGTGGTTTGCCATTGCCTTCTTCTGGGCGGTGTCTTTACAAGACGGGTGACCCCAGCCATTATCAATACAATACTCTTCAGAGATTGTCTGCCTGGCGTTAGTGATCGCATAAGCAGGACTTGTGATGTGCACCAGCTGCTCATATGACCATCCACCGCCCGCTCTGATGGGGTCACGTGACCCTGATCAGGGGCTAAGCAGTTGCTACACCTTGCCCAAGGGTGAACTGCAGGCTAGAGACATATTCCTTCCCTGCCACCCAGATCTATCTATTTAATTATTAATTTATATTGTAACTTAAAGTAATGATATGCCTGCATGGTACTGCTGCCACAGATTTCCCCCGACTTCAGTGGTAATAAATCTGATTGAGCATATTTGCAAATCATTAATTGTCAGAAATTTTGTGAAAAGACAGGGTAGTAATTCTGGATTACTGCCTGTGCCACGTGCCAGTGAGGGTAAGAATAGGATGCTTTGCCTGTTGAACGTGTGGCTGAGGGACTGGTGCAGGGGGCAGACATTCAGATTTACGGATCATCGGCATCTCTTCTGGGGAGGTATGACCTGTACGCAAGGGACAGGTGACACCTGAACCCAAGGGGGTCCAATATTCTTGTGGGCAGGTTTGCTAGAGTTGTTCAGGAGGGTTTAAACTGATTTGGCAGGGGATGGGAACTGGTTTGATAGTGCTGTAGATGAGGTAGTTGACTCACAAATAGGGGCAACATATAGTGAGACTCCCAGCAAGGAGAGGCTGATGACAGGGAGAAAAATTGCAATCAACAGGATGAGCTGCAACGTAAAAGGCGGACAAAACCGACTGCGCGCTATATACAGAATGAGGTAAATTAACTTGTAGCACATTTACAGATTGGCAAGTACGATGTTGTAGGCATCATTGAATCATGGCTGAAAGAAGATTATAGCTGGCAGCTTAATGTCCATTGTATTGAAAGGACAGGCAGGAAGGCAGACAGAGGATGGAAGAAGTGACATGGGTCGCAAGGTGTTGAATCATTGTGGATAGAGCTAAGGAACTGAGTAAAAACTCCCTGATGGGAGTTGGCCACTCTATATCGCCACGGACTGAAGGATGCCTTGACTTGGGAGAGCCAGCAGGGAACTTAGAGGTTCTGATCGACCAGTGCATCCTCCCAATATTCATCTGGCAGAACGGAAGTGGGATCACTTCAGGAGATCGAGGACAGCCAGTCCGAGCCCAGATCCTATGCATTGCTATTCCACTCCCCAAGCATGAAACACGACCAGCCCGTCACCTGCTCAAGACCCAACTGAACCCATGCAGAGGTACAGGTACAGTCAGGACGAAGGGTCTCGGCCTGAAACGTCGACTGTACCTCTTCCTAGAGATGCTGCCTGGCCTGCTGTGTTCACCAGCAACTTTGATATGTGTTGCTTGAATTTCCAGCATCTGCAGAATTCCTGTCGTTTGAACCCATGCAGGTTGGTGGCGCTGGACTATCGGCCAATGAGAGGTCCCAGTGTTGGAGTCAAGGTCGCTGTTTTTACTGCAGGGAAGCAGGTCACCTGCGGGCCGAATGTCTGAAGCTGCAGCCACCTGGAGAACAGCCAAGACTCTCCAGTGTCGGGAGGGCGGTGACGCGATAATAGCCATTAAGCCCAATTCCACCGATTTGGGCTTTGTGCTGAGGGCAGAGTTCACCTGTGATAAGAACTTGACGCAGGTAGAGGCTTCTGTGGACTCAAGGACGGCGGGTAATTTTCTGCACTTAAGAACCACCCATCGGTTTGACATACAGTACCAAGATCAGAGTTGAGCCAGTCCATGCCCACAGCAGTCCTAGATGGCTACCCGCTAGGCTCTGGGCAGATGCAGCAATAAACAGTGGGGTTGCAGATGAGGTTAGGGCATCATGTGGAAGACACAGGTTCCTGCATTATTGACTCTCCACTCTGTCACTCTGAGGTGGCTTCTTTAACTCATATGTTTTGGTCCTGTCCTCTTTTGGAAAAAAGTTGGAAAGATATTTTTGATATTATCTCAACAGGTCTGTGTTTTGATTTACAACTCCATCATATTACGGCAATTTTTGGATTGCCAATGGTAGAACATAGATTTTTATCTTCTTCAGCCTGTCGGATGATTGCATTTGTTACCTTAATGGTCAGAAGATCCATTTTATTGAACTGGAAGGAGACCAATCCTACTACTACATTCCAATGGTTTTCCCAAACTATATTATGTTTAAATTTAGACAAAATTAGAAGTGATATTTTTGATCCTTCGGTTAAATTTGAAGAGACTTGCAAACCACTTATTCAACATTTTCATATGATGTAATTTGAGCTTTCGGAATCCTTCTTATTAACTTAAAATATATGAATAGCGGAGCGGAGTTGACGACGTTATTGAACGTGTTTGATTTAAGATTAATGCTCTAGCCTTGTTTTGTTCCGTTTGCTTTTTTGGGTTTAGTATTTAGTTTTTTTTTGTTTCTTTTTGGGGTTTTGCTTTATATTTTTTCTTTTTATTTCTTTTTTCTTTATGATTAATTACATCATGAGTTTGGAAGTCTATTATACATGTGTAATCTGAAATCTTTTCTGTATATGCTTATTAACAATAAGATTATTCCAATCTCTCTGTATCATCATTGTTATTTTGTTTATAACTTTGGAAAATTACTAAAAGGATTTAAAAAGAAAGGAAAGACTCTCCACTCATACCCCTGATCCTTGGGTACCCTTGGCTATCTCAGCATAAGCCAACCGTGGACTGGAGGGAGGGGAGAATCATTGCTTGGTCCAGTCACTGTAAGAGGCTTTGTTTGTGGCATGGTGTTCTGACACCCAGACTCTCCCGTGACAAATGCCCAGTAAGACGGCAGCCCTCAGTGTGCGGGAACCCAAGATCTTCCAGAGACCTAGCCTGGTCCTCAAGAGCGGCAGGCTGGTTCTGGCCAATGGGACTGTGAGAGTCCCGACACCGTCTCGTAGGGATCCCACAAGAACCAGAGAGAAGGAATCTCTAGTTCAGGAAAGGCCCAAGGTGATGTCTGAGTGGTCTGGAAAACTTGCGGCTAAGCCCAAGGAATCCATTTGCCAGGTCTTGAGGAAAGGAAAGGCTCCTTTATGCCGACCCCAGCAGTGCAAGAATCCTCTGTAACACCTCGCTGCCATTGCCTGAGGATACAGATGGAGATTTGGACTCTGATTGGGCCACTGTTTCTATGAGTGAACAGGGAGGGGACTCTGAGGTCTGTCGAATCACCCCTGTCTCCTCAGGAGTCATCCTCGAAGGAAGGTCCGGTGGAGATAGCAACATCCAAACCCTTCCATCTACAAGGATCTGGAGGAGGTCTTCAACAAGGGAAAGGCCTCGATTCTTCCACCTCACCGAGCCTACGACTGTGCTGCAGACCTGCTGCCCGGTACTTGTCCCCTGTGGGATCACTTGTACACACTCTCAGGTCCAGAGGAATGGAGGAGTCTATAAAGGAAGCTCTTTCGGCCCTCCACCTCACCCGCCGGTGCAGGCATCTTCTTCATACAAAAGAAGGGTGGGAGCCTGCAGCTGTGCATTGATTACAGGGGATAAACGTATAATGGGCAGGAATTGCTACCCGCTTCCACTCATGAATACAGTCTTTGAGATGCTAAAGGAGTGAGGGTAGTCACATAACTAGACCTACAGAGTGCGTACAATCTGGTCCGTATCAGGGAAGGCGATGAGTGGAAGACTGCATTCAATATACCACCTGGTCATGGTCATTCGCTTCAGCTGTGTGAACGCTCCAGCCATTTTCCAGGTCTTTATTAATGAAATGCTCCGGAATACTCTCCATAAGTATGCCTTCCTCTACCTGGAAGATATCCTAATCTTCTGGAAGTCCATGGAGGAACACTTCACTCATGTCAGGGACGTTTCAAAGAGGCCTCTAGACCATGGACTTTATGTCAAGTTAGAGAAGTCTGAATTTCATGTGACGACTGTTTCATTTTTGGGTTTCATCATTTCCAATGGCAACTCAAGATTGGCCCTACCAAGACCCAGGCAGTCAGCGAATAGCTACCACCCACCCAATATCACACTAGTCCAGAGTTTATATAGAATATATATTGTATAATATAATATCAAACACAAATCCTCGAGTTTGCTAACTTGTAGAAACACAGAAATCTACAGCACATTACAGGCCCTTCGGCCCACAATGTTGTGCCAACCACCTAACCTACTCTAGAAGCTGCTTCGTATTTCCCTACCGCATAGCCCTCCTGATGACGTCATCAGGAATGTCAGCTCAGGGGCAGCTCTGCTGACGGCGTAACTAAGAAATCCACGGGTCCTTTTGTCTGGACAATTAAGGCAGAGGCTGCTTTTGCAGAGCTTAAGTTCAGATTAGCTCCTATCTTGATTCCTCCTCACCTGGACCTTCCCCTCATTGCAAAAGTGAACGCCTGAGACATCGGAGTGGGTGTTGTCTTGTCCCAACGACTACCTTCGGACAGTAAAGTGCACTCTTGTGCATTCTTCTCTGGGCAGCTATCCCCAGCAGAGAGGAACTATGACATTGGGAATTGGGAGATTCTTGCAGTTAAGTTAGCCTTGGAGGAGTGGTGTCACTGGCTCGAGGGGGCCAAGAACCCTTTCATCGTTTGGACTGACCACAAGAACCTGGTTTATACTCAGGAGGCCAAGAGGCTGAATTCCAGACAGGCCAGGTGGGCTTTGTTCTTTAACAGCTTTGGATTCATCCTGACCCATCGACAGGGCTCGAAGAACCAGAAGCCAGATGCCCTGTCCCATCAGTTTGACGAACCGGACTGAGAGGAACAGCCAACCACCATTTTGCCCCAGGATGGGGTGGTAGCGCCAACTTGTTGGGGAATCAATGCTCTAGTTCACAAGGCCCAAAGCAAGGGGAGATTCCCAAGAACTATCCTCCAGGTCAGCTGCTTGTCCCAAGTTCCGTCTGGTTCCATGTAGTCCATGGGGACATTTGTCCAGGATGACTGCACACACAGGAATTACCAGCACCAAGTTTATCAGGAGGGGTATTTGTGGCCCAGAATGACAAAAGAGGTTTGATAGTACATGCAGGTATGCAAGGTGTGTGCCTGGAACAAGGAGCACCATACATGACCTCAAGGATTCCTTCATTCCTTACCTGTTCCAGAAAGACCTTGGGCACATGTCTCCATGGACTTTGTCACGGGTCTTCCACCAACCAAGGGGAAGACTGTCATCATGGTTATTGTCAATTGGTTTTCGAAAGCCTGCAAGTTCATTGCATTGGAGAAGCTATTGTCTGTGGAGGAGATGGCCAAAATTGTCCTGGACCAGGTCTTCAGGGTCTGTGGATTCCAGGTGGACATTGTCTCAGATTGTGTTCCACAATTCACATCACATCTCTGGTGGGTGTTCTGCAAAGGAATAGGGGCAACAGCAAGCCTTTCCTTTGAGTTTCACCCGCAGTCCAATGGCCAGATGGAGCAGACCAACCAGGATCTAGAACATACACTGAGATGCCTGACCTCTGGAGGACCTGATGAGTGGTGAGACCATTTGATGTGGGCAGAGGTCACCCACAACACCTCACAGCATTCAGTGTGCAGGATGTTACCGTTCGAGTGTCAGTTTGGTTATCCTCCGCCTCTCTTTCTGGAACAAGAGAAGGAGGTTGAGGTCCCTGCAGTGGAAAATCTCGTCCAATGCTGCAAGCAAAAATTGATTAAGGCAAACAAGATTTTGCTGGACTCTACCCGAAAGCAGAGACCGAGGTGAACCGAAGGAGAAGACGGTGACCTGCTTTGCAGCCTGGGCAACAGGTCTGGCTGTCCAAGTTCATTGGACCCTTTGAAATCCTGAGGAAAGTAAACCCAGTGGCTTACATCTTGCAGCTCCCCAAGATCCTAAAGATCAACCCCACCTTCCATATGGCTAAATTAAAACCTGTCTGCACCAGCCCCTTAGCCCCACCACCATCGACCCCATGGTCACCCAGGTTTATTGAGGGGGAACAGGTCTTCCTGTTGAGAAGACGTTTGCACTCACGTACTCTTCGGGGTACTCAGCCGTACTTCATGGACTGGGAAGGATTTGGTCCTGAGGAGAGGTGCTGGGTGCCTGAAAGAGACAACTTGGATTCAGCTCTCATCCACGACTACCATCACCTCCTCCCCACGCAGCCAGGGCCATCAGGAGTCAGCCATGGCGGAGCGTTTCCTGTATGAGATGCTCTCAATCACGCCAGCGTCTGGGATTTAGATTGTCATGGGGTCCTGAATTACCCTTATGAACTGTGCTTTTGAAAAGAGAGAGAAAGAGAGAGTTATTTAACACTGACATCTTGTTTTTAAAGAGAGGGAGAGATGAAGACAGCTTTGGATGATGTTATGGGTTTTCTGCAGCATGTTTACATTTTTACAAGGACACTGGTTTCAGCTTCTGTATTCTTACAGAGAGAGGGGGTGGATCTGTTTTGATGGGCGGTGCGATAAATAGAAGGTCAGATGATAAATGGCAGCCACATGGTTTTGGACACTGAATGAACTTTGTTGTGCCCACAGAAAAAGTGGGTTTGGAGGATCGATCAGTGGCTCTCGCAGTGTGAAAAGGGTGTGACCGGTGGGGAATTATTTGTGTGTCAACCCTTGCCTGGGTTGATAATTCCACCACAGAAGAACGGTCCCCTCTGTTGTGGTCACAGTCGGTGACTTCTAAAGGATTTCAGAGGACAACGGGAAGACCGACGGCGTCAGCTCACCTGAAGACTCAAATCTCTCCCTCTCTCTCTCCATCACTACTCAACTCAATACCACGAACTGAACTTTACTCATCATCGTAAGACTATCTATTTACCCCTAGACTTGAGGAAGCTTGGTTTTCAGATATTTCCACACTTACTGATAAATATATAAATAAAATTATTGCTAACCTGTTTGATTTATCTGCATTTATATTACTGTATTGCGTAGTTACTAATAAATACCATTAGTTAAAAGCAATACTGGACTCCAAAGTGTTTTTCATCTCTGCTTGTTCTTTAACCCGTCACGGGGTACGTGACAAGATGCTCTAACACCCTGGAGTATGGATCTCCTGCATGGCCCCTTCAAGGGTTCAGCATGGTCCCGCTTATTGACAGTCATGTTTTGGGCACCAAGAACTGAGTATTTAGGGAACACCTGAACTGCAGTTCAGTGCTCAATCATAAGCCTATCGCCTAGCGATTGTTTTGTGCTCAGATCCAGATTGATACTGTGTCTCAAACCTTGGTTCAGATACCCCAGCATTTGGGTCCAAACCATCCTTGTCAAGGACTCTCGTCACAGTTTTGAGGAAGTAGAGAGGCTACAGAAGGACTTGGACAGATTAGGCGAATGGGCAAAAAAGTAGCAGGTGGAATACAGTGTCAGGAAGTGTATGGTCATTCACTTTGGTAGAAGAAATGAAAGGGATGACTAGGTTCTAAATGGAGAGAAAATACAAAAGTTTGAGACGCAAAGGGATTTGGGAGTCCTTGTGCAGGGTTCCCTAAAGGTTAATTTGCAGGTTGAGTTTGTTGTAAGGAACTCAAATGTGATGTTGCGTTAATTTCAAGAGGACTAGAATATAAAAGCAAGGATGTAATGTTGAGACTTATAAAACACTGTTGAGGCCTCACTTGGAGTATTATGAGCAACTTTGGATGCTTATCTTAGAAAGGATGTGTGAAACTAGAGAGGGTTCAAAGGAGGTTCATGAAAATGATTCCAGGATTGAACAGCTTGTCATATGAAGAGCATCTGATGGCTCTGGTCCTGTATTCACTAGCATTCAGAAGGTGACCTAATTGAAACCTATTGAATGGTGAAAGGCCTTGGTAGAGTGTATGTGGAGAGGATGTTTCCTATGGTGAGGGAGTCTAAGACTAGAGGTCATAGCTTCAGAATAAAGGGGCATCTTTTTAGAATGGCGATGAGGAGGAATTTCTTTAGCCAGAGAGTGGTGAATCCGTGGAATTGGTTGTCACAGGCAGCTGTGGAGGCTATGTCTTTGTGTATATTTTAGGCAGAAGCTGATAGATTCTTGATTGGTCAGAGCATGAAGGGATACAGGAGGAAGACAGGAGATTGGGACTGAGAGGAAAAATGGATCAGCCATGATGAAATGACAGAGCAGACTCAATGGGCCAAATGGCTTAATGCTGTTCCTATATCTTGCGGTCTTATGGATTGTTTCAGATTCTGGACTTGGCATTGAAAAAGCAGATTGGAATAAGCTAGTAAGAAAAGACTTTATTTGGTTTAGTCACCTGGCTTGTGATTGACTTCATTCATATCTCCATTTTACTGATATTATGCACAGAAACAACAACTTGAATAAGTGGCCCAACAAGGCAGCTTGCCTAGGAGCCCAGGCGTGCTTCTTGAATATTAAACCTTCAGATCAGCAAGTATCCTTGTCAAAATTGAAATGAAGGGTTAGAGGTTTCTATATATTAATGAAAGAAAACTTCCCAGGTCCCTATCTTTGCTGTCCATCCCTCTAATCTTTTTACCCATTACTCTAAGTCTGTAACTTTTGTTTTTAACCCTTATAGCTGGGGAAATTGGTCCTTCCTGCTCACTCTTGGGATCCACACACACAAAAAAAACAACAACACCAAGCTTTCCAGCCATTCCTCATGGTGGAAGATTTCCAGTCAAGCACCATCCTTGCAAATCTCCTCTGGACCCTCTCCGGTGCAATCACATCTGCCCTGTGATAGATTGTCCGGAACGGTACAGCAGACTCAAATTGTGGCCCAGTCAATGTAACCCCACTCCTCCAGATTGAATTCTACTCACCTCTTTGCTGCCCAACCAACTCATCCGAAAGTATGCTCCTCCATGCCAACTCCAGGATCAAATTTTGTATTTCTAGCAAACTTTATCATGCAACTTACATTAAAGTCCAAATTAGGGACTGGATACTGAGATCAACCCAAAACAACTTCCAAACATTACAGATCCTGCCAAAAAGTAAATTTTGGATCCAATTTGCCATTCAGGTGTTCTGATGAACTGAAACATTGATTCTAATTCTCTCTCTTGCTTACCTGTTGAGTATTTTCAATATGTGCTGCTATGTTTCACACTTCTAACATCTGTAATACTTTATTACAAATACCAATCTCTCAATCTCCCTTGGATCCTACTTGCTTTTGATCTTGGTGCCTACTTGCTTTGATAATCTAGCCCCCGGTAAGCCTCAGGCTCGCTCAGCTCGCTTCAGTCTGGGGGGAGCAGCCTTCGGCCCCGCCAAACTGGGTAATCAAGTTTGTGTGGATGCTGTGTGATGTACCCCACCCCACCAAATAACAGACCGTACACCATATGCAATTAAATAATTATACTTTTATAGATCTTGCTGGAACTATGTAATTAATAGAGATAAAATATAAAAGGAAAATAAAAGGCGCCAAACTTATCAAAGTTCAACCACTTTGTGCACAACAGTTGGAGCTCAATTAATGGAGTCTTCTTTCCACCATTCGATCCACTCTGACCCCCTCGACCCGCCGCCTGGGACCAACCAAGGTGGTTGACCAGATGCTCCACACGAGTCTGTCTTCGTCTCCTCTCCTCGCTGAAGACCCTGGGCCTCAGACTCCTGCTCAGGGTCAGTCCCGCCGTCCGGGGTCGCAGCATCACATCTCCTCTCTCTGTCCCCATCCCGCCTTCTGTGCCAAAGCCTGCGAAACACAATAGCTTACAGACACACAAGAAAGAATAACATCCATCCCTATTGGTTTGTTCTCTCTCTTATCAATAATATAACCCAAACAAGCAGAGGGAGAGCGAGAACTCCTTACATCGCAGTTATTATTACAGAAAAGCCGTTTTATCCTAACATAACAAAGAAGCCATTTTGATTAGCCTCAGCAGTAACATAAAAGAAGAAACCCCTTACAATAAAAACTACACAGATGAGAAAAACACCTCATGCATTGTTTATTTATTGAGATACAGCATGGAATTTACCCTTCCAACCCTTCGAGCCGTGTTGCCCGGCAATCCCCTGATTTAACCCTAGCCTAATCATGGGGCAATTTACAATGACCAATGAACCTACCAACCATCACGTCTTTGGGTTGTGGGAGAAAACTTGAGCACCCGGAGGAAACCGACACAGTCACAGGGAGAACGTACAAACCCTTTGCAGACAGCAGTGGGAATTGGACCTGGGTTGCTGGCACTGTGCAAACCACTTTACTACCATACTGCCCATCAATCCTCTTTGTTAGTTCTCCCACAAGTATAATTGTTACTCCCTTAACAGACCTTCCCTGAACAGAAATTACGATAATTTGCTGCAGATTTCAGCATCTGTTTTCTCTTCTGCCTTCCCTAAACAAATCTTTGTGATCCTCCTTGATTAATCTGTGCCGTGCTAAGTTAAAATTTATCTTATAATTAGAATTGATTCTAATAATTTGCTCAAAGTAAATTTATTATCAAAGTACATATATGTCACCATATACAGCTCAGATTCATTTTCCTGTGGGCATGCTCAACAAATCTATAGAATAGTAACTGTAATTGAATCAATGAAACTAGGGAATTCAACCAGAGTGCAGACGACAACAAACTTTGCAAATGCAAATATAAATAAATAGCACTAAGTATTGAGAATATGAGATGAAGAGCCCTTGAGTCTGAGTTCATTGGTTGTGAGAACATCACAATGATGGGGCAAGTGAAATTGAGTCAAGTTATCCTTTCACCATCCAAGTCAAACTAATTGGCTTATGACTAATTGTTTTATCTCTTTCTTCTTTTTTTTAAAAACAAGAATGTTTTAATGTTTGAGCGTTGCCATATTTCAACTTTGCTGACGACACCACCATCATTGGCCAAATCAAAGGTACTGATAAATCAGCTTGTTTAGAT
Organism: Mobula birostris; assembly: GCF_030028105.1. NCBI lineage: Eukaryota > Metazoa > Chordata > Chondrichthyes > Myliobatiformes > Myliobatidae > Mobula > Mobula birostris. The sequence continues at coordinate 32,288,231 of NC_092400.1, forward strand.
TATGAGGACACGCAGTCCTCTTTTATTGTCATTTAGTAATGCATGCATTAAGAAATGATACAATATTCCTCTGGTGTGATATCACAAAACACAGGACAGACCAAGACTGAAAAACTGACAAAAACCACATAATTTTAACATATAGTTACAACAGTGCAAGCAATACCGTAACTTGATGAAGAACAGGCCTTGAGCACGGTAAAAAAGTTCAAAGTCTCTTGAAAGTCCCACATCTCACGCAGACGGGAGAAGGAAGAAAACTCTCCCTGCCATACGCAGCCACAGTCTGACTCTGAGTCGTCCGAAAACTTAGAGCTCCGACCAGCCCTCCGACACCGAGCACCGAGCACCATCTGTGCCGAACGCTTCAACCCCAGCCCCAGTCGCCAGCAGCAGGCAAAGCCGAGGATTTTGGGGCCTTCCCTCCGGGGATTCTCAATCGCACAGTAGCAGCGGCAGCGAACTGGGCATTTCAGAAGTTACTCCGGATGTTCCTCTGTGCTCTCACAGCTGTCTCCATCAAATCAGAATTGTGCACAGTACTCTATTAACAAATACAATATCATTTCACCGGAGAAGCTATGCGCGCTATGTCGCGCCGCCATCTTCTCCTCCCTCCCTAGGAGGGAGAATGAAAATCTGGCAGGTTAGTGCCACAACAACAACCTCTCACTCGAGGTCAGTGAGACCTAGGTGCCGATTATTAACTTCAGGAAGAGGAAACCCAAGGTCCATGAGCCAGTCCTCATCTGAGCATCAGAAGTAAGAGATCAGTAACTTTAAGTTCTTGAGTGCTACTATTTTGGAAGACCCGTCCAAGGCCCACCACACAAGTGCAACTATGAAGAAAGCACAACACCTCTACTTGCTTAGGAGTTTGTGAAGATTCAGGATGACATCTAAAACCTTCACAAACTTCTATAGATGGGTAGTGGAGAGTGTATTGACTGGTTGCATCACAGCCTCATATGGGAACACCAATCCTACACCCTTGAATGGAAAAATCCTGCAAAAAGTAGTGGATATGGCACACTGCGTCATGGGTAAAACCCTTCCCACTATTGAGCTCATCAACATGAAACATTGACAGTGGAAAGCAGCATTCATCTCCTTCCACCCAGGACATGCATTTTTCTTGCTGCCGCCATCAGGAAGATGGTAAAGGACTCTCGGGACTCACACCACCAGGTTCAGGAACAGTGACTACATCTCAGCCATCAGGCCCTTGAACCGAATGGAATAACTTTCATTTGCCCCATAATTGAAGTGTTCCCATCACCAGTGGACTCACTTTTAAGGACTCTTTATCTCATGTTCTTGATATTGATTTCTTATTTTTGTTCCTTTCTTTTTGCACTGCACAGTTGGTTGTCTTTTGCACACTGGTCAAACACCCAAGTTGGGCGGTCTTTCATTGACTCTATGGTTATTGCTCTATGTATTTATGGACAATGCCCACAAAAATGAATCTCAGGGTTATATATATTGATATATGTACTTTGATAATAACTTTACTCTGAACTTAATAAATTCTTGTGATTCCCCTTGATTAATCTGTGCCTTTCTTAGTGAAGTTTTATCTTGTACTAGAATAGTGTATATATTACTAGAATTGATTATAATAATTTGCTTACCTTCCAAATCAAACTAATTGGCTTCTAATTATTTATTACATCCCTTTCTCTTTTTTTTCAAGCAACAATCCGATGTTGCCAAAGTCCAGTCTCCTGTGGTAAGGGAGGATTGGAAAACGATACATTTTTCTCACCAGCTTTAGTTTTCCATTTATTTACTCTGTACTCTTGCAGAGTACGTTGCCGCCTAAAGTCTCACAGACACAGAGCTCTGAAGAAGCAGCCAAGCAGCTCATGTGTTATTTATCTGGGTATCCAATCTCACTCTGGAACGTTAAATGATAGTCTACATACACACAGAATGTCATTTTATCAGTTCTATGGAATTATTTATCACTGTTTTGTGTTAAGTACTGTGATCAAAGACTTATTTGCTGTTGAAACAACTCCAGACACTGGTGCTGAGGTACATCCTGGGATGCACTGGGACACATCATCAGTGATGTAACCTGGGGTCATTGGGTGTTTCGGTTCTTTCAGCATCAGACACCCTTGCCCAGGTGACCCAGCCAGGTTTGATCAGGCTGATGTTGTCCTGAGGTGCAATATACACTGCTACCAGGATGATGGTGGAAAACTCCCTTGGCAGATAAAACGGGCAACACTTGACTGCGAGGCGTTTGAAGTTGGGTGTTCAGGACTAAGACAGAGCTGCCGTGTCTGTGCACCACGATGAGTTAATCAAAAGGTATACACCACTTCCTCTACGTTTAAAAGACTGAACTGTCCGTCTTTGTGAAGAATTATGAAGTCATCCAGCTGCAGTTAAGAGCCATTTTTCCTTAAAGCAAAGTACACAACAGTCCCTGATGTCCCTCTAGTACAACAATCTTGCTCTGAGGTCTTCAATTTTATTTTCCAGAGACTACATTCACCAGCAGGATAGTCAGGAATGCGGCTCTAAAGCCTCTGTGTTTCAATCATACCTGCAGTCTGGCTTGGCTTCCACCCTTCTGCTTTCTTAAAGGGGAACTGCTCTAGTGACCCCAGTCTGTGGTCTGGGGTCCGTCGACATCACTAGATTTGCGTATTGACAGGTTTTTAAAAAGTCTTAAAACAATGTTGCTTACTGAAGTCAGCAGTGATGTGTCTGTGGATTTTGGCTGTTGTGGTCCTTAACAGGAATATTTGATGGTTCCCATTGGAGCTGTACGCAAAGAATCACCACTTATCAGTGCCATCTTATCGTTTGCCATTGGCTAACTGGGCCTCTACTTGCCCCTTCAGTTCTGCCGTTATTGGGGATTAGCTACTCCAATAATTATGGTATTTGCAGTTACAAGTGGATAGGACATGCACATCAATACTCTTCACCTTCTACAGATCTGTAGCTGAGAGCCTCCTAACAGGCAGCATTACTGTGCGGTACAGAAACTGAACAGAACTGCAGGATGCTATAACGGGTAGTTAAGACAGCCGACTGACCATCATGGCGATGAATGCAGAAAGATGCCAGAAATATCATGAAGGATTCCAGCCACCTTGTTTTTAATCTCACTTCCATCAGGGAAGCGGCTACACAGCATCCACATTAGGACTACTACTACTACTACTACTACGTCGACTCAGGCCTAGGGGGCCGGCGTCGGGCACGATGACGGACTCTCCACTTCTCCCTCTCCCTCATCAGTGTGTGCAGTTCGTCTACATTAGCCGCCCTGCTGTCTTCTAGGAGCGTGTTGACCATAGTCTTGGGAGGGCACCCAGGGTTCATCCTCCCGTGCTTGGGGTCCTATATGATGACTAGGCTGGCAGGTAGCTCGGGGTGGTGTAGACAGTGCCCCGCTAGTTGCAGTCTTCTCGCCTTGGTTTTCGTGGTGAGCATCGGTAGGTTGTTATAGAGCTCAACGTTCATCATGTGCTGTTGCCAACTCAACTCAAGAGTCATCTGGAGCATTCGTGTATAGCAACCACCTAGAGACTTTCGCATCGTCTTTGTGAGTGTCCACGTCTCACATCCGTATGTGAGAATGGACTCTATGACTGCTATGAAGATCCTCTTTTTAAGCCCTCTGGTCAGGTTCGACTTCCAGATTTCCTTCATAGCCCTCCACGCCAGTGCCTTCCGTATCTTTATGTCCTTCTCCGAACTCATCATTTTTGACCCGTCAGGACCACCAGACTCAAAAACAGTTCCCTTCCCCAAGCTATCAGGCTAGGCACCAACTCCACCCATTAACCCAGCCCCACCACCATGACATTATCATCACCTGGTGTCATCTTATACACATAAATCATTCTCTGTATATAACAGTTACTTGTCTATTATGTTTTATAGGAATATATTTATAAAATTTTGCTTTATTGTGTTCTTTATGTTTATTGTGCTGCATCGGATCTGGAGTAACAATTTTTTCGTTATCCTTTACACTCTGGTACTGAAGAAGAGCAATAGGCAATCTTGAATGCAGACTTCATAGTCCTATAATTTCTTCAACACAAAATATTCATAATTCACCGATTATCAGAGGTATAAATTATACAGCCTTGAGATTTGATTGCCCATAGGCAGTGACAAGTCAAGAAACCCAAAATAACCCAATTAAAGGAAAAAAATAAAAACTGTGCAAACAATTGAAGTGAACGACAACAGCATTCCGAGCCAAAATTGAGACGTTCATTTAGGAAGAAGCACTAAGAATTTTTATCATTTAGCCAGTTTGAAGAATTTTCACTGGCAGAAGCAACAATCACTGGTAAACATTAATTATGAAAGCAGAAGGAACGGGATTATTTTCCCATCCAAGATGAATTCATAACTAGTCCTGACTCTGCAGGCAGTAGTGTGAGAACTTAGGGCCAAAGATGATCAAAGCAACAATGATCAAAGATCATTGATTAAGCATATGGCCCACCACTCTGAGGCATTACGCTTTGTTTATAAATAGCGGGCATTTTATGTTATATCACTGGCTGAGCTACAAAGACTGGATAGCTATGAACAAGTGGCCACTCTGTGTGGCAAACATAATTGTATGATGTCATTAATGACTCATATCGTTATGTCCTTGAGATATTCATCAGAGGGACATGATAATACCAGGTAGCTGCTTTTACAAAGCATACTTGGACCAAAGGCAGGAAACTCCAGCTCCAGGTTTGTCCTCGTGGTTTACTCCCGAAGCCTTCCCCATGTGTGCGTATAGCAGTAAGGCAGCAGAGGTTTGAGATTGGACATTTCTTTCTCCTAGATGAGCTGCCAACCATGGCTGACAAGCCCCAGCTACCCGAAGCAACTGGTTCTAAGGTGCAAGTAACCTGCCTCTGCCCCTTCACCTGTCAGTAAAAATGGTTTCACAGGGCTTAGTAGCTAAGCCAGACATGAAGGTCAGGAGCTGGACTCGGTTGTGAAAGGTTATTTAAGATGCATACCATTGGGACCATTTAATACAGGGGTTCTTAACCTTTTATTATGCCATGGGCACCTTTGTCAGCCTATGGACCCTTCTCAGAATAATGTATTTAAACATGCAAAATATTATTGTGTGATCCAGAATCTCCGGAGGAGAAGACCCCGAGTCCTCGGCTTTGCTTGTTGCTCAGCGGCCGGGGCGGGGTCGAAGTGCTCGGGAGACTGTATCGGAGGGGCTGGTCGAAGGCTCAAAGTTTTCGGACGGACTCAGTCGGCTGTGGTTGGGTGCTTCCAATGCATCGGCAGTTGTCGGCACCTGGAGGTTTATGGCAGGGAGAGTTTCTCCCTTTTACTGCCTGCTATCGGGACTATTGGGAGTCGATCGGAACTTTCAGACTTTTTTTTACCGTGCCCATGGTCTGCTCTTTATCAAATAATGGTATTGCTTTGCACTGCTGTAACTGTATGTTATAATTATGTGGTCTTCTCAGTGTTAGTCTTTGAATTGTACTGTTCTTTTTGTGATATCACTCTGGAGGAACATTGTATCATTTCTTAATGCATGCATTTCTAAATGATGATAAACGAGGACTAAGTGTCCTCGTAATCTAATCTAAAATAAAATACACAGAATTACAAAATAAATCAATTATATTGAAATACAAATATTGAAATATTTAAAAAACAAACTTGTGGTAGCACTATGTGCTTCTTTACTAATACATTAAATAACAAGACTATAGATTTTGTAACAACTGTAAAGTGATATGAAAATATCTGTGATTTCTAATGGTGACAAAGTCACAGGCACTGCTAATACTGCGTTCATCATTGAAGGAAATGCTGAATTTCAGTTAGAGGTTAATAAAACTAAAGATGTAATTTTTTTTCTTTTCCCAGTTCACAGACTCCCCCTGGAATTTATCCACAGATCCCCCTTCCCCCGAGGGGGGCCGTGGACACCAGGTTAAGAGCCACTGATTTGTGGGAGTCATCATCACTACCAGCCCCAGTTACAATGACCTTAATGAACCACTAAATAACATAATCCTGTTCTTTCTACCCCAATTTATGGCTGAGGCTTACTCAAATTAAAGGTTGCCATCCTGAACATCCTGCTTACACATTACTCAAATGTGAGCTAAACAATTTGTGCACTTGAAGAGGTGACAAAATATAAATAAAGTCGATTTCCTCAGGATATTCTGTCCCTCTTCTCAGTAATGTTTTTCCACACAGAAAGCACTGAGATTGCTGTTCAATGCCAGCAAATTTGCTCCGTATTGTGCTGAGTATTTAAAATCCTTTTTGTTATGTTTTTATTCTTGTCCTTGATCCTTCCCCCTAGATTCAAACCCTTCTTTCCCTTTTCCTCTCGGTCCGCTGTTTTCTTTACCTTAGCTTCGAGGTAGGAAATTGATTTCTCTGTGTGAGCCTCACAGCAGGATATCCTCCTTGCTTCAATCAGATCTGGAGGCACAGTGAGACAGGGACAGGTTGGATAAGATAAAAATCCAGGGAGGCTAACAGCTTCTTATTATGTAACCTAGGCATCTAAATATCAGTGCCTTATTAAAAGGGAATGTTAACCCACCAGATACTGGATCCCTCAGAGAAGGCGATATTAAGCATTTTTAAAGGACATTCCAGGTTGCTTACTGAGAGTTTGACATAAAATTGACAGAAACTCTAGAAAATCAGGGTTCCCTGATTTTAGCCATTTTACTTTGTTTCTCTAAATTTTCAAAGGTCAAAATAAATTTATTATCAAAGCACATACATGTCGCCATATACAATGCCAAGATTCATTTTCTTGTGGGCATACTCTGTAAATCTATAGGATAATAATCGGAACAGAATCAATGAAAGACCGCGCCAACTTGGACATTCAACCAGTGTGCAAAAGACGACAAACTCTGCAAATACAAGAAGAAAGAAAGAGTAATACTAAATAAGCAAGCAATAAATATCAAGAACATGAGATGAAAAGTCCTTGAAAGGGAGCCGATTGGTTGTAGGAACATTTCAATGATGGGGCAAGTGAAGTTGAGTGAAATTATCCCCTTTGGTTCAGGAGTCTGATGGTTGACAGGTTAAAACAGTTCCTGAACCTAGCAGTGCAAGTCTGAGGCTCTCATACCTTCTTCCTGATGGCAGCAGAGAGAAGAGTGCACGGCCTGGGTGGTGGGGGTGCCCGATAATGGATGCAGGTTTCCTGTGACAGCACTTCATGTAGATGTGCTCAATGGTGGGAGGGTTTTTACCCATGGTGGACTGCGCCATATCCTGAATGACGTCTTGGAGCTTTTCCCGTTCAAGGGTATTGGTGTTTCCATAAGAGGCTGTAATTCAGCCAACTTTCAGGGGAAATCCCAGGAATGTGAAACAGCCCATCATTCTTCCAACTCACTGCATTCCACACTTTGATATCTCAGCTAAATGACCTTTTTTTAAAAAAAAGGCATCTGCAGGCAAATCCAACTTCAGTTTTCAAATCAAGTCAAGTTTATTGTCATTTAAGTCTGACAGGCTGCATCACTGTCTGGTATGGAGGGGCTACTGCACAGGACCGAAAGAAGCTGCAGAAGGTTGTAAATCTAGTCAGTTCCATCTTGGGTACTAGCCTACAAAGTGCCCAGGACATCTTTAGGGAAGCGGTGTCTCAGAAAGGCAGTGTCTATTATTAAGAACCTCCAGCACCCAGGGCATGCCCTTTTCTCACTGTTACCATCAGGGAGGAGGTACAGAAGCCTGAAGGCACACACTCAGCGATTCAGGAGCAGCTTCTTCCCCTCTACCATCCGATTCCTAAATGAACATTGAATCTTTGGACACTACTTCATTATTTGAAAAAAAATACAGTATTTCTGTTTTTGTATGTTTTTAATCTATTCAGTATGTGTAATTGCTTTACTTGTTTAATTATTAATTATTTATTTTTTTCTCTGCTAGATTATGTATTGCATCAAACTACTGCTGTTAACAAATTTCACGTCACATGCCGGTGTTAATAATCCTGATTCTGATATACATGTATATAACATAGTGCTTATAGAAAGCATTCATCCCTTTGGAAGTTTTCATGTTTTAGTGTTTTGCAATATTGAATCTCAGTGGATGTAATTTGACTTTTTTGACACTGAAAAGACTCTTTTGTGTCAAAGTGAAAACAAATTTTTACAAATTGGTCTAAATTTATGACAATTATCAAGCTCAAAATAATTGATTGCATGATTACTCGCCCATTTCAAATCAGTATTTAGTAGATGCACCTTTGACAGCTATTACAGCCTTGAGTCTATGTGGATAGGTCTCTATCAGCTTTGTACACCTGGGCACTGCAATTTTTCCCCCATTCTTTATAAAACTGCTCAAGTTCTGTCAGATTGCACCGGGATCGTGAGTGAACAGCCCTTTTCAAGTCCAGCCACAACTTCTCAATTGGATTGAGTCTGGATTCCAGGACTCTGACCTGGCCACTCCAGGACATTAACTTTGTTGTTCTTAAGCCATTCCTGTGTAGCTTTGGCTTTATGCTTGGGGGTCATGGTCTTGCTGGAAAACAAATCTTCTCCCAAGTCACAGTTCTCTTACAGACTGCATTAGTATTTTACTGCATTCATTTTACCCTCTACCTTCACAAGCCTCCCAGGGCCTGTGTAGTGAAGCACCCCCACAGCATGATGCAGACATCATCATGCTTCATGGTAAGGATGGTGTGTTTTTGATGATGTGCAGTGTTTGGCTTACACCAAACATAGCATTTAGTCTGATGGCCAAAAAGCTCAATGTTAGTTTCATCAGACCATAGAAACTTCTTCCAGCTGACTTCAAAGTCTCCCACATGCCTTCTGGCAAAGTCTAGCTGAGATTTCATGTGAGTTTTTTCAACAGTGGCTTCCTCTTTGCCACTCTCCCATAAAGCTGCGACTGGTGAAGCACCCGGGCAACAGTTGTTGTGTGCGCAGTCTCTCCCTTCTCAGCCACTGAAGCTTGTAACTCTTCCGGAGTTATCATAGGTCTCTTGGTGGCCTCCCTCACTAGTCTCTTCCTGCATGGTCACTCAGTTTTTGAGGATGGCCTGATCTAGGCAGATTTACAGCTGCACCATACTCTTTCCATTTTTTGATGATTGACTTAACTGTTCTCCAGGGGATACTCAGTGACTTGGAAATTTTCTTGTATTTATCTCCTGACTTGTGCTTTTCAATAGCCTTTTCACAGAGTTGCTTAGAGCCCTCTTTTGTCTTCATGGTGTAGCTTTTGCCAGGATACTGACTCACCAGCAGTTGGACCTTCCAGATACAGGGGTATTTTTACTACAATCAATTGAAACACCTTGACTGCACACGGTGATCTCCATTTCACTAATTATGTGACTTCTAAAACCAATAGGCTGCACCAGTGATGATTTGGTGTGTCATATTAAAGGAGTGAATACTTATGCAATCAATTATTTTGTGTTTTATATTTGTAATTAATTTACATCACTTTGTAGAGATCTGCTTTGACTTTGACAGGAAAGAGTCTTTTTCTGTTGATCAGTGTCAAAAATAGCTAAATTAAATCCACTGTGATTCAATGCTGTAAAACAATAAAACATGAAAATGTCCGGGGTGGGGCGGATTACTTTTTATAGGCTTGTATGTAACCATATAATGTATATAGAAATGAGACAATGTTTCTCTGAACCAGGGTGTAAAGCACAGTAGTACACATAACACACAGTTACTTGTGAAGGTAAGGATAAAATCTACAGATGAATCACACATAAAAAACACTCTAAAGTGCATTAATATTAAATATTGTACTGGAACAGATTAACCAGTGACATTTTGAATATGATGCCGCAGGGAGTTCAGAAGCCTCATGGCCTGAGGGAAGAAACTGTTTCCCATCCTGAATGGTTCTTGTTTTTATGCATTTATCGTTTGCATTTGTTGTTTTTATGTATTTATCATCCCATTGCTCTTTATCATTTATTAGTAAAATGATGGGGTACATCATTGGAAATGCTACAATTACTCCATGCCAATCCATTAACTAATGAGGTTTAACATTGATTAGACTTCCCTACAGACCCAGCCCTTCCCTGAAAAATGGAAAAAAAAACCTGAACCCCAGAGACAAAGAAGGAATGACACATCTTGACCGAGTTTGGCAGCGAACAACCCTGAAATCCTGAGGAAATTTTATTTCTTTCTTTCTTTGTTGCGAAGAGGCCCTTTTGGCCCCTGGAGCCTCACTGCCCAGCACCCTCCAACGTAACCCTAGTCTGATCATGGGACAATTTACAATGATCAATTAACTTACCAAACAGTAAAATCCTTGGACTGTGGGCGGAAACCAGGGGAAACCCATGCGGCCAGAGGGAGAACGTACAAACTCCTTACAGGCAGCGATGGGAATTGAACCTGTGTCACCTGTACTGAAAAGTGTTGTGCTAACCACTACCCCACCATGCCATCCGAAATCTCCATTGGGTGCACAAAAGAATAACAATTATTGTCTTTGTTGGAGCTCAATAATCTTAATCCCAATCATGATATCGGAAGAACTCATTGATAAATTATACAAAGTTCAATTATTTTCATAACTCCTTAGAAAATGAATCAGCCATGCCTGTATCCAGCAAGACCTGAACAAGATTGTCTGCTTAGCCTCCTGTTCTACTCACTTCACCCTTACGACGATGAGGCTATGCACAGCTCTAATTCCATATTTAAGTTTGCTGACGACACCACTGTTTCAGGCCGAATCAATGGTGGGGTCGAATCGGCAGATAAGAGGGAGATTGAAAATCTAGCTGTGTGGTGCCACAACAACAACCTCTCACTCAGTGTCAGCAAGACCAAGGAGCAGAATATCGACTGGAGGAGAAAACCAGAAGTCCTCATCAGGGGGGTCAGAGGTGTAGAGGGTCAGTAACTTTAAATTCCTTGGTGTAATAATTTCAGAGGGTCTGTTCTGGGTCTAGTTATAGGCATCCGTTAGTCTCATGAGACCATGGATTTGCGCCTTGGAAGGATTCCAGGGCGCAGACCTGGGCAAGGTTGTATGGAAGACCAGCAGTTGCCTATGCTGAAAGACTCCCCTCTCCACGCCACCGATGTTGTCTAAGGGAAGGGCATTAGGACCCATACAGCTTGGCACCGGTGTCGTCGCAGAGCAATGTGTGGTTAAGTGCCTTGCTCAGGGACACAACACGCTGCCTCAGCCAAGGCTCGAACTAGCGACCTTCAAATCACTAGACGAACGCCTTAACCACTTGGCCACACGCCAACACTGGGTCCAGTACATTAGTGCCAATACAAAGAAGGCATGGCAATGCCTCTACTTTCTTCCAAGTTTGCAAAGATTTGGAATGTCATCTGAAACTTTGACCAACTCCTATGCAGTAGATGCCAAGTGGATAGTGAACTGTCTGGTTGCATCACGGCTTGCATTGCCGACAAATGGAAAAGTCTACTAAAAGTAATGGATACAGCACCACAGGTAAAGCCCTCCCCACCAGTGGGCACATCTAGAAGGAGCACCGTCATAGGCAAGAGCATTCTTCATCAAGGACTGTCACCATCCAGGCCATGCTCTCTTCTTGCTGCTGACATCAGAAGGGAGGTACAGGAGCTTTTAAGTCCCACACCAGCAGGTTCAGGAACAGTTATTACCCTACAACCATCGGCCTCTTGAACCAGAGTGGGTAACGTCACTCCCCCAGCACTGAACTGATTCCACAACCCATGGCAAACCCGAGGAAATCTGCAGATGCTGGAAATTCAAGCAACACACACAAAATGCTGGTGGAATGCGGCAGGCCAGGCAGCATCTATAGGAAAAAGTACAGTTGACGTTTCAAAACGTTGACTGTACTTCTTCCTATAGGTGGTGCCTGGCCTGCTGCGTTCCACCAGCATTTTGTGTGGTTTGCCACAACTTATGGACTCACTTCCCAGGACTCTGCAACTCCTCATCTCAATATTACTTATCATTATTCCAATTATTTTGATTTTCGTTTTGTATTTGCACAATTTGTTGTCTTTTGCACACTGGTTGTTTGTCCATCATTGGTGTAGTTTCTCAATGATTCAATTTTTTTTTGTATCTACTGTGAATGTCTGCAAGAAAATGAATCTCAAATGTTGACTTATATGAACTTTCATAATAAATTTACTTTGGACTTTGAACATTTAGACTGGTATCGGTAAGTAGCAAATAATATTTGTCTTTCATTTTGATCATCTGCAGAGATAGCTTTTAAGCATCTACCCTTGATATTCAAGAGTGCCAACTCTAAACTTCCTCTGCATCGTCCACCATCAACATGCTCGGGTTCTCCATTGACCAACAACTTCACTGTACCAGCTGCCTAAGTATTGTGGCTTCCGCGGCAGGTCAGAGGGTAGGTATACTGCAGTCCGTGATTTACCTTGTAACTCTCCAAAACCTTTCCACCAGCTACAGGGTACAGCCAGGGGCTCCACGGCCAGATGAATAATACGCATGAAACCTGATGCAATGCAGCTGCAGTACAGCATTGCTGACACGACACACCACTGGTGCGTGCCGATCTACTTAAATCAGTAAAAACAAAACATTTCAACTATATCACCAAGACGGGCAATGGCAGCTGATGCAAGGGACCCATCAACCCCAGCACATTCTCCTCCAAGCCTTGACTAGAAGCATTGTAGTATTCCTTGGTCGTTACTGGGCGTAATCTAGTTTTTCTACTCAACTGTATAATCCATGACCCTTCATGATCAGGCCAGTAGCAGAATGTATATTGCCTGTGTCGGATTGCAAGAGAGGAAATTTGTTGAATGCCTTCAAGGTGGCTTTTTAGAGCAGCTTGTGCTTGGGTCTACTCAGGGAAAGGCTATCTTAGATTGGCTGTTGTGTAATAACCCTGATCTTATTAGGGAGCTTAACGTAAAGGAACTCTTAGGAGGCAGTGATCATAACTTGAGAGGGAGAAGTATAACTCACATGTATCAGTATTGCAATGGAATAAAGGGAATTACAGAGGTGTGAGAGAGGAGCTTGTCCAGGTGGATTGGAGGAGGATACCGGTGGGGATGATGGCAGAGCAGAGATGGCTGATGTTTCTAGAAATAGTTCACAAGGCGCAGGGTAAGTATGTTCTACAGAGGAAGAAGTTCTCAAATGGCAGGGATTGGCAACCATGGAAGTTAAGTATTGCATATAAACCAAGGAAAGGGCATATAAGATAGCAAAAGTCAGTGGGAAATTGGATGACTGGGAAGCTTTTAAAATCCAACAAGAGGCAACTAAAAAAGTCATAAGAAGCGAAAAGATGAACTATGAAGGCAGACTAGCCAATGATATAAAGCAGGGTACCAAAAGTTTTTTCAGTTATATAAGGAGTAAAAGGAAGGTAAGAGTCGATGTTGGACCACTGGAAAATGATGCTGATGAGGTAGTAATGGAGGACAAAGAAATGGCAGATGAACATAATGGGTACTTTGCATCTGTCTTCACTATGGAAGATAGTAGCAGTGTGCCAGAGGTCCGTGAGTGTCAGGGAGCAGGAGTGAGTGTCATTGCTATTACAAAGGAAAGCATGCTAGGTAAACTGAAAGGTCTTAAGGTGGATAAGTCACCTGGACCAGATGGACAACATCCCAGAGTCCTTAGAGAAGTTGCTGAAGAGATGACAAATGCATTGGTCACAATCTTTCAAGAATCACTTGATTCTGGCATGGTCCTGGAGGACTGAAAGATTGCAAGTGTCACTCCACTCTTTAAGAAAGTTATAATCCAGTTAGCCTATCCTCAGAGGTTGAAAACAGGTTTTGGAGTCTATAATTAAGAATGAGGTTTCCAGGTATTTGGAGACGAATGATAAAATAAGTCGAAGTCAGCATGGTTTCTGTAAAGGGAAATCTTTCCTGACAAATCTTCAAGGTAGTAACAAGCAGGGTGGACAAAGGAGAGGTAGTGGATGTCACTTACTTGGATTTCTGAAGCCGTTTGATAAGGTACCACACATGAGGCTGCTTACCAAGATAAAATCCCATGGCATTACAAGTAGCAGAATAGCTGACAGGCAGGAGCCAGCGAGTGGGAAGAAAAGGGGCCTTTCTGGTTGGCTGCCAGTGACTAGTGGTGTTCCTCAGGGGTCAGTATTGGGACCGCTACTTTTCACATTGTTTGTCAATGATTTGGATAATGGAATTGATGGCTTTGTGGCAAAGTTTGTAGATGATACAAAGATAGGTGGAGGGGTAGGTAGTGCTGAGGAAGCAATGAAATTGCAGCAGGACCTAGACAAATTGGAAGACTGGGCAAAAAAGTGGCAGATGGAATGCAGTGTTGGGAAATGCATGACAATGCATTTTGGTAAAAGGAACAATAGTGTGGACTACTATCTAAATGGGGAGAGTCAAACATCAGAATAGCAGAGGGACTTTGAAGTTCTTGCGCAACTCTCCCAGAAGGTTAATTTACAGGTTGAGTCTGTGGTAAAGAAGGCAAATGCAACGTTGGTATTTATTTCAAGGAGAATAGAATATAAAAGCAAGGAGATAATGCTGAGCCTTTATAAGACACTAGTCAGACACACTGGGAATATTGTCAACGGTTTTGGGCCCCATATCTCAGAAAGGATGTGTTATCATCGGAGAGAGTCCAAAGGAGGTTCATGTGGATGATTCTGGGAATGAAGGGGTTAACATATGAGGAGTGTTTGTCAACTTTGGGCCTGTACTCATTGGAATTTAGAAAAATACATGGTGATCCTATTGAAACCTACTGGATGTTGAAAGGACCAGTAGGATGGATGTGGAGAGGATGTCTCCTGTGGTGGGGGTATCCAGAACTAGAGGGCACAGCCTGAAAATTAAGGGGTGACCCTTTAGAACAGAGGTAAGGAGGATTTTTTCAGCCAGAGGGTAGTAAATCTGTGGAATGCTCTGCCACAGACTGTGCGTATATTTAAGGGGGAAATTCATGTTTCCTGATTGGTCAGAGCATCAAAGGACATGGCAAGAAGGCAGGTGAATGGGGTTGAGAGGGATCCGGGATCAGCCATGCTGGAATGGTGGGGCAGACTCGATGGGCTGAATGGCCTAATTCTGCTCCCATGTCTTATGGTCTTATGGTCTAATGACTGATGGATCCAAATAATTCCTGCCTACCATTTCTCAAAGGATGTGAATATCTTCCAATATTTTAATTCAAAGGATTCACGGTACATTTATTATCAAAGTAGGTGTGCAGTACACAACCCTGAGATTTGTCTTCCCACAGACAGCCACGAAACAAAGCAAACCCTGGAACCTGTTCAAAGGAAATCATCAAAATCCCCCCCCCCCACCTGACGCATAAAAACACACACGAACAACAACTAAATAATGAGTGAAAACACAGAATATAAAGCTCAGAACAAAAGGAGTCCAGGCATATTTCAGTTCAGCTCAGTGTTCTTTACCTGCAGGCTGCCCTGCTTCAGAACTATGGCATTTCTTTTCTAAGATTTAAACTCAACTGTTACATATTTATCTGACAATTTCACTCGAGCTTGTGCTATACTACTCAAATATGGTATCAGATTTTATACACTGTCAAAATGCCACTATATTTGCAAGCAGTACAGAAACAATGATGCAAAGCAAAAAAATAAAAGTCCTGCTGAAACAGGAAATCTGAAATAAAATCAAACGGTACTGGAAATACTCAACAGGACCTGCAGCATCTGTGGAGAAAGCAACAGGTCGATAAGCCCTCATCAGAACCAAAGAAGTGAGAACAAAGTTGTAAGAAGGTGGTGGAGTGGAGAGAGCTAAGAAAATGACTGATTTTTGTAGGATTGTTTTAACCTTTTTAAAACAGCACAATCAGAAATCCGCTTGTAAATGATTTCCTGCGTTTGTTCAGTACAATCATGATAGCGGATCTATAAATACCACATAAGAGTGTTTTATTGTGATAAGGTCTTGTAATCTTCAAATCAAAACATATTTTTCTCTCATTAACTAACGGAGAGGACTTTAGGGCCAAGACAGCATTTTCCGCTACTTAGTGACATGCACTTAACATATTCTTAAACCTTGCTGATGCATTTTCTACACTTTACTTTCTAAATATTTTGGAAATTATTGCTGATAAGTTGAACTTTGCTTCTTTGGAAATATTAATACAGATTATCAGGCATTTGTTAAAAAAAAGATGGATTTAACAGAGTATTTTAAAAGCTTTTTACTCCCAGAAAACTTTTCTAGCTCTCTAGGATTGGAAAGTTTGTTTCTGCTGTTGCGCCACAGATATCTAAAACACATCTGTCCCATGTTTTGGCAGGGGATTTTTTGTTACACCCTGCTGGTGGACTCCTAGTACAGGCAAAAGGCTGTTAACACTGGATCTGATGCTTTAAGGGATTCACTTTGAAAATTCAGGGGTGCTGAATATATTGCTTTGTAACATCAGATCCATGGATCATAAGTGGTGGTGCTGTCACTGATGGTGTGTTTTCGGCTCGACTGAGCGGTCTGGCGCTTTGCTGTCTCTAAGTAAGGTTTCATGTGGCCTCGAGCCCGAGGAAGAATGAAATCATCGAGGTGAGTGAGGAAGACAAGTGGGTGTTCAGTGCCATCTACTAGCCTCTCACTCGCTGCTGCCAGAGGAAGGTGTCTATGTGTAATGGTCTCTCTCTCTCTCTCTCTCTCTCCCCCCCCCCACTTCACTCGCTGCTCCCAAAGCAAGGTCCCTGCATGTGAATGGTCTCTCTCTCCCTCGATGCTGTCGGGGAGGATGGTGCTGGAGTTCTGGGTCTGGGGCAAGATTTAATCGATGCGGTTTGCGAGCTGGACTCTGTAGTTCATGTTATGATGTGTCTCTGGTTTTTGTTGCTCTTTTGGGCGATTTCGAATCAGGGCGGCCTGCAGATAATGAACTCTGAGCTGAACTGAAATGTGGCTGGGCTCTTTCGATTTTGTGCTTTGTATTCTGTTTCTCGCTCATTTTTTTTTCGTTGCTGTTTGCATGATTTGTTTTTTTTTAAGTGTGTTGGGGGGGGTTGATGTTTCTTTCTTTGAAAGAGTTCCACGGTTTTGTGAGAAGACAAATCTCAGGGTTGTACATTGCATAACTACTTTGATAATAAATGTACAGGTACTTTGAATCTTCGAATCTTTGCATGGTTGATTAGTCATTCTTTGGGCCTGCCAGTAAAAACAGCATGAAATCTGCTGTCTAGGTTTGAAGTTGCTTTTTCTATCCTAGCTTCCCTTGCCTTTGTCTGATCCCAGTCTGTTCATTTTGCCCTTGCAGTAAATGAAATCATTCTTCCCTCTGCCAATATTATGCCTTCTTTCGATAAGAGCTGGAAGTTTTCAAACCACACTGATCACTCTTATACAAATTAAACAATGTTTCAGGATCCCCTCTCAGGTTATCGCGAGAGTACCAAGACGGTCGGGGTCATCTGGCCACTCCTCACAACTATAAAAGGCCATGAATTAGATTGAATTTCACAACAGTGTCAGGCGAGTCCTCAGGATGGTTCAACGTAAGCCCAGGTTTCTATTATTGTCCATACTTGAGTGGACCAAACCTCGCAGGCTATATTTCAGAGGTCTGTCTGGAGTCTGGAGCATTCTTAGGCACCAGATATTCACTGACCTGGAATATGCAGATGATATTATCTTGCTGACCAATACATTTCTGCCTCTCTTTCTGCAGGAGAGTCTTTTTCTTACTCGCTTCTATGAGATCAAGAATAACTGATTTCCACTCAGTTCCAAGGGGTGTATGTGGTTGGAAAGTCCTATCAGGCCTCCGTATTTTCCCATCATAAAAACCTGAGCACTCGGTGCCAACCCAGATGCTCTGGCAACAGTTTCGTGCTTTACAAATCCAAGATTCCCATGAGTTGGTGAGAAGATCACATTTTCTCCAGGAAGATTGGAAAATACTCTCGAAACATTTCTCTGTCCTCCAGGAAATCTCCTGCAGTGACGTATTTTTAGGTGGCAAGGTAGGGTAGTGGTTAGTGTAACGATGTTACAGTGCCAGTGACCCAGGTTCAATTCCACCGCTGTCTGTAAGGAGTTTGTATGTTCTCCATGTGACCATCGGCTTTCTTCCTGGTGTATCGGTTTCCTCCCACATTGGGTTAGCAGGTTAATTGGTCACATGGGTGTAATTGGACTTGTTGGGCTGGAAGGACCTGTTACCTCTAAATAAATAAAGTGTTTCAGGAGTCTGGAGCTGGCTGAATATAATCAGACCCTGAACCATGGGGGCATTGACCTCGGAGAAAGCACTGATGATTCCCTGGCAGTGTCTGAATGGCCATGTTCTCTTCTTTGGCCATGTTTTGCAGGTGAGTCATTGGTTGATCACATCAGTTCTCTTTTTGTCCTGACTAACAGCCTGCCATGTAATGTACAACGTACAAAGTCATAGTCTTGCTCAGGGCTTCCAAACCTGGGGTCCACAGTCCCCCTTGCTTAATGGTATAGGTCCATGGCATAAAATAGGCTGGGGACCCCTGGTCCAGATCCACCATTCCATCATCACGGAATAAAGTGGCTTAGGAATGTTAGAGGCAAACAATGGAAAAACAATAAGGGGACTTTTCAGAAGTTGGCAATGAGTTTTCATGCAGATGTTGAAGCATATGATATGCAGGAACTTGGACCTGGACGCCAAGAAGCAATCTAAGCTTTTCCATAGTATGGTCTGGAAGAAGGCTGACGTCAGTCAGGTTCAAAGTTCAAAGTAAATTTATTATCAAGGTACATATACTTGTATATCACCATATATAACCCTGAGATTCATTTTCTTGCGGATATACTCAATAAGTCCATAACAGAATTAAAAACCATGGTGTGGTCAATGAAAGACGGCACTAACTTGGGCGTACCACCAGTGGAAAAAGGCAACAAAATGCAAATACAAAAAAAGAAATAATAATAATAATAATAAATGAATATGCAACAAGTATTGAGAACATGAGATGAAGAGTCCTTGAAAGTGAGTCCTTAGGTTATGGGAACATTTCAATGATGGGGCAAGTGAAGTTGAGTGAAGTTATCCCCTTTGTTTCAAGAGCATGACAGGTGAGGGGTGATAACTGTTCCTGAACCTGGTGGTGTGAGTCCTGATGCTCCTGTATATTCTTCACCATGGCAGCAGCAAGAAGAGAGCACGGCCTGGATGGTGGGGGTCCTTGATGATGGCTGCTGCTTTTCTGCGACAACAGTCCATGTAGATGTGGACAATAGTGAGGAGGGCTTTACACATGATGGACTGGACCGTATCCATTACTTTTTGTAGGATTTTCTATTCAGGGGCATTGCTGTTTCCATTCCAGGCCATGATACAACCACTCAATATTCTCTCCACGACACGTCTATAGAACTTTGTCAAAGTTTTAGATGTTATGCTGAATCTTCTCAAAATCCTGCCGTGCTTTCTTTGTAATTGCACTTACATGCTGGGCCCAGGACAGGTCCTCTGAAATAATAACACTGAAGGAATTTAATGTCGCTGACCCTCTGTACATTTGATCCTTCATCGAAGACTGCCTCATGGACCTCTGGTTTCCTCCTCCTGAAGTCAATAATTAGCTGCTTGATCTTGCTGACATTGAATTAAATTATGATTTTTATTGCCAGCATTAAATTTCTGGACCTGAATGACTGGAACGACATTTGATTTTTTTGACAAATTGTATTACTGCCAGATTAAATGCTTTTTAAATGTAATTATTCACTATCAGCATTGAGCACTCCACAATTAGGGTGTATTAGGGTAGATGGAAAATACAGTTTTTGTTTTCTGTTCTGTGACACTGTCATGGTCCAGTTCCCAAATCTGATTGGGAGATTTTGCATTTTTGACATTACTTTTGCTGTGAACTAAGGAAATTTAAATTTATTTTGTTTACTGAGATGCAGTGTGGAACACCCAGCAACCTCCAATTTACTGCAGGCCTAATAATGGGACAATTTACAACTACCAAATTAACCACCCAACTGGTGCATCTTTGGACTGTGGGAGGAAACCAAAGTACCCAGAGGAAACCCACGCAGTTACGAGGTGAACGTACAAACTCCTTATGGGCAGCGGTGAGAATTGAACCCTGGGTCACCTGCACTGTAAAGCGTTGTGCTAACCGCTAGGCTACCGTGCCGCCCCATTTTAGAATAAGATTTATGTCGTGGTCCTGTATTAGTAGGAATTGCTCCGGCAATATATTTACTGTAGGTGGGGAAGTGATTCCATCACAGAACGGTTGAGCACAATGCTGACAGGCAAAATGCTGGTGGAACTTAGCAGGCCAGGCAGTATCTATGGAAAAGAGTAAACTGTCGATGTTTCAGGCCGAGACTCTACATCATTTCCATAGATGCTGCCTGGCCTGCTAAGTTCCTCCAGCATTTTGCGTGTACTTCTTTGAATTCCAGCATCTGGAGATATTCTCTTGTTTGTGATAAAGTAATCACAAACTTTATCACTTAAGGTAAAGTTATCACTTAAAGTAAGCATGAAGTTCGACTCACATATCAGAATCCCATATCTTTCTTTGAGTTAGTTCAATGTTTTAAAGTTACGAAGCGTAACAAGTTTCATTCATGCAACAAACAGACAAAACGCTGGAGGAACTCATCAGGCCAGCCAGCATCTATGGAAAAAAGTGCAGTCGAAATTTTGGGCCGAAACCCTTCGGCAGGACTGGGGAAAAAAAGCTGAGGAGTAGAAAAGATGGGAGGGGGGGAGAGAGAAACGCAAGGTGATAGATGAAGCTTGGAGGGGGAGGGATGAAGTAAAGAGGTGTGAAGTTGATTGGTGAAAGAGACAGAAGGCCACGGAAGAATGAAAAAAGGGGAGGGGGAGGAACACCAGAGGGAGACGATGGGTGGGCAAGGAGATAACATGAGAGAGGGACAGGGGATGGGAAATAGTGTAGGTGGGTGGTAGGGTTGCCAACTTTCTCACTCCCAAATAAGAGACAAAAGTAGCAGTCAAATACGGGACACTTGTGTTTACCCCGAGAAAGACAACCATGACCATGAAGCCTTGCGCGGGCACCTGTGAGCGCATACGTGACGTGTACATGTGTGTACGTGCCGATTTTTTTTCTACAAATCGGTTTTGGCTTCATCTTCCTGATTCTGATACACTGTACATACATTATTTCTACTTCATATAGGCTGTGTATTTATCTTATCATTGCTGCTTTTACTATATGTTAGTGTTATTTTAGGTTTTATGTGTTATTTGGTATGATTTGGTAGGTTATTTTTTGGGTCTGGGAACGCTCAAAAATTTTTCCCATATAAATTAATGGTAATTACTTCTGCACTTCACGCCATTTTGGCTTACGAACGGTTTCATAGGAACACTGTACCTTAGCAGGGGAAATACAGGACAAGGGCGGTCTCGTATGGGACAAACCAATGTAGAATTAGAATCAGAATCAGAATCCTTTATTATCACCAAGTATGTGGACACATACAGGGAATTTGATGCCGGTTTCCCTGAGCTCTCGCTGTACAGAATCAAAAAGCAAACAAAACAATAGTGCAAATAATCGTGAACTATATACAATGAGGTATACCTGTGTCTGTACAGGTGGACTTGGTTTATAATAGACTAAAATTCAAGTGTTCATTAGACTGATGGCATACGGAAAGAAACTGTTCTTGTACCTATTTGTCCTGGCATACAGTGATCTAAAGCACCTACCAGAAGGAAGGGGTTGGAACAGGTGATGTCCAGGGTGTGATGGGTCTACAATGATGCTGCTTGCTCGCTTCCCGACTCCAGATGCATATAAATCCTGGATCGAGGGCAGCTTCACACCAATAATTCTTTCCGCAGCCCTGACAGTTCTTTGGAGTCTATTCTTGTCTTGTTTGGTAGCTGATCTGAACCAGACAGTGATGGATGAACAGAAAACAGACTGGATTATTCCTGAATAGAATTGAATCAGCAGCTCCTGAGGCAGGTTGTACTTCCTGAGTTGACGTAGGAAATACAACCTCTGCTGAGCCTTTTTGATAAAAGTGTCCACGTTGGGTGTCCACTTCAGGTCCTGGGAGATTGTGACACCCAGAAACGTGAAGGTCTCCACAGCAGACACAGTACTGTTCAGTATAGTGAGTGGGGGGAGTATTGGGGGGCTCCTCCTGAAGTCCACTGTCATCTCCACAGTCTTGAGCGTATTTAGCTCCAGATTGTTCTGACCACACCAGAGGGCCAGCCGTTCCACCACCCGTCTGTATGCAGACTCATCACCGTCTCGGATAAGGTCAATGTGTCGTCTGCAAACTTCAGGAGTTTAACAGATGGATCCTGTGAGGTGCAGTCATTAGCGTAAAGGGAGAAGAGCAGTGGGGAGAGCACACATCCCTGGGGGGCACCGGTACTGATTGTCCGGGTGCTAGAAATGATGCTCCCCAGCCTTACTTGCTGCACCCTGTCAGTCAGGAAGCTTGTGATCCACTGACAGATGGCGGGGGAGACGGTGAGCTGGGTGAGTTTGGAGTGGAGGATTTCTGGGACGATGGTGTTGAACGCTGAGCTGAAGTCAACAAACAGAATCCTCGCAGAAGTTCCTGAGTTGTCGAGGTGTTTAGCCCAATATACGGGATGTCCCGGCAAATACCAGACAGTTGGCAACCCTAGTGGGTGGGGGGAGGGCATTAATGGAAGTTTGAGAAATCGATATTCATGCTGTCAGGTTGGAGGCTACCCAAATGGACTATAAGGCAGCACATAACGAATGAAACAGTGGATGGAGAACAGAAAATTATAATTTGTAAAAAAGCTTAGTTCTTTCTTTATTTTAGTGATGCAGCACAGACTAGGCCTTTTGGGCCCTTTGAGCCACACTGCCTCAGCAACCCCTGACAACCCCGACTGAACCCGAACCTAATCACGGGACAATTTACAATCACCAGTTCACCTACCCAGTGCATCTTTGGAGTGTGGGGGGAAACTGGAGCACCCGAGGAAAACCCACACATTCCACGGAGGGCGGGGCAGGGGGGTGGGCTGGAGGAGGACATACAGAGACTCCTTACAGGAATTGAACTCCGAACCCCAACGCCCTGGGACGTAATAGGATTGCGCTAACTGCTACACGACAGTGGTGCCCTTATAACTCCTCTCAGGATGCAAGAACGCTTGTTCCAGAATCATGAGGAGAAATTGATTAAAATTGGAAGTAATTTGCCCAAATTATCAACTTGTTGCAGTTCTGGATCACTTGAATAATGGGGTGTGCCTTTTCCAGCTAAACTTTCAGAGGTATCAAGACCAAGGAGCCTTTATTAAATATTCTCAACTTGCTTCACAAGTGCACACAAAGGAATCAGATAAGATCTCAGAACATCCCATTCACGCTTCCCTCTCTTATGGCCTGACGCTAAAGAGGGCTAACAGCAATTTCCTTCCAGACGGCTAATTGATTACAGTCTCCTAACAGGAAGGAGCTGCTTAAGAGCTGGTGAATTTATTGTGATTTTGGGGTCTGGCAAAGCAGATGTAGCAACTCACAGCAGGGAGAGAAGGCCAATAAAATCAGAACATCATACCAAAAGACAATCCTTTAGAGAGATCCATTACAATACTTTTGTTTCCTCCTTGTGCTGAGGCTGTTGAGTGTTATTAGGTGTAATTCCATGGGAACCAACTGTTCAACTGTATCCCATTCCTGTGGCCATCCTTCACAGCCAAGTCCAGACGCAAAATTCTAGTGAGTTATTCAATATGTGCGCTTTCAGCAAGGATTTGTTGGGCATCAAGGAGTAGTGGGTGCCTCACCTATTTCCTAAAAACTAACCAAGATCTGTTGAAGTGATTTGTAACACCAGTACTGGATAAAGTCACTAACTTCACCATTGAAAAGGGTGTACTGTGTAACCTGACGGCCAGCACTTTAGTCCGAAAAATAACTTTAATTTTAGAGGCATCTTTTCAACTTGAGATTAGATGAGATTTAGATACATTTAGATTTAATAGATGCAACTTTATGTTTTACTGCCTGATGGAGACATAACAGTAGCCTCTGGAAATTGCAGTTTTATCCTTTATGTACATATATTAACTTCAAACGTATGTTATTTCTCTAGAGGTCTCCGCTTGGGCAGCCCAGTTACCACTTCCTTCATGCAAAATAAAGGGCTTAAACATGACTTACAGGCAGTAGTGGGCAGTGATGTTGATACAGTGAAACCCTGATTATTAGGTGGTGATGGAGCAGCATATTACACAGACTTTGACTGTTACTCTCATTAATACCCAAAGGGACTCTATTTCATTTTGTTAAGATTATGAACAAAGCACAGCAGCGCCTCTACTTACAAAGGAATTTGCAGAGATTTGGCATGACACGTAAAACTTTGACAAACTTCTATAGCTGTGTAGTGGAGAGTATATTGACTGGCTGCATCACAGCCTGGTATGGAAACACCGATACCCTTGAATGGAAAATCCTGCAGAAAGTAGTGGATATAGCCCAGTCCATCACAGGTAAAACCTCCCCACCATTAAGCACATCTACACAAAATGCTGTTGCTTAAAAACAGAGTCCATCATCAGGGTGCCTCACCACCCAAGTCATGCTCTCTTCTCACTGATACCATCAGGAGGGCCCTCAGGACTCACACTACCAGGTTCAGGAACAGTTACTACCCCTCAATCATCAGGCTCTTGAACCAAAGGGGATAACTTCACTTCACTTCACCTGCCCCATCATTGAAATCTTCCTACAACCAATGGGCTCACTTTCAAGGACCCTTCATCTCATGTTTTTGATATTTATTGCTTATTTGTTTCTTACTATTATTATTGCTTTTGTTTTTATATTTGCAGTTTGTTGTCTTTGGCATACTTGTTGAATGCCCAAGTTAATGTGGTCTTTCATTGATTCTGTTATGATTATTATTTATGGAATATGCCCCACAAGAAAATGAATCTCAGGGTTGTATATGCTGATACATATGTACTTCGATAATAAATTTACTTTGAACTTTGAAAACACATAACATAACACATTTTCCATATATCATAGTCTCCATTCCATAAAGTTAATTCTTAAGCAAAACTTCTAAATAATACTGACTTCCAAAGATTATGCAGCAAAATCACATTAGTCATTTATCTCTATTGTGATATTGTCATCGTTGAAAGGGCTGGAAGAATTTGTTTTCCAGGCATAAACACTGAGTATGGTTATCCGACGGTGGATACAACATGACTCTGACCATGTTTGAAATAATTTCTCTGCACTATCCAAGGATGATGGCATAAAATTAAGGGGAAAAAATTCCTATACTCTTCAGAGATTGTCTGCCTGGTGTCAGTGGTTACATAACCAGGACTTGTGATATGCACCAGTTGCTCATATGACCATCCACCACCTGCTCCCATGGCTTTACGTGACCCTGATCGAGGTGGTAAGCAGAAGTTACATATTGTCCAACGGTGCCCTTCAGGACAGCAGAGGGAAAGAGCCTCGTTTGGTAGAATATATCTCCACTCCAACAGCCAGTGTACTCCTATAGTCAGATCACATTAAGATTATGCTGAATAATGTCTGCACCCCAGAGCACGTCCTTCATTTGATTTCCATTGTTGGCCTGGATGAGGAGTGGCCTTAGTGGAATGATAGAATTTGAAGACACAGAAGATTTGTTACACCAGTGAAGAAAATTCAGCCACGTTAAGAGATG
Organism: Mobula birostris; assembly: GCF_030028105.1. Lineage (NCBI taxonomy): Eukaryota > Metazoa > Chordata > Chondrichthyes > Myliobatiformes > Myliobatidae > Mobula > Mobula birostris. The sequence continues at coordinate 32,313,922 of NC_092400.1, forward strand.
AAAGCAATGACAAACAGTTTACTGACAGGGAGTGCATGGAAAGGAAAGATAAGGGGGTCATTAGGAAACAACAGAAATGAATCACACAAATCAGGAGAAAGAATTCTTTTTCAAGGACAGGGTTTTGTGTTCAAAGTTAAAGGTTGCTTCCTGTTGAAAGGCAGGACAAGGACAGCTGATAAACACTGGAGACAATTAAAATGTCAGGACAGACACAAGCCAAGAAGTTTTCTTTCTGCTACATTTTTTTCTAAACTTATCACTTGGGTGACCTCCATCACCCAGGACGTGCCCTTTTCTCATTGCTACCAACAGGGAGGAGGTACAGGAGCCTGAAGGCATAAACTCGATGATTCAGGAACAGCTTCTTCCCCTCTGTTATCCAATTTCTGAATGGACATTGAACCCATGAACACTATCTCGTTAGCTTTTTAATTTAATTTAACTATTTTATTCAGATATGTATGTATATACTTACTGTAATTCACAGCTTTTTTATTATGTATTGCAATGTACTGCTGCAGCAAAATCAATAAATTTCACAACATTTGCTAGTGATATTAAACCTGATTCCGATTCTGAATCTCTGATCCCTGAAACAACTCCAAAGATGCCTTGCTGACGCTCTGTCAAAATCGAAGCAGAAGACCAGGAGAACAGATGTAAAACACAGGTATTTGCACAATTTCTCTGTGATTTTGCCTGTCTAAAGATTAGTGTAGAGATTAGTTGAATCATCACAGAATTTCAGTACCATTGATATGAGCCAGGATACCACATTACAACAAAGCTATCGTGTTTTTTTCTATATTTATTTATCGTGTATTGCATTGTACTGCTGTCGTAGTTAACAAATTTCAAGACATATGTTGGTCATATTAAACCTGATTCTGGCCACCTACTTCCTTCTCGGACATCCTGCGTTGGTTCTCTACCTGCTTTGGATCTTCTTGTCTCTAATTGCCAACGAGCCATCGACCGGCTCGATGTCAGCATTCCCTCCCCCCTTCTCGAACTTCACTCCTTCCTGGTGCACCTGCCCTCCACTCTCTTTGCACCCAGCCCAACCTCACCATCAGGCCCGCAGACACAGTAGCCTGAAAGTCTGACGTCTACCTTGCTGAAACTAGGCAGCAAGTATCAGCCAGCACCTCTTATTACTCCTTGCCACTGTCTCCCACGCCATCAGCAACCTCATCAGCTCTTGGGATCGCCCATCCAGTGTCACCAATGTCATAATTCCCTTACAGTGTATTCCTCATTTCTGCCTTCTACCCTAGATGCACAAACCTGACTATACAGGTTGGCTCATTGTCTCTGCCCACTGAACTTATGTCCACATACCTCGACTCCATTCTATCCCCCGTGGTTCAGTCCCCTCCCACCTACATCCACAACACTTAACATGCTCTCAATCTCGTCAACAACTTTCAACCTCCAGGCCCTGACCACCTCATTTTCCTCATGGATGCCTCGTCTCTTAATACTTCTGTCCCCCATCAAGAAGATTTTAAAGCTCTTCACTCCCTTCTCAACAAAAGACCCAACCAGTTCCCCTCCACCATCACCCTCCTCCGTCTGGCAGAACTTGTCCTCACACTCAACAATTTCTCCTTCGGCCTCTCCTACTTCCCCCAAACTCAACGGGTAGCCATGGCCACCCGCGTGGGCCCTGACCATGTCTGCCTTTTTGTTGGCTACGTAGAGCAGTCCATGTTCCAAGCCAACTCTGGTAATGCTCCCCAACTCTTCCTGCGCAAATTGACGACTGCATTGACGCTGCAAGCCCATGCTGAGCTTGTCAATTTCATCAACTTTGCTTCCAACTTTCACCCTACTCTTAAGCTCACTTGGCGCATTTCTGACACCTCTTTCCCCTTTCTTGATCTCTCTATCTCCAACTCAGGAGACAAAATGTGTACTGATATCTTTTATAAACCTACCGATTCCCATGGCTATCTTAACTATATCTCTTCCTACCCTGTACCCTGTCTCCTGTAAAAATGCTTTTGCCGTTTCTCAGTTCCTTTGTCTCTGCCGCATCTGTTCCCAGGATGATGATTTTCTTTCCAGGACATCAGAAATATCCCCCTTCTTCAAAGAATGGCTTTTCCTTCCTCCACCATAGACGCTGCCTTTCATCTGTATCTCGTCCATTTCCCAGACATCTGCACTCACCCCATCTTCCCACTGACTTAACAGGGATAGAGTTCCTCTTGTCCTCACCTGCCACCCATGAGGCTCTGCATCCAATACAATTCTCTGCAACTTCCACCATCTTCAAAAGGATCTTATCACTAAACGTATCTTTACCATCCCCCCCTCACTCTCCACTCTCTGCAGGGATCGCTCCCTCTGTGATTTGCTTGTCCATTTGTCCAACCCACTGATCTCCCTCTGGCACATATCCCTGCTAAAGTCAGCATGGTTTCCTTCCAGGGAAATCTTGCTGACAAATCTGTTGGAATTTTTTGAGGAAATAGTGGGCAGGGTAGACAAAGGAGAGTCATTTAGATTAGATTAGATTAGATTCAACTTTACTGTCATTGTGCCGAGTACAGATAGAAAGCCAATGAAATGCAGTTAACATCTGACCAGAAATGCAAAGAATAGTGTTATTTACAAAATAACTGTGAATAAAAAGTAAGTGCTGCAAAACACAATTATAAAAGTACTGAGACAGTACAATATGGGTGCAATACTGCCTAGCGCTGTGATGTGAGGTTCAGCAGGGTCACAGCCTCAGGGAAAAAGTTCTTGCTGTGCCTGCTGGTGTGGGAGCGGAGGCTCCTGTAGCGCCTACCGGATGGGAGGAGAGTAAAATGTCCATGGTTAGGGTGAGATGCATCCTTGATAATGCTTTTCACCCTGCCCAGGCAGTGCTTATGGTAAATGTTCTCAACGGTGGGCAATTCGGTGCCGATAATCCGCTGGGCAGTTTTCACCACACGCTGGAGTGCTTTGCGGTCTGATACGGGACAATTGCCATACCACACTGAGATGCAGTTGGTGAGTATGCTCTCAATGGTACAGTGGTAAAAGTCCATCAGTATCCTAGAACAGAGGCGAGCTTTTTTGATGCTCCGCAGGAAATAGAGGCACTGTTGTGCCTTTTTGATCAGGATGGAGGAGTTCAGGGACCAGGTGAGATCCTCGGAAATGTGGACCCCAAGGAATTTGAAGCTTGATATATGCTCCAATACAGCTCCGTTGATGTAAGTGGGGACGTGAGTGTGGCTCCTAGCATACCTGAAGTCCACAATGATCTCCTTGATCTTCTGGGTGTTAAGGGCCAGGTTGCTGTCGGCACACCATGCAGCCACGTGCTGGACCTCGTCCCCGTAGGCCGTCTCGTCATCCCCTCTGATCAGGCCAACCACTGTGGTGTGGTCTGCGAACTTGATTATGGAGTTAGAACCATGTACAGGAACGCAGTCATAGGTGAAAAGGGAGTACAGAGAGGGCTCAGCACACAGCCTTGAGGCACACCGGTGTTCAGGGTGAGAGTGGAGGAGGAGAGGTTGTCTAACTTAACTGATTGGGGTCTGTTAGTCAGGAAGTCCACGGTCCAATTGCAGAGAGATGAGCTGATACCAAGTTGGTGACGTTTGGCGATCAGCGTGGAGGGGATCACAGTACTGAATGCTGAACTAAAGTCAATGAACAGCATTCTGATGTAAGAGTTGGGACTGTCCAGGTGGGTCAGGGCAGAGTGAAGTTCTGTGGAGATGGCATCCTCTGTTGACCTGTTGGTGCCATAGGCAAATTGATAGGGGTCCAGGGTAGAGGGCAGACAGGATTTCAGATGTGACAGAACCAGTCTCTCAAAGCACTTTGCAATGATGAGGGTAAGTGCAACTGGGCAGAAGTCATTCAGGCCCGTGGCAGTGGAATGCTTCAGCACTGGCTCGATGGTGGCGATCTTGAAGCTTGTGGGGACAACTACCTGGGCCAGGGACAGATTAAAAATGTCCATGCCCTGGCCAACTGCCCTGCACAGACTCTGAGCACATGGCCAGGTATTCCATCTGGACCAGCTGCCTTCCATACATTCACCCTGCTCAGGGTGGCTCAAACATCGGAGGTGGAAAGTGAGAGAGGCAGTTCACCAGGTGGGAGATCTGCTTTGAGGGTGGCCTCCTTGTTCTTGCTTGGTTATTATTTGATTTTTACATGGATTTTCAGAAGGCCTTGGACGAGATGCAACATGTGATATTGCTAATAAGATAAGAGCCATAATATTACAGGAAATCTACTAACAAGGACAGAAGATTGGCAGACTGTCAGGAGGCAAAGAGTGGGAATAAAGGGGCTGCCAGTGACTAGTGGTGTTCTGCAGAGGTCTGTGTTGGGATCGATTCTTTACATGTTATTTGTCAGTGACTTGGAAGACAGAATTGATGGTGTTGAGGCTAAGTGTGCAGATGATACAGGGATAGGTGGAAGAACAGGCAGTTTTGAGAAGGAGGGAGTCTACAGAAGGACTTCAACGTATCAAGAGAATGGGCAAAGAAGTGACAGATGGAATACAGTGTAAGGAAGTGTGTGGTCATGGCCTATAGTAGAAGGAATAAAGATGTAGACGATTTTCTAAATGGCACGGTAGTGTAGTTGTTAGCACAATGCTTTACAGTACAGGCGACCAGGGTTCAATTCCTGCCATTGTCTGTAAGGAGTTTGTATGTTCTCCTCATGACCGTGTGGGTTTCCTTCGGGTGTTCCAGTTTCCTCCCACAGTCCAAAGACATACCAGCTTGTAGGTTAACTGGTCATTGTAAATGATCCCATGACTGGGTGAGGATTAAATTGCTGGGTGGTGTGGCTCGAAGGGCTGGAAAGGCCAATTCTGTGCTGTACCTAAATGAATAAACAAATGGGGTGCAAAGGGAGTTGGGAGTCCTCATGCAGGATTCCCTAAAAGTTACTTTGCAGGTTGAGCTGGTAGTGAGTAAAGCAAATACATTGTTAGCATTCATTTCGAGAGGACTACAATATAAGAGCAAGGATGTAATACTGAAGCTTTATAAACATTTGTCAGGCTGTGCCTGGAGTACTGAGAGCAGCTTTGGGCCCCTTATCTAAGATGTGCTGGCATCGGGGAGGGTCCAGAGGAGAATCACAAGAAAGGTTCTGGAAATGAAAGGGTTAACATATGACACAAACACGAGGAATTCTGCAGATGCTGGAAATTCAAGCAACACACATCAAAGTTGCTGGTGAACGCAGCAGGCCAGGCAGCATCTCTAGGAAGAGGTACAGTCGACGTTTCAGGCCGAGACCTTTCGCCAGGACTTCACCAGCAACTTTGATGTGTGTTGCTTGGGTTAACATATGAGGAGAGTTTGATGATTCTGGGTCTGTACTCACAGGACTTTAAAAGAATCAGTGAAGATCTCATTGAAATCTACTGAATATTGAATGGCCTGGATAGGTTGTCAAGCCGAGGAGTGGTAGTGGGGACAAGCTTCCACTACCTAAAAGTTCTCCTCACGGCATGCGCCTCAAATAGCCCCTGACAACCAAGTCCAACTCCTGGCCTTCTCGTGTGGCTTAGCCTCTAAGCCCGGTGGAACTGGGAGTATACCCCTCAATAATGATGTGGTAAGGTGAACAACTGGAGTGTCACGTGGGTGGCCATAAGTACGGATATATACTGACTATAATGGAAACGTATGTAAAGGATGGAAAGTTATTGAATGGTTTATCATATATAATTTTATTTTTGAATAAAGTATATTTTGAAATTTTAAAAAACTGTTTCTACTGACAGGAGAAGGGGCGAAAGCGGGTCCTGGTGCCTTAAAACCAGTGCTTCAGGTAGATGGAGCTCGTCAGCCTGGGAAGACAGTTGATCTAAGAGAGGGAAAACTCTGATTTCAAACCTCTGCTGTCTTGCGGCCATACCCACTCTTGGGAAAGGCTTCGAGAGTAAACCCTGAGGACATATCTGGAGCTGGAGTCCCTAAGGCAGTCCGATGTTGCCTTCAACCTTGTTCTGGCAACTCCTGTGACGGCACTGGTGCTGAGCTGCATCGGCCCTTGCCCTTCCCTTGGACAACGTCGGTGTCGTGGAGAGGGGAGACTTGCTGCATGGGCAACTGCCGGTCTTCCATACAACCTTGCCCAGGCCTGCGCCCTGGAGAAAAACCCAGGCGCAGATCCATGGTCTGGCGAGACTGACGGATGCCACCATAGACAGAGTAGACATGAGAGGATGTTTCCAATAATGGGAGAGTCGAGAACCAGAGGCTCCAGTACTGAAGGTCATCCCCTTAGAACAGATATTAGGAGGATTTCTTTAGCCGGAGGCTGGGAACCTGTGGAATTCATTGCCACAGTCTTTGAGTATATTTAAAGCTGAGTTTGATAGGCTCTTGAGCAATAAAAATATCAGGGTTATAGGGAGAAGGCAGGAGAATGGGGTCGAGAGGGATGATAAATCAGCCACGATCAAATAATGTTGATTCAATGGGCCAAATGTCAGAGCAGTTGAACGTGGACACAAGGAGTTTCAGTTAATGATCTGCTAAACCAGAGGCCATTCTCAGGTAAGAAGCTGTGTATTAGGTAAAGTTTCTGGAAGACGATGGCACCAGTGAACAACGCTACAAGGATGACGTCCTCCAGATGGTTCACAAAGCTACTTCTTTTACATCTTCTTGTTCTTTCAAACGTGATTCTGCCGCTGTTGGAGCCTGTGATCTACATTCTGGTGGTGTACTTTTGGGCCAATTGAGCGATCTAGGACTTTGCAGTCTCCGAGAGAATTCCATGAGGCTGCAAACGCAGCAGGCAAACTGGAGGCCTAGAAGCCTGGAGACAGGGCCTGAGCATACGATTGACTCCATTTCTCACCAATCTTGCCGATTAAAGCACCGACAAAGATTGAAGTCATTGAGGTGAGTGTGGAAGGTGAACGAGCGTTCAGCACTGTCTAGTAGCCTCTCACTTGTTGCTGCCAGAGGAAGGTGACTGTGTGTGGTGGTCTCGCTTTGCCCCTCGCTCACTGCTCCCAAGGGAAGGTCCTCACGTTCGAATGACCTCTCTCTCCCTCAGTGCTGTTGGAGGATGGCCTGGAGCAAAGTTTAATCGACGCGAATTGTGGATTGGACTCTGTATTCACCTAATGATGGGTCTCTGGTTTCTGGTTGCTCCTTTTTATGTTGCAATTTTGGGACATTTTGAATCCGGGCAGCCTGCAGATGACCACTGAACTGAACTGAATATGCCTGGACTCTTTCAACTTAATGTTTTATATTCTGTGCTTTTCTTTCTTTTTCTTGATGCTGTTTGCATGATTTGTTTTTTTTTATTGTGTGTGGCACGGTTTGTTGTTTTTCTTTCAATGGCATCCAGGTATTCTTCTGTTTTGTGGCTGTCTGTGGTGAAAATAAGTCTCAGGGTTCAAAGCTTACATACTTAGAAAATAAATGTACTCTGAATCTTTAATCTTTGGCAGGTTTGAAGAAGGAACAGTTTGTGGTCTGGTTGTCTGGGTCCAGGTTTTGTGTGACCTGGTTAGACTGATCTGAACCAGTCTGAGTTGGACAGAACAGAAGAAGTTACCCAAGGCAGAAGGCTGAAGGGAAGGTCATAGAACAATACCGCTTGTTGGGGGTTACATCCAATGGGAATCTGACTCAGGTCGGTCAGATGACCCCAAGCCAATGAAATTAAAATCTTAGGTTGACCTTATAAGGAAAAGAATCAAAATGGATGATTTGGGGGGCTCAAGCAACAACAACACTAGAGACCGACTGTTTGCAGATGTGGAGGACCCCGCATTGGTCAGGTGGAGATCACATTACGACAACAAGGAGCACCTGGCCAGGGTAAGCTCCTTTTCTCAGGTGTTACCTTTTCTCTTCTTTGACTGTTCATGGACAACGGGGGAAACCTAGTGAGTGTGCAGACAGATAGTTAATAAACCAAGTTACTCAGAACAATAAAGGTACTTGTCAGGAAATGTAGGTTCTCTCTGTGCCTAGCTGGTTATTATTATTGAGGGGTAATCCTTGTAACAAATATGTACTTCGATAATAAATTTACTTTGAATTTTCAACTTTGATCTGCGGAAGGAAATAAATTGTCTGGACTGCTGCAGGGGTTTTGGCCTGAAACATCGACAGTGCCCTCCCTCCCACAGATGGGGACAGCACAGTAGCCTAGTTAGCACAACGCTTCACAGTACCCACGACATGGGTCCAATTCCCACCACTGACTGTACGTTCTCCCTGTGGCCATGTGGGTTTTGTCTGAGTGCTCCAGTTTCCTCCCACACTGCAAGAACGTACCAGTTGGTATGTTAATTGGCCATTGTAAATTGCCCTGTGATTAGGCTAGGAATAAATCGGGCAATTGCTGAATAGCACCCACAGGACCTATTCCGCCCTGTATCTCAATAAATAAATAAAGTTGCTTCCTGGCCCACTGAGTTCTTCCAGAAGATTGTTTGTTGCTTGCAGAGAGAAATGGAGAATGTAATGAAGGTATCAAAGTGTTTACTTCAAAAAACGACGGCTCAGTATGGTTCCATTTCAAATACTGGAAGATGAATATGGTTTGGAAAAATGCCAAGGGAGAAAATGAGACAAATGTGAGCTGGCACATATCTGATGGGCTGAATGACCTATTTTTTGTAATATAAAAAAACAAGAATAAGAATATTCCCCTCTGGCCCTTTACCTTTGTTCCCCCACCACTTCTGGAACTTGTAAATCTAAACCAAGTTTCGAAATTGACTGCAATAGCACACATGAAACTGATGAATGAAATTATGCACGTTCTGACATTCCCAATGAAAGCTCATAATTTCCTGCCAATCTCACTGACGTCACCCAAACATAGAATTGGGTGCAAACGTGCAAAGTACATGCAAAGAAACAGAAAAGTCAGCACAAGGCTGTGGTATATTTTATTTTGAGCTTTACAAAATATCATGTACCTACTTGACAAAGTGAGAATGGGCAAAGTTGGTTGATGGTGTATATTTATTATCGAAGTATGTATACATCACAATATACAATCCTGAAATTTATTTTCTTGTGGGCATACTCAATAAATCTTCTCTGTGGATTGTCACCTTGTCGTGGTGGAGAAGCTTGTGTGGTCCTGTGATCCCGAGAGCAATGCCGTCTGGAGCTATGCTCCTGGTAGGGTCACCCATGGCGGTAAGGTCGAGGGTGAGGTCCCTGACAAAGAACAATCCAACCAAGACCTCAATGGTGGAACAGGCGGATGAAATTACTTCGAACTCAATGGCTGTGAAGGCGGATGAAGGCTGCAACAAATCCATCAGCTCCAATTGTTGTGGTTTCCATGCCATTGGAATCAGTTGGTTGATTTATGAAGTATCGTGTGCTTCTTAAACAGAAAATAATCTGCAGATGCTGGCGTCAAAGCAACACTCACAACACGCTGGAGGAACTCAGCAGGTTGGGCAGCATCCATGGAAAAGATCGGTCGACGTTTCCGGGCCGGAACCCTTCGTCAGGACTGAAGAGGAAAGGGGCAGGGGCTCTATAAAGAAGGTGGGGGGAGGGTGGGAAGGAGAAGGCTGGTAGGTTCCAGGTGAAAAACCCGTAAGGGGAAAGATAAAGGGGTGGGGGAGGGGAGGCAGGGAGGTGATAGGCAGGAAAGGTGAAGAAGGAATAGGGGAAAACTCAATGGGTAGTAGAAGGAGGCGGAACCATGAGGGAGGTGATAGGCAGCTGGGGGAGGGGGCAGAGTGACATAGAGATAGAGGAAGGGAGGGGGAGGGAATTACCAGAAGCTGGAGAATTCTATGTTCATACCAAGGGGCTGGAGACTACCTAGACGGTTTATGAGGTGTTACTCCTCCAACCTGAGTTTAGCCTCATCATGGCAGTAGAGGAGGCTATGTATGGACATATCTGAATGGGAATGGGAAGCAGAGTTGAAGTGGGTGGCTACTGGGAGATCCCGCCTGTTGTGGCGGACGGAGTGGAGGTGCTCGATGAAGCGGTCCCCCAATCTGCGTCAGGTTTCACCGATGTAGAGGAGGCCGCACCGGGAGCACCGGATGCAATAGATGACCCCAACAGACTCACAAGTGAAGTGTTGCCTCACTTGGAAGGACCGTTTGGGGCCCTGAATGGTGGCAAGAGAGGAGGTGTAGGGACAGGTGTAGCACTTACGCTTACAGGGATAAGTGCTGGGTGGGAGATCCGTGGGGAGGGATGTGTGGACCAGGGAGTCGCAGAGGGACCGATTCCTGCGGAAAGTGGAGAGGGGTGGAGAGGGAAAGATGTGCTTAGTGGTGGGGTCCTGTTGAAGGTGGCAGAAGTTGCGGAGGGTAATGTGCTGGATCCGGAGGCTGGTGGGGGTGGTAGGTGAGGACAAGGGGAACTCTGTCCCTGTTGTGGTGGCGGGAGGATGGGGTGAGGGCCGAAGTGCGGGAAATGGAGGAGATGTGGGTGAGGGCATCATTAATGACTGCAGAAGGGAAACCATGATCCTTAAAGAAAGAGGACATCTGAGATGTCCTGGAACGGAAAACCTCATCCTTGGAGCAGATGCGGCAGAGACGGAGGAACTGGGAATAGGGAATGGCATTTTTGCATGTGGCAGGGTGGGAAGAGGTATAGTTGAGGCCTGAAATGTCAACGGATCTTTTCCACTGATGCTGCCCGACCTGCTGAGTTCCTCCAGCATGTTGTGAGTGTTGTATCATGTGCTTCTTGGAGTGCAACATCAAGTACATGTTAAACAAATACACACACAGGCGTCTTCGCTCTGTGGGCCACTTCCTCAGAACAAAGACCATCATCCTCGACCTCGAGGGATAGCCACCACGACGACTCAATAAATCTATAGAATAATACCCAAAACAGAATCAGCTAAAGACTGCCCATCTTGGGTGTTCAACCATTTCTTGCATCAGCCCCACTTTGTCTGCAGTTCCTTCTCCCCATTGTGGACTTATCCCACCTCTCACTCCAGCACACATCTATTGAGCATGTTATATTATGGTTAAAATGCAATTTAGGAATTTTCTGCCCTGCCTTCCTTTTACATTAACTACATCCAAGTTCATATCTTGGTAATTAAACCATCCACGGTATCCACCATCAACAGACAAGAGAAAATCTGCAGATGCTGGAAATCCAAGCAACACACACAAAATGCTCTGTTCCTCCATCTTTTTGTATGTGTTGCCACAATCTCCACCATTGTATTTTTGTACCTGCATTATGATAAGAGAGGCCAGAAGCAATTACAGAGCAGTTACATCCACTAGAAACAATCCAGAGAGAGAAGGCTTGGAGGTGAAGACATCAAAGCTTCTGAAAAGATAGCAGAAAGGAGTCATTGAAATCAAACAAAAGACTGAAAATGGGGAAGCTTGAGTAGAATTCAAATTAGAAAATGTCATTATTGAGTTTACGTTATTTAGGAATAAATTTACTCATTACCTCTAGTTCTTGGGTATATTTAAGGCAGAGATCGGTAGGTTCTTGATTAGTCAGGGCATGAAGGGTTATGTGGAGAAGGCAGGAGATTTGAGTTGAAAGGGAAACGGACCAGCATGATGAAATGGAGGAGCAGACCTGATGGGCCAAATGGCCAAATTATGCTCCTATACCTTATGTTATTACAATATATATTTATAGTGTTGGCGCGTGGCCAAGTGGTTAAGGCGTTGGTCTAGTGATCTGAAGGTCGCTAGTTCGAGCCTCAGCTGAGGCAGCGTGTTGTGTCCTTGAGCGAGGCACTTAACCACACATTGCTCTGCGACGACACCGGTGCCAAGCTGTATCGGCCCTAGTGCCCTTCCCTTGGACAATATCGGTGGTGTGGAGAGGGGAGACTTGCAGCATGGGCAACTGCCGGTCTTCCATACAACCTTGCCCAGGCCTGCCCCCTGGAAATCTTCCAAGGTGCAAATCCATGGTCTCACGAGACTAATGGATGCCTATATTTTTATAGCTACTTGAATAATTAATAGATATAACATTAATTTTTTTATATCATTTCTGAAGATACTGTACAGACATTTACAAACACGAGACAATCTCCAGATGCATGAAATCCAAGCAACACACTCAAAATAATGGAGAAACTCAGCACTACTGATGAAAAATTTGCCCAGAACAATCAAGGTCATGGGACTTTGATCGGCCACGTCGTAGGACAGGGCACATAATGATGATGATGAAGATGAGGTTGCTCATGGAGGAATGGTGAAACCCAGGGGTGGTTGATGAGAATGTGGGGAGAATAAAAACAAAAGATTAATTCTTTTCAAATCTTTCTATTGTTATATTATACAAAAGAAATAACACGGGTACATTGAAGTAACACTTACAATGTCTCAAAAAAGACATTATCTTAAAGATTGAAAAAAAATTTGTGATAACAAAAAAAACCTACTAAGCAGAAAAAGTGAGAAAAAAAAACAATTAGGTGTACAACCCCAGAGCCATGCATCATACAAAAATCTTCTAAAAATAAACATCAAACCGCCAGCAAGAAAAGAAAATATACCAAAAAATTTACAATTAGATCGTGGAAAAACTCTATCAATTAGCTCAAATGATAATAACGAGCAAATGAGCCCCATCTTTTCTCAAAATAAAATAAAGGTTCAAAGGTTCGACTTCCAATTTTCTCTAGAAAAAGATTAATTTAGATTAAAGATGAATTAATTAGATAAAAACTGCTCTTTGAACTTTGAAGATAGGTGAAATGCTGGTCGATGAACTGAATGGCCTTTCTCCATACCAGAACCCTCTCATGACCCTCTGATCACAGTACTGATATCATCTGCCTTTATCCCACTGCCACATGACTCGTTTGTACTGCAGCAGCCAAACTATAAATGTCACAGGAGCAGAGACTTTAATGTTTTGTCAAACAACCAATTGTACAAACCAGTTCTGCGAATTTCTTCCTCGGCATTTCTCTGTGTCAATAAACCTGCATGAAAGAAGCTCAGAGTAACCAAGGCTGGACACGCCTTGTTTTCCCAGGATGATTCAATATAAAATTCATTGCAATCTTTCAATAAAAAAAGTTCAAAGCATCAATTCGTGTTCCCATGGTTATGTGGGCCTGGTTTGAGCAATAGTTCCATTTTGCATGGTTTTAGTTGTAAATCTGGATAGAAACCGTTCAGGGTAAACACATCTAGAAACTCATTAATGCTCTGACACAAAACTAATCTATGAGAAGGTGCTATTTGTGCAATGATACAAGTGGGCACAGTTTTTAGGAGTTAATTGAATCCGAGTAAGAGTTTTCCTTTCCCCCCCGCCTGGGGGGTTCTTTTTGGACGAACAGGAAAATTGCTGCCGTCGGTAGTTAACCGCTTGTTCAGGATCTCGCGAGTGAGGAGGTACTCGGCAGCTGTAGCGATTCCAGCTCCCTCCACTCAGCCAGATATTTACTTCAACAAGGTAATGGAAGGCAGTCCTGTGCACAGCAGGGAGAGAATATTGGTTGTACTCGCTTAAAAATCAATGTGACGGGTCTGAACTTGGTATAAAATGAGTACAACGTATTATGCGCTAATAATGTCACAAATTTTTTTTAACTTTATAAATTAAAAGCAAACACACAAAATGTTGGATGAAGCAACACTCACAACACACTAGAGGAACTCAGCAGGTCAGGCAGCATCCGTGGAAATGATCAGTCAACGTTTCGGGCCGGAACCCTTCGTCAGGACTGAAGAGGGAGGGAGCAGAGGCCCTATAAAGAAGGTGGGGGAGGGTGGGAAGGAGAAGGCTGGTAGGTTCCAGGTGAAAAACCAGTAAGGGGAAAGATAAAGGGGTGGGGGAGGGGAGGCAGGGAGGTGATAAGCAGGAAAGGTGAAGAAGGAATAGGGGAAAACACAATGGGTAGTAGAAAGAGGTGGGACCATGAGGGAGGTGATAGGCAGCTGAGGGAGGGGCAGAGTGACACAGGGATAGGGGAAGGGAGGGGGAGGGAATTATCAGAAGTTGGAGAATTCTATGTTGGAGAATATGGGCTGGAGACTACCTAGATGGTATATGAGGTGTTGCTCCTCCAGTCTGAGTTTAGCCTCATCATGGCAGTAGAGGAGGCCATGTATGGACATATCTGAATGGGAATGGGAAGCAGAGTTGAAGTGGGTGGCTACAAGGAGATCCTGTCTGTTGTGGCAGACGGAGCAGAGGTGCACGAGTGCAGCAGGCCAGGCAGCATCTATGAAAAAGACTGAAAAGTCGAAGTTTCATGCCAAGATCATTCATCAGGACTGGAAAGGAAGAGAAGTCAGCGTAAGAAAGTTGGGGGATGGGGAGGAAGAAGTACAAGGTGGTAGGTGATGGGTGAAACTGGGAGAGGAGGAGGGATGAAGTAAAGAGTTGGGAAGTTGATTGGAGAAAGAGATAAAGGGCTGGAGAAGGGGGAATCTGATAGGAGAGGACAGAAGACCATGGAAGAACGGGAAGTGTGTGGAGCACCAGAGAGGGGCGATGGCAGGTAAGGAGATGTGGAGGGAGAGGGAAACAGGATTGGGGAATGGTGGAGGTGGGGTACATTACCAGAAGTTTGTGGAATCGACTTTCATGCGTTCAGACTACCCTGATGTTGCTCCACGAACCTGAACGTGGCCTCATCGTGGCAATACAGGAGGCCATGGACTGACATGTTGGTGAAGAATCCAGAATATGCGCTGGTGTGATTGAATTTCAAATTGGTATATCTTGTTGAAGAAATGACTTCTTGTAGAAAAGAAGGATGTTATTGGTCTTGGACCAAAATGTATGTTCATTCGTTTAATTAGACCACCGGCCTGGGGATAATAGGGGACGTGAAAGACTCACTGCACACCATTAGAGATAGCCCACTCTTGTATCCTGGAACCTGTAAAGTGTGAACCGTTTTCAGATTGAATTTCAAGGGGATGGTCACACGCAGAAACAAGATGTTCTAACCCCTGAATGGTGTTAGCTTTAACAGTAGGGACTGGTATCAAAGGACTAGAATATGTGTCTATCATTGTGGGGAGGTACTAGAATCACTTCTGTAAAGGAAAGGGACCAGCATAATCTATTTGCCAAATATGAGCAGGGGCCCGACCAATCCTAAAAGCTGCGAGTGGACTTTTTAAAAGCTGTCGGTCCTTAATGTCTAGACATAGGCCGCAATTCCCAGCCACAGTGTGAGCCACTATATCAGTGAGAAGGAATAATTCCTGCTCCCAAGCCCGTTCCATGGTACCCTGTACCCCCAAATGATCAGAAGATTCATGGGCCCACCGAGCAAGTGGCAATAGTGGTATTTGAGGCTGGGGGTTAAAAGTCACTGTGTCAACACAAGTGAGTTTGTCAGCACCTAGTTTAGTCTTGTCTTTGGCAAATTGTCTTTCAAATGGGCGTCGGCATGGTGAACTGCAACAGTAGCACGCGATGATCGGTTCCGAATGATCTTCAGTGACTTTGTTCCCCATCGAGGACGTCCCATAACAGTATAAGACTGCTGGTTCCATCGGAGCACCCAGACAGCAAGTCCGGTAACAACAGCCGGAGAATCGGTATTATTACGGGCTTTTTCGGTTTCGTGTATGCACTGCTACAAGTCCTGCATACTGACGCGACTCATCTGAGCCTTCCTTCTTTCTTCAGAACCTGTTGGGTGAGAGGGTTCAAGGCAGCAGCCTTCCGACAACAACGACCATTCTTCCATATTGCAGAGACGTTGGTGAACCAGGTGTGGACCGCCACACGCGGCAGCCAAGACTTCAACTCGAGTAACTTCAGGTGTGGGTGACATAGCCTGAGAGGATTCAGCAGTCCGTTCATGTATTTTACTAATTCTGTCCGGCCCCTCTGATGCTCCTTCAGAAATGCACCACTTCCACTGGACGACTGAAATCTGTCGTACACGCCACACCTTATGGGTGAGTGTGTCAGAGAGTACCCATCCCAAAATAGGAAAGTCGAGACGAGAGAATTCCCCGCCTGCGGTTCAGTGTCTTCTAAGGCCCGGTAGCAGGCAAGAAGCTGCTTCTCAGACACAGTGTATCTGGTGGCAGCATCAGGACGCTTTCAGGACGAGAAACCCAGAGGCGTATTCCTTTCTGCATACTCTGCCACATCAGCTTGAACAGAAACTTGCAGTTCAAACGGGAGGCCTTCCCAACGAGGAGACAGGGGTAAAGGCCTCATCGACAGCCTCCTTTGCAGCCTGAAAAGCTGATTGTGGCTCGGGGCTCCAAGCAAAACTAAATTTCTTTCTGGTCATGGCGTGCAAGTGTCGAAGCAGCATAGTCAAATGGGATATATGGTGTCACTAGGTCCCAACAGGCCAACAAAGCATTGGGCTTCTTGTTTTGTCATGCGAGTGCTATGTCTAGGATCCTATTTCTGACATTATCTGGAATTATACGACAACCCTTAGGCCATTGTATTTCCAGAAAATGAACGGTGGTAGCTGGGCCCTGTATTTTATCTGGTTTAATTCTGCATCCCTTTGATTGCATGCGATCAATCAGAGTATTAAGGACTGCAGCAACCTCTTGTTCAGCGGATCCTTGCAATAACACATCATCTGTGCAGCGAGCTACTTTAATGCTGTGGGACAGGACTCACTCATGCACATCCCGTGCCAATACACCATGGCAAATAGTGGGACTTTTACATATTCCTGTGGAAGCTGCATAAAGGTGTACTGATAGAATACAAACAAGAGAAAATCTGCAGATGCCGGAGATCCAAGCAACAGACATAAAACGCTGGAGGAACTCAGCAGGCCAGGTAGCATCTATAGGAAAAGAGCCTCTTATCCTGGATGCTGCCTGGCCTGCTGAGTGCCTCTGGTGTTTTGTGTGTGTTGTAATGGTGTACTGAAAGCCCTTTCATGTAAATGCAAACTGATCTTGGGAATGCTCAGCGATAGGAATGGGGAAGAAAGCATTGGCTAAATCAATAGCAGCATGATAACTGCCAATCCCATTAGAAAAGTCATCAGTTTGGAACAGCTGTGGCCAGCGGAGAGCCAAACTGAATTAATTGACAATCATCAATGGCGCAGCCTTTGAGCTAAACCCTGTAATTCAGTGATGGTGTAGTTACCTATGGTGGTCTCAGTGGTGGTAGGGACGGCCGCCACAGCTTGATTTTGTTCATCAGCATTCCCGAGTTCCTCTTTAACGTTTATGTTTCTGAGGGGGCACACCTCAATTAAAATGGGTCCTGTCCCCATCCAAATCATTATCATAGCAGAAATCCCCATCCCTGGTACCTGATCCTATGGCCATGGCAGCTTGTTTAACTTCAGAGTGCTCAGCGCGTACGTGTGCTGCGCATGGCGCTTCGTTTAAAATAGTGTTCCGAGATCTCAAATAGGCTAACTCGTGCTGCAGTCGCGAAGTTTCCTCAGACAGCTGGGCTTTCTCGGTATTTATCTGTCACAACGCAGTCATAAAAATCCACCCAACTTGAGACAAATAGTCCGTCTTAGAGGGAAAAGCTACCTATGTGCTTAAGGCATTATGATGTAGCACACAGAAGTTTACATCACCTTCTCTCGTCCTCTGGGAAGACCCATTTACACAAAGCATTAGCCAGCAATCCAAACCCTCAGAGTTATCCATCCCTCCGAGGACCTAAAAAGTCTTGGCTACAGTATCTCTCAACTTGCTTGTCCACCACCACATTTTCCTGGACCCTGCTTACGGCGCCAAAATGTAATGGGCTGAGTTGATCAGACCCAAACAATCCGAGTGTCCAGGAGGTGTCGTGGTAAGGGTACAAGCACAACCAAGGAATTTAAGCCTAATTTATTATCATAAACCAGAAAGCATAACTAAACCACACAAAATACTGCGTAGTAAGTTACAAAGATTTCCACAAAAATTTCAGGGCTCACAATTCGTAGTCTGCACTTTATTGTTGCTGTCATCAGGGGACTTTATTGTTGCTTTTGTCAGGGGAACTTCAAATTCCATCTCATGAAATCATCCTGGGTCAGGGTACTGGTAATCATGACTCCTCGATTTAGATGAGATCCCAAGAACCAAGGGAAAGGTGCCACAATGAATAGGGGTTCAATCCACAGGCATAGTGACACTCACAGACACAGATGGGCTCTTTGTTCTCATGTCACTGGTGCCTTAAGGCCAAGGAAGAATCCAGTGGCTATTAGTAAACATTTAACAAACTTGCGGTGTTTAAATTGTACAGGCACCTTACATGCTGCAAGCTCACACAGAGTTAAAATGTCACTTGCGGCTGTTCAGACTTTCCCCTGATTGTAATAGTTCAATAGCCCTTTTTAATATCAGAGAATGTAGACAATACACAACCTGAAATTCTTACTCTCTGCCGACATCCACGAAACAGAAGAAAAACCCCCAAAGAACAAATGACAGAAAAAAGTAAGAACCCAAAGCCCCCTACCCTTCCCCCATGCACAAGCAACAGCAAACATCATCAACCCTCCCAAATTTATTCTAGCATAAAGCATCAGCATTCCCACCACCCAACATGCAAGCAACAGCAAAGTCCTCAAAGAGAGACCATGGTCTACAGTCCATCAGAAACTAACTGTGCACTCCAACATTTTCGACATCCCACAGGCCCTCTCTCTGACTAGCAAGGGAGAGACAGATATCACTCCTTCCACAACGACAGGGGAGACAACAGTCGCTATTTTGCTGTTGCAGTCAGTCTGAAACGTGGCTTTTTCATTCTGAGTTCTCTGACTCGAGAATCGGCAGCAAACTCTCCCTCACTATCGAGAGCGATAGAGAGAGAGATTGGCTGATTACTGGGTGCAGAGCCCTCTGACAGCCACTCTCACCGTGAGACTTCGGGCCAGACCTGAACATACAGAAATACGGCCAATTGATGAGCTCAAAGAACAGGAACATGCCTTTGTGCGGAACCGCGGTTTTGAGCGCTGCTATGGATCAAAGATCCAGCTACACTGAAAAGGAAAATCAATACATTAGAATAGGAAGAATGTAGCTATTTTGCTGGTGAACTGGGCGCCATCTCTAGCTCTGCTCATCTAATACCCTGCTTTAAGACAACGCTTCATTTTATTAGTGCAGTTATGCTGTTGGGCATTTTATTTTCTGCAGATTTCCTCAAAATGCAAATCTATATTAAAAAGTGTTCCTTTAGTTACATTATACACTCAATAATATACAGTTTCAAGTGAGTATTTCATTTTGCTGTTTAATAAGTTAGGCTTGTTGTATCAGCCAATAGAATTTGTCTTGTTAATATTTTGGCCAATAAGATGCCCAGGAGAAAGAAACTGACAATGGGGGTAGCCATTTGAGAGCGCTCAGGATTGAAGAAGTTTCAAGAAAGATGGAGGAAATGGACAATCAACATGCCAGAAGAACATGGTTCTTCAGTGCAGAACCATTTTGGTGCCATGAGTAAACAAAGTGATGCAAACTGGATTGATTATGCGAGAGCGTGCTGACCTTTTGCATCACAACCTGGTACTCCAGCTGCAGTGCTGTTGACAAAAAAGCCTTGCAGAGGGTGGTTAGAGGAGCAGAGAAGGTTATTGGGGTCTCTCTACCTTCTGTCCAAGACCTCTTTCAGAGTCAACGACACGGTACATCATTAAAGACCCCTTACACCCTTTCCATGAACTGTTTGTTCTTCTGCCATCAGGCGAACGTTACAGGAGCATCAAAACTAAAACCACAAGACTACTAAACAGCTTCCTCCCACAGGCAGTCAGACTGCTAAATAGCTGCTCTACCTGACTCTGCTTTGGACACTTTTAACTTGCACTGGACACTTATAACTTGATGTTAACTGACATGTGGCTGTTGTGTTTTTCTATTTATTGTTATGTTTATTATTTAGTGTTGCGTTTGTTATGTTATGATTGCACTGCCCCTGAGAAACACTGTCTCATTCTGCCCTGCAGAGCTGATGTACGGTTAGAATGACAATAAAGTTTTTTGAATCTTGAAACTTGACAATGAGCTCCAACAATTGTGTGCACACTGTAAACTGATATATATGTGATGGTTCAATCATAAAGAAAGAAAAAATCTGCAGATGCTGGAAATCCAAGCAGCACACACAAAGTGCTGGAGGAACTCAGCAAGCCAGCCAAATCTATGAAAAAGAATAAACAGTCGACACTTCAGGCTGAGGCCCTTCCTGAGTCCTGTGGAAGGGTGTCGGCCCAAAATATCAACTGTTTACTCTTTTCCATAGATGTTGCCTGGCCTGCTGAGTTCCTCCAGCATTTTGTGTGTGTGTTATATATATGCAATGGGCCCTTTACTTTGTTTGCTATAATTTAAAATACTTTGTCAATGCAAATTAAATCTAAGTTTAAACTGGTGTGAGCGAAATTATTGCTTTCTAGCGAACACTAAATTTGCATAGGTGTCTGTCAGTATTCATACAGAGTCTTTTTTCCCTTAAACTAAACATTCAAACTTTTATGTATTTTTTGTGTTTACCCAAATTATTTTCATCCTAGACCCATTTATTAACTGGTAATGGTCTTTTCATCATTATTCCCACAGATTGTAAAGTTATGTTGCTGTTAGTTTGTATTCATGATAATAGGTAACTTATTATGAGCTTACAGTGAGAGGGTTACATTATTGGGGGCTCATCCGGGGTAGGATGCTTATATGATCTAACGTGGTATGAATGCTGTACTCTGTATAATGTTTGGATAGCTGATTTATTTATCGTCAAGCTGGTGTTATACCAGTGAAGGTGATATGGATGCCATGGGGATTAAGGTTTGGTGTAATAAAAAGGAGTATCCACTCACAATGTATGTGTACTGAGCAATGTTTCTGTTGATGTTAGTAATAACACTTTACTCAAAGCCTTGAATCTTGTGAAACCTCTGGAGAAAGTTAAACTGATCGGTCGCAGATTGAATGAATCCATTGGCAAATATCTTGTGCTGGTCCAGACTTCCAGTGATATGACTGAACCCACTCTGGCTGATGTGATAGGAATACTGGCGAGGCAGGGTTGTGGCCAGTTCATGTGTTTAGAGTTGCACAGAATACAATTCCAGATGCTGCTGAGGGTGAAGATTTGCAGTTTTAAGTTGCTCTCTTTTCTGAAGAATGAAGGAAATACTCTGACTGATGTTAAAAATCTACTAAGTCCTTCAACTGTTGATCTAGATTCTGAGCTGGTGTCTGCGACCACATCACTGGTCGATAAATGCCATCGCATATTTCCTGAGATCCAAGGTGAGAATGTTCTCGGGGGTCAAGCCCACATCTGATGGGGAAGAAGAATGTGAGGCCTGGGTTGAACAGACATCTCATTTACTAGATGAATGGCAGTGCTCAGACGATATGAAGAAGCAGAGACTTGTAGAGAGTTTAACAGGTCCTGACGCTGATAAAATAAAGTTTTTACAGGCAGAAAATCCTTTAGCCTCGACAGCTAATTATGCAGGCTCTGGAGAACGCTTTTGGCTATAGTGAAAGTTCAGCTGATCTCATGGTGAAGTTCAAACACAATCCAAGAGGCGCTCCGCCTACATTTTCAGGCTGGATAAACTGCTGCGTTGTTTGTGCCACAAAAGGGGGTATTCAACTGTCTGAGATAAATCAGCTGAGAGTGGGGCAAGTTGTGAAGGGCGCACTGTCACATGACATGGTTGCTCTACGTAATCAAATGACCCACAAGAGGCGTGGTCCACCACCTTTTACTGAGCTACTAAGAGAAGTTAGAGAAGAGGAAAATATGATTGAGGGGCGAGACAGTTCCATAAGCTGAGTAATGTCTTCAGTTGTGGCGTCTGTTGCTAAAGTGACCCCTGATGCCACAGAAGTAATAGTTTTTGAGAAATGAGGTGAAAAACATTTGAGCTGAGATGACTCGGCTGATGTGTGCCACGTTCATCGGAAGATCAGACCCACCTGTGAAAATCACAAAGCAGAGGAATGCTACTGCAGAGGGGTTCTTGGCTGAGGATAGGCATGAGATTTTCTGTCACAAATGTGGAGAGGATGGACCTTTCGAGCGAGATTGTGAGGGACTGGAAAATCTTTGAAAAGTAAATCAGTGGTTAATCAAACAGAGAAGGAGGATGGAAAACTACAGAGGGACCCAGTAAAGGAACAGCCCAATGTCCTGGAACATATACATTCCAATCAGTCTATTAACGGAAGTGCTAAAGTGCAAAACACTATTCCTGAGGGCTTAGTGGGGCCAGGCTCCGATGTATCCATACAGATTGAAGGC
Source organism: Mobula birostris (assembly GCF_030028105.1). NCBI lineage: Eukaryota > Metazoa > Chordata > Chondrichthyes > Myliobatiformes > Myliobatidae > Mobula > Mobula birostris. The sequence goes on from NC_092400.1 coordinate 32,336,118, forward strand.
ATTTATACCAGAGCTGTACTTGACACAGATTCCCAAGTTACTTTACTCTACAGACTCCTTAACAACAGGTATTTGATGCATTTACCATTAACTATTATCAGTGCTCTTGAAATTTGGGGCTTAGTGACGATGATCATTGACATTGAAATTGGAGTTTTCAGAAGCAGATGTTGGAGTAGCCGAGACTATTGATACACTTGTGTTGGTCTGCCTGGTTCTGGTCATAAAAGGTAAAGCTTCCTTCCTTGTGAGAAGGCTTGTGGGAGCATGTAAATAGAGGAGAGAGAACTTTCTGAAAACTTTGTCTATTCACCCTGTATTCAGAGGTGCTTTTGAGAACGTGTAAGTTTCCTATGCAGGACATTCAGAATAAAAGAGGAATAGTGTGGTATACTCACTCTAAACCAGTCACTTTATGTCCTGGTGGAGTAGTTACAGTGACTGGAACACCTACATTTTCAGGAGTGCCCAGCACACCAGCCATTCTTGTGGATGCTCCTGACAATTAGGAAGAAGAGTCACTCTTTTCTGCAGGAGTACTGGTGAGACCTGAACTGCAGAAATCTTCAGCTGCCTATTGTAAAAGGATAAACATGATTGTCAGGAACACCTCAGGAGGAGATATCACCCTCAAACGAGGCAGCAGATCACACAGATCTTTCCTGTAGTGGTAGTTTCTAGCTTTCTGGTGGAGTAAAAGAAAGAAAAACTGCCTCCTGTATTGGGAAAGTTGCCCTCAAAGTCATTTGACTTAAACGACTCTCTAATTCCAGAGGAATGGAAAAAGAGACTAACTGATAAGATATTGGAACACAAAGATGTCTTTTCTACTGACGAGTTTGATGTTAGTTGCTCCAAGAGTACTCATCACACAATCAAAGTGACAGAGGACACACCTTTCTGAGAGAAATCTCACAGGTTAGCACCAGCAGAGGTTGAAGATATTTGGCAGCTCCTGCTGAAACTTAAGTAAGCTGGAGGAGTTGAGGAGTCCCTATGCATTGCCTATAGTAGTTGTGAGGAAAAGAATGGGAAAATACAAATGTGTGTTGGTTATAGAATATTGAACAGATGCACAATCCCAGACCATAAGACAGTTCAACAGATTGAGGGTGCTCTGGCCTGCTTAAGTGGAAGCAAATGGTTCAGTGAGTTGGATCTAATTACCAAATACCAATGAGTGAATCTGATAAAGAAAAGATAGCATTCATCTGCCCTCTCATTGTAATCGAACTTTTCATCAACATTCTACAGACTGGTGCTCTTTTTGAAACTGCAACTTGACCTTTCATCTTTTTATCTTTCTTGTGCATTCTAAGCAAACCATATTCCACCTATTGCAGTCAACAAAACTGACACTCATTTCTCATTGGTTATTTCATTTGCCTCAAAACACAGTGCAACTTGCTCTGTATATAACAACCAGTTATCTGTTGTGCAATTCAACACATCTATATTTCAGATGTAGCCAGGCATTTCTGTGTTTTTTAATTTACTATTATTCTCACCTGGTACTCAATGTTTCTGAGCCCAAGAATGTTGTCCAGTATCTGCCTTTTTTTTTAAACTCCAATGTCTTTCTGCACTTTATAAGAAATAAAAAGTGGTGCGCTTTAAAAAAACTTCAAATGTCTCTCTCTCGCTCCCCTTGTGCAAAGAAAGAACATGCTGTGCTTCAACAGGAAGGTAATTGTCTCGTTTTTTTTTTAAATACCTTATCGCCACCGTTACGATTTGTAACTCCAAAATCTAACTGACAGGAGAGCTGGGGATAAATCAGGTACTTCACTTTTACTCTAGTGAGGCATGCACTTATTATGTTGCAGCATGCTGACGTATTCTGTTTTTTACAGGTAACCCATAATGAATTACGTACACTGCAAAGAATGCTTAATCAGACAATATATTTACCACTTTTAGATTAGATTAGATTATGAGGACACTCAGTCCTCGTTTATTGTCATTTAGAAATGCATGCATGCATTAAGAAATGACACAATGTTCCTCCAGGGTGATATCACAAAAAAAACAAGGCAAACCAAAGACTAACACTGACAAGACCACATAATTATAACATATAGTTACAGCAGTGCAAAGCAATACCATAATTTGATAAAGAGCAGACCATGGGAACGGTAAAAAAAAGTCTCAAAGTTCTATCAGGCAGGAAATGGTGTTGGATAGGCTGTTGGGTCTGAAGGCTGATAAGTCCCCGGGACCTGATGGTCTGCATCCCAGGGTACTTAAGGAGGTGGCTTTAGAAATCGTGCATGCATTGGTAATCATTTTCCAATGTTCTATAGATTCAGAATTAGTTCCTGTGGATTGGAGGGTGGCTAATGTTGTCCCTCTCTTCAAGAAGGGAGGAAGAGAGAAAACAGGGAATTATAGACCAGTTAGCCTGACGTCGGTGGTGGGAAAGATGCTGGAATCAATTATAAAAGATGAAATTACGACACATTTGGATAGCAGTAACAGGATTGGTCCAAGTCAACATGGATTTACAAAGGGGAAATCGTGCTTGACTAATCTTCTGGGATTTTTTGAGGATGTAACTATGAAAATGGATAAGGGAGAGCCAGTGGATGTAGTGTACCTGGACTTTCAGAAAGCCTTTGATAAAGTCCCACATAAGAGATTAGTGGGCAAAATTAGGGCACATGGTATTGGGGAGCAGAGTACTGACATGGATTGAAAATTGGCTGGCTGACAGAAAACAAAGAGTAGCGATTAACGGGTCCCTTTCGGAATGGCAGGCGGTGACCAGTGAGGTACCGCAGGGTTCAGTGCTGGGACCGCAGCTGTTTACAATATATTTAGGTGAGGTAATTAAAAGTAACATTAGCAAATTTGCCGATGACACAAAGCTGGGTGGCAGTGTGAAATGTGAGGAGGATGTTATGAGAATGCAGGGTGACTTGGACAGGCTGGGTGAGTGGGCAGATGCATGGCAGATGCAGTTTAACGTGGATAAATGTGAGGTTATCCACTTTGGTGGTAAGAACGGGAAGGCAGATTACTATCTAAATGGAGTCAAGTTAGGAAAAGGGGAAGTACAACGAGATCTAGGTGTTCTTGTACATCAGTCACTGAAAGCAAGCATACAAGTACAGCAGGCAGTGAAGAAAACTAATGGCATGCTGGCCTTCATAACAAGGGGAATTGAGTATAAGAGCAAAGAGGTCCTTCTGCAGTTGTACAGGGCCCTGGTGAGACCACACCTGGAGAACCGTGTGCAGTTTTTGTCTCCAAATTTGAGGAAGGACATTCTTGCTATTGAAGGAGTGCAGCGTAGGTTCACAAGGTTAATTCCCGGGATGGCGGGACTGTCATATGTTGAAAGATTGGAGCGACTTGGCTTATATACTCTGGAATTTAGAAGGCTGAGAGGGGATCTTATTGAAACATATAAGATTATCAAGGAATTGGACACGCTGGAGGCAGGAAGCATGTTCCTGCTGATGGGTGAGTCCAGAACCAGACACCACAGTTTAAGAATAAGGGGTAGGCCATTTAGAATGGAGTTGAGCAAAAACTTTTTCACCCAGAGAGTGATGGATATATGGAATGCTCTGCCCCAGAAGGCTGTGGAGGCCAAGTCTCTGGATGCTTTCAAGAAAGAGATGGATAGATCTCTTAAAGATAGCGGAATCAAAGGTTATGGGGATAAGGTAGGAACTGGATACTGATTGTGGATGATCAGCCATGATCACAGTGAGTGGCGGTGCTGGCTCAAAGGGCCGAATGACCTACTCCTGCACCTTTTGTCTATTGCCTATTGTCTATTCCGATCGACTCCCAATAGTCCCGATAGCAGGCAGCAGAAGGGAGAAACTCTCTCTGCCATAAATCACCAGGCACCGACAACTGTTGATGCATTGGAAGCACCTGACCACAGCCGACTCTGAGTCCGTCCGAAAACTTCGAGCCTCCAACCAGCCCCTCCGACACCGAGCACCGAGCGCCTCGACCCCGTCTCGGCTGCCGAGCAACAAGCAAAGCCGAGGACTCGGGGCCTTTCCCCTCCGGAGATTCTGGATCACACAGTAACAGCAGCAGCGAAAAAGGCATTTCAGAAGTTTCTCCAGATGTTCCTCCATTCTCTCACGTCTGCCTCCATCAAATCAGGATTGTGTACGGCACCCTATTTGACTGATTACAGATATCACTCACCAGAGTGGCCACACAAGCTGCGTTGCGCCGCCATCTTCTCCTCCCTCCTATTACTCAAACGCTACTGAAATATTAAATGCACAACACTTTGATTTATTGGTTAGCATTGTGTATGAGAGAGAGAAACACGGACGTTTGCCATTGGAAGCGCTCTTCTTGTCATCTGGACAACAAAATTGTGGTTGATACTCTCCTTCAGTTCTAGATAACTTTAATATATTCAAATCCATGTTTATTGTCATGGGGACGTAAATGCCATGAAAATTTATGTTTTTTACAGCATAAATGAAGCAGATGGTAATAAAACACCATTTGGTAAGGTCATAGTTCATCCACTGTGCCTAGTCCCATTTCCAGCCGTCTAGACTCTGTCTTGCCACTGGATCCAGATGGGAATTGAGAAGAGAGAGTGAGGCTGACGCTGTGCAACTCCCCCTCACTTAAATCCAAATCACACGCTAGTTTCAACACCATCATAACGGTTTCGAGGTCCTCATCAACGTCGACGATGGACGAACAGTTCATCTAGTCTTGATCTTGGCATCCAAGATTGTATTTGAATATTTATTGCTTATTTTTTATTATTATTATTGTTTTTTTTCCTTTTTGTATTTGCACAGTTTATTGGCTTTTGCACTCTGGTTGACACCCAAGTTGGTGTGTCTTTCAATGATCCTGTTATGGTTATTATTCAATGGATTTATTGAGTATGCCCGCAAGAAAATGAATCTCAGCGGGGTATACAGTGACATATATGTACTTTAGGAACAAATTTACTTTGAACTTTTGAACTTTGAAATTGCCAATCTCTTTGCTTTTGCTCATGGTTCAAAGAGTCAAAGGAGTATTTTTGACTAAACAAACAATGATCTGATACAATATAATTCTAAATCTATTGTTGGAATTCTGTTTCCACCAAGAAGTTTGTATAACTTAGCCAAAGGAACTTGAAGATAAATCAAAGCCTGTCACCTCTATGTAAACTTGCAGTTGGTTAGAATATTTAACGCTTTACTGGAGAAACAGCACAATTTTGTCTTTTTTCTGCACTTGTCTTCAGCACACCAAAACACACTAAAAAGTTGTAGCATCTGTCTGGTTCTGATGAGTTACTTAACTGTTCAGCTGATTTTTACATAATTTGTTAAATATACCTTAAGAAGGTTTAAATTAATCGAACACCAACCCGACCTTTTTCAATTGGCTACCTCTCAATGTCCTGAAGAAATTTTTGAGTACAATTTTCTCAGGATATTGGAAGATTCTCAAGGAGGTTGTTTTCTGTATTCTATGCTTTATTTTAAACAGTGTGAGTTATAAAAGTAGTTCTGGAGCAATTGAACTGTCATAGATTTGGCGTTCACAGTAATGTTTGATCACATGCCAAATGTCAAATTTGTTTTTTATCTAGCACAGAATATACTGGAGAAAGAAATGATAAATTAAGGAAACTCTTCCAAGTTTTGTGCTGATTGGTTTCTGTATCCCATGCTTAACAAAAGGTATATATCCTTTTTTCCCTCTATTGCAGATCTTTATTAACAATGAGTGGCATGATGCAGTCAGTAAGAAAACATTTCCAACCATCAATCCCTCCACAGGAGAAATCATCTGTCAAGTTGCTGAAGGAGATAAGGCGATTTGTTTTTTTATATATATATTTGACATTGTTTAAATCTTTCATTTAAACCAGAGGTTCCCAACCATTTTTATGCTATGGACCCCTACCAATAACCGAGGGGTCCGTGGACCCCAAATTGGGAACCCCTGATTTAAATTGAATGCTTCCTGCGTCCTTTGCATATTGAATTCTGTTAAGAAAGTACAGAATTATGAAAGGATATTATTCATAATTAATACTGGCCGGAACCAACAAATTCCCTCTGATACCTTACATTGTAAAAGTAAAACACAGGGGAACCTGCAGGATGGCCTGGTGCATTAGAGTGCCAAGCCCAACTGACCAGTGGTTTTTCATTTGACAATGCAATGGCTTGGGAAGCTTTGTTGGGATAACACACCCTGACAATTAGATATATCTAGAAGTTGGTAGTACATTGTAATACATTGATTTGAACAGGAATGAATATTATGTTCGCCTACACTGGGGTTCCTACTGTCTGTTGTATCCAGTGACGTCGAAGTTCATGCAGGAGCTGTAAATGTCAGCCCCTACAAATAAGCACAGCCATTTGTCATCCAGTCTGAGCCAGGTGATTTGCTGCTCTCTTTTGACACCAACCCAAAATGGTGTATTAAATTACGGGAGACTCTAGCCAGTTACAAAACAGTCAGGATGCACAGTGAAGCCGTTAGTTGAGTATTAGGAACTTTAATCTGTGGTCATCATTCATCTTCTATTTATGGCTCTGGCTGCAGTTAAGAAACCATTGTCATTCTCTCTCAGTTCCATTATTGAGATAAGTATGCAGATGTTCTGCTGAACACTGAACTTCCTTTTGTTCTCTGCAACTTAAAACCATGTTTTTTTTCTAACTTCTCCTTGTTCTGTGGAAGCTTAGTGACTTAAAATGTTAATTGTTTCTCTCTCCACGGTTGCTGAGGGGAACTACAGGTCTGAGCTTGTCATCACTTATTGGGTAACTGGTGGAATTCATTATTGAATGGTAGTGGGACTTTGGGCATATAGGCAGAGTCAAGCATGCAGTGAAATAGTCATATCTGGATTATCAAAGGTCATTAAGATCCCATTCAAAAAATGAAGTGTGTGGGTCATGTGATCCTTGGGTCTCTTCAAATCTATTCCACACTGGGTAGAATGATGGTTGATCTTGTGTCTCATAATCACCTTGTTGTTCAGTCTCTGATTCTGGAATTATCCAGAGTTCTAGCCATTCCCAACCAAACTCAGTTGTGGTCATTGACATTCCTCTGTCGTTGACGGTTCTAAAGATGTATAACTCTCTGGTGAAGGGTTCTTCTATCCTTATTGTAGACTGTGTTCTACCCTAGTTCTGCCCTTCCAGATGGAGGAAACAGCTTCTTGGCATCTACTTTGTTTATTCCTTCCAGGGTCTCTGAGAAGAGATCTAATCTAATCTCTCATTCTTTTAAATCTGAGTGGATAAAGGCCAAGTTATCCAATCATTATTCATTGGACAATTCCCATGCTGCAAGAAGCAGTTTTCTAAAGGTTTACAGCACTGATTCCAATTCAATTTGTCTTTGTCCAAGTTAGCTTGTATAACATTAGCAAGATTTCCATACTTTAGGCTGAAGGGCAATAGAATATGATTGAATAATCATACTAAGTCCCTTTTTACCTGATATTAACGTATTAGGTTGATGTTAAGGCCTTAACTATTTCCAATCTATATGAAAGATTTGGCATAAAGTGCTGAACATTTTTATTTACTTAAGCGCTATACATGAGTATTCAGGTGGCGGGGTGGAGCTGTGTCTTTACCAAAGGAGGTGTAAGGCTCTCCTTCCCTCCGCTAACCTGCCGGTCATCCTTAGGCAAGGAGTAGCCCCTGCTTACCCCCCCCACTGCCCCCCACTCAAGATCAGGGTCACGTGAAGCCACGGGAGCAGGTGGTGGATGGTCGTATGAGCAGCTGGTGCACATCACAAGTCCTGGTTATGCGACCACTGACGCCAAGCAGACAATCTCTGAGGAGTATTAATAATGGCTGGGGTCACCCATCTTGTAAAGACACTGCCCAGAAGTTGGCAATGCCAAACCACTTCTGTGGAAAATTTGCCAAGAACAACCACGGTCATGGAAAGACCATGATCACCCACATCATACGACATGGTACATAAGGCTGATGATGATGAATCGGGTTCTACAGACCAAGACAGCAGACTCTGTCCATCCCTAAATACTTTTGAGAAGGGGGTGATGATGATATTTGGTTTCTAAGAGAATTGAGGAAAAGGATGAGGAGGGAATTTGCCCAAGGATTAGCGAGGTTTGATGGATCTCAGTGGTAAGTGGCCTTAGAACTGGCAAGAACAGAATTAACATAACATAACAGTGTGTACCTCTATTGTTAGAAAATTATTTTCCAGTTATTTATTTATGTCTTTATTAAGATACAGTGTGGAATAGGCCCTTCTGGCCTTCGAGCTGCTCCATCCAGCAACCCTCTGGTTGAATTCTATACCAATCACAGAACAATTTACAATAAACAATGAACCTAACAAACAGTATGCCTTTGGTACATGGGAGGAAACCAGAGCACCCGGAGGAAACCCATGCAATCATAGGGAGAAAATACAAACTCCTTTCAGGCAGCAGTGGGCCGTTGGTATTCTAAAGCGTTGTACTAACCACTATGTTACCGTGCTGTGTACTTGTATTGAATATTGTCAGATGTTGTGATTAATCTGCCCACAGGCTGACGTGGATAAAGCAGTGAAGGCAGCGAAAGATGCATTTAAATTTGGATCACCGTGGCGACTAATGGATGCGTCACACAGAGGGTTCCTTTTACACCGCTTAGCTGACCTCATTGAACGTGATAAAGCATATTTAGCTGTAAGTACTTTGCATAGGAATGTGTACATTTTGTTGACCCACATTGTATTCTTTATGCTGTCATGTTTAAAAGCTTTGTCAAAACATCTAGTGCTACTTTAATGTCACTTCAGGTGCATTAACCTGTCTTGGTTTTGTGTAGCTTCCTGAATGCATCAATACTGTCTGATTTTTGAGATTAGCTTTCGTTTGTGGGGAATGATTTTTTATTTGTTTTCTTTATATCTATATATAGAGGAAGGCCGAGAAAACGGAATTTGTTTAGTAATATTATAATTGTATAAATGGACAGCAAATAACCGGCCTTTTGACTGGTTAATCCGTCATGGTGCTTGCTTTACCCACAACATCAGCATAATCTTCTGTTTCTTTCTTCCTCATTGGTTCCATTAGTAAATGTCCTCCATGCTGATAGATTCAAAGTACATTTATTATCGAAGTATGTACACAGAAACCTGTGAATGTGTGGGTTTCCCCCCCATGTTCCGGTTTTCCCCCCACAGTCCAAAGACCAACTGCTTGGTTGATAATGGGTCATTGAAAATTGTCCCGTGATTAGGCTAGGGGTAAATCGGGGGATTGCTGGGTGACGCGGCTCAGGGTGCTGGAAGGGCCTATTCCAAGCTGTATTAAATTAAAATACAGCTCTGAGATTTGTCCTCCCACAAACAGACACAAAACAAAGAAACACCATGGACCCCGTTCAAGAAAAGACCGAACACCAGACACGTGAGAAGGAGAATGTAACGATAAGAAGGGTGGAACCAAGCGTGTAACAATATTAACGCACTGTCGGAGTCGTGGTGGGCAATAATCCAGCCAGGTGTTTAGCAATGATATCTCAACTCCACCCAACCAGCACCACTGGCGTTGACGTGGCTGTCACCAGGTTGCTCTTAATCAACAGACCAGATGATATTGAAATATTGGCATAGCTTTCCTGTAAATGTCTCTTGCTGGCAACTACGTACAGCAGATTCTGCATTGTTATTAATACTATATGCTCTTCTCAAGTAACTAAACTATAATTGGAAAGCTATTTTAAAGTGCTTGTCGTTTTAAACTGCTTAGTCATTTATCAGAATTTGACTACTGATACTGATTTATCAAAGTAAAGGTAGATTAAATCATTAATCATTAAATGTTATATCGCAAAAGAGGTTGGATTGTGCAGTGATCTCATGCTCTTTCTACTTTAATCTATTAGATGTCTCAGCCCGGACATGAAGAATGAAATCATCTTGTTAATTTGTGTAAACTACCCAAGTGGGAATTGAATTAGACGCAAGTCCTGTTGAAGGGTCTTGGCTGGAAACATTGACTATTCATTCCCATCCACAGAACCTGTCTGGCTGGTCTGCCGAGCTCCTCCAGCACATTGTGCAAAATGCTATAAATTGAATTAGACCAGTTGTTTTACTGGAATACCTAACTAAAACCTTCAACAATATTGCATTGAGGAAGGTGTTTCACACGTAAATGTTCACTAAGATATTTTGACTCTGCAACACATAAGGAAAACTTAGTATGTCTTGGTCAGAGAGAGAGGTTTCAAGGCTATTTAAGAATTTGCAAAGAGAGATGAGAATTTTAAAAATTTGAGCCTTTGCATGACTTGGAGTTAATTTGGATAGAAACATAGAAAACCTACAGCATATTCAAGGCCATTCGGCCCACAAAACTGTGCCGAACCTCAGAACTACCTATGCTTACCCATAGCCCTCTATTTTTCTAAGCTCCATGTACCTATCCAGGAGTCTTTTCAAAGACCCTATCGTATCCGCCTCCACCACTGTCGCCGACAACCCATTCCACTCACTCACCACTCTCTGCGTAAAAAACTTACCCCTGACATCTCCTGTGTATCTACTTCCAAGCACCTTAAAACTGTGCCCTCTCATGCATTTCAGCCCTGAGAAAAAGCCTCTGACTATCTACATGATCAATGCCCCTCAGCATCTTGTGCACCTCTATCAGGTCACATCTCATTCTCTGTCACTCCAAGCAAAAAAGGCCGAGTTCACTCAACCTATTCTCACAAGGCATGCTCCCCAGTCCTCGGCAACATCCTTGTAAATCTCCTCTGCACCCTTTCTATGGCTTCCACATCCTTCCTGTAGTGAGGTGACCAGAACTGAGCACAGTACTCCAAGTGGGGTCTGACCTGGGTCCTATATAGCTGTAACATTACCTCTAACTAAGTCGCACAGTTGGTGAAGGCCAATACACCGTATGCTGTCTTAACCACAGATTCAACCTGTGTAGCAGCTTTGAGTGTCCTATGGACTCGGACCCCAAGATCCCTCTGATCCTCCACACTGCCAAGAGTCTGACCGTTAATACTATATTGTACCATTATATTGGACCTACCAAAATGAATCACCTCACACTTTTCTGGGTTGAACTCCATCTGCCATTTCTCAGCCCAGTTTTGCATCCTATCAATGTCCCGCTGTAACCTCTGACAGCCCTCCACACTATCCACAACACACCCAACCTTTGTGTCATCAGCAAATTTACTAACCCATCCCTCCACTTCCTCATTCAGGTCATTTATTAAAATCACAAAGAGTAGGGGTCCCAGAACAGATCCCTGAGGCACTCCACTGGTCACCGACCTCCATGCAGAATATGATCCATCTATAATCACACTTTGCCTTCTGTGGGCAAGCCAGTTCTGGATCCACAAAGCAATGTCCCTTTGGATCCCATGCCTCCTTACTTTCTCGATAAGCCTTGCATGGGGTACCTTATCAAATGCCTTGCTAAAATCCATATACACTACATCTACTGCTCTACCTTCATCAATGTGCTTACTCACATCCTCAAAAAATTCAATCAGGCTCGTAAGGCACGACCTGCCTTTGACAAAGCCATGCTGACTATTCCTAATCATATTATGCCTCTCTAAATGTTCATAAATCCTGCCTCTCAGGATCTTTTCCATCAACTTACCAACCACTGAAGTAAGACTTACTGGTCTATAATTTCCCGGGCTACCTCTACTCCTTTTCTTCAATAAGGGAACAACATCTGCAACCCCCCAATCCTCCGGAACCTCTCCTGCCCTCATTGATGATGCAAAGATCATTGCCAGAGGCTCAGCAATCTCCTCCCTCGCTTTCCACAGTAGCCTGGGGTACATCTCATCCGGTCCCGGTGACTTATTTAACTTGATATTTTCCAAAAGCTCCAGCACATCCTCTTTCTTAATATCTACATGCTCAAGCTTTTCAGTCCACTGCAAGTCATCCCAACAATCGCCAAGATCCTTTTCTGTAGTGAATACTGAAACAAAGTACTGATTAAGTACCTCTGCTATCTCCTCTGGTTCCATACACATTTTTCCACTGTCACACTTGATTGGTCCTATTCTCTCACGTCTTATCCTCTTGCTCTTCACATACTTGTAGAATGCCTTGGGGTTTTCCTTAATCCTGCTCGCCAAGGCCTTCTCATGGTACCTTCTGACTCTCCTAATTTCATTCTTTAGCTTCTTCCTGCTAGCCTTACAATCTTCTAGATCTCTATCATTACCTAGTTTTTTGAACCTTTCGTAAGCTCTTCTTACCTTCATGACTAGATTTACAGCAGCCTTTGTACACCACGGTTCCTATACCCTACCATCATTTCCTTGTCTCATTGGAATGTACCAATGCAGAACTCCACGCAAATATCCCCTGAACATTTGCCACATTTCTTCCATACGTTTCCCTGAGAACATCCGTTCTTAATTTATGCTTCTTGCCTGCTAGCCTCATATTTCCAATCAACCACTTTCCTAACTTCTCTGTTCCTATCCTTCTTCAATGCTATGGTAAAGGAGATAGTGATCACAATTCTATCTCCAAAATGCTCTCCCACTGAGAGATCTGACACCTGATCATGTTCATTTCCCAATACAGATCAAGTACAGCCTCTCCTCTTGTAGGCGTAGCTACATATTGTGTCAAGAAACCTTCTTGAACACACCTAACAAACTCCACTCCATCTAAATCCCTCGCTCTTGGGACATGCCAATTGATATTTGGGAAGTTCAAATCTTCCACCACAATAACGCTGTTATCATTACACCTTTCCAGAATCTGTCTCCTTATCTGTTTCTTGATGTCCTTGTTACTATTGGGTGGTCTACAAAAAACACCCAGTAGAGTTATTGACCCCTTCCTGTTCCTAACTTCCACCCACAGAGACTCAGTAGACAATCCCTCCATGTCTTCCTCCTTTTCTGCAGCTTTGACACTATCTCTGATCAGCAGTGCCACGTCCACACCTCTTTTGCCTCCCTCCCTGCCCTTTCTGAAACATCTAAAGCCTGGCACTTGGAGTAAGCATTCCTGCCCTTAAGCTATCCAAGTCTCAGTAATGGCCACAACATCATAGCTCCAAGAACTGATCCACGTTTTAAGCTCACCCACTTTTTCTCCTTGGAGCGATGGAGGATGAGAGGTGGTCTGATAGAGGTGTACAAGATAATGAGAGGCATTGATCATATGGATGGTCAAAGGCTTTTTCCATGTCTCATTGGACATTGTGTCAAGAAACCTTCCTGAACACACCTAACAAACTCCACCCCATCTAAACCCCTCCCTTTCGGGAGATGCCAATCAATATTTGGGATATTAAAATCTCCCACCACAACAACCCTGTTATTATCACACCTTTGTAGAATCTGTCTCCCATCTGTTCCTCGCTGTCCCTGTTACTATTGGGTGGTCTATAAAAAACACCCAGTAGAGTTATTGACCCCTTCCAATTCCTAACTTCCACCCACAGTGACTCCATAGACAACCCCTCCATGACTTCCTCCTTTTCTGCAGTCGTAACACTATCTCTGATCAACAGTGCCACGCCCCCACCTCTTTTGCTTCCCTCCCTATCCTTTCTGAAACCTCTAAAGCCTGGCACTTGAAGTAGCCATTCCTGCCCCTGCACCATCCAAGTCTCTGTAATGGCCACCACATCATAGCTCCAAGTGCTGATCCACGCTCTAAGTTCATCCGCTTTGTTCCTAATATTCCTTGCATTAAAATAGCCACATCTCAAACCATCAGTCTAAGTGCATCTTTTCTCTATCACCCGCCTATCCTCCCTTTCACACTCTCTCTAAGTTTCCTCTATTTGTGAGCCAACCTCTCTTTCCTCCGTCACTTCAGTTTGGTTCCCGCCCCCCAGCAATTCTAGTTTAAACTCTCTCCAGTAGCCTTAGCAAACGTTCCCACCAGGATATTGGTGCCCCTGGGATTCAAGTGTAACCCATCCTTTTTGTACAGGTCACACCTGCCCCAAAAGGGTCCCAATGATCCAGAAATCTGAATCCTTGGCCCCTGCTCCAATCCCTCAGCCACGCATTTATCCTCCACCTCACTCTATTCCTATACTCACTGTCGCGTGGCACAGGCAGAAATCCCAAGATTACTACCTTTGCAGTCCTGCTTCTCAACTTCCTTCCTAACTCCCTGTAGTCTGTTTTCAGGACCTCCTCCCTTTTCCTACCTATGTTGCTTGTACCAATATTTACCATGACCTCTGGCTGTTCTCCTTCCCACTTCAGGATATCGTGGACATGATCAGAAACATCCTGGACCCTGGCACCTGGGAGGCAAACTACCATCCATGTTTCTTTCCTGCATCCACAGAATCGCCTATCTGACCCCGTACTATCGAGTCCCCTATCACTGCTGCCATCCTCTTCCTTTCCCTACCCTTCTGAGCCACAGGGCCAGACTGCGTACCAGAGGTGCGACAACTGTTGCTTCCCCCAGGTAGGCTGTGCCCCCAATAGTACTCAAACAGGAGTACTTATTGTTAAGGGGGGCAGTTACTGGGGTGCTCTCTAGCATCTGCCTCTTGCCCTTATCTCTCCTGACTTACTCACTTATCTGTCTCCCCAGGCCCCGGAGTGACTACCTGCCTATAGCTCCTCTCTATCACCTCCTCACTCTCCCTGACCAGACGAAGGTCATCGAGCTGCATCTCCAGTTCCCTAATGCAGTCCCTAAGGAGCTGCAGCTCAACGCACCAGGTGCAGATATGGTCGTCCAGGAGGTTGGGAGTCTCCCGGACTTCCATATCTGACACCGAGCACAGAAAACCAGCCTCACACACATACTTTGTGTCTGTATCCTACACAGATAGCTTACCTCTCCTCGACCCTCTATTGCCAAAGCCCCGTTGAGCCAAAGCCTTCCTACTCTGTCTCCCTCTACTCCGACGCCCGCTCCTCCGACACCCGCTGTATAAATCTGTCTTCTTTTTAAACCCTTCTCGCTGTTCTCACTGGCTGACTTGCGCAGTTCTGGACAGTGTCTTTACAAGATGGGTGACCCCAGCCATTATCAATACTTTTCAGAGATTGTCTGCCTGGTGTCAATGGTTGCATAACTAGGACTTGTGATTTGTACCAGCTGCTCATACGACCATCCACCACCTGCTCCCATGGCTTCACGTGACAATGATCAGTGGGGTCTAAGCAGGTGCTGTGTGTGGCAACAAATCTCACAAATTCACCACTCTCTGGCTAAAGAAATTCCTCGTCATCTCCATTCTAAAAGGACGTCTCTCTAATCTGAGGCTCAACATTACATCCTTGCTTTTATATTCTAGTCCTCTCAAAATGAATGCTAACATCACATTTGCTTTTACTCACCAACAACTCAAGCTGCAAACTAATCTTTTGGGAATCCTGCATGAGGACTACCAAGTCCCTTTGCACCTCAGATTTTTGAATTTCCCCTTTATTTAGAAAACAGTCTGCACTTCTATTTCGCCCACCAAAGTACATGATTACACACTTCCCAAAACTGTATTCCATCTGCCATTTCTTTGCCCATTCTCCTAATCTGTCAAGTCCTTCTGCAGGCAACGCTGCCTGCCCCTCCATCTATCTTTGTATCTCATCTACAAACTTGGCCACAAAGCCATCAATCCTGTCATCCAAATCATTGACATATAATGTGAAAGGAAGAGGATCCAACACTGAAAACAACTAGTCACCGACAGCCAACTGGAAAAGGCCTCTGTGTAACCACTATTTTCCACCTGCTGGTCAGCTAATCTATCTTTTATCCCCAGTGTTAAAATTCCTAGCAATCTTACAAGTTAGATGAACCCTCAAACTGTCTTATAGGTTAAGCTATACTTATACTTTATTGTCGCCAAACAATTGATACTAGAACGTACAATCATCACAGCGATATTTGATTCTGCGCTTCCCACTCCCTGGAGTACAAATCGATAGTAAATATTAAAAATTTAAATTATAAATCATAAATAGAAAATAGAAAATGGAAAGTAAGGTAGTGCAAAAAAACCGAGAGGCAGGTCCGGATGTTTGGAGGGTTCGGCCCAGATCCGGGTCAGGATCCGTTCAGCAGTCTTATCACAGTTGGAAAGAAGCTGTTCCCAAATCTGCCCGTACGAGTCTTCAAGCTCCTGAGCCTTCTCCTGGAGGGAAGAGGGACGGAAACTATCTTGCTCCAGCTAAGATTCCTGACACTAATTACACCATATTCCCAAAAATTGATACTTCCTTCAAAGCTTCACAACTTTGATACCTTGAATGCAATACCCTCCCTTCTGCCTTATAATTCTTTCCCCTGAACTTGCCTTACTCAAAACTCCATGTTGCTGGGCCGGCTGGTGGCGCAATGACATCGGCGCTGGACCCGGGAACGGAGGTTCCCGGGTTCGAATCCAGCCGGGGCCACTCCCAAGTATGCTTTCCATCCGTGCCAGGTTGAGTGTCGAGATCGCAACTCGACCTCGTAAAATAAAGGGAAAATACTGCGAAAATGTCTGTGTGAGGAGTGGCGTGCCACACAGTTTCTCTCTCTCATTCCGCACCTTGTAAAAGCCATGAAAAAGACATCATCACAGACATGCATGCACGCACATGCAGACGCACACGCACAGACTCGCATGCACGAAGGCACACGCCAAAAAAAAACACTCTATGTTGCTGTATTTTTCTGACAGTTTTAATAGAAAACAGAGAAAGGGTTGATGACATAAGCTCTCTACTTCTTCAAAACTACCTGACCCTCCACCTATTTTTGTATCATCTGCAGCCTTGATCACAATGCCATCAATTCTGTCATCCCAAAATCTAACATATAAATTGAAAAGAATGGGTCCCAACACAGATCCTTGTGGAACACCACTAGTCACCGGCAGCCAAGCAGAAAAGGCTCCTTTAGTTCCCACTCTTTACCTCCTACAAATCAGCCAATACTTTATCCATGCTAGTATCTTTCCTGTAATACCATGGGCTCTTAGTTTGCTAAGCAGCTTCATGTGCAGCATCTTGTCAAAGGCCACCTGAAAATCCAAGCACACCAGCACTCTTCGTCTATCCTGCTTGTTATTTTTTTCAAAGAATTCCAACAAACTTGTCAGTCAGGATTTTCCTTTAAGGAAACCATGCTGACTATGACCTATTTTATCAAGTGCCTCCAAGGATCCCAAAGCCTCATCCTTAACAATGAACTCCAACATCTTTCCAACCACTTAGGTCAGACTAACTGGCCTATAATTTCCTTTCTTCTGCCTTTCTCCCTTCTTGAAGAATGGAGTGATATTTGAAAATTTTCATTCCTCAGGAACCACACCAGTATCAATTGATTCTTGAAAAATCATTACTAATGCCTCTACTATCTTTTAAACCACCTCTTTCACACTCTGGGGAGTGCACCATCTGGTCTAAGTGACTTATCTCCTTCAGACCTTTTAGTTTCTGAAGAACCTTCTGTCTAGTAGTGGTAACCACACACTTCATGACCCCCGACACCTGGAACTTCCATTGCTAGTGTCTTCCATTGTGAAGACTGGTGCAAAATACTGATTCAGTTTGTCCGTCATTTACTTGTGCCCCATTACTACCTCTCCAGCATCATTTTCCAGTTGTCTGATATCTGCTCTTGCCCCTCTTTTACATTTTATATATCTGAAGAAACTTTTGGCATCCTCTTTAATATTATTGGCTAGCTTAACTTCATATTCTATTTTTACCTTCATGACATTTTTAGCCGCCTTCTGTTGACTTTTAAAAGTTTCCCAATCCTCTGACTTCCCACTAATTTTTGCTCTATTATATGCTCTCTCTTTGCCTTTTTGGATGACTTTGACTTCTCTTGTCAGCCACGGTTGTGTCATCCACCCTTTCGAATACTTCTTCCTCTTAGCGATGTACCTTCCAAAATTCCAGCCATTGCTGCTCTGCTGTCGACCCTGCCAGTGTTCTTTTCCGCGCAATTCTGACCAGCTCCTCTCTCATGCCTCTGTAATTCCCTTTACTCCACTGTAACACTGATACAGCTGACTTTAGTGAAGTACTGCATGTCTACCCCATCACTGGTGGAGAAACTGAAGGAGCTGGACTTGGCGCAGATCGCGCTGCTGCCTACACGGAGATGCATCAGTGCACAAAGGAGGTGTGCGGTATAACAGCAAGGGATCACTTTAGTAGACATCCCACCTCTCCTGGAAGTTCCGGGAGTCTCCCGCATATTAATAGTGGCTCCCTGATGCCCGCAAATTACATACAATGTCCTGGAAACCAAATTTTTTTGAGAGTGAGAGAGCACGCGAGAGAGAGAGAGAGAGAGCGTGAGAGAGAGAGCGAGCGACCACAAGAGAAAGAGAGAGAGAGCGTGCGCAAGAGAGAGAGAACGCACACCATGACAGAGTGTTTCAAAATAAGAAAATATAAAACGTACGTCACCCCAGACTACCCTAAAGTGTACCCCTGCCTAATAGGGGTCAAAATAATGACAGTGTTGTTCACTGCACTGTTTGCAACAGTGACTTTTCTATTGCCCATGGTGGGTTAAGACTGTACAAGACATGTTGAGGTGAATTTAACAGGTGTCATTCGTTCATTAGCATAGCTAACGTTATTTACACTAGCTGGCTAGCTGCTAAGTAGCTACTCTATTGCAGACATCCCACCCCTCCCAGAAGTCTCCCGTAAATCGATGGAGCTACCTCCCTGAAATGAGTTTTTGCAGGGTGGGATGTCTGCTGTAGTCGCTTTTCTTGTGATCGCAAGACCCCGCCAGACATTGTTAATGTGGATGCAGCCACTCCAATTCACTGACGTATTGGTGTATGACAGTGGCAGAGCCACGCGGCCTTGATTGTTGTGAAGACTAGGCCTCAAGCCACAGTGTTGCCTGTTTACAGCCGCCCAGGAGAGGCAACAAAGTCATTATGCTCCACAGGAAGTGGTGTGGCATGACATCTGAACCAGAATTGGTTCTGCTCCCCAGTGATAACCATCAGAAGACAAGCTGTAATGTGTTCGACTGCAGACTGCTGCAATGTTCATGGACTCAGGGACTTGGATAATATTTGTTTTGTGTGAGTGTATTTTACTCATATCTTCTTTTGTGCTTGCTGTCTTAAATGTGCTATGTGTGCCTTGTGCAGCTCGCCTGAAATTCATAAATTATCTGTATCTTTGGTCACCGGCTGGAACGAAATCTGGAGTGCTACTGAACAGAAATCAGAACTGAGCTTGTCATCTGTAATAGAGTTGTTGATGACTCCATTGGAAGAGATCCAGGTCTAGAAACCCAATACGAGCAGTTTTCTCCCAAAATGCTCACTATGAATTAAAAGGATGGTGTGTGAGGTAGATCGAAGCATCTTTGCATCTTGGATAGCAGGTGACAAGATACTCTCAGAATGGGACAAATCAATAAGCTTTAGTAAAGGTGTTCCTCAGGGCCCTGCTCCCAGCCCAGCCCAGCCATATTCTACTGCCTCATTGATAAATTTCCTTCCATCTTAAGGATAGATGTGGGGATGATTGCCGACCTCCACCTGCAAATAAAGTAACTCATGCCAAAGTGCACCTTGGTCAACGCAACTTTGAAATAAGGCTGAAAAGTAGCATCTTCAATCCACAAATACTGGGCAAAGAGAATCCCCAACAATCTCTGACTATCTATTCTTGACTTTCAAAAGCATTATCATTGGCAAGCTTAAAGCAAAACAGCAAATGCTGGAAACAAAACTCTCAACAAGTCAGACAGTATCTTCAGAAAGAGTTAATGTTTCAGATTGAAGATGGCAACCATGGTGCTGCCCTTTCACAGATATCTCCTTTGTTCTATCCATTTCTCTCACTCCCACCTTCTCTGCAACATCAAACCAACTTGTTTTCTCTTCTCTGTAACACACATAAAAGTTGCTGGTGAACGCACATTCACCAGCAACTTTTATGTGTGTTACTTGAAATTCCAGCATCTGCAGATTTCCTCGTGTTTGCGTTCTCTTCTGTGTGTTGGAATCAGTTGTTTATGTTTTTAATAAGGTTTATAACAAGACTAAATTTGCTGTTTTTACTAATAACACAATTTAAATAGTTTAAGCGCGTATATTTTCACGATATGTGGTGTCTGTCTCCACCTATTGGTGGAATAGTGGTATAACAGTTGCATCGCAGTTTATCATTGGCTAGGTCCTTCCTTCCTTCCTTGCGCCCTAAACTCCTGGTGGAGTCGTCAGGGTGCTGTCATGACAAGCTTTCCACCAGTCTGTTCCATCTGTCGCGGTTGTGTGCCAGATCCTGGATCACCGCAAGTGTTTTCCCTGTTCATTCTTTAATGTTGTCCATCCATCTTTTCCTCTGTCTACCTTTCCTCCTTTTCCCCTCCACAGTTGCTTGTAGAACGGTCTTTGCAAGGCCACTGGATCTTGTTATGTGGCCGTACCATCTCGGCTTTCTTTTCTTCACCGTTGTTAGAAGGTCTTCATGGGGGCCAAAGTGGTGCTGGATGGTCTTGTGGACCTGCTCGTTTGTGATGTGGTCCAAGTATGAGAAGCCCAAGATGTTGCGATAGCATCTCATTTCCAATGCCTGTATCTTCCTCTGTAGCTCTGCTGTGAGGGTCCATGTCTCACTTGCGTACAGGAAGATGGAGAATACCAATGCATGCAGGAGTCTGATCTTGTACTTCATGGTGATGTTGCTGTCCCTCCATATTGTCTTGAGTTTGGATAGTGCAGTCATTGTCTGTGAGGTTCTTGCCAGGACTTCTGGTCTTGATCCTTCACCACTGATGATTGCCCCCAGGTATCTGAACTGCTGCACTGTCTCAAGTTTCTGACCGTGGATTGAGATGTCTGTTGTGATGGCACCGTTGGCATTTGTCATGAGCTTGCTTTTCTCGGCACTTATTTCCATTCCAAACTTTGTGGAGGCTCTGTCAAGATAGCTGACCAGGTTGGCCAGTTCGTCCTCTTTTCCTGCAAGACCATCAATGGCGTCAGCAAATCTTAGGTTTGCGATGTTCCCCCTCCGATGCTGACTGTGCCCACATGATCTTCAAGGGCAACACTCATGATTTGTTCCAGGAAGACACTGAAGAGAGTGGGGGAGAGGAGGCAGCCCTGACGGACTCCTACAGAGGTACGGAACCACTCCCCAATGGTGCCCTGAGCGAGCACTGCACTGGTTGCCTTGGCGTAAGACTGATGGATTAGCTAGGTATTAGCACATGATATGGCACATGCTGTGAATGTGTATTTTTTTAATTGGCCCCTTTGTTTATCTTAAGAACTTGCCTTATCCTAAGTATAAAAGTGTCCGACTCCTTCAAAAATTGCCATCTTGTCTTTCTCTTTTCCTGAAGTTCTTTGCTTTAGTTCCATATTCAGGAACAGCTTCTTCCCCTCTGCCAGACAATTCCTAAATAGGCGTTGAACACTACCTCACTTTTTAAAATATGTTATTTCTGTTTTCGCACTATTTTTAATCTATTCAATGTACATATATATACTTGCTGTAATCTATCTATTTATTTATTTCTATATTCTCATGTATTGCATTGTACAGCTGCTGCTAAGTTAACAAGTTTCACAACAGGTGCAGTGGATAACAAACCTGATTTGGATTCTGGTGTGCTCTGTATCTGTTCCATGTTTAAAGGTCAAATCAATGATCATGAAGCCACAAGTTTTCAATCATTCTTGGACTTCTAAAAGAACCTGCAGATCAAAAAAATCAACAGATTCCCCCATATGCAACTCTGATAAAGGGATCTCCAACCTGTAATATTAACTGTTTCTCTTTCTGCAGATGCTGCTAGATCTGTTGAGTGTTTCTAGCATTTTCTGTTCCTGAACATTTATGCTTTTCAACGGATTTGTACCTTAACTCCAGTGCATACCATCGATACCAGCAGGCAGACAAAGGCAGCTCCTGTCTGAGAACATAAGGTTGTAAGAAGTTGCACGTCATCCTAACACAAAAATATAACATCATTCCATTTTTTTCTGCTGAATCCAAACCCTAAACTTTCTATCGATGGCTCTTTTGATAGAACTTTCATTGGCCTCTTAACACATTTAGGGATCCATGGATATATAGTCCAAGGTCCTTTTGTTCATCGGCACCACACTGTCAATTATTGTGTATTCACTTGTCCTAGTGTACGTCCCCAAATTGACATTAGTGATAGGCAAGAAGGCTCCATCCCTAAATTAATTGGTTAAAATAGAATTTCTTTCTGTTTTAATGCTAATGAGGATGTAACCCAGGTTAATTAAACCCAAGGATGTAATATTAAAAAGCTTCATCTGTGGAGGGATGAAAATGAAGTTTACCGAATTTACAAAAAGGAACTTAAGGGGAATAAAAAGTTATGCGAGAACAAGGCGTGGCTGGCGCAGCAGAGGAAAGCGAGAGAAATGCAGCAAAGTATTAGAACCTAAAAGTACAAACTGTTAAAAATGGAATTAGTAGTGAGTGTCTCTACCTGACTTACTTGAAAACCTCAGGGTGAAACCCCTGGAGGAGAGACGATAGCGATAAAAGATCTATCGAAGCCATGGCCATAACAAGACAGTATCGGCAGAGATGAGTGTCCAAGATCTCTACCATGTAACTGGGAATTAGTTCTGTTAAATCATACCTCGGGATTTGGTCAGGTTTTTTAGTGTAAGTATTGTGAATTGACTTTCCGTGGATGATCAACTATTTCATCCAATGAAACAAGAAACAAGATGGCGAGCCGCCCAAGATGAAGAACCAGTGCAGGAACAAAATGTTTCAGGATTTAATATGGTTGGATGGATAAGTTTATTTTCATTCGGAAGGATTGAATGTACAGGGCCTATCAGTGGCATCAATAGAGCTCTACAAATTAAATAAAAGTGCAGAAGGGATAAGCCGAGTGGCCATTGTCGGGACTAGGCTAGTGGCGAGAGCAGAAGCGCTAGGCTTTGGCTCAGAAGAGGTGTTGGCTCTGTGTCAAGCGTCTGTTTAGATTTCCTTTTTATCTTTTTTTCTCTCTTACTGTACCACTTAAATGGCGGTGGTGTGTTCTTTGTGCCGGATGTCGGAGAACTGGGAGACCCAGAGTCTGCCAGGGTTCTACATCTGTGTGAAGTGCATCCAGCTGCAGCTCCTTGAAGACCGTGTTAGGGATCTGGAGCAGCAGCTGGATGACCTTTGGCTTGTACGGGAGAGTGAGGAGATCATCGATCAGAGTTACAGGACAGGAGTCACCCCGAAGTTGCAGGAGGCGAGAAGCTGGGTGACTTTCAGGAGAAATGGAAATAGGCAGTTAAAGCAGGACACCCCTGTGGCCATTCCCCTCAGAAACAACTATACCGCTTTGGATACTTTTGTGGGGGACGACCTCCCGGGAGAATGCCACGGCAACCAGGTTACAGGCACCGAGCTTGGTTCCATGGTACAGAAGGGAGAGAGGGAGAAGAAGGGAGCGGCAGTGATAGGGGACTTGATAGTGAGGGGGACAGGCAGGAGATTCTGTGGACGTGAATGGGACACATGGATGGTATGTTGTCCCCCTGGTGCCAAGGTCAGGGATGTCTCAGATCGCATCCATAACACTTTGGAGAGGGAGGGGGAGCAGACAGATGTCTTAGTACGTATTGGTACCAACGACATAGGAAGGAAAAGCAAAGAGGTCCTGAAAAGAGAATTTAGGGAACTAGGTAGAAAGCTGAGAAGCAAGACCTCCCCCCCCCACCCACCCCTGAATAGTAATTTCTGGATTGCTGCCTGTGCCATGCGCCAGTGAGGGTAGAAACAGGATGATTTGGCAGATAAATGTGTGGCTGAGAAGCTGGTGCTGGGGACAGGGCTTCAGGTTCTTGGATCTTTGGGATTCTTCTGGGGGAGGTATGACCTGTTCAAAAGTGATAGGTTGCACCTGAACCCAAGGGGGACAAATATTCTTGCGGGCAGGTTTGTTAGGGCTGTTGGGGAGGGTTTAAACTAATTTGGCAGCGGTGTGGAAACAACAGTGAAGGGACTCAGAATAGGATGGATGGTAAAAAAGTAAAATTAGCGTGCAGTCAGAATGTCAGGAAGGGCAGGCAGGTGATGGGACTTAGTTGCAGTCAACAGGGTGAGTATCAAATAATTAAAGATGCAGTATCTGGAAAGATAACAAATACAGTACTCAAGGTGTTGTATCTAAATGCATGTGGTATAAGAAATAAGGTGGATGATCTTGTTGCACTATTACAGATTGCCAGGCACGAAGTTGTAGTCATCACTGAATCGTGGCTGAAGGATGGTTGTAATTGGGAGCTGAATGTCCAAGGTTACACGTTATATCGGAGAGATAGGAAGGTAGGCAGAGGGGGTGGTGTGGCTCTGCTGGTAAAGAATGGCATCAAATCTGTAGAAAGATGTGACATAGGATCGGAAGATGTTGAATTCTTGTGGGTTGAGTTAAGAAACTGCAAGGGTAAAAGAACCCTGATGGCATTTATATACAGGCCTCCCAACAGTATCTGGGAGGTGGATCACAGATTACAACAGGAAATAGAAAAGGCGTATCAAAAGGGCAACGTTATGATAGTCATTAGAGATTTTAACGTGTAGGTTGTTTGGGAAAATCAGGTTGGTAATGGATCTCAAGAGAGTGAGTTTGTTGAATGCCTACGAGATGGCTTTTTAGAGCAGTTTGTCGTTAAGCCTGCTAGGGGATCAGCTACATTGGAGTGGGTGATACGTAATGAACTG
This sequence comes from Mobula birostris, assembly GCF_030028105.1. Classification (NCBI taxonomy): domain Eukaryota; kingdom Metazoa; phylum Chordata; class Chondrichthyes; order Myliobatiformes; family Myliobatidae; genus Mobula; species Mobula birostris. Next base: position 32,360,801 of record NC_092400.1, read on the forward strand.
GAGGTGATTAGGTAGCTTAAGGTAAAAGAACCCTTAGGAATCAGTGATCACAATATGATTGAGTTCAATTTGAAATTTGATAGGGAGAAAGTAAAATCTGATGTAACAGTATTTCAGTGGAGTAAGGAAAATTACAAGAGAGGAGATGGCCAAAGCAAATTGTAATGAGATGCTGGCAGGGATGACAGCAGAGCAGCAATGGCATGCATTTCTGAGAAAAATGAGGAAGGTGCAGGGCATATGTATTCCAAAAATGAAGAAATACTCAAATTTAAAATAGTACAGCTGTGGTTGACAAGGGACGTCAAAGCTATTGTAAAAGCAAAAGAAAGGTCATACAACAAAACAAAAATTAGTGGGAAGATAGAGGATTGGGAAATTTTTAAAAACCTACAGAGAGCAACGAAAAAAATCATTAGAAGGGAAAAGATGAAATATGAAAGCAAGCTAGCAAATAATATCAAAGTGGATAGTAAAAGTTTTTTCAAGTTTGTTAAAAATAGAAGAGAAATGAGAGTGACATAGGACCGCTAGAAAATGAGGCAGGAGAAATAATAATGAGGGACAAGGAGATGGCTGATGAACTAAATGAGTATTTTGCATCAGTCTTCACTGTGGAAGGCACTAGCAGTGTGCCTGATGTTGTAGTATGTGAAGGAAGAGAAGTGGGTGCAGTTGCTATTACAAGAGAGAAGGTGCTCAAAAAGCTGAAAGGCCTAAAGGTACATAAGTCACCCAGACCAGATGAACTGCGCCCTCAGGTTCTAAAAGAGATAGCATTAGAGATTGTGTTGGCATTAGAAATGATCTTTCAGAAATCATTGGACTCTGACATGGTGCCAGAGGACTGGAAAATTGCAAATGTCACTCCAGTCTTTAAGAAAGGAGGAAGGCAGCAAAAACGAAATTATAGACCAGTTAGCCTGACCTCAGTGATTGGGAAGATCTTAGAGTCAATTGTTAAGGATGAGGTGATGGAGTACCTGGTGACACAGGACAAGATAGTACAAAGTCAGCATGGTACCCTTCAGGGAAAATCCTGCCTGATGACCCTGTTGGAATTCTTTGAGGAGATTACAAGTAGGATAGATAAAGGGGATGTAGTGGATGTTGTATATTTGGACTTTCAGAAGGCTTTTGACAAGGTGCCACACATGAGGCTGCTTACCAAGTTAAGAGCCCATGGTATTACAGGAAAGTTACTAACATGGTTAGAGCAATGGCTGATTGATAGGAGGCAGCAAGTGGGAATAAAAGCATCCTTTTCTGGTTGGCTGCCAATGACTAGTGGTGTTCCGTAGGGGTCGATGTTGGGAGCATTTCTTTTTATACTGTATATAAATAATTTAGATGATGAAATAGATGGCTTTGTTGCCAAATTTGCAGATGATGTGAAGATTGGTGGAGGGCAGGTAGTGTTGAGGAAACAGGTAGGATGCAGAAGGACTTAGACAGATTAGGAGAATGGGCAAGAAAGTTGCAAATGAAATACAATGTTGGAAAATGCATGATCATGCACTTTGGTAGTAGAAATAAACATGTGGACTATTTCCTAAACGGGGAGAAAATCCAAAAATTGGGGATGCAAAGGGACTTGGGAGACCTTGTGCAGAACACCCTAAAGGTTAATTTGCAGGTCGAGTCGGTGGTGAGGAAGGCAAATGCCATGTTAGCATTCATTACAGTAGATCTAGAATGCAAGAACAAAGATGTGATGCTGAGGCTTTATAAGGCACTGGTGAGGCCTCACCTTGAGTATTTTGAACAGTTTTGGGCTCCTCATCTTAGAAAAGATGTGCTGGCGTTGGAGAGGGTCCAGAGGAGGTTCACAAAGATGATTCCAGGAATGAAAGAGTTATCATACGAAGAGTGTTTGAAGGCTCTGGGTCTGTACTCACTGGAATTCAGAAAGACAAGGGGGGATCTTATTGAAACCTTTTGAATGTTGAAAGGCCTAGACAGAGTAGATGTAGAAAGGATGTTTCCCATGGTGGGAGAGTCTAGGACAAGAGGGCACAGCCTCAGGATAGAGAGGCGCCCTTTCAAAACAGAGAAGCGGAGAAATTTCTTTAGCCAAGGGGTGGTGAATTTGTGGAATTTATTACCACGTGCCGCTGTGGAGCAGAGGTCGTTGGGTGTATTTAAGGCAGAGATTGATAGGTTCTTGATTGGACATGGCATCAAAGGATACGGGGAGAAGGCTGGGAACTGAGGTTGAGGAGGAGAAGAAAAAGGATCAGCCATGACTGAATGGTGGAGCAGACTTGATAGGCCAGATGGCCTAATTCTGCTCCTACGTCTTATGGTCTTATGATCTGAACTTGATTTTCTGCGGGAACTGATTATTTGTGCAAAGACTGATAAGTTACTGAATGAGATTTACTTTGTTTAACAGTTGTGATGTTGGAGAATTGTTATGAAAGGAGAAGGTAGTATAGATACATAATTTTAGAATTTGTAGAAATGCTGACTTGAACTGAAACTGAAGTTAACCATGATACTTAAGAATAGAAATTCAATTGGTTTTCTAATTAGGGATAAATAAAAGGGAAAGGTTTGTCTGTAAACCTTCAACTAGGGAATAACACTAGATCTCGTTAGTTAGAGAAATTGGAGTAACGAAGGTTATTCTAATGAATACCACTGATTCTAACTGAACAGGAATTAGGTTTTTGTTGATATCTGAGATTTGGAATATAAACAGAATGTTGGAATTTTGAAGTGTTCTTACTCATGTAAACATTTTTATGTCTTTTTCTTATATAAACAAAAATTGTCTCCAGAAGTCTGTGTTTCTATTCACTGCTTCCTTCTGATATCTAGAGCTTCTGATGGCCTAAAGGCACTTAGTGTCGTGCTACGTAATTTGATTTTTCTCATAAAGAGTGCGGCAACCAGTCACATGAGATAGGACAACATGGGTGTTACAAGGAGTCTTTCCTCTTGCCTTGAAATATTCAGGAAGGTCATCAGAGGATTGCTGAGTATTGATCATAACCACTCAAAACAGACACAGAGTTTCCTGATTTTAATGAAGCAAATACAATGTAAATACGGATATCAGTATTTGCTGTTACGGTATTCATGACTGGATCATTAATAAAATAATTGTTGTTTTATCTTAATGCCTGTGTTGACCTTTTCTCTTCAATACAGGCTGGAAGTCCACCAGGAATTGTCAATATCATTCCTGGTTTTGGACCAACTGCATGCGCAGCTATTACCTCCTGTATGGACGTAGATAAAGTTACATTTACAGGATCCATGGAAGTCAGTTCGGAAACACTTTAAGATTAACATAGAATTTTAGAAAAGATTCAAAGTTCAAAGTAAATTTTATTATCGAAGTACATATATGTCACCATATACAACCCTGAGATTCATTTTCTTATGCATACACTCAACAAATCTATAGAATAATAACTATGACCTAATCAAAGGGAGACCACCCAACCAGGGTGTTCAACCAGAGTGTAGAGGACAGCAAATTACGCAAATACAAAAAGAGGAAACAATAATAATAAATAAATAAGCAATAAATTTTGAAACAGATAAGAAATATGCAGCTTGAACCTTACCATCATTTTAAGATCCTGACTGAATATTTTTAATATCTTGACCATTTCCTTATTTCTCCGTGATGTCTCCTATCTTCATTCTTAAGGTGCACTTTCACCCACTTGATTTTTTGACATACCCTTGAAAGTCGTTTAGTCTCTCATAAATCCCTTTCAAATTCTCATTACATCTTCTCTCAAAAATTATCCATTCTGTTTCCATTCTTGTCACCTTTCTTAGCAAACAAATTTCTGCAGTCAATACTTGTAGATAGATAAATGGTTTATAACTGACTGCTTAAACAATCGTCATCGAGGGATCAGAAGTGGAAAGGGTGAGCAATTTCAAGTTCCTGGGTGTCAACATCTCTGAGAGTCTATCGATGCAGCTACAAAGAAGGTACGACAGTGGCTACATTTCATTAGGAGTTTGTGGAGATTTGCTGTGTCACGTAAGACACTTGGAAATTTCTACAGGTGTACCTCTGGGAGAATTCTAACTGGCTGCATCAGCGTCTGGTATGGTGGGGAGGAGGGTGTACTACTGCACAGGATCGAAATAGGTGGTAACCCCAGTATGCTCCATCATGGACAGTAGCCTCCATAATATCCAGGACATCTTCAAGGAGGAATGACTCAAAAAGTTGGCATCCGCCATTGAGGACCCCCATCACCCAGGACAGGCCCTCTTCTGATTGCTACCATCAGGGAGGAGGCACACACTCAACGATTCAGGAACAGCTTCTTTCCCTCTGCCATCAGATTTCTGAATGGACGTTGAACACATGAACACTACCTCATTACCTTTTTGTACTATTTAATTTAACTTTTTAAATATAAATATATATATACATATACCATGTACTACTTACTGTAATTTAATTTTTTTTATTGTTATGAACTGTACTGCCACTGCATAACAACTTTTACGATGTATGCCGGTGATATTAAACCTGATTCTGATTCTGAGCAGACACACTGCAAAACACTTTGGGAAATAAATGCAAAACGTCCTGAAACTGTCCAGATGGGCACGGGGTGTCAATGCGGATTTAAGCCATGCTGGTAGCACCTCTGCTCTACAAGCTAATTAACATTAATCAGTGCAGCCCAACATGAACAGTGCATTTGAGTACCTGCCATCTCAACTAGGAGCTCCAAATGTCAGAAGCCAGTACCATTTAAAAATTAGCCTGTGCTACTTGAAACTCATCTACACTTATAAAGGAGTACACGCACCAACAACAGATAAACTACAATTAGTTTGTGCCAAAGCCTTGAAACCAAGATAGTTTCTTCACCTGCCAACTATTCCCTGGTGATTCCAGTAATTTCAGTGATCTCTAGAAACACAAAACGTTTCTAGAATTGTAGCCATCAGGTTGACTATGGTTAATCCTCTCTTCGTGCTGGTGTGCTGCTTCTGTCACCATGAGCAACTGGGTTTAAACTGAACTGTTGACAACCAAGTGAATGCACTGTTATCAAAATAGCATGATATACTGATACAATATAATCTGTCTGTGTATCTCTGTTCAAATGCTTTTTTTGTATATTAATGTTAAGAGATTTCAAGTGTTACACAAGTTCAGAAGCTGATACTATCCTGAGGTAATTTAGAACATTTATAAATAAATTTGCTAGAATGAAAGAAAGTGAGAACTGTAGTCTTGTATTGCTCAATGCGTAACATATTGTTTCTTGAATTATGTTTCTTGAAACATTATTATACTTATTTTTTAAAAATCTTCTTTGAGCAGAAGTTTTAAATCTTTTTTTTTGTGATCTCTTGTAGATTGGCCATCTGATCCAGCAGGCTGCAGGAAGAAGGTGACATTGGAGCTGGGTGGGAAAAGTCCTAACATTATATTTTCTAATGTTGATGGTAAGAAGTGCTACGTAACTTGCAAATTGAACAATTTCACCTTAGTGATTACGTTGGATCAGTGTGTAGGAAGGAGGGAGAAAAAACCATATTCAGTCTCATTCTGCTTTTTTTCAGTGTTAAAGCCAAATAAGTTTACAATAAACTTTGTCAGGGTAAAAGCTGTAACAGTAAGTCTGCTCTAAAGGGAAATATGCTCAACATTTAGCTGGTCAGCAGCATCTGTGAAGGCAGAAACAGTGTTCGTGGCCTTTCTAATAAAAACTGATCAATCTGAAATGTTAACAAAGCTTTGTGTGCAAATACATTTTAAAATATTTAATGTTGTGTTTTTCAAATGAAAAATAAAGATGAAAATTTCTCTTTGCTTTCTCTTCTAAAACTTTCTGAGTCCCTAATGTAATTATTTGAAACTGGTCCTAAGTAAAACCAGTTCTGAAAAGCGGCATTTATTCCCTGCTTTTGTAAGGTGTTAGCAGTCTGAAGGAAAATTAGAAGGTAACTGATCTTGGAAAAGGTCTTGCTAGATTCTGTAAACTAAAATCTTACTTGTTATGTGTTTCATTCATTCAGTGGAAAATGACAATTGTTTTCAGTTTTCTTCCCTCCTAGCAAATGCTTATTTAAAAATATTCAAACTGATTTTACTCCATTCTCCAGTGAACCATGCAGTTGAGGAGGCCCATACAGCTCTGTTCTTTAACCAAGGGCAATGCTGCTGTGCTGGATCACGTACTTATGTTCAAGAATCTGTGTACGACGAATTTGTAGAGAAGAGCGTGGAAAGGGCAAAACTTCGTACTGTGGGAAATCCATTTGACGCCAAGAATGAGCAAGGACCACAGGTAACACAAGAGATTCTGCAGATGCTGGAAATCCAAAGCAACACACACAACATTCTGGAGGAACTCAGCAGGTCAGGCAGCATCTATGGACATTAATAGACAGTTAATGTTTCCAGCCAAGACTCTTCTTTAAAGGGAATCAACAACTAGTTTCAACAATTTGTTATAAAACTGTAACACCATCAGATATAGGAGCAGAATTAGGCCATTTGTCCCATCGAGTCTGCTCTATCATTTCATCATGTTTGATCCATTTTTCGTCTCAACCCCCATCTCCTGCCTTCTCTCTAAATCACTTCATGCACTGATTAGTCAAGAATCTATAAACCTCTGCCTTACATATACATAAAGACTTCACCCCCACACTGCCTGTGGTGACAAATTCCACAGATTCAACGCTCTCTGGCTAAAGAAATTCCTTCTCATCTCTGTTCCAAAACGATGTCCCTCTGTTCTGAGGCTGTGTCCTCTGGTCTTCGACTCTCTCACCAAAGGAAACATCCTCTCCACATCCAACTGTCAAGGCCTTGAGCCATGTGATAGGATTCCCTGAGGTCACCCCTCATTCTTCTGAATTCTAGTGATTACAGGCCCAGATCCATCAAACGCTCTTCATATGACAAGCCATTCAATCTCAGAATTATTTTCATGAGCTTCCTTTGAACCCTCTCCAGTTTCAAAACTGCTCACAATACTCCAAGTGAGGCCTCACCAGTGCTTTATAAAGTCTCAACATCACATCCTTGCTTTTATTTTCATGTCCTCTTGAAATGAATGCTAACATTGCATTTGCCTTCCTCAACCTGCAAATTTACTTTTAGGGAACCCTGCACAAGGACTCCTAAGTCCCTTTGTAGACAAGCCTTTTATTCCTTCTACCAAAGTGCATGACCATACATTTCGCAATACTGTATTCCATCTGCCATTTCTTTGTCCATTCTTATAATCTGGGTCTATCTGTAGCCTCTCTACTTCCTCAAAACTACCCTGCCCCTCCACCTAACCTCAAATTGTCTGCAAATTTTGCAAGAAAGCCATCAATTCCTTCCTAAATCTTTATTTGATACTATTGATTCTAAAATTTCCTCATATATGGCAGAATAAAAATCCCAGGTTAAGTAAAAGATATTTACTGAAGTCCAAGAAAGATGGTGGTTTGGCATTGCGGAATCTAAGATTCTATTACTGGGCAATTAATATTCAATATTTAATATTTTGGACACAAGATTGGGATATAATTCCAAGTCCACAATGGGTAAACCTTGAAGGTTATTCTGTACAAGGGTTTTCATTAGTTTCTATTTTAGGAACTTCGCTTCCCTTTGTGTTTTCTAAATTGAATAAACAAATGGTTAATCTAATAATTAAATATACATTACCAATGTGGTTCCAATGTCATAAATTTTTTGGTTTGAACAAATTTATATTATCAAGCTCTATTACATCTAATTTTTTTTCCAATCCTCGATTATGGATCAAGCCTTTTTGATATGGAAAATGAAGGGTATAACTTGTTTCTGTGATGTATTTTTGAATAATTGTTTCATGTCTTTTGAACAGTTATCTAATAAATATAACTTGCCCAGATCCCATTTTTTTTAGATATTTACAAATAAGAAACTTTTTAAATACCATGCTGTCTACTTTTCCAATTTCACACTCTACCCGTATCACTGAAAAAAATGTAGGTTTAAATCCTTATCAGAAGGGATTAATTGCAACCATTTATGATATAATTATGAAAACACAGCCAGGTATATCTGATAAAATTAAGAATGAATGGGAAAGGGAAATTCAACTTTGCTTACCAATAGAGAAATGGGAGAAAATTCTTCAATTAGTTAGCTCTTCCTCTATATGTGCTAAACATATGCTGATAAGGTGGTGCATAGGGCCCACTTGGCTAAAGATAAACTAGCTCATTTTTACTCCCACATAAATCCTGCTTGTGACAGATGTCACTCTGAGGTGGCTTCTTTGACTCATGGTCCTGCCCTCTCTTGGAAAAATTTGAAAGATATTTTTGATATTATTTCAACAGTTTTGCGCTTTGATTTACAACCCCATCCTATTACAGCAATTTTTGGTTTGCCAATATTGGAACATAGCTCTTTATCCTCTTCAGCTTGTCGAATAATTGCATTTGTCACATTAATGGCCAGAAGATCCATTTTATTGAATTGGAAAGAGACCAACCCGCCTACTACATTTCAATGGTTTTCTCAAACAATATCATGTTTAAATTTGGGAAAGAAGTGTTTCCAGCACGGACCCCTGTGGAACACCACTAGTCACTGGCAGCCAACCAGAAAAGGCCCCCTTTATTCCCTCTCTTTGCCTCTTGCCAATCAGCTACTGCTTTATCCATGCTAGAATCTTTCCTGTAGTACCATGGGCTCATAGCTTGTTAAACAGCTTCATGTGTGGCACCTTGCCAAAGGCATTCTGAAAATCCAAGTACACAACATCCACCAATTCTCCTTTGTCTATCCTGCTTGTTATTTCGTCAAATAATTCCAACAGATTTGTCAGGAAAGATTTTCCCTTGAGGAAACCATGCTGACTATAGCCTATCATGTGTCTCCAAGTACCCTGAGGTATCGGCCTTAATAAGCGACGCCAACATCTTCCCAACCTCTGAGGTCAGACTAACAGACTTATAGTTTCCTTTCTTCTGCCTCTCTCCCTTCTTGAAGAGTGCAGTGACATTTGCAATTTTCCAGTCTTCCGGAACCATTCCGGAATCTAGTGATTCTTGAAAGATCATTAACAATGCCTCCACAATCTCTTCAGCTACCTCTTTCAGAACCATGGAGTGTATACCATCTGGTCCAAGTGACCGATCTACCCTCAGACCTTTTAGTTTCCCAAGAACCGTTTCTTTAGTAATGGTAACTTCACACACTTCATGACCCCTGACACCTGGAACTTCCAGCATACGGCTAATGTCTTCTACAGTGAGGACTGTTTATCTGCCATTTCCTTGTCCCCCATAACTACCGCTCCAATATCCACTCTTGCCTCTCTCTTACACTTTATGTTCCTGAAGAAACTTTGGGTATCCTTTTTAATATTGTTGGCTAGCTTACTTTCGTATTCCATCTTTACCTTCTTCATGACTTTTTAGTTGTTTTCTGTTGGATTTTAAAGTATTCCCAATCCTCTAACTTCCCACTAATGTTTTCTCTATTATATACCCCCTTTTTGGCTTTTATATTGGCTTTGACTCCTCTTGTTAGCTACGGTGTGTCATCTTGCTTTTAGAATACTTCTTCCTCTTTGCAATGTATATATCCTGTGCCTTCTGAACTGCTTCCAGAAACTTCAGCCATTGCTTCTCTGCCATCATCCCTGCCAGTGTTCTTTTCCAAACAATTCTGGCCAATTCCTCTCTTATGCCTCTGTAATTCCCTTTACTCCACTGTAATACTGATACATCTGACCATAGCTTCTTCTTCTGAATTTCAGGGTGAATTTGATCATATTATGATTACTTGTCCTAAAGGATCAATTGTTCCATTTAATATCAGAGAATGTATGCAATATACAACCTTTTACCTTAAGCTCTTTAATCAATTCTGGTTCATTGCACAACACCCATTCCAGAACAACTGATCCCCTGGTGGACTCAGCCAAAAGCTGTTCTAAAAAACCATCATGAAAGCACTCTAGAAATTCCCCCTCGATGAATGCAGCACCAGCCTGATTTTCCCAATCTATCTGTATAGTGAAATCCCCCATGACTATTGTAACATTGCCCTTTTGGTATGCATTTTCTAGCTCCCATTGTAATTTGTAGATCACATCCTTACCACTGTTTTGAAGTCTGTATATAGCTCCCATCAGGGTCTTTTTACCCTTGCAGTTCCTTAGCTCTATCCACAATGATTCAACACCTTCCGACTCTACATGACCTCTTTCTAATGATTTGATTTCAGTTTTTGCCAACAAAGCAACAATGCTACCTCTCCCTTCTTGCCTGCCCTTTTAATACAATGTGTATCCTTGGACAGTAAGCTGCCAGCTATAATCTTCTCTCAGCCATGATTCAGTGATGTCTACAACATCATACCTGCCAATCAGCAACTGTTCTCCAAACTCATCTACCTTACTGCATATCCTACATGCATCCTATATATATCACCTTCAGTCCTGTATTCACCTTTTTTGATTTGGTCTGCCTTATATGTTGCAACTCATCCTGTTGACTGTAATTTTGCCCCATCAACAGCCTCTCCTCACTACACATTGCCTCTGTTTATAAACCAGCTACCTCATCATCTGCACTATTATCCACCTATTTTCCTTTATGTTATGTTGACCTTTATTTTCACTTTTTTATAAAATGAATGCGACCACAAAATGCTTTATGCTGTGAAAAGATCATGTACCAGTAAACTTTCTGTTAACCCTTCTGAGACCTCAAAGAAGTTAATGCCTAAGTATAGGCCACTTCCAGTGGCTGCCCTGCATACCTAGTTCACACAGGTGTTTACACTAACCTCCGTCATGCTGTTGTGTGAATCGTTACCCTTTGGTGTGTTAGTGATGAAGCCATAATTGAGGAATGTGTGGTATTTATGAGGAGGAAACTCAGTGGAATAATTTGTGTCAAAATATCACTTTTCTCACTGCTGCCATCAGGTAGAAGGTACAAGAGCCCCAGGATCCACATCAGGTTACTACCCCTCAACCATCAGGCCCTTGAATAAAAGTGGATAACTACACTCACCTGTCCCATTATTGAGATGTTCCCACAATCAATGATCTCACATTAAGGACACTTGATCTCATTATCTCATGTTCTCATTATTTGTTGCTATTTATATTTGCATTTGGACAGTTTGTTGTCTTCTGCACTCCACTTGAAATTTCATTGATCCTGTTATAGTTACTGTTCTATTAATTTGCTGAGCATGCCCGCAGGAAAATTAATGTCAGGGTTGTATATGGTGACATATATGTATTTTGATAATAAAATTTACTTTGAACTTTGAAGGTCATCCATTTGCAAATTGGCAAAATGCTTAATCTGAAAGAAACGATATTTAAAAGCTTTGTGCTCCAAGAAGGCAAGATCCATCATTAAGGACCCTCATCAACCAGTACAAGCCCTCTTCTCATTACTACCATTAGAGGGAAGGTACAGGAGCCTAAAGACCCCAGGTTTTAGGAACAGCTTTTTTTTGTAATTCAAATTTTTATTATTATTTATTCTTATTTTACAAAGCAGCACAGCATATCATAGAGCAGATAGAGTACAGCATATTTACACAGCCATCCCATGACAGGAAGACAAGTAAAACTTAGAAACAGAAAGAAGTTCTAATTTAAGTTCAAATTAAAATACAACCAAAATTGATCCCACGCGTCTTGCACTTTTCCCTCACTGTTAATTCTTCCCAATGTGTTCATATGATGAAATCTTAATCACTTCCTCAGTCCATTCCTTCACAGTGGGACCCTGGGTTTTTTCCAGTTTTGCAATATAATCCTTGCAGCTGTGATGAGACCCACTTTTAAAATAGGGAACTTGTCATTGTTTACATTAGGTATCATTGTCCAGTCACCCAGGAGACAAAGCCATGGGCACAAGGGCAGTGTGGAACCCGACCAACTCCCTAACAAATGAAGAACTTTACACCAAAATGGACGAACCATGGAACACTCCCAAATCATGTGAAAATATGTGCCCACCTCATTTTTACATTCCCAGCATAAATTATCAACAATCCCCATTTTGTAGAGTCTAGTTGGTGTCCAATAATATCTGTGCACTATCTTATATTGAATAAATTTCCCTCTTACTTCCCTAATATGTCTACCCACATTTGATAAAATATTTAACTACTCATTATCTTCAATATCGCTTCCAAGATCCTTCTGCCATACTGCTTTGAGATTGTTACACGATTCACCCACAGAGTGCTCGAACATTTTATAAAACACAGATGCTTTATGAACTTCCTGTGGCAATGTAAAGTATTCAGTTAAAGGGTTACTTTGTAGGTCATCGTTCTTGAATATGCTACTAACGCAATGTCTTATTTGCAAATACTTCTAAAAATTTCCTTTATCTACAAAGTTATATTTCCTCTGCAAATCCACATATGACATAAAAATCCCATTCTCATAGAGATCACCGACTGTATTTACACCTTTCATCTTCCATTCTTTCCAGTACACTATTCTTTTCCCAATGCATATCTCAGGGTTATTCCGGAGCGAGGAGTATAACTGGTTTAAATGTGACATTCTACAAGCTTTATGAATTATACTCCACACACTCCTTGAGTGAGATAGTATAGGATTTAGATTAGTCTTGTTTTCCACATGCTGTGAGAGGATATTAAGGGGAGAATGTGGTGCAGCCAGGCTCCATTCTGTAATTACCCAATCTAAATCAACATCAGCCCTGTCCCAATGTTTAGCTAACTTGGTCATTTCAAAGGATAATTTATGTGCTCTGACGTCTGGTAGACTGAGCCCACCCATGTCCCTGGACATACACATCTTACTCTTTTAAATTCTGAGCTTCTTTTTATCCCATGGAAAATCCCTGATAATTTTGTTGTATTGCTTGTAGATCAAATCTGATATATTTAAAGGAAGCATCATAGAAAGATAATTAAACTGAGGTGCTACGACCATTTTAACTACATTGACTTTACCCCAGAGTGACAGTCTCAGTGCCCCCCACTTATCCAGATTATTTCTTATCCTACTCAATAATGGGTCTAATTTAAAGTAATTATTTCATCCAAATTCCAACTAAATAGGAACAGCTTCTTCTCATGTGCCATCAGATTTCTGAACGGTCCATAATCAACACCTCACTCCTCCTCCTTGGCACTATTTATTCTTTCTTGTAACTTATACTAAGTTTTAAAGTCTTGCAATATACTGTTGCCACAGAATAACAAAGTTCACACATTCTGATTCTGAGATACATTTAGTGCCGGAATTACCAGCTAACTCTTGCCATCTGAATTTGTAAGTGAATTTGTACATCCTCTGTGTGACTGCATGGGTTTCCTCTGGGTGCTCCAGTTCTGTCCCACAGTCCAAAGATGTATCGGTTGGTAGGTTAATTGGTCATTGTAAGTTGTCCCATGATTAGCCTAGGGTTAAATCAGGGGCCAGAAGGGCCTATTCGAATGATTAAAGCGATTCCATTTATTATCAGAGAACATATACAGTATACAACTAAAATGCTTGGTCTTTGCAGACATCCATGAAAAACAGAAGAAGCCCAAAAAAAGAACGACAGAAAAACATTATAAAGTCTATAAAATTGAGTTATTAATTTGATTAATGTAAGTTTTTGTTTGTTTAATTGGAGATTTTTGGACCAGTGTTGCAGATTCTGAAGTTTACGACATTGGAGGAGGTAATTGAATGAGCAAATGATACCAAATATGGACTTGCAGTGGCAGTTTTCACCAGTGACCTCAATAAGGCCAATTGCATCTTTCATGGTTTATGTGCAGGAACTGTCTGGTAAGTTTACCTACATAAGGCTAAGACATTCCAGTCTTGACTTCTTTTGGATTTCTTCCCTTTTCTAAAATCAAGTTGACTTTATTATCATGTGCAACAGTACATGCATGCACAGGTCAATGAAAAACTTACTTGCAGCAGCATCGTGGGCACAATTAGATACACAATATTCAGAAGAAAAGCATTTCTTTAACTGAATACCAAAGAAAGATACCAACTAGAATAACTCATCCTCAAGTAACTGTCTACTTAACTCAATTGTGGCCATGCGTGTTAAAAAGCTATTGAGGTACATGACTACTGAGTACAGTTCAGTGTTCCCTCTCATTTCTAATGACCAGTATGCACAAAAATCTTGTACTTTTCAATTTTTTTGCCCAGTGACAACAGCATGAGTGCACTGAATAACTTCTTCAATAAAAACAGAATAAATAAGCCAGTTCTAAAATCTTCAGACAAGTCATCGCAAACTTCACGTTGTCAACCCCGCATCAAAAACCAGAAAAGGAAATGTGATTGTGTACGATCGTGAAATATACTTAACACGCCAGCAAGGTAGAGGCTGACAACCTTTTGTTGACAACACACACACACACACACACACACACACACACACACACACACACACACACACACACACACACACCTTAGAGTGAACATTGACTGCATCTTTTCTGATATCTGTGCCTGCTTTTCATTTGAACCTGAATTCTGTGAGACAGAAGTGCCATTGCCATCTTGTTGGTTATGGGAATGGTGGTGCAGGATAAGAGCATGTGACTTCTCCAGCCTGCCATGCCATTCCTGGTCTAACCTTTGACCTCAGTTTCATTTTTCTAACTCATACCCGTGGACTCCTGTTTTGTAAAAGTCTGTCTACCGTAGCTTTAAATATACTTACTGACCCACGGTTTTCTGCGGAGAGAATTCCAGAGAAGTTCTTCCTCATTTTGCAGTTGTCTACTACTTGGTGCTCCCAGAACAGAAAACATCCTCATCATCTCCACTCTATTAAACCTCCCAGAATCTTGTGAGTTTCAATCAGATCACCTGACCTTCTAATTTTCAGAGAGTGTATTTTCAGTGCACCACCTCAAAGGTAGATATATCTACCTTCAAAGTACATTTATTATCAAAGTATGTAAGCAGTATTCATCTTCCCACAGACTTTGAGGCAGTGAATCAAATTGTGCATGAAACTTTAGGTTGCAATCTCAACAAACACTATATAGTTGTAGGAAGACTTACTTTCTACTCTATATGCCTTGTAATTAGGTCTCAAACCATTTCAGAATCAGAATCAGATTTATTATCACCGGCACATGATGTGAAATTTACTAATTTAGCAGCAGCAGTTCAATGCAATACATAATCTGGCAGAGAGAGAGAGAAAAAAAGTAATAAATAAAATAAAACATAATAAATAAACAAGTAAATCAATTATATATATGGAATTGATTATTTTTTAAAATGTGCATAAACAGAAATACTGTATATTAAGAAAGTGAGGTCATGTCCAAAGCTTTGATGTCTGTTTAGGAATCAGATGGCAGAGAGGAAGAAGCTGTTCCTGAATCACTGAGTGTGTGTCTTCAGGCTTCTGTATCTCCTACCTGATGGTAACAGTGAGAAAAGGGCATGCCCTGGTGCTGGAGGTCCTTAATGAACGCTGCCTTTCTGATACACCGCTCCCTAAAGACGTCCTGGGTACTTTGTAGGCTGGTGCCCAAGATGGAGCTGACTAGATTTACAACCTTCTGCAGCTTCTTTCAGTCCTGTGCAGTAGCCCCTCCGTATCAGACAGTGATGCAGCCTGTCAGAATGCTCTCCACAATAAACTATAGAAGTTTTTGAGCATATTTGTCGACATGCCAAATCGCTTCAAACTCCTAATAAAGTAAAGCTGCTGTCTTGCCTTCTTTATAACTACATCGACGTGTTGGGACCAGGTTAGATCCTCAGAGATCTTGACACCCAGGAACTTGAAACTGCTCACTCTCTCCACTTCCGATCCCTCTATGAGGATTAGTATGTGTTCCTTCATCCTACCCTTCCTGAAGTCCACAATCAGCTCTTTCGTCTTACTGGCGTTGAGTGCCAGGTTGTTGCTGTGGCACCATTCCACTAGTTGGCATATCTCACTCCCATACGCCCTCTCATCAGCACCACCACCACAAACGTAGCTGCTACTCTCCACTCCATTATGATAGTCTATCACTTAACCTGTTTATATTCAATCCCTTAGTCGCTACAATCATAGGCTTCATTATACATTATAGATTTCATTATACAGTCACAGGAAAGCTGATAGTAAGGTGCCTCTTCTATGTTTTCTTCCACATCACCAATTGCAGTCACCTGGGCTGCTCTACTATTAACAAAATTAAGACATTTATCCTAATTGGACAATAATGTCTTAAACACTGATTTATTTGTTATGTGCCATGTTGTATGGACGTAGGCAATCATGGTCTTTCCACGACTCTGATAGCTCTGGGCAAAATTTTCTACAGAAGTAGTTTGCCATTGCCATCTGGGCAGTGTCTCTACAAGATGGGTGGCCCCAGCCATGATCAATACTCTTCAGAGATTGTCTGCCTGGTGTCAGTGGTCACATAACCAGGATTTGTGATATGCACCAGCAGCTCAAACCACCATCCACCACCTGATCCCATAGCTTCACGTGACCCTGAAGGGGGGGCTAAGCAGATGCTACACCTTGCCCAAGACTAGAGGAGGGAAGAAGTGCCTTACATTTCCTTTGGTACAAACCTATCTCCACCCTGACACCCCAATAAGTATATCAATCAATAAATAAATAAAATATTTAGTGAGGTACCAAATCTGGTGGTGTTGTTGACAGTGAGGAGAATAGTCACAGGTTTCATGACAATATTCATTAGTTGGTAAGGTGGGCAGGGGAGCGGCAGATGAAATATCCTAGTATATCCAAGGTGATACATTTGAGAAGATAAAAAAGATAATCCATCAAGAATGATAGAGTTCTAGAGAGTACTGAGGAATAGAGGGACCTTGGTATACAACTGCAAGGATTCCTGAAGGCAATGTGGGCAGATGAGGTAATTACAAAACCATATCGGACACTTTCATTAGCTGAAGTAATATAACCATGGGAGGATAATGTATGACTTTATAAAGCCTTGGATCAGCCACAGAACAGTTCAGATTGCAACATTATAGGGAACGAAGTGACTGTACTGGAAAGACTGTGGAGAAGATTCACCAGCACATTGCCTGGGTGGGGTGAAACGTTTCAGGTATGAGGAGACTGGATAGGCTGAGTTTGTTGTTCTGATAAAGGTATACAAAATTATGAAGGGTATGTGTAGGGGAGATGGTAGGAAATCTTTCTCCATAACTGAGGTGTCTAAACCAGAGGACAAAGGTTTACAGTATGAGTCCGTAAGTTTAAAGGGAATTGGAGGAGTATTTGCTTTTCACTCAGATGATTAGAATCCAGAATATGTCTCCAAGTGAGTTGTGGAGATAGAAAATGGAAAAATTCAGGTATATAAACAAGCACTTGAATTGCAAGTGCGGAGAAGACTACAGATCAAATACCAATATCAATAAATGGGTTTGTTATAGATCGGTATGTAATGAACGTGGATTTAGCAGCCTGTTTCTGTGGTACCAAATCTGATTCTGTGTTATATGATGCTGCCTACTCTGTGGACTTTGCAATGGTAGTGCAATTGATGCATGATTGAACAATGCCATTTACTGTACAGCGCAGAAAATCAACAATGATTCCAGATTCTCATCTCATGGGTGAAAATGCACCAGCCTCCGTGTCCAGCATCACCTCCCACCGCACCATCTTCCCTGTCAAGCACATAATTCTCAACAAATTTTGCCATCTCCAACAGAATCCCACCACCAAGCAACACACACAAAATGCTGGTGGAACACAGCAGGCCAGGCGCATCTCTAGGAAGAGGTACAGTCGATGTTTCGGGCCAAGACCCTTCATCAGGACTAACTGAAAGAAGAGATAGTAAGAGATTTGAAAGTAGGAGGGGGAGGGGGAGATCTGAAATGATAGGAGGAGACAGGAGGGGGAGGGGTGGAGCTAAGAGCTGGAAAGTTGATTGGCAAAAGGGATACCAGGTTAGAGAAGGGAGAGGATCATGGGACAGGAGGCCTAGGGGGAAGGAAAGGGGGAGGGGAGCATCAGAGGAAGATATAGTGAGAAGGACAGAGGGAGAAAAGAGAGAAAGAAAGGGGAAATAAATAATAAATAAGGGATGGGGTAAGAAGGTGAGGAGGGGCATTAACGGAAATTAAAGTAAAATAATCCCACCACCAAGCTCATCAGGAGGAGAAGATGGCGGCACAATGCAGCCCACATGGCCTCTCCGGTGAAATGATATTGTATTTGTTAAATAGGGGCCGTGCACAATTCTGATTTGATGGAGACAGACGTGAGAAGCATGGAGGAACGTCTGGAGAAACTTCTGAAATGCCCGGTTCGCTGCCGCTGCTACTGTGCAATCGAGAATCTCCAGAGGGACGGTCCCAAATCTTCGGCTTTGCCTGTTGCTGGCGGCCGGGGCTGGGGTCGAAGCGCTTGACAGAGACAGTGCTCGGTGCTTAGTGTCGGAGGCTCGAAGTTTTCGGACGACGCAGAGTCAGACTGTGGCCGGCTGCTTCCAGGATGCTGCATCGACAAGTTTGTGGCGCTGGAAGCTCATGGCAGGAAGAGAGTTTTCTTCCTTCTTCTGTCTGCATGAGATGATGGGACTTTCAAGAGACTCTGAACTTTCTTTTACCGTGCCCATGGCCTGTTCTTCATCAAGTTATGGTATTGTTGCACTGTTGTAACTATATGTTATAATTATGTGGTTTTTGTCAGTTTTTCTGTCCTGGTCTGTCCTGTATTTCTGTGATATCACACCAGAGGAACATTGTATCATTTCTTAATGCATGCATTACTAAATGACAATAAAAGAGGACTGAGTGTCATCATAATCTAAAATCTTTCCCCCCCCTGTGCCCCCCCTTTCTGCTTTTTGCAGGGATCTCTCCCTAAGTGACTCCCTTGTCCATTTGCTTCTTCCCACTGATCTCCCTCCTTGCAAGCGGAATAAGTGCTACTCTTCCCCCTACACCTCTTCCCTCACTACCATTCAGGGCCCTAAACAGTCCTTCCAGGTGAGGCGACACTTCACCTGTGAGTCTGTTGGGGTCACTTACTGTGTCTGGTGCTCGCGATGTGGCCTCCTGTATATCGGTGAGACCCAACGTAGATTGGGAAACTGCTTCACCGAGCACCAATGCTCTGTCCGCCAGTAGAAGCGGGATCTCCTAGCGGCCACCCATTTTAATTCCACTTCCCATTCCCATTCTGATATGTCATTACGTGGCCTCCTCTACTGTCTCGATGAGGTCACACTCAGGCTGGAGGAACAACACCTTATATTCCGTCTGGGTAGCCTCCAACCTGATGGCATGAACATCGATTTCTTGAGCTTCTGGTAATGCCCCCCACCCTTCACCATTCCCCATTCCCTTTCCCTCTCTCGCCTTATCTCCTTATAGGCAGAAGGCCTGCCCATCGCCTCTCTGGTGCTCCTCCCCTCTTTTCTTTCTTCCATGGCCTTCTGTCCTCTCCTATCAGACTTCCCCTCCCCCAGTCCTGTATCTCTTTCACCAATCACCTTTCCAGCTCTTTACTTCACCCTCCCCCCTCCTGGTTTTACCAATCACCTGTGATTCTCTCCCCCCTCCCCCCAGCTTTTAAATCTACTCCTCACCTTTTTTCCTCCAGTCCTGCTGAAGGGCCTCAGCCCAAAACATCGACTGTTTACTCTTTTCCATAGATGCTGCCTGGTCTGCTGAGTTCCTCCAGCATTTTGTGTGCATGGCTTGCATTTCCATCATCTGCAGACTTTCTCTTGTTTGTGTATGAATGCATCTGTTTTATGTGGACCATATAGTCTTTGACAGAATTCTCTGCATCATTAACTTTCTTTGGAAAATGTTACATGTAACTTTAAACAAATGAGGAATGATGTAACATTTTGAAGAAGAATTTCTTTTCACAATAGTTAGTGAGAGTAACCAGTATTCTTTCCCCCAAAATGCAGTAAAGAGCAATGATATCTCTGAGAGCTCATTCATTTGTAATTAAGATTTAGGTCAAAATTGTGATGCAGCTACAAAGAAAACACGACAGCAGCTATATTTCATTAGGAGTTTGAGAAGATTTGGTACGTCACCAAAATCACTCGATAATTTCTACAGATATACTGCAGACCTGGCTGCATCACCATCTAGTATGGGGAGGGGGCAGCGCTACTGCAGGATCAAAGAAAGCTGCAGAGAATCAACAATGAATACATTTGATTTATGTGGACCATACAGTCCCTGACAGCACCCTCCACATCATTAACTTTCTTTGGAAAATGTTACATGCAGCTTTAAACATCTCTTTAAGCAGATGAGGAATGATGTGAAGACTCGCTGGTCTTTAACGGTTTGAAGGAGAATTTCTTTTCACAATATTTAGTAAGAGTAACCAGTATTCCTTCCCCAAAATGCAGTAAAGAGCAATGATATCGGTGAGATTCATTTGTAGTTAGGATCTAGATCAAAATAGTGATGAGGCTACAAAGAAAACATGAAGAGAAGAAGAAAGCCCTTAACTCCGAGTGGAGTCATTAGGACGTTGTCATGACGGCGTTTTTTTTTTTAGCAGGCTTTCTTATTTTTACAAGGCTGAGTTGCTAGCTCGACACTCAACCCAGCAAGGATAGAAAGCATACAAGGGAGCCGGCTGGATTCGAACTCTGGAGCCTTCGCTCCGAAGTCCGGCGCTGGTGCCACTATGCCACCAGCCGGCGAAGAGAACATAACAGGGGCTATGTTTCATTAGGAGTTTGAGAAGACTTGGTATGTCACCAAAAACACTTGAAAATTTCTACAGACATACTATGGAGATCACTCCAACTGGCTGAACCACCGTCTGGTATGGGGGGGGGGGTCTACTGCAGGATCAAAGAAATCTGCAGAGAATTGTAAACTTTGTCATCTCCATCATGAGCATAAGACTTCAGAGTATCCAGAACATCTTCAAGGAGCAATGCCTTAAAAAGGCGGCGTCCGTCATTAAAGACCTCTATCACCCAGGTCATGCCTTGTTCTCATTGTTACCATCAGGGAGAAGGTACAGGAGCCTGAAGGCACACACTCAATGATTCAGGAACAGCTTCTTCCCCACTGCCATCTGATTTCTGAATGAACATTGAACCCACGAACACCACCTCACTACTTTTTATTTCTATTTTGCAATACATATTTAATTTAACAACATGTACTTATTGTAATTCAGGTTTTTTTCACTCTATTATTATGTACTGTATTGTACTGCTGCCTCAAAGTCAACAAATTTCATGACATATGCCAGTGATATTAAACCTGATTCTGATGAAATACGCAATAACCATCACTTGCTGAATGTTAACATTCTCCTTGCATGTTTATTCAGTTACGCGTCAGGTATACTGTGATGTTAATTTACTTTCTTCTGATGGTTAGGAGTAACAAGGATCTGTGGCGTGTCCGCCTGATTATCAAGAGTTTGTACCTTGCCGAAAAAGGCCAAAGATATGATGCATTTCAGCAAAAGGCAATAGTTCAAAGCAACTCAAACAGCAGAAATAAAAAAGCTGCTGTAAAGAGTTATGTGATCTCAAATTTGCCAAGAACAATCATGGTCATGGAATCCATGATTGCTCACATCATATGACATCACAAATAGAAATACTGCACTGTAACAGAGCTTTCCAGCCCAACGAAGATTCATCTTCGAACCTGAGTGAATACACCACAGTTGTCATTGACTTTACCGAACCCTGTGTGTATGTGTGTGTGTCTTTGGGAACATTCCCAAACCAAAAGCCATGGATGAACCAGGAAATTCACAGTCTGCTGAGGCCTAAGTCTGTGGCATTCAAGACCGGTGATCTAGAACTACACAAGAAGTCTGGGTGCGACCTACAGAAGGTTATTTTGAGGGTGAAAAAACAATTTTGGTTGAATTTAGAGACAGAATCAGATGCATGTTAGCTCTGGCAGGGTTGGCAGCCCATTACTTCCCACAAAGCGAAACCCAACATCATGAACGGCTGATGCTTCACTCCCAGGTGAGCTCAACGCCTTTTATGCACACTTTGAAAGGGAGAATAAAATTGCACCTGTGTGAATCCCTGCAGCATCCCGTGACCCTGTGATGTCTGTGTCAGAGGTCAATGTCAAAGCATCTTTCAAGAGGGTGAACTCTCGCAAGGCATCATGCCCTAATGGTGAATCTGGTAGGGCATTGAAAACCTGTGTCAACCGACTGTCGGGAGTGTTCAAAGGCATTTTCAATCTCTCACTTTTGCAGTCGGAAGTTCCCACCTGCTTCAAAAGGGTGTCAATCATAGCAGTTCCCAAGGAGAACAGGGTGACCTGCCTCAATGACTATCCCCCAGTGGCACTCACATCTACTGTGACAGAGTGCTTTGAGTCATTTATCATGGCTGGAATCAACTCTTCTCTAAGCAAGGACCAGGACCGCTGCAATTTGCCTAAATCTATGGCAGATGCAATCTCACTGGATTACGTCAGGCTGCTGCTATTGACTGCAGATCAGCGTTCAACACAATCATGCCCTCAGTTCTAATCAAAAAACTCCATAACCTGGCCTCTGTACCTTCCCCTGCAAATAGATCCTTGACTTCCTCACCGGCAGACAACAGTCTGTGTGGATTGGACATATCATCTCCCCCTCATTGACAAACAATACCTGCATACCTCAAGGATATGTGCTCAGCCCCCTGCTCTATTCTCTCTACACCTGTGACTGTGTGGCTAAACACAGCTCAAACACCGTCTATAGACACAACTATTGGCAGAATTTCAGATGATGATGAGGAGGCAGACAGAACTGAGATAGATCAGCTGGTTGACTGGTGTCGTAACAACAACCTTGGGCTCAACATCAGTAAGACCAAGGAATTGATTGTGGAGTTCAGGAAGGGGAAGTCGAGGGAACACACTCCAGTCCTCATCGAGCAATGGAAAGGGTGAGCAGTTTCAAGTTTCTGGGTGTCAACATCGGAAGATCTACCCCGAGTCCAACATTCTGATACAATCACAAAGAAGGCACAACCGTGGCTATATTTCATTAGGAGTTTGAGAAGACTTGATATGTCACCAAAGACACTTGCAAATTTCTACGGGTGTGCTGTGCAGTGCATTCTCACTGTCTAGTATGGGGACGGGGGGGACGGGGGGCACTGTACAGGATTGGGAAAAGCTGCAGGAAGTTGTAAACCCTGCCAGCTCCATCATGGGCAGAAACCTCTCACCATTCAGGAGACCTTCAGAAGGTGATGCCTCGGAAAGGTGGCACCCATCATTAAGGTCCCCCATCACCCAGTACCCAGAACATGCTCCCTTCTCACTTTGACCATCAAGGAGGTGGTACAGGAGCCAGAAGACACACACTCAGTGTTTCAGGAACAGCTTCTTCCCCTCTGCCATCAGATATCTGAACGGACAATGAACATATGTCCATTTCCTCAGTAGTTTTTGTTCTTTTTTTGCACTACTTACTTAATTATGTATTGCAGTGTACTGCTGCCACGAAAAGAAATCATGACATGTGCCAGTAATATCAAAACTGATCCTGAATCTGAAAATTTAACCTTTTGTATTGTTGAATAGCCTTAAAGATTTATAGATTAAAAATATACTCTCTCCTTGGCACTATGGAAAGAGCCATCAGTGTCACAAAGGGGGCACTGGTAGCGGACCCAAATGCAAGACACAGACACTGAAGTACAAGGAACAGGACTTGGCTAGAGTTAGGGACGTGACAGGATACAGACAAGGAGCAGGGACAAGAATGCAGACTTGGGCTAGGACTTGGACGAGACAGGGAACCCGGACATGGAACTATGCACTAGGAGCCTGGGCTTGGGCTCCGAGCCAGAGACTGGACAAGGACCTGGGTCTTCCCTCGGGCTCAGGCCCCAGAACCAGGCAAGGACATGACATGACGACAGGATGTGGCTGGGGTCTAGAGGCTGGGGTCTTGAGGCTGGGGTCTTGTTCTTGAGGCTTGAGCTTGGAGACAGGCTGGGGTCTTGAGGCTAGAAGCTGGGGTCTTGGAATGTGGAGGCTGATAGCACAGAGGCTGGAGCTTGGAGACAGACTGGGACTTATCCTTAGACAAGCTGTGACTCAACTTTATCTCCACACCAAGGTGGGACAGGACCATCCGTCGGGTAACAGCAGAACAGCTGGACTTACACAACAGAGGCAAAGACAAGACAAGACAAGACAGATCCCCCTGCAGGGCAACAGCAGAATAGCCTGTCTTACCCCACAGAGGCGAGGACAAGACAAGACAGGTCCCCCCGCAGGGCAACGGCAGAACAGCCTGACTTACCCTACAGAGGCGAGGACAAAACAAGACAGATCCCCCCGCAGGGCAACAGCAGAACCGCCTGACTTACCCCACAGAGGCAAGGACAAGACAAGACAGATCCCCCACAGGGCAACGGCAGAACCGTCTGACTTACCCGACAGAGGCAAAGACAAGACAAGACAGGTCCCCCCACAGGGCAACGGCAGAACGGCCTGACTTACCCCATGGAGGCGAGAACAAGACAAGACAGATCCCCCCTGCAGGGCAACGGCAGAACAACCTGATTTACCCCATGGAGGCAAAGACAAGAAGAGACAAACATTGAAGAACGACAGGCAGTTCCATCTCTGCCTCGGGGTTCCTCCGAGTTGCAGTTACGGCCAGCGACCTTGGCTGGCTGCGGAAACAGCCAGATCCCTACCTAGCTCGGAGTGGCTGGTAGCCACTCAACTGGCCTGTAGCCACTCAACAGGCCCGGGAAACAGCCGAATCCATACCACAAAGACGGCTCCGACTACCGACAGCAAGGCTCCATGAAGCGATGGTTCTCCAACACGGCCTAAAGATGGCAAGTGGCCACTCTAGCCTTCCACCAGTAGGTTGCTCTCAGGGAATCTTGACAAGACAAACCAGCAACTCACGCTCGACCCCAAGGCTACTTATATTCCAAGCCCCAAGATGGGAATCAGGTGCCTATGATTAACTCAACCAAAACAAGGGACAGCTGGAAGACCCGGAGTCCTGCGTCCACGGACCGGACCGTGAACCGGAATGCGGACTTCACGGACTGGACCATGACAATCAGGACTGCTGAGCGAGCCTCCAGATGGCTATGGATCAAGCTGGGACACAAGCTGGGGCCTGGTCAACCCTGGCTGGGTCACCTGGGCAAGGGAGTCTGATGCTGAAAGAACCGAAACACCCAATGACCCCAGGTTACATCACTGATGATGTGTCCCAGTGCATCCCAGGATGTACCTCAGCACCAGTGTCTGGAGTTGTTTCAACAGCAAATAAGTCTTTAATCATAGTATTTAACACAAAACAGTGATAAATAATTCCATAGAACTGATAAAGTGGCATTCTGTGTGTATGCAGACTATCATTTAACATTTCAAAGTGAGATTGGATACCCAGATAAATAACACATGAGCTGCTTGGCTGCCTTTTCAAGAGCTCTGTGTCTGTGAGACTTTAGGCGGCAACGTACTCTGCAAGAGTACAGAGTAAATAAATGGAAAACTAAAGCTGGTGAGAAAAATGTATCGTTTTCCAATCCTCCCTAACCACAGGAGACTGGACATTGGCAACATCGGATTGTTGCTTGAAAAAAGGAGAAAGGGATATAACAAATAATTATAAGCCGGTTAGTTTGATTTCAAAATAATTCTATTAATAGAGACCAGCCTTTCTCAACCTTTTTGTCCTGGAGGAACTCTTCAAATAATTTCCAGGTCTCAGAGAACCCCTGCATAAAAATTATTATATCTACAGTACATTATGCGTGATCAGTAAGTTGTAGGTGTAATAATCCAAAATCATTGTCAATGCTCTTTTGAGCAGAGAATGAATTTTTAGCCAACCTTTCTTGGAAAAAAAACAGATAGTTAAGCTTAGTTTACCTTTCTTTTCCTTTCATAAATTTTTAAAACTCATAAGGCAAACATATTAAGTTTCTCAATTCTGAGTCAAACTTGAGATAAGCACACACAGATTTCACCTTCAACGAAAATGAGATGATTTCTATCCTTGTTCTTGATGCTTGTTAAACAAAAAAAAGCTTGCTCACACATGTATGAAGTTGAAAACTGCAGTGAAATTTTTATTGTTTTCCTATGAATAGCAGTTTACTCTTCTTTCACAGAAATCCAGAACTTGTCCCAGGGCAGGTCAGTAAATCTCATCTTGAGTACATGATCAGACTGCAGCTCACAAAGTTCTTCCTCTTCTCTCAAAGTCATGTTCTCAGGCTGAGCAGAAGATTCAGGGAAAGGGTCCCTCACCCACTCATACACTTGTGTTGAAAGGAAGGGAAAATACTCTTCAATTTTGTTCTGCAGTTCTTCCAGGTGGTTTTCAATAAGACCCGAAACTTTCTGATATCCTTCCTCACTCTCAAGCCCAAGCAGCAGTGGAAACATTTCAAGATTTCCTTTTACAGCATGATTTTTCCGAAGATTCAGTTTCCTTTTAAATCCAAGAATCTTGTCACTTGAAGTCAAAACATTTTCTCCAGGGCCTTGCAGAGACTTGTTCAACTGGTTCTTAGGGTAAAAAATGTCTGCTAAGTAGGCTAGTTTCTGCAGCCATTCTTCATCTTCAAAGTACTCAGAAAAATCTGGGCTACTATTTTCTTGAAAGTACTCCTGCAATTCACCTTTCAGTTGAGAACGCTTCCTCTGCTAAACCACTGGATTTCTGTACGCAGCAGGAGGTTGATGAACTCTTTTCCCAGGTTTTCACAGTTTTTAAAACATTCTGTAGCGAACTAGTCTTAAAGCTACTAAATAACTTGCTTCTTAATTCCTTTTACTGACAGTGACTTTATTTTCAAAAACTTTAATCTGTTTGTTTTGAGATTCCAATAGTCATTTAAAATAATCAGCCTTTTTACGTGTCATAGGCTGTGATTTGTAGTTAAGTGTCTTTTCAGTTTTGCTGGAGTCATTGCTACATTTGTAAGTTGTTTGCCACAGACTAGGCACAATAGAATAGGACAACCTGGATCACCAGTCCATGTAAAACCCATTGAACAGTAGCTTTCATTGTAAAATTGGACTTTTTTGTGTCTGTTGTTGCACTAGTGCAGTGAAATGACTCAGAAGAGTGTAATTCCTCATCATTAACCTGATCAGAATTGTCCATAGGGCTAGGGCTAGAATCCTCCTCTTCCATCTCAAACCTCCTCTTCAAAGATCACCACACTGGACCAACTTTAGAATGATAATGTCGCTCCAATTTTCTACTACACTGGGAGTTTATTTCCTCCCATAAGTCAGTTGGTGGTGCACAAGGGGAAGTTGGGGGAGGCAATTCGGGAGGGAGAGGCTGACATCACAGCCCAAATTGGGTGAGTCCATTCAATGCTCAGAAAAAAGCCTACCATTGTCCTCACTGTGCAATACAGTCCTCGCCAATTATCAGTGGCCTCCCCTATATTGGATTAAAAACTGAGAATGAACTCAATCAAATAACCACGGTCCAGCTACTCACTGCCGTACTGGGCTAGATTGCTAATGGGGCCACTCGGTCACTGCCCAGCACAACGAGCACTATAGTCACACGTGTGCAAAGTTCAAAAAACAATGTTTTTGTTAAATCACTATCTCTCGTGGAACACCAGTTGAGATATCTTGATATGGACACTATTCTAATAAGATGAATCTTCAATCAGAAAGGCATGGATTAATCAAGGGCAGTCACAAGGATTTGTTAAAGTTCAAAAGTTCAAAGTTAATTTATTATCGAAGTACATATATGTCACCATGTACAACCCTGAGATTCATTTTCCTGTGGGCATATTCAATAAATCTATAGAATAATAACCATAACAGAATCAATGAAAGACTAACGAATGTGGTTATTCAACCAGTGTGCAGAAGAAGACAACAAACTCTGCAAATGCAAAAAGAAAGGAATAATAATAATAAATAAATAAGCAATAAATATCGAGAACATGAGATGAAGAGTCCTTGAAAGTGAGTCCATTGGCTTTGGGAACATTTCAATGAAGAGGCAAGTGAAGTTATCCCCTTTGGTTCAAGAGCCTGATAGTTGAGGGGTAGTAACTGTTCCTAAACCTGGTGGTGTGAGTCCTGAGGCTCCTGTACCCTCTTCCAAATGGCAACAACAAGAAGAGAGCATGGCCTGGGTGGGGTTCCTGAAGATGGATGGTGCTTTCTTATGACAGTGTTTCACATAGATGTGCTCAATGGCAGGGAGGGCTTTACCCATGACGGACTGGGCCATATCCATTGTTCCCTCTCAGGTGTATGTGTATGCACGTACACATCTCTTTTGCTACTAGCGCACAAAGGAATTTAAACTGCAAACAAAAGGTTGTCACCCTCTACCATTTCACAATCGTACACAATCAAATTTCCTTTTCCTATTTATGATGTGGACAGGGTCGACATCATGGAGTTTGAGGTGATTTGTCTGCAGATTTTAGAACTGGTTTATTTATACTATTTTCATTGAAGAAGTTATTGATTCAATTTATCGAATTCCAAAGAAACAAAGGGCATGAAGCTTATTTAAAGCAAATGGCTTAATGAAATATAGAAACTGCAATACCGAAAGCTCATGAGGTCAGGAACCTGCAGCTACGATAATTATTTACGTACAATACAGAAACTGGTGTTAACTGCATGTATTGTTGCCATGCAAAAGAGAAGTTGCAAGTGGGAAGAACTGGTGATATTTGGAAACTTGTCTTTTTAAAGTGTCACTTAGCAAACAAGTTACATATGGACAGTGTGCAAAAGTTCTGGTGAGAAAATCCTTCATTACCCGCTACAGGCCTGCTACATATGTTTTATGAGAGTGCTGATGAACGAGAGTGAAAACGATCAAACCCAGAGGAGATCAATGTTCTTATTGACAGTTTTGCTAGCTGTTAACATGAATACCTCTATATATAAAATTCAGTGCCCACATATTGTTGTCACTGGGCAAAAAAAATTGCACAACACAAGATTTTTGCACACTCTGTTCATTACAAATTAGAGGGAACATTGGCCAAATCTACTATTTTCGTAGGATTTTCCATTCAAGGGCATTGGTGTTTCCATACCTGGCTGTGATGCAGCCAGTCAAAATACTCTCCACCACACATCTATAGAAGTTTGTCAAGGTTTTAGATGTCATGCCAGATCTTTGCAAACTCCTAAGGAAGTAGAGGTACTGCCGTGCTTTCTTCACAATTGTGCTCATATGCAGGGCCCAGAACAGTTCCTCCGAAATAATAACTCTGAGGAATTTAAAGTTGGTGACCCTCTCCACCTCTGACCCCCCCAGTGAGGTCTGGCTCATGGACCTCTGGATCCCTCATCCAAAGTCAAAATCAGCTCCTTGCTCTTCCTGACACTGTCAGTCTGGCACCATTCAGCCAGACTTCCAATCTTCCTCCTATATGCTGATCCATCCCCACCTTTGATTCAGCTTACGACAGTGGTATCATCAGCGAACTTGAATATGGCAACATTAGACTGTTATTTGAAAAAAAAAGGGGTAAAACAATTAATTATAAGCCAATTAGTTTGATTTAGATAGTGAGCAAATTATTAGAATCTATTCTAATAATATAAAGATGAAACTTCAATTAGAGAGGCACAGATTATTCAAGGAGAATCACAAGAATTTGTTAAGGGAAGGCAGAAAAGGCAGCAGATGCTAAAATCCCCCACAATAAATAATCGGAATCTTTGTTAAGGGAAGACTGTATCTGAGAATTTTTGTGGGAGAAGTAACAAGGAGGGTTGATGGGCCAGCATTGTAGCTTAGTTGTTAGCACAACGCCTCAGAGAGCCAGAGACCTGGGTTCAATTCCCGTTGCTGCCTGTAAGGGGTTTGTGTGTTCTCCATGTGACTGTGTTGGTTTCCTCCGGGTGCTGCAGTTTCCTCCCACAATCCAAAGACGTGATGGCTGGTAGGTTCATTGGTCATTGCAAATTGTCCCATGATTAGGCTAGGGTTAAATTGGGAGATTGCTGGGCGACACAGCTCGAAGGGCTGGAAGGACCTTTTCTGGGCTGTATCTCAATAAATAAACGATACATTTCTCATCTGTGTAGTTTTTATCAAAGCAAATAGGCACAAAAATCAAAAGCAAGTAGGATCCAAGGGAGATTGAGAGATTGGTATTTGTAATAAAGTATTACAGATGTTAGACGTGTGAAACAAAGTTGCACATATTGAAAATACTCAACAGGTAAGCAGGAGAGAGAATTAGTATCAATTTTTCAGTTCATCAGAACCCCTGAATGGCAAATTGGATCCAAAATTCTCTCTTTGGCAGGATCTGTAGTGTTTGTAAGTTGTTTTGGGTCGATCTCAGTACCCAGTCTCTAATTTGGACTTTAATGTAAGTTGCATGATAAAGAAGTTGGCCAAAAATACAAAATTTGATTCTGGAGTTGGCATGGAGGAGGATATTTTCCAATGAGTTGGTTGGGCAGCAAAGTGGTGAGTAGAATTCAATCTGGAGGAGTGGGGTTACATTGTCTGGGCCACAATTTGAGTCTGCTGTACCGTTCCGGACAATCTATCACAGGGCAGATGTTGATTGCACCGGAGGGGGTCCAGGAGATTTGCAAGGATGGTGCTTGACTGGAAATCTTCCACCATGAGGGATGCTTGGACAGCTTGGTGTCGTTTTTTTTGTTGATCCCAAGGGCAAGCAGGAAGGGCCAATTTCCTCTGGAAGAGGGATTAAGAACAAAAGTTACAGGTATAACATAATAGGTAAGAAGATTAGAGGGAAGGGGAGTAAGATTAGGGACCTGGGAAGTTTTCTTTCATCAATATATAGAAACCTCTAACCCTTCATTTCAATGTTGACAAGGATACTTGCTGATCTGAGGGTTTAATATTCAAGAAGCACACTTGGGCTCCTAGGCCTTGTTGGGCCACTTATTCTAACCATTGCTTTTGTGCATAATACCAGTAAAAATAGAGATATGAGTGAAGTAGGCCACAAGGCAAGTGACTAAACCAAGTAATGTCTTTTCTTAGCGACACACACAAATTGCTGGAGGAACTCAGCAGGAAATGAATAAACAGTTGACGTTTCGGGCCGAGATCCTTCTTCAGGACTGAGAAGGAAGGGGAATGATGCCAGAATAAAAAGGTAAGGGGGTAGGGAAGGAGGTTAGCTGGAAGGTGAATAGTGAAGCCAGGTGGGTGGAAAGGTCATGGCCTGAAGAAGAAGGAATCTGATAGGAGGGGAGAGTGGACCATAGAAAACAGGGCAGGAGGGAGGACCTGGGGGAAGTAATAGGCAGGTGAGAAGAGGTAAAAGGTCAGAGTAGGAAATAGAGGAGGGGGGGGAGGTTTTTTTTACCGGAAGGAGAAATCGATATTCATACCATCAGGTTAGAGGCCACCCAGACGGAATATAAGGTGTTGCTCCTCCACCCTGAGGGTGGCCTCATCTTGGCCAAGAGGAGGCCATGGACTGACATGTTGGAACGGAAATGGGAATTGGAATTAAAACGCTTGAGCACTAGGAAGTTGGGCTTTTGGTAGATGGAGAGGAGCTGTTTGATGAACTGATCGCCCAATTTACAACAGGTCTCGGCGATGTAGAGGAGACGCTTGGGGAACACTTTCATTCTTACTAGCTTATGCCAGTCTGTTATTTTTAAATACCCTACTCAAGATTCTCCAACAGTCCATATCCTACCTTTTCACAGAACTTCTGACAATTGCTACTCTAATGATTTGTAGATAAGCTTACTCACATTTACTGTTTGACATAAGTTGGGAAGTTTGTGGCCGCAGTACAGTGCAGGCATAACATTACTTTAAGTTACAACATAGTAAATAGATAAATATATTGATATATAAATAGAAAAAGGAATAGCGAACCTGCATGTGAATGATTCTAGTGTCAAGGGATTTGCATTGGTACCATATTCTAAAGTTCATTAAAAATATTTATAAATTTGCCTTTTGCTGGTTTTTAACAATTACTATCAGATATGATACATTCACTGAGGGTGGCAAACAGAAAAACAGGAAAACAATAATTCATCCTAAAATAATATAATCTTGAGAATAGCTCAGTATTGCACGAAGTTGAAACAAAACTGTATTTTACTGCAGGATGTAGATACGGAAGCTCAGTTTGATTCTGCTCCCAAAGCACTAAGAGATAATCAAGAAAGTAAGATTTTTGTGGCTTTGATTTCTGTAAGGGTATAATACACTATTTCCACCATCCGGCTGTGAATGATAAAGTATCTAAAACAATGAAACACGTTTAAAACATTCTACTGTAGTTCAAAATCTTCCTTGCCCTTTTTCTGTCTTTGGAATGTAACTGAAAGATAAACAGCACAGCCAGTCTATCACCAAGATAGCACCGAGACTCAAGGACAACAACATCTTCGTTTGAGACTGAATCAAGCAGTTAAGTTCAAAGGTGATGTTTATCAGTTGGGGGCTGTAACTTTAAATCCTCATGTTGCATGCAACAACCTTTGTCTTCATGTCAAGCTAGAAACCCATCAACCTATCTCCTTTATTTATGACATAGTAATTAAACATATCTTGTTTCCGTATTGGGATGGGAAATCCTGCTTTTCATTTTCAGTGGTAGTGGACAACCCAGAAGTTCACTGATGGGATGCTTATTGTATACCTTGTTATTTTACACACCCTTCTGATTTTTCACTCCGTGGAAGCGAACAGATCATGTTCCCATTATGTAGGAGGCAAGATCTTCCAATTCTGAACTTGCATCACCAATTTCCCCTAAATCTGAAAGTGATAGCTGTCCTTTGTTTGTCTGCAGGAAATGGCCACCGATATATCATCATCATCATCATTATGTGCCACGTCATATGACATCATCATTATGTGCCATGTTGTATGATGTGGGCGATCATGGTCTTCCATCTGTCCATGACCATGATTGTTCTTGGCAAATTTTTCTACAAGAGTGGTTTGTCATTGCCCTCTTCTGGGCAGTGTCTTTACAAGACGGGTGACCCCAGCTATTATCAATGGGGGAAGGAGAGCCTTGCACCTCCTTTGGTTGGAGTCATATCTCTAACCCGCCACCCAAAAATATAGGCTTTGTAAACCCTTGAAGTAGGCTCAGAAAACATTTCCTCAGCTCCAGTAGTCATTTCCAGAATCTTCTGTGGAAAGAACCTGCAGCTTTAAGTTAACTTGCTCCGACTCAGGCATTGATTTCCATTAAGAGAGTGGTCACAGTATTATCTCATCGATGTCTTGGTCTCAACATGAAGTTCAAAAAATATTCCCATGTTAAAAAGGTCAACATTAGCCCCTGAAACAACCTTCGTCCTTGCAATTGTAACTTGTACAGTCAACTTGCAGTGATTTTAGCTGTAGTATTCATCGAGTGCGGCAGAGTGGAGATATGTCTCTACCAAAGGAGGTGTAAGGCACTCATTCTCTCTACTTCCATGCAGGTCATCCTTGGACAAGGTGTAGCACCCGCTTAGCGCACCCCCCCCCCCCCCCGCCGATCAGGGTCACATGAAGCCATGGGAGCAGGTCATGTGAGCAGCTGGTGCATATCACAAGTCCTGGTTTTGCGACCACTGACGCCAGGCAGACAATCTCTGAAGAGTATTGATAATGGCCGGAGTCACCCATCTTGTAAAGACACTGTCCAGAAGAAGGAAATGGCAAACCACTTCAGTAGAAAAATTTGCCAAGCACAATTATGGTCATGGAAAGACCATGATCGCCTATGTCATTTGACATAGCACGTAACAAGTGAATGATCCAACAAGAAAAGTTGACCACGTAGGACTTTTGATAGTTGAAGACTATTTAATATATTTTGCAATCAATAATTGATTCATTCATTGTGATGACATTTTTTCAAAAGATAAAGAAAAATTTAAACGGTTAAAAAATTAAAACAGTTTAACATCTTAGTAGACAATTCTCTGCTTTATATACAAGTCCCTCCTCAGCTGTGTCATCTGAGCTGTCTCATCAGGTCATAAAAGCTCATAGGGCCACAGTCGTCCTCACACAGGCAATCATCTTACTCTGTTAGTTCCCCAATGCAAGTCTAAGTACTTAAGTACGTCCATAACCCTGTGAACAAATAGAAAAGGAAAATATTTTGCATTATTTTTTAAGTGGCAAGAAAATAATTACTTCCTAAAGGTCTCTGAACCAAACAAGAGTTAATTTGCTGAGGAAGCCTATGTCCCTAAAATGGAGGTACTTTCTTCTCGTGGCGTCCTATCAGAATTAAGCAGACTCCAGAGGGAAAGCTAAGCCCTTTGATAAGGATGATTGAATGCACCAAGATGAATGGAAAGTGGGGAGCCATCCGATTTGACATGAAGCCCTTGCTCTTTTATCAATTCACAGTGTGATGCAGATCAGCGTAGCATCTCCAACTTGTGCAGCTGCAAAAGAACAGTGCTTGTACTGTCCCCTGCTCACTTGCGCCCACCTCACCATGTTATTTTGGTTCTGCCTCTCAAGAGGCAGGGTGGAAAATAAACGTCCATTGATTAAATTTTTAAATCCAATACATGACGGTCGCATTTCAAACTGCAAGAGATGCTACACACTTGTATTGCAGTATCAAAATAAACACAACCCAGAATGGTAGTACAGAACTGAGTTTTTATTTACGAAGCAGATCAGGCCGTTTGTCAAATCAAGTTTATTCTCAAGTACGGTGAGGTAGAGATACAACGGAAACTTGTTTTGCAGTGGCATCACAGGCAACACACAGAATATAAATTATACAAAATCTATGCAAGATATTGAAGAGAAGAGGGAAAAACGCGTGTACTTAAGAAAGTCCTGAGTGCAAGAAGCAGACACAATCAGAGGCAAGCCCATGGTAGTGCAAGAAGTGATCTATAGTGTCCCATTGGCCCATTTTCGTAGTGGTGATCGAGGACGAAGTTTACTCTGAAGTCATGGGATCACAGAATCACAGAAAGGTTACATCACCGAAGGAGCCCATTCAGTCTCGTAGTCTGCACTGGCTCATTGCCTGAGCAGTTCACTAGCTGTATCACCTGGACCCTCCTCTGTAGCCTTCCAAACCTTTTCATGCCATAGATTAATTGTCCACCCCTTTACTTTGTACTCATAGCCTCCATTTCTGATCTCTCCACCAATGCTATCCACTCAGTTCAGACCCCTCATCTTCTGTAAGATCTGATCGCCAGCTTTCTCTTCGCTGAAAAAAAAAACAAACCCAGCCTCCCTGATAGATCCCTGTGACCCTGGTTCCTCACTGAAGAGCCATCTTCATGAAACTTCCTCAGGCCCTCTCTGATGCCGCCACATTCTTCCTTTCCTAACTAGAGTTGAAAACAAAATTCCAGAGGAGCTTCATGAAGATTCAGCATAACTACTCTATGTTTAGTTATTTAGTTAGTTAGTTTATTTATTTAGCGGAGTAGAGATATGTCTCTACCAAAGGAGGTGTAAGACGCTCCTTCCCTCCGCTAGCCAGCAGCTCACTCCTTGGGCAAGGTGTATCACCTGCTCAGCCCCCCCCCACCCCTCCCCCCGACCAGGGTCACGTGAAACCATGGGCGCAGGTGGTGGATGGTCGTACGAGCATTGGTGCACATCACAAGTCCTGCTTACGTGACCACTGACGCCAGACAATCTCTGAAGAGTTATTGATAATGTCCGGGGTCACCCGTCTTGTAAAGACACTGCCCAGAAGAAGGCAACGGCAAACCACCGCTGTAGAAAAAACTTGCCAAGAACAATCATGGTCATGGAAAGACTGTGATCGCCCACATCACACAACACGGCACATGCTGATGACGATGACTTATTTAGAAATACTACACTGTAGCAGGCCACTCCAGCACAACCAGCCACCCAGATGCACCCACGTAACCAATCAACCTGCTAACTCATACGCCTTTGGAATGTGGGAGCAAACTGGGGCACCCGGAGAAAACACACACGGTTACAGGGAGAACGTACAAACTCCTTACAGATAGTGCTGGGAGTTGAACCTGGGTCACCGCCACTGTAATAGTGTCACTTTACGCCCAAGTCCCTGGGTACTCCATTTAGAACAATATCCTACACCACTCCCCATTCTACCTGCCAAGATGCACCAGCTCATGTTTCTTCAAAGCCTTCTTCAGCCAGGCACATGTCCTTTTCTCTCAGCCTGTTTAGATTCTGCTGCAGTTTAACACTATCCCTCTCACAGTACTGTCCAGGAGAGCAGTTAATAGTGTGTGAGTTCAGTCAACAGCTGCCTGCTCACATGAAAAGGCATGAAAAATCAAAAATGCCTTTTCAATTTGTACTTTGCAGCAGCAGTACATAAAATGGCTATATTTCTCCACAGCCTTGAGACGCTTAGGTTAATTTTTCTTTAAAGAAATAAAAGTAGATGAAATTATTTTGTTGCAATGCAACACCTGGGTGACCTTTGTGGAGCAGTCATTTGGCAGGCTTTCCAGCAGTCTGCTGCATTGATTTAAGAAGATCTTGTAGCAAAGAAGGTTAGTCACCCGTGGCCAAGTGGTTAAGGCGTTCATCTAGTGATTTGAAGGTTGCTAATTCGAGCCTTGGCTGAGGCAACGTGTTGTGTCCTTGAGCAAGGCACTTAACCACACATTGCTCTGCGACGACACCGGTGCCAAGCTGTGTGGGTCCTAGTGCCCTTCCCTTGGACAATATCGGTGGCGTGGAGAGGGGAGACTTGCAGCATGGGCAACTGCTGGTCTTCCATACAACCTTGCCCAGGCCTGTGCCCTGGAAACCTTCCAAGGCGCAAATCCATAGTCTCGCGAGACTAATGGGTGCCTATTATTAATATTATTGTAGCAAAGAAGGTAACAATTGAAATGACCATGCTCTCCACGAGAAACATTGAAATGTAACAGCGAATTGTGTTGCTTGTGTTGACGACCAACAGAGTTCGAGTATTGTGCTGGGGGCATGCTGCAAGTGTGGCCACACTTTCAGTGCCAACAGATCACCAACCCTAAACCTAATTCTATGCTTTTGGAATGTGGGAAGAAACGAGGGCACTGGAGGAAACCCACGCAGTCGCGGGGAGGGGGTATGGGGGATAATTACAAACTCCATACCATCAGCGGCAGAAATTGGACCCCAATCAGTAATCGAGGTTCCACCAACTGCTACACTACCATACCGCCCTCAGATGGGATTAACTTTGTCCATCAAAATAGCTTGGAGCTGTTGCTGCCCAGGTGCAAACGCAAGGAACTGCCTCGTCGGGAATGAGGCCATTGGTGCCATGGCCCAGTACCCCGTCAGCAGCTTCTATGTGAGAGAGAAAGAACAGAAACTTGGCATCGGATGGCCAAAAGGATTCAGCATTTGCAAAACATCAGTAGACTCATAACTGAGCTTCAGTCACAGTGTCGCCAGGCTTATGTATATTGTGTCTATAAGGTGCCCTCTAGCCAGTATCTACCATAAACAGGCATTCAACATTAATTACTATATCCTGTGGTAATACATTTCAATGAAGTGCACCGAGTGTGTGGGACTCATTTCTCTGGACGTCAGCACTTATTTCATGTCAATGTCGGTGTGCTGTTTTGACCTTCACGAAGCATCTCGCTTCAAAATGTCCAGTTTTCTACCTCAGTGTTATTCTGTAACCCGGGGATGCAGGTTTATTTTCCATTTTTCATGCTAAACTTGAACAACAGGTGTCAGTTTGCCTTCTGACTGCAGGGAACAGAAGATGTTCACAAACATACACTTCCTGACAAAGGTCACTGCACAGTGATCAGCAGCAGGATCCCAGACATTATTTTTTCCTCTCTGGCCATAGGAAATTGTAGTCCCTTTTTGCTGCCCTGATTGAGAATGGCTAACTCAGCACACATTACAGGTTCAAATTTAGGCTTTCTTCGTTTATCGTGATCATACATTAGTACAACATAAACTGGACAAAACAAAAAAGTGGAGTGTATTTTTCTTCCTCCAGACTCGACGTGTAGAAGTATACCATTGCAAATGAGGGGGAAGGGATGCATGTTGGTATACAATTGCATTTTGAGGTGCAGTTAACGGATTCATAAACTAGATCTTGTGAACAGTTTTAATGAATTTAGGTCAGAATCAGGTTTAACATTACTGGCATATGTCATGAAATCTGTTGTTTTATGGCAGCAGTACACTGCAATACATAATAATTAAAACTGTAAATTATAGTAAGAAGTAATATATATACAAATCGAATTTAACATTTTTATATATATAACAAATGTTAAATTCAATAAATAGTGCAAAAAGAGAAAAAAAGCAGAGGTGGTGTTCATGGGTTCAATGTCCATTTAGGAATCGGATGGCAGAGGGGAAGAAGCTGTTCCTGAATCACTGAGTGTGTGCCCTCAGGCTCCTGTACCTCCTCCCTGATGGCAGCGATGAGAGGAGGGCATGTCCTGGGTGATGGGGGTCCATAATGATGGATACTGCCTCTTTGAGGCATCGCTCCTTGAAGGTGGATGCCGGGAGGCCGGTGCCCATGATGGAGCTGACTGAGTTTACAACTTTCTGCAGCTTATTACGATCCTGTGCGGTAGCCCTCTCTCCCCACACCCCCTGCCATACCAGACAGTGATGCAGCCAGTTAGAAAGCTCTCCATGTAGAAATTTGGGGATGGCTTCAGTGGCATACCAAATCTCCTCAAATTCCTCATGAAATAGAGCCACTGCCGTGCTTTCTTTGTATCTGCATCGGTTGGGCCCAAGATAGATCTCCAGAGATGTTGACAGCCAGAAACTTGAAATTGCTCGCCCTTTCCACTTCTGATCCCTCTGTGAGGACTGGTGTGTATTCCCTCATCTCACCCTTTCTGAAGTCCACAATCAATCCTTTGGTCTTACCGACACTGAGTGCTGTAACACCACTCAACAGTCTGATCTACCTATCTCACTCCTGTACACCTTCTCTATTGCCGCTAATTCACCCAGCAAGAGTTCTGAGTAAACTCTCTCGGTTCTTGTAACAGGTAAGTATGCTACATTGAACCTCATTAATAGAATTATTATAATTCTTCCCTTCCACGTTTTCTGCTGATTTTATTACTTTGTCACTTTAAAGGGCTGCTTCCTATGGAGTTACGTTTCCCCAGAGCTCATGGATGTGTCTGATAATCCCACTATCAGTTATTCTTCACTTATGACCACCAAGAAAACTAGCTGTTCTTGGACCATCCATGCACCTGTCTGATGTCCTCCTGCATCCGGCGGCTGCTGGATTCTCATCACATTCCCACCTGATTGACAGGCCAATTTCTCGCTCCCTAATGCCCCTGCGTGTCAAGCCCACCCAACACCCCGTTTCACTCGTTTCATCAACACAAGAGTTTCTGCTGACACTGGAGATGTTCGGCGACGCACACACAAAATGCCGGTGAAAACCAGCTGGGGGAATGCTGCGTACCTCCATATTTCGAGCGTGTTTCGCTGGTTTGCCAGTGCAGAATTGAAGACTGTGTTGTCAGGGGTCTAGTTTTAGAATGAGATACTGAGATAAGGGTGGAGAAGCAACACCTTAAATTCTGTCTGGGTACCCTCCAGATCGATGGCATGAATATGAATTTCACCTTCTAATGAACAAACTTCCCACTCCCCCCTTCCTCTGTTCCCCACTCTGACCTTCACTTCTTCTCACCTGCCTATTACTTCCCCCTGGGTCCCTTCCTTCTCCTCTTTTTCCGATGGTCCACTCTCCTCTCCTATCAGATTCTTTCTTCTCCAGCCCTTGACTTTGCCCAGCCACCTGGCTTCACCCGTCACCATCCAGCTAACCGCTTTCCCCTCCCACCACCTTTTTATTCTGGTGTCTTCCCCCTTCCTTCTCAGTCCTGAAGAAGGGTCTCGGCCTGAAATGTCGACTGTTTACTCTTTTCTATAGATGCTGCCTGACCTGCTGAGTTCCTCCAGCGTTTTGTATGTGTTGCTTTGGATTTCCAGCGTCTGCAGAATCTCTTGAGTCTGTGATTTACTCTGATCTTTAAAGATTGGAAATACTTGTGTCTTTCATGTAGAATTGCATGGAGTAAACAGAAGCAGGCCACGTGGATTTTTTTCATTCCTGTCTGCTTCCATTCTCTTTCAGCATGATTATGCATTCCTTCCCCCCTCCCCCCATTTGCTTTTCTTATTCATGAATATATCTATCCTACTTGCCTGTGGTGGCTTGTTTCACATTCTCTCCTCCCAGAAGAATGCAATGGCAAACCACTTCTGTAGAGAAATTTGCCAAGAACAGTCATGGTCGCCCACAGTCATATGATACAGCACATCATGATGATGACTATGCTCTCCTCAACAAATAGGGATCAACCAAGTACACAATACACCAAGGTGAAGCTGTGTTCTGTCCACGCTGTCGTCCGGGTCAGAATGCTGGTGCACGACAAAGAGTGACCCTACCAAGCTGTCGTTGTTCCACACCATGAGCCTCCAGAAGGTCCTCCGTATTTTCTGGCCAAGAAAGATCTCCAACCACGCCCTACTCCTTCAGTGTCACCAAGAGGACATGACCACGATTGTCATGAGGAAATGTTGGAGATGGGAGCGTGATGAGAAGAGACGCCAATTCCATCATCAAGGCAGCACCTCATTGGACCCCTAAAGGGTGGAGGAAACGCAGGAGACCAGAGACAACTTGATGCTGTACCACAGAGGCAGAAATGAGGACTCTGAACCATACCTGGGGCACTATAGAGAAAATGCTAAGGACAGGCAGAGATGGGGGACCTTCATTGCTGCTCTAAATGCCAGTGGCGTAACAGGCATTTGAAGCTGATGACGGCGATGGTGCTTTCCACACAATTCGGGTACAGAAGAGCGCTAATGATGGATCTCAGCCTGAAAATTCAACTGTTTATTCCTCTCCATAGATGCTGCCTGACCTGCAGAGTTCCTCCAGCACTTTGTGTGTGTGTTGCTTTGGATTTCTTTTGAATTTCTTATTTGACGTCTTGTTGGCCATTGTATATTGATTACATCTCAAATAAACTCTTCTTGAGCTTCCAGCTGGGTGCAGATATTAACTTTAATCAACGTTTCAATGACAAACTCTGCCACCTTCATCAGGGATGATGCCTGGGCATGTCCAGTCCGGTGGAAAATGAACCCCTGGCGTCCGTCCCTCCTGATTGGTTAGTCCTCATCCAATCAGGTTTATGCTGTCCAACCTTGATTGTATCAACTTTTTCTCTTCCCACTGGCTGATATTAGGCACCTCTCAACTCACTTTTTAGGATAAAAAAGAGACTAATCTGT
Source organism: Mobula birostris (assembly GCF_030028105.1). Lineage (NCBI taxonomy): Eukaryota > Metazoa > Chordata > Chondrichthyes > Myliobatiformes > Myliobatidae > Mobula > Mobula birostris. The sequence continues at coordinate 32,402,018 of NC_092400.1, forward strand.
AACAACACACATGGTGTTGGAGGACTTCAATGAGCCAGGCAGCATCTGTGGAAGGAAATAGGCAGTCAAAGTTTCGGATCGAGACACTACTTCAGAACTGGAGTTAAAGAGGGGAGATAGCTGGTATAAAAAGATGGGAGGAGAGGATAGAGTGAGAGTTGGTGGGTGATAGTTGAATCTTGGTGAGAGGGAGAAGGTAGGTAGATGGAGAAAGAGGAAGTGTTAATGATGTAAGAAAGTGGGAGGTGATAGGTGGAAGGACTGAAGAAGATGGAATCTGATAGGAGAGGATCATGGAATACTGGGAAGGAGATGAGGAGGGGTACAGAGAGGGGAAAGTATGGGAGATAGGCAGATCGAGAGGGAGGAGGAGAGGAAAGAGAAGATGTATAGGAGCCGGTGGGATAAGGGGTGAGGAGAGTGGTTCTCAGAAGTTAGAGAAATCAGTGTGTCTCCATTTAACAAAATTTTGTTAATCTTTTACAAATAGGTATAATTTCACAGTTCATGTATCATCCTTGTACATCTTTCTGTGGTTGCACAGGATTATTTTTGCAAAGTGGCAAATAGCAATTATGTACGTTCTGCAAAGCTGGATCTAACCAAGGTCTGATACAATTTAGTATCATATCTCTTCTATTCAGATCTTTCCCCTCACACTTCCAGTCAATATGAAAGCTACTACAGACCTTCTCCCCAGAAAAATAATCCACTATTCAACAAAACCAGCGACTCCACTTCTCACCTTTTCCCTCCAGGCCTGATGAAGGGTCTCGGCCCGAAACGTCAACTGTTTACTCTTTCCCACAGATGCTGACTGGCCTGCTGAGTTCCTCCAGCATTCTGTGGCGGTAACTCCCCTCTTCCCCTGCCTTTGCAGGTGGGCTTATGAAAACTTTCTCAAACCATTCTTTGAAAGAACAAACTGGATCAAGGCAACATGTCAAATGTTAGTAAATTAATCTTCATTTTAGCAATGGATATACTGCCAGTTGTTACTATCTACAGACTATGTAATGTCACTGTTCATTGGTTTTATTTTTAATTTTCGTATGCTTTGTTAATGTATATTAATGAATGTGTATGTGTATTAATTAATGTATATTAATGAATATATATGTATATTGATGTTAATGTATATTAATGAAGTAGAAACACTGAGGGACAGAGCATGTGCCCTATGGTTCTATTTAAAACATTTCCTAACTAGCAAACGAAGATGAATCTCAAAATTCCTGGAACAGGGTGAAAGGCAAATCCAAAGAGTGGTTTACACTGAGCAGCGGAGTGTATTGGATAAGTTCTGCTGCACTCTCTATGTGGCGAGATTGTAAATGTATTCTTTATGGGACGATTCCCCAAAATAACACGTCTGTCCTTGGCCTCCCTTGTACCACGATGAGGCCACTGTCAAAGTGGACAAATAGCAGTTTATATTCCATCTGGGTAGCCCCCCAACCTGATGGTACAAACATCAATTCTCACCTCCCCTTTCCCTCTTTTATCCTGGCCTCTAGTCTTACCTCTTCTCCTCACCTGTCTATCACTGCGCCTCCTTCTTCCCTTTTTCCTATGGTCTACTCTCCACTCCTGTCAGATTCCTTCCGCTCCAGCCTGTTACATTTTCCTACTCACCTAGCTTCACCAATCCTCTTCTAGCTAGCAACACACACAAAATGCCGGAGGAACTCAGCAGGCCAGACAGCATCTCTGGAAAAAAGTACAGTCGACCTTTTGGGCCGAGACCCTTCAGCAGGACCCTTCTAGCTAGTCCTCCTTCCCCTTCTCCTGGCTTTTTTTATTCTGGTTGTCTTCCCCTTTCCTTTCCAGTCCTGAAGAAGGTTCTCGTCCGGAAACGTCAACTTCCCCTCCATAGACGCTGCCTGACCTGCTGAGTTCCTCCAGCATTGTGTGTTTGTTGCCCTGGACTTCCAGCATCTGCGGAATTTCTCCTGCTTATGTCATGAGATTTGTTGTTTTGCAGCCGCAGTACAGAGCTTGTAAAGACCAACTGCAGGAGTGTTGAGGCCATGATCACCCAGCGTCAGCTGCAGTGGCTGGGGCACGTGATAAGGATGCCCCCATGTCGGCTACCCCGCAGAGTGTTATACGGCCAGCGACATCATGGTCGACGCTCATCTGGAGGGCCGAAGAAGCGCTATAAGGATGAGATGAAGAATGCTTTAAGGAAGTGCAGGATCAGACCCGAGGACCTGGAGGAGGTTGCTGCTGACCGTACGACGTGGCGACAGCTGTGTAGGGACGGGATTCATATTCTGGAGATGGAAAGAACAACCAGAAGACAGCAGAAGGGAGCCAGGAGAAATGCAGCCATGGGTGCCACCACTACCACATATACACGTCCCACCTGCAATAGAGCTTGTGGGTCCAGGATAGGACAGTATAGTTATCAAAGATCTCACTGTTAAAGGAGTGGACGATGTCATCGGATTTCGATGAACAACCGAAGAGAGAAGAGACAGAGCAATACATTAAAAAAACTACACATCGCAATAAGAAATACATATTAACAATTAAATTAAAAGAGAGCAAAAATAGTAAGGCTTTTCTAGACCTCCCTGGCAAATGCATAGCTAACGAGGATGTGGATGATTACCTAGGCATCACACTGTGCCTTTAAACAAGATGTGTGCTGTTTGAAGTGTTGTAAATTAAGTGGAAATTGCAGCCACTGAGACAGCGTAAATCACTAATTTAAATAGACTTGATAGCTTTGCCTGCAGGCAATGGAATAGGAACTCTCCATTCGTTAACCTCCAGTAACAAAAACCTTATCAACATTTGGGTAAAAGTACAAGGAGCTTGGTGACTTCGGCAGTTTATCACTTCTTGAATGGTATCTGCTTTTTAAGAAGGTGCTCCACAAAAAAAAAACAGAACTAATCCCACAACTGTCAGGCTCTTGAAACAAAGGGGATAACTTCACTTGCCCATGGACTCACTTTCAAGGACTCCTCATTTCATGTTCTTGAGAATTATTCTTTATTATTCTTATTATTTCTTCCTTTTTGTATTTTCACATTTTGCTGTTTTTTTTGCATACTAGATGAACACACCCAAGTTAGTGCAGTCTTTCTTGATTCTGTTATGGTTAATATTCTAAAGGTTTATTGAGTATGCCTCCTAGAAAATGAATCTCAGGGTGGTATATGGTGACATATATGTACTTTGATAATAAATTTACTTTGAACTTTAAACGCCAAGTAGTCAAGATACGTCCTGTTCTCAGGGAATGTGAATAGATGGGAACTGCTCTTTTCTGTACTTTAAAATATTATGTCATTGAAAAACCACACTAAAAGAATTCTTGAAATGATTTTTAAAAAGTCTGCCTCGATGGCTCCAAGCTGTGAAGTACCAACTGAAGTGCCTGCACTGTGGACAAGCAGGCTTGGCTGTACTGAGAGCAGGCAGCTACAAGAGAGCCTCAGTTTCCATATGATTAAGGTAGCGGGTAGACAATGGTATGCTCATATGATGCTGCTGGACAACAGTCATAACCACCAGAACCAAGGCCGACAAATAAATTCTTATTGACGTGTGAATTCTCTCTGACAACAATGATGACAAAATAGGGAAGTACGATTAGACTACACACATCAAAGTTGCTGGTGAACGCAGCAGGCCAGGCAGCATCTCTAGGAAGAGGTACAGTCGACATTTCGGGCCGAGACCCTTCGTCAGGACTAACTGAAGGAAGAGTTAGTAAGAGATTTGAAAGTGGGAGGGGGAGGGGGAGATCCAAAATGATAGGAGAAGACAGGAGGGGGAGGGATGGAGCCAAGAGCTGGACAGGTGATTGGCAAAAGGGGATATGAGAGGATCATGGGACGGCCTATTGGCCCATAGAGTCTGTTCTACCATTTGATTATGGCTGATTTACCTCTCAGCCCCGTTCTGCCTTTTCTCCATAACCTTTGACGCCCTGACTAATTAAGAACCTATCAGCCTCTTTCCAACTTTAAATTTAAGTTTATTGTCATCTGGCTCTACAACCAAATGAAACAAAGTTCCCCCGGACCACGGTGCACCCACAATACGCATATCACACACAGCACATAAAACAAAATATTACCGCAAATAAGGTAATAAAATACAATTCAAAATGCACGTGAAATGCACAGCACAGGTAAACAGTAAACAGCACAGTAAACAGCTCGCTGTCCCAGTGACGAGACCTCGGTGGTGGCAGGGTATCAGTCGTCTCCCAGCCTGAGGGAAGAAGCTGTTACCCAGTGTGACAGTCCTCATCCTGATGCTTCAGTACCTCCTTCCTGATGGTAATGAATAGAAGCTTTGATCTCTCTGCAGTGATGCTGACCTGATTCCAGTCTGTCTGTAAGGAGTTTGTACATTTTAGATTATGAGGACACTCAGTCCTCGTTTATTGTCACTTAGAAATGCATGCATTAAGAAATGATACAATGTTCCTCCAGAGTCATATCACAAAAAACAGGACAAACCAAAGACTAACACTGACAAGACCATATAATTATAACATATATTTACAGCAGTGAAAAGTAATACCATAATTTGATAAAGAGCAGACCATGAGAACGGTAAAAAGAAGACTCAAAGTTCCGATTGACTCCTGATAGTCCCGATAGCGGGCGGCAGAAGGGAGAAACTCTCTCTGCCATAAACCTCCAGGCACCGACAACGGTCGATGCATTGGAAGCACCCGACCACAGCCGACCCTAAATGCGTCTGAAAACTTCGAGCCTCCGACCAGCCCGAGCACCGAGCACCATCTCTACCGAGTGCCTCGACCCCGTCCCAGCCGCCGAGCAACAAGCAAAGCCGAGGACTTGGGGCCTTCCCCTCCGGAGATTCTGCATTACACAGTAGCAGCGGCAGTGAAAAAGGCATTTCAGAAGTTTCTCCAGATGTTCCTCCGTTCTCTCACGTCTGCCTCCATCAAATCAGGATTGTGCACGGTCCTCTACTTGACAGATTACAGATATCATTCACCGGAGAGCTGCGTTGCGCCACCATCTTCTCCTCCTCCGTGACCGCGTGGGTTTCCTCCAGGTGCTCCGGTTTCCTCCCAGTTACTAGGCTAAATTACTCATTGTAAATTGTCCATGATTAGGCTAGAATTAAATCTGGGGACTGCTGACTGGTGGGGCTTGAAAGCTCAGGAAGGCCTATTCTGTGCTCTTTCCCAATAAAGAAGTTTCTCACAATATAGAAGCCCGAATCTGTGAGCCTTAGTGACAGATCACAAACATCCATAGCCATTGGTCCCTTTTGAAATTAGCATGGGGGTGGCAGCCGGGTATAGGTGTAGTGGTGATGTGTGTGTGTGCTATCCATGCTTAGGTTTATTGTACGAGAAGCAGAACCAGGGTATGCTGCGTGTGGAAGGATGATCTTCGTTGGCTTGTCTGCTTGTGATGCACCTCCGTGACGATGGCGCTTCAGCCCCTGACTAATATACTGATTTAATGCTCCACCGGCCCGTGACGGATCTGTTAATTAAAAGTGGTTGGAGAATGGGTCTTCATGGTTATCGGTGCAGTTCCTGCAAGTGTGGCTGTGGTGAGTTTCAATGAATTCAGAACGTGGACTAGTTTCTACTGGTGTCCGGGGCTTCTCTCGCCCAGCACAGTCATCTCTTTGGAGAGATGTAAGCCCACTCTCCTGAGGTGGGCCGTGTTTAGCCGTGAGTGACATCCGCCCGTTTCTGGCAATCCTTGCCTGCAATAAATAACAATGATGCCTCATGGATTAGAGAGGCATAACTTTACTGTTTGTACATCAGCCAGAGAGAGGGGCAAGACTCTGGAGGTAGGCAGATTCATTCTCGAACAAGACTTCAGAATAAGGTTTATTATCGCTGACGTCTGTAATGTTAAACGTGTTGATTTGCCGTAAAATTACTATAAATGACAAAATCGATCGTTTGTTCATTTTATGCCATGTCATACAATGTAGGCGATCACGATCTTTCCATGTCCATCATTGTTCTTGGCAAATTTTTCTACAGAAGTGGTTTGCCATTGTCTTCTTCTGAGCAGCGTCTTTACAAGACGGGTGACCCCAGTCATTATCAATACTCTTCAGAGATTGTCTGCCTGGCATCAGCCGTCGCATAACCAGGACTTGTGACGTGCACCGGCTGCTCATACGACCATCCACCACCTGGTCCAGCGGCTTCACGTGACCAGCAGAGGGAAGGAGCGCCTTACACCTCCTTTGGTAGAAACATATGTCCACCCTACCACCCAACATAAAAAAAGGATTAAAAAGGTAAAAGAAATCTATGGGTTCTTGGACTGTTCATAAATATGACGGTGAAGGGGAAGAAGCTGTATCTGAATCACTGAGTGTGGGTATTCAAGCTCCTTCACCTCCTCCCCAATGACAGCAATCAGAAGAGTTCATGCCCTGGGTGGTGAGAGTCCTTAGACATAGATGCCACCTTCTTGAGGCACTGCCCTTCTGAAGATGTCCTCGATGCTGGGCAGCTGGCTGAGTCCACAACCCTCTTGTAATCCTGAGTGTTGCAGCCTCCATCCCAGACAGTGATGTGACCAGTCAGGATGCTCTCCATGGTAGATACGTGCAAGTCTCCTCAGACCCCTAACAATGTCGAGCCACGGGCATGCCTTCTTGACAATTGCATCAGTATGTTGGGTAAGGATAGACCTTCAAAGATGTTGACATCCAGAGACTTAAAACCGCTCACCCCTTCCGCTGCTGACCCGGCATTATCAGCCGTGTTTGTGCTTTTGCTTCCTGAAGTCCACAGTCAATCCCTTGATCCTTGTGACATTGACTGCAATGTTCTGTTTGTGACAATGCTCAACCAGCGAACTATCTCAGTCCTGCACTCCTTCTAGTGAACCCATGATCACTACCTCATCTCTTCTTTTGCACTACTTACTTAATTTAATTTAATGTTTTATATATATATAATGTTTTATAATTTAACTAATTTAATTATAAAACATTTTATATAGTGTTAAATTAAGTAAGTAGTGCGAAAAAGTAGTGAGCTAATGTCTATATTAACTTTTTACTTTAATTCATACTTTTGGAAGTTATCCAAAAAACGAAGGATGGATCTATATGGAAAAGCATGGTCATCAAAGTCCACATCGGATATGGTACCGGGACAGACAGACTGTAATTCACTGTATTTTTTTTATTATTATGTACTGGACAACCGAGTGACCCACTGGGGCACCCTTTGAGAGAAAGTTAGTGCAGTCTGATTAGATTAGATTAGATTCAACTTTATTATCATTGTGCGGAGTACAGATACAAATCCAATGAAATGCAGTTAGCATCTGATCAGAAATGCAAAAGATAATGTTATATACAAAATAACCGTTATGTGCTTTGGCAATTAAAGAAGAAAAACTCAGTTTATTAAAGAAGAAAGACACGTAGCAAGACTGCAATGTACTGCTGCTGCATAACAAGAAATTTCACAACATATGAAACTTCTATGTTCACGACGTATGCCGGTGATATTAAACCTGATTCTGATTCGTTGTCTGCTACTGCCTTCTAATTGCTTAATCTTACCAACCCACGTATTTTTTGAAGGGTAGTTTGTGGAGCAACAGGGCAACTTGGGGCCTGCAAAGTGGGTATCATAACTCTACAGTATCATAGTGTCAGTGGCCTGGGTTCAATTCTGCCTCGGTCCGTAAGGAGTTTGTACGTTCTCCCTGTGACTGTGTGGGTTTCCTCCGGGTATTCTGGTTTCCGCTACAGTCCAATTGTTGTTAAATCATTGATTGTTTAGAGCTGCTTGTGTTTTTCTCAAGCCGCTCGCTCTTTGTAAAGTGGTATCCTGGTGCTTTCTGTTTAAACTGGTTAAGTTTATTTTGATAGGTTTGGGGATTCCATGTTACTTCTATTATTTTGAGTGGACACCTGATTAGCGCTATCACAGGGTCCTAGTTTTGAGAATGTTACTTCTCGTGGTGCTATTCAGCTGAGCCACCTTTTGGAACTACTATGAATAAACTCTCATCGCTGTCTCTATATTGGAGTCTGTCTTTCCTCCGCACTTGAGTGTCGACACGGCCAGTGCACTTCGTGACACATTGGGCAGGAAGGACCTGTTACTGTGTTGAACCTCTCAATAAAATTAGAAAACCCTGTTATGCTGAGTGTAGATAACAGCAACGGAATGCTGTGTGCACACATCCTTGAACTCATACAAAGATTGTTACCTGCAATGCTGAGACATCATGTGTCATGAAATACATCGATTAAGATCAGTGCCAGCTTCTTCCTTGTCACATCTGAGATAATGGCCGTCTCCTCTGAGGCCTGTTACACCGCTGGCATTTAGGGCAGCAGAGAGGTCCTCCATTTCTGGCAGTGTTCAGGGCTTCTTTCATCGTGTCAGCAGCTCGGTTCTCACTACTGTCAGCCATGCAAGTCCTGGTTGGAGACTCGGGAATACCGTCGCACTCAGATATAGAAGGATTTCTTCACTGTTGCTTCTGTAACAATTTTGTTTGACCAGTCAGGGTTGTTAGCCCTGAGCTGAACCCCCAAACCTGGAGGGCTGGTGGACCACTCTTAGTCTGACCTCTACCCTTTGACCTGTTTGGCGTGGGTGACCCTACCGAGAGCCAAAGCATAAAACCCTGACTCCAGCCAACCTGGCTCTCTGGGTCACTGAGGCACACAGGCCCCCAAACCCAACGGCAGCATTGTGGTCCTCTTGGAGGTATAAGTGGCATACAAAGGGGTGAAAATTATGCTTTTCAAAGGGGAATGTAACAACAGAACAATGCTACATCTCTCTCCATGTTAAATGATGGGAACTGACTAATGTTATTTGTCTTCTTCCAGTATTTGTCTGCTCCAGAATGAGTGAGTTATGAGGGAAGTTTCCATTCATATGATGAATAAAACTTTTAGAGAATCAGAATCTGAGAGACTGACGTACTGCCATGAAATTTGTTCAGTGAATACATAAAATATTATTGTCTGTTAGAATATGAAAAGATGTCTAAAAATAAGTAGGGCAAAAAAAAAGAACAGAAAGTGAAAAGGAGACTTCCTCAGTAAATATATTTAAGACAAGCTTGGATAGATTTTTGCACAGTAGGGGAATTAAGGGTTGTGAGGAAAAGGCAGGTAGGTGAAGATGAGTCCAGGGCCAGATCAGCCATGATCTTATTGAACGGCGGAGTAGGCTCGACGGGCCAGATGGCCAACTCCTGCTCCTATTTCTTATGGTCTTATCTTCTTATGGATGTGCAGAGGGTGTTTCCTGCGGTGGGATAGCTTAAGACCAGAAGACACAGCCTCGGAATACAGCATTTAGAACAGAGATGAGGAGGAACTTCTTTAGCCAGAAGGTGGTGAATCTGTGGAATTCATTGCCACAAGCAGCTTGGAGGCCAAGTCACTGGGGATGTTTAGGGCAGAGGGTGATAGACCCTTGATTAGTCAAGGGATGAAGGAATACGGGGAGAAGGCAGGAGATTGGGGCTGAGAGGGAAAATGGCTCAGCTATGGTGGAAAATGGAATTGGCATGGAAAATGGCAGAGCAGGCTCGATGGGCCAAATGGCCTAATTCTGCTGCTATTTCTTACGGTCTTATGGAAAGTGAGGTAGTGGTCATGTGTTCCGGAGACATCAGACTGACTGACTAGTATTTAAAGGAATCGTCATAGGGTCATAGAAAAGCACTGCACAGAAACACGCCCTTTGGCCCATCTAGTCCATGCTGAACCAATTGGGGTTGGTTGTTTTCTGCTACACTCCCGAGATTATTTATTTCATGTGTTTTAATTACTTTGAAGAACGATACATTTCTTCAGCTGGTTTGTGTATCATTTGATACTGTAATTTTGATGGGTGTTTCAAACAGCTGGCGGTGGTGTGGAGTTACTAGTCTGCCTCTACATTTATCATATTTCACAAGAACTGTATCCCTAGACTGTGAGCGAATGGATATGAATTTCATGTATTTTTCTGCATTTGTTTCCAAATGTTTTCCTTTATCACAAATAAATGAAACAACTCACTTGCAAGGTATCTTACAAAACTGCACAAAAATGAATTTACCGGTGACATTCCTGACACTTATTTATTGAGAAGTGTAGAACAGGCCCTTCCAGCCCTTCGAGCTGGGCTGTCCAGCAACCCACGGTTTTAACCCTAGCCTAATCACGGGATAATTTAGTCGGTGGACTGGACTGTACTCAGGGATTCATCTTCGAACCTGGATGCGTACGCTGCAGCTGTTACCAACTTCATTAAAACCTGTGTGTGCCCACAAAGACTTACTGTACGTTCCCAAACCAAAAGCTGTGGATGAACCAGGAGGTACGTCGTCTGCTGAAGGCTCGGTCTGTGGCATTCGAGGCTGGCAACCCAGGTCTGTACCAGAAAACCAGGCATGATTTGCGCAGGGCTATTTCAAGGATGAAGAGATAATTTCGAACCAGGTTGGAGGTGACATCCGATGTCCAACAACTCTGGCGGGATTTGCAAGACATTACTTTCTACAAAGCGAAACCCAATAGCACGAATGGCAACGATGCTTCATTACCTGATGAACTCAACACTTTCTATGCCCGCTTTGAAAGGGAGAATATAACTACAGCTGTGAAGATCCCTGTGATCTCTGTCTTTAAAGAGAGTGAACCCTCACAAGGCAGAAGATCCTGATGGTGTACTTGGTAAGGCTCTAAAAACTTGTGCCATCCAACTGGCGGGAGTATTCAAGGACAATTTCAACCTCTCACTGCTGTGGGCGGAACTTCCCACTTGCTTCAAAAAGGCAACAATTATACCAGTGCTTAAAAAGAATAATGTGGGCTGCCTTAATGACTATCACCCGGTAGCACTCACCTTGACAGTGATGAAATGCTTTGAGAGCTTGGTCATGACTAGACTGAACTCCTGCCCCAGCAAGGACCTGGACCCATTGCAATTTGCCTATTGCCACAATAGGTCAATGGCAGATGCAATCTTAATGGCTCTTCACAAGGCCTTAGACTACCTGGACAATACAAACACCGATGTCAGGATGCTGTTCATCGACTATAGCTCAGCATTCAACACCATCACTCTCCCAATCCTGATTGAGAAGTCACAGAACCTGGGCCTCTGTGCCTTCCTCTGCAATTGGATCCTGGTATGGGGGGGTGGGGGGCTACTGCACTGGACCGAAAGAAGCTGCAGAGGGTTGTAAATTTAGTCAGCTCGTGTGTGTGTGTGTGTGTGTGTGTGTGTGTGTGTGTGTGCCCTTAACTCCTGGTGGAGACGTCAGGGTGCCGTTATGCTGATCGTACGGCGTGTCTTGGGCATCTGAAACCTGGTGAAGCCAATCCCTCCAAAGTACCCAGGACATCTTCAAGGAGCGTTGTCTCAGAAAGGCAGCATTCATTATTATTCACCACCCAGGGCATGCCCTTTTCTCACTGTTAACATCAGGGATGAGGTACAGAAGCCTGAAGATACACACTCAGTGATTCAGGAACACCTTCTTCCCCTCTGCCATCCGATTCCTATATATTAATACATACTGTATATTATTTCTGTTTTTTTGCACAATTTTTAATCTATTCAATACTCATATACTGTAATTGATTTACTTATTTATTATTAATATTAATTTATTTTTTCCTCTTTTTCTATATTATGTAGATTGAACTGCTGCTGCCAAATTAACAGATTTCAGACACATGCTGGTGATAATAAACCGGATTCTGACTTACAGTAATCAGCACCTGGAGGAAACCCACACAGTTACTGGGAGAGCCCAGCGGGAATTGAACCTGGGTCACTGGTACTGTAAATCCTTGTGCTAACCACTACACTACTGAGCCGCCCCCTGAATGTCACTGAATGTGTCTTTGTTCTGTAGTTTCGGAGACAGAGCAATTCCAGGATTTGCCTCCAGTATTTGCGGCATGGATGACTTTCTATAAATTCGCGCTGTTCTAAATTTAACTTACCTTTGTGACGTGAATGAAGAAGCAACAGCTCTGAAATGTGATGCAGTATATACTGGAGCAAGATCGCAGCTTGTGCTTCTTTGTTGAGCCTCTGTCTGATTGTTTTTACTGATTGGTGATTAAGTTCCTTCGATTGTGTTTAAATGTTACCTTTCCCTTTCTGGCTCAGACGCTGATACATAATTCTATAGAAACGTTTTCTCAGACAAATGTACTTTATAAGCTGCTTCCTCTTCCCTGCTCAGTGGGCGAGGTTGAGAAACCAAGTCTCTCGATTAAGGACCATTTGTTGAACGAGATTTACTTGTGAGAACTGGAAAAGCACAACATGTTTATGAACAGTGCTCAGGGTACAGGGGTCTCTCAAAAGGTGGACGCCCTTTGATCTCGTGTCTGGCGAGGTTAAGATAACATCCTTTTCAAGGGCTCGTCAGAAACTCTCCGTGATAACAGAGTCTGTCCAGGCAGCAGACAAGAATCAGCACAGCAGAATTGAAGATTTACTCATTTACACAAGCTCTCCTCCCCCACATTGAAGCATCCTGTGCTTGTTTGTGCTTCTCTGCTGAAGGTGTTAACTCTTGTGGAGACTGTGTCACGGGTGAGGCCACCTCATCCAAATGGTCACCCTCCATGAACTAACTTAAGACATTTGACTACTGATGCATTTAATTGCTCAGCTTTGACACATGCCCATTGCCAGCTGGGCTCTTAGTTTTCAGCCAGGGGTGAGAAGGCTGACTGAACTTTGCCTCTGTGATATTGTGGCAATGAGATCAAATGCATTTCCCCCACCATTGCCTATAAAACCCGCATTTAACAGTTTACTATCATCACTTCGACTGTAATGACCACAGATCAAGGGATAACTGGAAAACCTCCATTTAGCCTACAGGGAAATGTTCTCACTTAGCCATTGGAATATTTTTGTGCAGGAATGAATTTTATCATTATTCATACTCACAGCACTTTCATCTCAAGTTCAAAGTTCAAAGTACATTTATTATCAAAGTATGTATACAGGACACGTGGCCAAGTGGTTAAGGCATTGGACTAGCGACCTGAAGGTCATGAGTTCGAGCCCCAGCCAAGGCAACGTGTTGTGTCCTTGAGCAAGGCACTTAATCACACATTGCTCTGTGACGACACTGGTGCCGAGCTGTATGGGTCCTAATGCCCTTCCCTTGGACAACATTGGTGTTGTGGAGACTTGCAGCATGGGCAACTGCCGGACTTCCATACAACCTTGCTCAGGCCTGCGCCCTGGAGGGTGAAGACTTTCCAGGCGCAAATCCATGGTCTCGCAAGACTAACGGATGCCTTTATACAGGACACAATCTCGAGATTCGTCTTCTTGCAGGCAGCCACAAAATACAAAATACAGAAACCCGGCAGACGCTGTTTAAAGAAAGCCCCTACACAGCAAGACCATTAAGCATGTGAAAAAAGTACTAATTGTGTAAACAGCAAAAAGTGAAGTAGTAACACACAAAATCTGAAACGTCAAACTGTAGAATCCCCAAAAGTGAGTCCAGAGCCACGAGCCGCTGAGGCGTGTGAAGCTGGTCCAGGAGCTGATGACCACAACCCCCAGCCACCAAGTCTCTCAGGTCAGGACTGTGTCGATGTCTGCAGGGCACAGCGCAGGTCCAGTTCCGCGCTGAAGCGTCTCGATCAAATGGTGCAGCGTTCAGCGCTGAGGACACTAAACATCATACCACAGCCAAAAGTGAGTCCACAGCCATGAGCCGCCAAGGCGATCAAACCCTGCAGTGAGGAGTCCAAGACTCCCACACCTTCCGCTGGCAGCAGTGAGAGAGAGACCGGTCAAATGCAGGCAGGTGACACTGAACACCCGTTCATTTCCTGCTCTCACCCTTGTCGATTTGAATCGTGCTCGACGCTTCAGTTGACGAAGAGTGATGGAGCCGACCGCGGGTTGGGAATCGGCGCAGCCACCCCCAGGGACGGCTGTAGTTGCACTCCACGCCGAATCCCCCAAGAGATCACGGAAATGCCAGATCGTTCATTTGGCCAAGAATTACATTTGTAGAAGTGAAATTGCAGGCTGAAATCGATCACAGTTCAGAAGAAGAAGAAGTAGCATATCTAGAAGAAGAATATCCAGTCATTTTGTAAGCTGTCTGTAAGATGTCACCATGGTTACTGGCCCACGGTTACACCCCCTTTCCCCACCTTCTTAATCTGATTATTAAATTAATTATACATGCAAAGCTGGTATAAGAACAAAAAATATTGTGCTCAGTGGAATGAACAGACTAATAGCTCTTCCAAAGAATCAGTATGGGTGGCACTGTAGCATAGTGGTTAGCACAATGTCACTGGATAAGTTGTACTGTACCCTACAATATTTAACTTATGCAGAATTCATTTGTAGATTTAATTCTTAATTTCCTAAGTTATTGTTATGTGTACAGGATGCTTTACACCCTGGTCTGGAGAAATATTGTGTCGTTTGATGGTATAGGTGTATATAGTTAAATGACAGTAAGCTTGAGTGAACTGACTTAATCTGTATGAGTTCGATGAAACCAGGAAAAGTTGAAAATACTCCTCTGGTCAGCAAGGAGAAAAATATTTTCACATTTTCCTAACTGAAATCAATCAGGCAATCACAGATCTCGCAAAGATTCAAAGTACATTTACTATCGAAGTATGCATGCAGAATACAACTCTGGGGTTTGTCCTCCTGCAGGCAGCCACGAAACAGAGAAACACCTTGGAACCCACTCAGGAAAACATCAAACACCCAGTGCGCGAAAAAGAACAAATATTGCAAACAGCAAAAAGCAAGCGGACAACACATAGAATATCAAATGTGAAACCAGGAGTCCAGTCGTATTCAGTTTAGCTCAGTTCAGCGTTGTGCCATTAGCCCACTGCGGGCCATAGGGCCGCGGTCTTCACTGCATGACTCAAGGTTCCTGCACTTTCCTCCAACAGCAGCTAGCAAGAGGGAAAGGAAGGCAAGTCAAGTGTAGGCAGACCACCCAGCCGTCCACGTCCACTTTAACCTTGCTCAACGCCTCAGTCGGAGAGAAGCACACAGGTAAATGCTAGAGGATCTCAGCAGGTCAAACAGCATCTATGGAGGGAGATAAACAGACACCATTTTGGGCTGAGACCCTCATAAGGGGGAAGATGCGAGAATCATAGGGTGCTTTCATGTACCAGGATCAGAGAACAGGGCTCCACTCAGCTGTGAAATCTCCAGAATCAAGTAACCCAATAAAGCAATTAGCATTGATTTTAATCTATGGCCTGAAACCTGCAATTTTTTGGGGGTGTTTCTTCTTAAATGAATACCACCAATCTGTTCTCACCTGTTTTGTAGGGTGGTGTAGCAACAATTTGGCACCTTGTGATGTCACCTGGGGTGGGAAGTGATTGGGCTCAGAGTGCTCCATCAGGGGCAGTGTGATGTGGCATCCAGGCTGGAGTTGGTGTTGCCCCCCTCCCCAGTGTCCGATGGCACGAGTTTTGGACCTTTATTGCATGATTGTGTTACCATTTGTACCTGCTATCTTGTGTGTGCTTTGTGCGGTGTGTGAGTGTTGGTACTGTGTTCTGCACCTTGTAACGTTGTTTTATTTGGCTGTATTCATGAGTATTCAGTGTATGGTTGAATGACAATTGCATCGGAATTGAATTACACAGCACAGAAGCAAGGCTTCCAGCCAGTTGAGTTCACATCAACCATCCTCCAAGCCTCCACGTCATTCATCCTCCATTAATCCTTTCGGTAATGTGGCCAATCAACAAGACCTCCAAGTGGACCACAACCTGGTCGTGATCTGGAGACCTGCGTGCCTCAGTGACTGGAGAGCTCTGTTGGCTGGAGTCAGGGTTTCATGCTTTGGCTCTTAATAAGCAGGTCAAAGCGTAGAGGCCAGACCAAGAGTGGTCCCCCAGTCCTTCAGGTTCCAGGGGCTAACAACCCTGACCAGTAAAACAAAATTGTTACAGAAACAGCAATGAAGAATCCTTCTACATCTGAGTGCGACGATATTCCTGAGTCTCCACCGGGGACTTACATGACTGACAGTAGTGAAAACCTAGAGGAAGCTATGGACATGATGAAGGAAGCCCCGAACACCGTCAGAGATGGAGGAACAACACCTTTCATTCTGCCTGGGTAGCCTCCAACCTGATGGCATGAACATCGATTTCTCGAACTTCCGGTAATGCCCCACCTTCACCATTCCCCATCCCCTTTTCCCTCTCTCGCCTTATCTCCTTGCCTGTCCATTGCCTCCCTCTGATGCCCCCCCCTTTTTCTTTCTTCCATGGACTTCTGACCTCTCCTATTAGATTCCCCCTTCTCCAGGTCCGTATTTCTTTCATCAATCAACTTCCCAGCTCTGCTCTTCATCCCTCCCCCTTCTTGGTTTCACCCGTCACCTTGTGTATCTGCCCCCCCACCCCACCTTTTAACTCCAACTCCTCAACTTTTTTTCTCCAGTCCTGCTGAAGGGCCTCGGCCCGAAACGTCGACTGTACTCTTTTCCGTAGATGCTGCCTGGCCTGCCGAGTTCCTCCAGCATTGTGTGTGAGTTGCTCGGATTTCCAGCCTCTGCAGATTTTCTCCCGTCAGAGATGGAGGACCCTCATGACTGCCTTAAACGCCAGCGAGGTATGGGCAGCGAGCAAGTAATCCACACAAATCTGAAAGGAATTCATAAACACAAGAGAGTCCGCAGACACTGGAAATCCAGAGTAACGTACACAAGATACAACAGGAGCTCAGCAGCATCTATCAAAAGGAATAAACAGTTGACGTTTCAGGCTGAAACATCGGTTCTTTACTCCTTTCATAGAAGCTGCCTGGCCTGCTGATTTCCTCCAGCATTTTCTGTGTGTGTTGCTCTAAGAGGAATTGGTCATTATTAACTTCCAACAACTCCTTTCCTGCTATTGGAGTTAAGTAACAGCTCCTTGGATCTCTGGATTCACACGGAGGGAACAGCTCTCTGAAGGAAGTGCACGAAGTGAACACTGCCCTCCCAAACATCTTCCCTTGCAATATTTGTGTACCTTCCTTGGAGCTATCTGTTAAGAGCATGCCTCTGTCCCGAAACTTACATTTCCTTTAATTCATTCCAGTAAGAGCCTATTCTGCTGGGTCTATTTACTTTGCGTTAATGTACTCCACACCCTTATTTTCCTTGCTGCGCCCAAGAGTTGACTCTCCTTGTGGGTTTCTCATGAGCAGTCTGTTGCAAACTGTGATCATGACTGCTGGACACCTCCCACTACAGTGGCACGATGTCAATGATGTGAGGACTTCCTAGTACAAATAGTCCTTTCTGGAGGCCTGGAGGTGTAGCAGTTAGTATAACACTATCACAGCGCCAGCGATCACTGACCAGGGTTCAATTCCCACCACTGCCTGTAAGTACTAAGTGAGTTTCCCCCGTGTTCCCTGATTTCCTCCCACATTTCAAAGACGTACAGTTAGGATTAGTGAACTGTGGACATGCTTTGTGGGTATGCCATGTCTTTCCCCTGGGTCTCTTCCTCCTGTGGTCCACTCTCCTCTCCTATCAGATCCCTTCCTCTCCAGCCCTTTACCTTTCCCGCCCACCTGGTTTCACCTGACACCTTCAAGATATCGTCCTTCCCCTCCCCCTTCTTTTCTATTCCGGCGTCTTCCCCCTTCTTTTCCCGTCCTGAAGAAGGGCCTTGGCCCAAAACGGTGACTATTTATTCATCTCCATAGATGCCATCTGACCTGCGGAGAACCTCCAGCATTTTGTGTGTGTTGATCTGGATTTCCAGCATCTGTAGAGTTTCTTGTGTTCATGCTACGTTAGAGCTGGAAGTGTGCTGACATTTGCGGGCTGCCCCCAGCACAATCTCGCTGACTTGATTTGATGCAAGCAACACTTTTCAATATATGCATGCCAGATAAAGCTCATCTATCTATCAAACTATTTTCTCTATTGTATGGTATCACAGTTGTTTGTGCATAGTTTTTCATTGATTCTATTGCATTTCTTTGTTCTACATTAAATGCCTGCAAGACCAGAGGGCTTCTAGATACATAGAATGGACTGGACTTCTGATTCAGAGAAGGCAAAAGGTGGGGTTCTACGTTTCATGATAAGCTCTTTGTGGTGCTTGGCCACGGCAGTCTTATCATACGCTCTTGTTCCCCATTCTACTTACCAAGAGAGTTCCCCTCTGTGATCCTGACCACGGTTCACATACCGCCAAGGGCCGATGTTAAGCAGGCACTGAGTGCTGCCGTCAGCAAGCAGGAAACAGCTGAACCTGATGTCTTTCAAATCATTGCCGGGGATTTCAGTCAGGCTTGTTTGAAGAAATCCCTGCTCAGTTATCATCAACATATCACCTGCAGCACTAGGGGTCCCAACACACTCGACGACTGCAATTCTACGATAAGAAAAGCCCTGGACTGCATTTTAGGATATCTGATCATCTGGATGTCCTCCTCCTACCTGCATACAGGTAGAGACTAAAGAACAAGGCTCCAGAAATAAGGACAACAAAGAGGTGCAGCCGCGAGATTGCTTTGAGTCAGTGGACTGGGTGCTGTTCCAGGACACGTCAGAGGACCTGGACGAATATACCACAGTTGTCACAGTTTATATGAGAACAGTCATAGATGAGTGTGTCCCCACAAAATCATTCAGAGTTTCCCCCAACCAGAAGCTCGGGATGGACCATGAGACCTGTATTCTGTGGAGGGCCAGATCTGTGGCATTCAGGTCTGGCAACCAAGTAAAATGCAAGAGATCTAGGACAGTCTCCAGAAAGCCATCTCATGGGCAAGGTCAAACACAACGAAGTCTGCAGATGCTGGAAATTCAAGCAACCCACACATAAAATGCTGGTGAACGCAGCAGGCCAGGCAGCATCTATAGGAAGAGGTACAGTCGACGTTTCGGGCTGAGACCCTTCGTCAGGACGAACTGAAAGAAGAGATAGTAAGAGATTTGGAAGTGGGAGGGGTAGGGGGAGATCTGAAATGATAGGAGAAGACAGGAGGGGGAGGGATGGGTCCGACTTGAATCACTGAAGGATGCTCAGTAGTTGTGACAGGGCTTGATCGCTATAATCTCCTTCAAAGTGAAACCACCCAACATAGGTGGCAACAAGACTTCACTCCCCAACTTTCTAGATTCAACCTGGAGAGGCAAATCATGAGTGGGCAGCCAGACCTGTTGCCCAGGCTGTAAAGCAGGTCCTGCTCTTCTCCTTCAGTTCACCTTGGTCTCTGTCTTCCAGGTAGAGTCCGGAAAAACCTCGCTTGCCCTAATCAATTTTTGCTTGCAGCGTTGAGTGAGATCTTCGGCTGCAGGGACCCCAGCCTTGGCCTCTTGTTCCAGAAAGAGAGGTGGAGGGTCACCAAACTGACACTCGAACGGTAACATCACGCACTGAATGCTGTGTGGTGTTGTGGGCAACCTTTGCCCACATCAAATGGTCTCACCACTCACCAGGTCCTCCTGAGGTCAGGCATCTCAGTGTACGTTCCAGATCCTGGTTGATCTGCTCCGTCTGGCCATTGGACTGCAGGTGAAACCCAGAGGAAAGGCTTGCTGTTGCCGCTATCACCTTACAGAATGCCCTCCAGAAATGTGATGAGAATTGTGGATTACGGTCCACCGGGAATCCGTGGTCCTGAAGTACCTGGTTCCAGGGCAATTTCGGCCATCTAGGCTGTAGACGGCAGGTTCTCCGAGGCAATGAATTTGCAGGCTTTCGAAAAACAATCGACAATTACCACACTTCCCCCTGGATGGCGGGAGACCCGTGACAAAGTCCATGGAGAAATGTGCCCAAAGTCTTTCTGGAACAGGTAAGGAGTGGAGAAGCCCTTGAGGTCATGTGAGGTCATGTATGGTGCTCCTTGTTCCGGGCACACACCTCGCATGCCTGCATGTACTGCCGAACCTCTTTCATCATTCCAGGCCACCAATACCCCCTCCTGATAAACCTGAGGGCCCTGGCAATCCCTGGCTGTGCAGTCATTCTCAATGAATGTCCCATGGAGTACCTGGGACCAGTCGAACAGCCTACCCGGAGGACTATTCTCGGGAATCTCCCTGTGCGTTTGGGCCTTGTGAACAAGAGCACTACCACCCAGGCCTGGGGCAGGATGGTGGTGGGCTGCTCTTCTTGTCCCCATTTGTCAAACTGATGGGACAAGGCAGACGGCTTCTGGTTTTTGACCCCGGTTGATAGGACAGGATGAAATCAAAGCAATTGAAGAACAAAGCCCACCTGGCTTGCCTGGAATTCAGCCTCTTGGCCTCCTGAGTATAAGCCACGTTCTTGTGGTCAGTTCAAATGATGAAAGGGTTCTTGGCTCCCTCGGGCCAGCGACACCACTCCTCCAAGTCTGACTTAATCGTAAGAAGCTCCCAATTCTCAAAGTCATAGTTTCTCTCTGCCGGGGATAGCTGACCGGAGAGAAATGCACAAGTGTGCAGTTTACTGTCCGAAGGTGATCGTTGAGACAAGACGGCACCCACTCTGATGTCTAAGGCATCCACCCTCCACTGTGAAGGGAAGGTCCAGATTAGGAGGAAGCAAGATGGGAGCTGTTCTGAACCATTGTTTAAGTTGTGCAAAAGCAGCCTCTGCTTCAATCGTCCAGACAATAGGGCCCATGGATTTCTTAGTTAGCGCCGTCAGCAGAGCTGCCACCGAGCTGAAGTTCCTGATGAACTTCCGGTAGATGTTTACAAACTCCAGGAACTGCTGGACTAGTTTCAGACTGGATGGTAGTGGCCAGTCTTCTACTCCCTGGGTCATCGTAAGTTACGTCTTGAGATTGCCAATGATGAAACTCAAAAATGAAACCGCCGTCACATGAAACTTAGACTTTTCCAACCTGACGTAAAGTCCATGGTCTAGAGGCCTCTTTAAAATGACCCTGACATGAGCGACGTGCTCCTCCATGGACTTCCAGAAGATTAAGATAGCATCCAAGTAGACGAGGGCATACTTATGGAGAGTATCCCAGAGAATTTCATTTATAAAGGCCTGGAACGTGGCTGGAGCTTTCACAGAGCTATGGTGCATGACCAGGTACTCGTAATAGCCCAGTGGTATATTGAATGCAGTCTTCCACTCATTGCCTTCCCTGATACGGACCAGATCGTACGCACTCTGTAGGTCTAGTTATGTGACTACCCTCACTCCTTTAGCATCTCAAAGACTGTATTCATGAGTGGAAGCGGGTAGCAATTCCTGCCCATTATACGTTTATCCCCTGTAATCAATGCACAGCTGCAGGCTCCCACCCTTCTTTTGTATGAAGAAGACGCCTGCACCGGCGGGTGAGGTGGAGGGCCGAAAGAGCTTCCTTTATAGACTCCTCCATTCCTCTGGACCTGAGAGTGTGTACAAGTGATCCCGCAGGGGACAAGTACCGGGCAGCAGGTCTGCAGCACAGTCGTAGGCTCGGTGAGGTGGAGGAATCGAGGCCTTTCCCTTGTTGAAGACCTCCTCCAGATCCTTGTAGATGGAAGGGTTTGGATGTTGCTATCTCCACCGAACCTTCCTTCAAGGATGACTCCTGAGGAGACAGGGGTAATTTGACAGACCTCGGAGTCCCCTCCCTGAGCTCAGAAAGTTCACTCTTAGAAACAGTGGCCCAATCAGAGTCCGAATCCCCGTCTGTAAGCTCAGGTGATGACAGTGAAGTGTTGCAGATGGTCCTTGCCCCACTGGGAATAGGCTTCAAGGATCGGCGTAAAAGACCTTCCTTTCCTCAAGACCTGGCAGCTGGATTCCTTGGGGTAGCTGCAAGTTTTCCAGACTGCTCAGCCATCTCCTTAGTCCTCTCCTGAACTGGAGGTTCCCTCTCTCTCTCGTTCCCATGCGGTCCTGACTAGGTAGTGCCCGGACTTGCACAGTCCCGTTGGCCGAAACTGGCTTGTCTGTCCTTGAGGGTAGGACTAGGTCTCCAGAAGGTCTCAGATTTCCTCACACTGAGGGCTGCCGCCTTATTGGTCTGTGGTCACGGGAGAGTCTGGGTGTCAGAACACCATGCCACAAACAAAGCCTCTTACAATGACTGGACCAAGCAATGATTCTCCCCTCCCTTCAGTCCACGAATGAGTTATGCTGAGACAGCCAAGGGTACCCAAGGATCAGAGGTACGCGTGGAAGAGTCAATGATGTAGAAACTAATGTCTTCCACATGATCCCCTAACCTCACCTGCAACCCCACTGTTTATTGCTGGATCTGCCAGGACTGTAGGTTGCTGGATCCCTGTCCAGGACTGTTGCAAGCATGGAGTGGCTCAACTCTCGCAGCGACGGGTGGTTCTTAAATCCAGAAAATGAGCTGTTGCCTCAGAGTCCACAAAAGCCTTCACCTGCCTGAAGTTCTTACCCCAGGTGAACTCCTCCTTCAGCATGAAACCAGAATCCGTAAGATCGAGCACAGTGGCTGATACTGTCACAGTCCTTCTGACACTGGACTGGTCTTTCACAGTTTTCCCGAAGATTGCTGTCTGGGACATTCGGCCCACAGGTGACCTGCTTCCCCGCAGAAAAAGCAGGGACCTTGACTCCGACAACAGGACCTCTCATCAGTGGGGAGTTTAGTGCAACAGACCTGCATGGGTTCGATTGGATCTTGCACAGTTGACGGGCTGGTCATGCCAGACGATTATCGAGACGGACGGAATGGTTGATCAGAATCCCTAAGTTCCCTGCTGGCTCTCCCAAGTTCATCTTGGAGTCCATCACAGTATAGAGTGGCCAAGGTCTCCCCATTCCAACCACTCTCTTGGGAGGCCGAGGCTTGACTCTCTTGAAACACCTTCCTCACGGTGGCCATGAATTCCTCCAAATCCAAGCATATCTCTGACATCTATCCCCAAGGTGTTGTGGTCTAGGCCAGGGCTCTTCCAGTCAGGAGAATGATAATGAAGGCACTTTTCCGGGCTCCAAAGGAAACAGGACAGCTGGAGTTCAAACACTGATGAACTTTAGGTGAGGAAGTCACGGCAAGAACCTGGGTCACTGCCGAATCTCTCCAGGGGTGGAAGATGTGCTGCCTCCACGTAACGACTGACTAGCTCTCTCGAGCGACCTTGGCTTTCTCCTTGGGAAAGTTGGTGAACGGCTATCTGGAGGTTGCGAACCTCCAGGCCTTGTCTGGAAATCCCTTTACCATGTCTGGCCACAGTGGACGAAAGATTCAGAAATCCCACTGGGTCCACGTTGGCTCAATCGTACTGTGACAAGAGTCCTTGACGAGGGTGGTTGGATCCAAATGTCGGGGTATCTGAAGCAAGAATTGAGACACGTTATCAGAATGGATCCGAGCACAAACGAACGCTAGACGGTGTCACTAGTAGGGTATACAACCAAACACTGAACCTCAGTTCAGGTGCCCTTCAGATACTCAATTGTTGGTGTCCAAATCATGATTGCCAATTAGCCGGACTGTCCTGCACCCTTAAAGGGGCCTGCCAGCTACCTACACTCCAGAGAGTTTGAGCATCTAAATCCTGGAAGCTGGCACGGTTTGGAGTGCCTCATAACAAGAATATAAAACATCAAACCACAAAGTCAACTGAAGAGTCCAGGAAAGTTCAGTTTCAGCTCAGTTCGGTTCAACCCAGTGCTGCGTTGTTGACTGACGGCCGCAGAGCCAGCCGCTCTGATCAAAGGCGCACAAAAGGGTGTGTGGTGTCTGGAAAAATACTGTTTCTCTCGTGTAAACAAGGAACACTTTTTCTTATGCTAGTGGAAGGAAGGATGTAACTCTGCCAATTTTTTCAGGTTTTGCAGAAAACTGATTTATTATAGTGGTGTGACATCAGACTCAACGAGATTCATAAACAGGAAATATTCAAACTATTTTAGTTTTTGGTCTGGTTCTTTTCATTTACTGTACATTACCACTGCACATGCTTTGCTCCTCACAGGTGGACAGATTGGCAAGCAACGGATGCAATCTCCCCCCTCAGTAAGAGCACAGCCCATGAGTTAACAAGGAGTGGGAGCTGAGTTATAAAGTATGGAAGGCACTGAGAACTCTTGAGTTTTCATTGACGATGAATTACAGTTGAAATCTACAAAGCATAGTTGAAGCAATAGGGAAGATTACCCAGGGAAACAAAATAACTTTACACTTCCCACAAGTTCAACAATACTGTGCCAATTGTGTGTAAAACGAACAGGGGCCTACGGAGTCTACAGTTTATTCATAAGATATGTTCACAACATTTTCCAGACTTGGAAAGGGGGCAGCTCTGTAATTCATATGGAATGCATGAGGATCACAGAAGTTCTTTCAAACAAAGGCACAAACTCACTGGCCACTTTATTAGGTACACCTGCCTGTTCATGCAAATATCTAATCAGCCAATCACATGGGAGCGACTCAATGCATAAAATCATGCAGACACGGTCAAGAGGTTCAGTTGTTGTTCAGACCAAACATCAGAATGGGGGAAGAAATGTGATCTAAGTGACTTTGACCATGGAATGATTGTTGGTGCCAGACGGGGTGGTTTGAGTATCTCAGAAACTGCTGATCTCCTGGGATTTTCACACACAACAGTCTCTAGGATGGTGCATAAAATAAAAGAAAACATCCAGAGGGTGGCAGTCCTATGAGCAAAATTGCCCTGTTAATGAGAGAAGTCAGAGGAGATTCACCAGACTGGTTCAAGCTGACAGGAAAATAACAGTAACTCGATTTACGACACGCTTCAACAGCGGTGTGCAGTAGAGCATAACATGTTGAACCTTGAGGTAGATGGGCCACAGCAGCGGAAGACCACGAAGAATCGCTCAGTGGCCATTTTATTGGGTACAGGAGCTATCTAATAAAATGGCCACTGAGTGTAAGTCTCAGACTTGAGCTATTACTAAATAAGTTCACATGTCACTGCCTGTTGCACTGGTTGGCATAGTACTGTCTTCTGGGATTTCAGCTTAAATTAAACCCAGTCTGTTGGGGATGAAAATGGCCTTTGTCCATTATCGGCAGACATGGTACACAAGATGAAATTAGAAGTTTCAGTCTAGTTCTTGATGCAGAACCATAGCTCAGAGGCATAATATTGTATTTGGTTGTAATATTTATAGCGTCTTTTAAAACACAACAAAGTATCAAAGAAGTATTACCAAGTTAAGTCACAAGTAGATATTAAAACAGATGAGCGAACCCTTAGATAAATAAAGGGCAGTTTTATGAAATATCATAAAAAAGGGATGACATGGGGCATGGATGTTCTGGAGTCGTTCCGTTCTCCATGCCGTTCCTTTTTCAGGGGCAGAATTGGGCCGTTCAGCGCATCGAGTCTGCCCTGCCGTTTCATCATGACTCATCCAATTCCCTCTCAACCCCAATCTCCTGCCTTCTGCACGTAACCTTTCATGCCCAGTCTAAGCAAGAAGCTATCGGCCTCCATCTTAAATACACCCAATGACCTGATGAATTCCACAGACTCACCACTCACTGGCTAAAGAATTTCCTCCACAGCTCCATTCTAAAAGGACATCCCCCTATTCTGAGGTTGTGCCCTCTGGTCTTAGACTCCCCCACCATAGGAAGCATCCTCTCCACATCCATTCTATCGAGGCCTGTCAACACTCAATAGGTTTCAGTGAGGTCACCCCCTCATTCTTCTGAATTCCAGTGAGTACAGACACAGAACTATCAAACACTTCTCATATGACAAGCTTTTCAATCCTGTAATCATTTTCATGAACCTCCTTTGAACTCTCTCTAATGTCAGAACATCCTTCTTAAGATAAGGGGCCCAAAACAGCTCACAAGACTCCAAGTGAGGCCTCACCAGTGCCTGATAGAGCCTCAACACTATAGTCTTGCTTTTATATTCTATTCCTCAACAAGGGCAGAAGAGTTTTGGATGACCTTAAGGCATAGAATAAGGAATGGCAACTAGAATGCATCAGAAGTGTAAGACCAAAGATAATGAAGAAATATATATAACCTAAAGTTTGTTTTACTTGTCATTATAATATTCAAGTTGTGAACGGCACACTTCAGTTTAGTTTCAGATGTCAAGTGGATTTGGTTTTGAGGAACAGAGACAGTTATTTTGGTCTTCCTCGTATTTTGTTGAAAGAATGGTTGCACATGTGATTCCTGAGGTGCAAACTGTGTAAAGAGCAACTCCAGAGGGAGCACAAAATTATATATATAGTAGCTTTACCAGAATTCTGATCTGTGATTGTAAATGCTCAGATCAAATCTTGGCCAAATTCCTTCCATCTTCTGGTTCAGAATGACTCACTTTGAGGAAGTACTAATTACTTTATAGAGAAGTATGAAAAACAGAATTAACACAAACAAGAAAAAATCTGCAGGTGCTGGAAATCAGAACAACAGACACAAAGTGCTGGAGGAACTCAGCAGGCCAGGCAGCATCTATGGAAAAGAGTAAACAGTCGACGTTTCAGGCCGAGACCCTTCATCAGGAGCGGAGAACAAAGAAGATGAGGAGTCAGGATAAGAAGGTGAGAGGGAGGAGGAGAGCAAGAAACACAAGGTGACAAGTGAAACTGAGCAGGGGGAGGGTTGAAGTGAAGAGCTGGGAAGATTTGTGAAAGAGATACAGGGTTGGAGAAGGGGAAATCTGGTAGGAGAGGACAGGAGACCATGGAAGAAAGGAAAGAGGGAGGAGCACCAGAGGAAGGTGGTTGGCAGGCAAGGAGATGAGGTGAGAGAGGGAAAAGGGAATGGGGAATGGTGAAGGTGGGGGGGGCATTACTTGAAGTTTACGAAATCGATGTTCATGCCATCAGGGAGGCTGCCCAGACGGAATATAAGGTGTTGCTCTTCCAACCTGAGTATGGCCTCATTGCGAGAGTGTTACCTGTCCCGTGAGTATCTCGTGAGCATGACGTAGTTGTCTCGTGATATTGGCATGATGTAATTGTCTCGTGATATTGAGGTGATGTGATGTCACGTGATGGCATGTTCCAACTGGTATAAAAGGGGAGACCGCAGTTTGTTGCGTAGTTGTTTTTGTTGGGGAGTCACAGTCGGTGGTTACGTAATTGTGGAAGGAGAGAGAGAGAGTGAAGAATTGTCAGCTTCGTACGAACCCAAGAAATCAACGGCGTTCTGTGATTGACATTTGGTATGGTCCATATGGGTATTGTGGCACACACTTTTGGTTAACCCCTGCATGGTCTCGGGTGCTGTGAGGTGACCACCTCCGGTGAAAGGTCAGTCACTGTGAGAAATCTTATTCTTTGTGATCTCTTCGGACAAGGCATTTCTTGGCTGGGATCTGTGTCAGCAGTTTTGCCTTTTCTTCATCGCTGGTTGGGGAAGTCTCTCTTCTCACTTATTTCATAAATCACTTGAACTCTTTGAACTACCACCTGAAGACTGTGTTTGAGTAAGATCTGTTAAGTATTGTCTTTAAGTTCAACTGTTTGCTAACTATAGGCACATAACACTGTTAACTTCAGTTTCAGTTAGTCGCTTGTTTACTTTTCTATGTTTTTGAGTAGAGGTTAATCAATTTCATTGTTTATTTATAAAAACCCGACTCTGCTGGTGTGTAACAACAGTAGAGGAGGCCGTGGACTGACATGTTGAATGGGAATGGGAAGTGGAATTAACATGGGTGGCTGCTGGGAGATCCTGCTTTTTCTGGAGGATGGAGTGTAGGTGCTCAGCAAAGTGATCTCCCAATCTGCGTCAGGTCTCACCCATATACAGAAGGCCACACCAGGGGCACCAGATACAGTAGATGACTCCAACAGACCCACAGGTGAAGTGTCACCTCACCTGGGAGGACTGTTTGGGACCCTGAATGGTAGTGAGGGAGCAGGTGTAGAGGCAGGTGTAGCACTTGGTCTGCTTGCAAGGATAAGTGCCAGGAGGGAGATCGGTGGGGAGGGATGAATGGACAAGGGAGTCACGTAGGGAGCGATCCCTGTGGAAAGCAGAAAGTGGGGGTAGGGAAAGATGTGCTTGGTGGCGGGATCCCGTTGGATCTGGTGGAAAACAGACTTTATTTCTTCAGTCAAAGGTACAAAGGTTCATTTTATTATCAAAGTATGTATGCAGAATACAACTCTGAAATTTATCTTCTCCAGATAGCCATAGTATACAGAAACCATAGAAGTAGTTGAAAGTAAGACATCAATCCCTCAGCCCTGCATGAAAAGAACAAGAAGCAGAACTGGATTCGCTAGATGATCAGTCTTTCCTAACTTTTGAGCGTGTTGTTTAAGGGCAGCACGGTGGTGTGGTTGTTCACAGTACCAGCAACCCGTGTTCAATTCCTGCCGCTGTCTTTAAGGAGCTTGTAAGTTCTGCCCGTGCCCATCTGGGTTTCCTCCGGGTGCTCTGGTTTCCTCCCACAGTCCAAAGATGTACCCTCTGGTAGATTAGTTAGGTATTGTAAATTGTCTCGTGATTAGGCTGGGATTAAATCAGGGGATTGTTGAGTGGCGTAGCTCATTCCACACTGTATCTCAATAAGTAAATATCTAGTACACACCTCTTCAAATTATCCAACAAAAACAACTTTAACAGTCCAATACTTCATGACAGCCAAAAAGTTTAAAAGTCATATGACTGCACTGCCGTTTGACAAGAGTAAAATTCCCCTTAGTTGTGTGTCTTTCTGAATAGATATTAATGTTTCAAAGTCTAATTCACAGAAGTATTGTTTGACTGGGCTACGTGCTGCCTAAGTGTGTTACTGGAGAGAGAGCATGACAATACGTGGTCAGAGTCTCTGCATAAATCATCTTGAAGCAGGATCTTGTTGTGAGCATTGGAATCATTCCAGTTTTCATTCCACGCTGGCCACCCAATCCGTTCACCCTGGTTCTTGTTTTCATATTTAGTCCCTTTTAATGGCACTCTCACTTTCATCTTTGAGTAGCTTGAGAGAAATTTTAATAAAGATTAACTAATGCTAAACCAAAATGTCTCTTTAATATGATATCTCAGGCATCCACGGCGGGGAATATTTAGAATGCATGCTCTTGTGTAGCCACCAAGAGCCGAGCATTTCCTAGGGCAATTTTAAAAGGAGAAGCTTCTTGCTGTTGCTACTCTCTTCGTGGTTGAAGAGTGAAAAATAAACAATTGTTTTGCCTCAATGAGCTGGGCCCCTCAGACCACCTGTAGAAAGACAAGAGGTAATGATTGCCTTTAATTGATATTCCTGCCTTTGATTTATAATTTCTTCAGGCACCAGAGAAACTGTTGGATCTCGGATTCAATGGTAGTTCTTCAGTTACCTTCCAACATTGCCTCAGTAAGCAGGGTTATCTCTGTTGATACCAGCTTTAACAGATAAATCCACTGCCCCTCCAATTATACACATTTAGCCCCTGACCTCGGGCTGCTGGTTTGCAATCTCTAAATGGCAACTTGCTTAACTCAGTAGCTGCCTTCATTTTCTGTAATTGTTTGACTCCAGCTGTCCCAATTCCCAATCAAATTCGGCAACAAATCCCCCTTAATGATCAATCAATTATTTTCCAACAATGTTCAGGCTTCTTGCCAAAGTACTCCAAAGCCTCTACTTCTCCAGAGTGATTAAGGCCTCCGTGTCTGCATTCCACAGCTATGCTGTACAAAAGATTTTATTTTGTTCTAAATGCTCTCTTTAGATTGAGGAGCTTGGTGAAGGACTTGGGGCTAACATTCTCTAAGGAGTATGAGACAGAGAATGGAATTCCGCAGGGACTGTGAGCAACCCACTCCTTTTTAAGATTATGATTAATTATATTTTCTTTAAAATTGGCCCAGACATTTTCAAATCGCTATATACTGATGTAGGTACAGTGTGGAAGTGAGGCAGGAGTATAAATTATATAGTTAGGGAAATGCCAGCAGCTATTAACAAAGAAGAGGAATGGGGACATCAATGACGTTTACATATTCTGTTGCAATGACCCAAGTTATTTGTTTTGCTAAAAGGAACATTACCCCCCCCACCATTGATCTTAAGTTATACAGTAAATCGCTTGAACGAGAGTCAATGGTAAAGTTTCTGGGTATGTGGAAAAGCACAAGGGGAATGTGAATAAAATTCTTTAACAAAGTGTGAAAAAACTCTTAGTGTGCTCAGGGGATAAGTTGGGTGTGATTGGGGTGTGGGTAGGAGGTCACTTAAATTATTTTGCTTTAATCGGATTTGTCTTTGATTATGGACGTGTTGCTTATGGGTCAGCCTCACCAGCGGTCTTAAAGCCCCCAGATAAAGTCCAAGCTCAAACAGTGAGATTATGCTGTGGTGCTATTAAATCATCCCCAGTTTTAGCATTACAGGTAGAAATGGGTGAAGTGCCTTTACATCTACGCAGGTTACAGTTAGCGATGGTTTATTGGGTGGAGGTAAGAGGGCATACTGTAAAGTTGGTCATCCAATATTGCCAACATTAGTAGAGTGTTGGGAGCTTTGTATTCGTGCAGTCTTCGGTTTGGTGGGGGGGGGGGCATAGGAAATGAATGGGCACAAAATCTTGAGTTATTTAATGTAGATTATACTCCTTTCTGTCACTCCTCCATGGCTTTCCCC
The DNA here is from genome assembly GCF_030028105.1 of Mobula birostris. Taxonomy (NCBI): domain Eukaryota; kingdom Metazoa; phylum Chordata; class Chondrichthyes; order Myliobatiformes; family Myliobatidae; genus Mobula; species Mobula birostris. The sequence goes on from NC_092400.1 coordinate 32,432,530, forward strand.
ATTGCCAATGGCTAATTTGGGCCTTCAGGAACAGATCAAGATGAGGAGTGATGGTGTATCAGTGGCACAGGAAGTTTAGCAATATATGCACGGCATATATTATGTGACCAATCATACAGGTGTTTCTGTTTACGTTCCAAAGTTTCAGATGACTATTAAGAAAAAGATTATCAAAGTATCAGTATTCACGTCTGAGGTGGTTGCGATCATTTTAGCTTTGGAATGGGTCGAAGAAATATGCCCTGATGATGTACTTCTGTGCTATGATTTGTTCTCGGTCTTGACAGCTATTAAAACAGGTACTTCGAGGTGTAGACCAGACATTCCTCTTGAATTTGGACAATATCTGATGAGGCTGCAGGGTCTGGGCTTGCATATCCAGTTCTAATGGGTCCCTGCCAATGTTGGTGTTGAAGGAAACGAGGTGGCAGACATCCTATCCAAGTAATCACTTAAAATTAAGGATCAAAATGTAATGGTTCCTTTGCACAAGGGAGAGGTGAAAGCCATTATTTAAAAGTCTATTCAATCACTGTGGCAACAAAGCTGCGATAATGAAAAGATGGCATTTATATAAAATTCAGTGGACGGTGGAAACTTAACTGGGAAATAGGTATAAAAGGAGGCAAGGAGTTATATTTCAAGCAACACACACAAAATGCTGACGGCAGGCAGCATCTATGGAAAAGAGTAAACAGTCGATGTTTTGGACTGAGACCCTTCATCAGAAGTTATATTTACAAGTTTACATATTAGACATACCAGGATGAATACATTCCTTGTTCAGAATTAATAAAGTTGAAAGTTCAAAGTAAAATTTATTATCAGAGTACATACATGTCACCACGTTCAAGCCTGAGATTCTTTTTCTGCAGGCATACTTAGCAAATCTATAGAACTGTAAACAGGATCTATGAACAACAAATGGTACAAATGCAGATATAAATAAATAGGAATAAATAACGAGCATGAAAGAGTCTTTAAATGAGTATAGTTATTCCCTTTTGTTCAAGAGCCTGGCGGTTGAGGGGTTGTAACTGTTCTTGAATGTGGTGGTGCGAGTCCTGAGCCTCTTGTATCTTCTACCTGATGGCAGCAGTCAGAGAAGAGCATGGCCTGGGTGGTGAGAATCTTTGATGATGGATGCTGCTTTTCTAGGGCAATGTTTCATGTAGACGTGCTTAATGGTTGGGAGGTTTTTCCTTGTGATGTACTGGGCTGAATCCACTGCCTTTAGTTGGATTTCCCACTCAAAGGCATTGGTGTTCCCATATCAGTCCGTAATGCAGCCAGTCAGCACACTTTCCACCGCTTGCCAAGTTTTTGATGACATGCCGAATTTTCGCAGGCTCCTGAGGAAGTAGAGGTGTTGTTGTGCTTTCTTTCCAATTACATTTATATGATGAGGTCCAGGACAGGTCCTCTGAGATAGTGACACCCAGGAACATAAATTTACTGACCCTCTCCTCCGATGATTACTGGCTCATGGACCTCTGGTTCCCCTCTCCTGAAGTCTACAATCCGTTCCATGGTCTTATTGACATTGAGAGAGGCTGTTGTTATTACACCATTCAGCCAAGTTCTCGATTTCCCTTCTGTACGCTGATTCATCACCAACTTTGATACAGCCCACAACAGTGGTGTCATCAGCAAACTTGTATATGGTGTTGGAGCTGTACTTAGCCACGCAGTCATAGATGTAAAGCAAGTAGAACAAGGGTCTAGGTACACATCCCTGCAGTGCTCCTGTGCTGATGGAGATTGTGGAGGAGATGCTTTTGCCAATCCGAACTGACTGGGGTCTACGAGTGAGGAAATCCAGGGTTCAATTGCACAAGGGGTTATATAGGCCCAAATCTTGGAGTTTGCTGATTAGTTTTGAGGGGTTGATGGTGTTAAATGCTGAGCTGTAATTGATAGAGCATCCTGACGTATGCACCTTTGCTGTCCAGATGTTCCAGAGTGGTATGAAGAGCCCATGAGATAGCATTTGCAGTAGACCCCTTGCTTAGGTAGGTAAATTGGAGCAGATCCAAGTTGCCGCTCAGGCAGGAGCTGATGTGTTTCATCATCAACCTCTCAAAACACTTCATCACTGTGGATGTAAGTGCCACTGGGCGATAATTATTTTAAACAGGTTACCACGGTCTTGTTGGGCACCGGTACGATTGAAGCCTGCTTGAAGCGGGTGGGTACTACACACTGCCAGAGTGAGAGGTTGAGGATATCCGAGAATACACCAGCTAGCTGGCCAGCACAAGTCTTCAGTATCGGCCAGGCACTCTGTCCAGACCGGATGCTTTCCTTGTGTAGCCCCCCCGGCCACCCTCAGGGTCGCTCGGCTCGCTGTCGTCTAGGGAAACAGCCTCGGCCCCGTCAAACTGGATAATTCGTTTGTGTGGATGCTGTGTGAGGTACCCCACCCCGCCCAAATAACAGACAATACACCAGATGCAATTAAATGATTTACAGTTTATAGATATTACTGGAACTATATAATTAAAAGAGAATAAAATATAAAAGGAAAATAAAAGGCGCCACACTTATCAAAGTTCAATCTCTTCGTGCACAAAAACCGTTGGAGCTCAAGGACCTTCTTCTTCACCCTGCGACCCCCTTGGACCACCTCGACCGGCCACCTGGGACCAACAACGGTGGTCGACCAGACGCTCCACACGAGTCAGTCTCCGTTTTCTTGCCGAACGTCCCGCTCCGGGTCCAACCCTGTTAGCGGACTCACAGCACCTCGACCATCCTCTGTCTCGCTCTCCCGCCTTCTCCCCCAAAACCCCGCGCATATAGTATCTTCAAATACACCAAAACCATAACAACTATCCCAATTGGTTAATAGCACTCTTTTATCACACACTAAAGCAAAAACAAACTGTTAGTGCAAACTTTCTCAGCGTTTAACACAACAAAGCCGCATTCCCCAGATTAACATAACAAAGACGCCATTTTAATTAGCCTCCGCAGTAACATAAAAGTCGAAACCCCCTTACACTTGGATTCAGTCTCTTGAAGGCAGCCGGCACGTCACCTTCAAAGGATCATCGGGAGGCATGGGAGATGCACAAAGGTTCCTCCCTGTCCTGGTGATCAAAGCCAGTCTACTCTGGAATCTCCACTTCGCGTGTGAGATAGCTTTCCTCAGATCATACCTGCATTATTATGATTATGATTATGAGGACACGCAGTCCCCTTTTATTGTCATTCAGTAATGCATGCATTAAGAAATAAAAAAATGTTTTTCCAGAATGATATCACGAAAACACATGACAAACTGACTTAAAAACTAACAAAAACCACATTATTATAACATATAGTTGCAACAGTGCAAAGCAATACCGTAATTTGATAAACAACAGACCATGGCACAGTAAAAATCTCAGAGTCTCTCGAAAGTCCCATCATCTCACGCAGACGGTGAACCTCCAGCGCCGCAAACTTGCTGATTCAGCATCCTGGAAGCATCCGAGCACAGTCCGACTCTGAGTCCGTCCGAAAAACTCTGAGCCTCCGACCAGCTCTCCAACGCCGATGCACCGAGCACCTTCTCTGCCGAGCTTTTCGACCCCGGCCCCGACAACAGGCGATACGCAAAGCCGAGGATTTGGGGCCTTTGTCTCCCGAGATTCTCGATCGCACTGTAGCAGCGGCAGCGAAGCAGGCATTTCAGAAGTTTCTCCAGATGTTCCTCCGTGCTTCACGGCTGTCCCCATCAAATCAGGATTGATGCATTGTAGCATTCTTGATCTCCAGACTTGAATGTCTCTGATCTGGCTCTCAGCAGGTTCCAGATTTCGTTGTTCATCCAGGGCTTCTGATTGGGGAAAACCCTGAATGATTTCGTGGGGACACTCATCCACAGCTGTTTTAATAAAGTCTGTTAAGACCCTGGTGTCATCATTAATATGCATGATATGAGCATTTGCAGGGAGCACACTTGTCAAATGGTGCAGCAGATTTTGTATGAATGCAGTTCCTATGAGGTGCAAAGGAGACATCTAACTGATAAACAGAGCAGTTTCTAGGACCGTTAGAGCCTGTGATTCACAATTTGGAGATCATTTGAGTGACCCAGCGCTTGCTGTCTCCGAGAAGATCCCAGGAAGCGAGCTGATGCTCAGATGGCCTCAACGCAAAGAGGCTTCAAGACCGATATTTGACTCCATTTTGCCAACTAAAGTGTAGAGAAAGACTGGGACATTGAGGCCAATGTGGAAGGCAAGTGAGAGTTCAGTGCAAACTGCCTTCATTTTGATCACTGCTGAGGAGCCTGTGAGCGGCCTATTGCTGCGTGGCTCACTGTGGCAGGTGGGTAGGCCTCTCTGCCTCGTGTGGTGTCCCCCTCTTTCGATGAGTGTCGGTGATGTCGTACGATGGCATTGTGGTTCTGTGCTTATGGATCGGACTATTGAGTTTATGGACTGTGGACCTTTTCAGACTTGTGGTTTTTACATTCTGTGTTCTTTATCGCCCGTTCCTTTTCCGTTTTGTTGTGTGGGGGGAGGGTGTTTGAGGGTTGATGTTCTGTTAGTTTTTTGTGTAGGGGAGGGGTTGTTTTTTGGGAAACGATGTTCCTGGTCCATTTTGAACAGGGGAAGGGATTGTTTTTTTGCGGCCGGCTGATGTTCATGTTCTGTTTTGTGCGGGGAGGGGATGGGTTGGAGGTTGATTATTGGAATACCATTCTTTTGTGTGTGTGTGTGTGTGTGTGTGTGTGTGTGTGTGTGTCTGTGTGTGTGTGTGTGCGCGCATGTGTGTTGGGTGGGAGGGTTGATGTTTCGCTTGAACGACTTTCAGGTTCTTTCTTTATGTCGTGGCTATTTGGAGAAGACAAATTCAGAGTTGTATATGGATACATGCCTTGATAATAAATCAGCCTTTGAACCTAATTTGAGATACAATTTAACATGGAAATTTCGTTCGGGTATCACTGCCCTCATAATATTTATAAGGGTGTATTTGATTTTCTGGAAAGAATTAGACTTTTTGATATTATTTAAGTTATTTTTGGGGGCGAATTGGGTGGGTATACTTCCTGTCTTTGCTCCACACTCCAATGCAGTAGGTGGCGCTAATGTACCTCCTGTTGGCCTGCCAACGGCCATTAACCTTTATGAGAAGAAGGAGGATTTGGGATAACATTGAGGGATCCCTAAAACACTTCATGAAACTTTGGAAGACTGAGATGGATCAAATACTTCTTTGGCAATCACAAGATAACCTCTTAAATCCCTGCAACACACATAAAAGTTGCTGGTGAACGCAGCAGGCCAGGCAGCATCTCTAGGAAGAGGTACAGTCAACGTTTCGGACCGAGACCCTTCGTCAGGACTAACTGAAAGAAGAGCTAGTATACACACATTCTTTTTTCTCTCTCTCCTTTTTCTCCCTCTGTCCCCCTCACTATACCCCTTGCCCTCTGGTTTTCTCCCCCTTCCCCCTTTTCTTTCTCCCTAGGCCTCCTGTCCCATGATCCTCTCATATCCCTTTTGCCAATCACCTGTCCAGCTCTTGGCTCCATCCCTCCCCCTCCTGTCTTCTCCTATCATTTTGGATCTCCCCTCCCCCTCCCACTTTCAAATCTCTTACTAGCTCTTCCTTCAGTTAGTCCTGACGAAGGGTCTCGGCCCGAAACTTTGACTGTACCTCTTCCTAGAGATGCTGCCTGGCCTGCTGCGTTCACCAGCAACTTTTATTGTGTGTTGCTTGAAATTCCAGCATCTGCAGATTTCCTCGTGTTTGCACTTTTAAATCCCTATAAGTTTGATCCTAAAATAGATGATGGGTCTTAAATTCCCGGAAAACTTTGAGATGGAAAAGTAAAAGAAATTTGGTCTTTGCTTGAATAGATATAGTATTACATATCTGGAGCTTTTTGAGAGATTGTGGATGAAGGGAGGAACTGGAGAAAAGTGGGGATAGAAATCAGCTTCTGTGACACAAAAAAAAACCACACGAGTTTACCAGAGAAGATCTTGGCTGAGGATTAGAATTGCTTTATTGAATGGAAGCCCCTATTATTTGTAGGTGGAATAATTCCAACCTAAATAGCTTTTTAGGATATAATTGATAAGGCACCCTTGGTGATATGTTTTTCCTGTTTTAATCTACATTGACGTTCCCTCGTTATTAAGATAAATGTGTGTGATCACTCAACACAAGTGTTTTGGGCCATTTTTCTCGACTTTCATACCAATGAATTACAGTAGTAGTGTAAATATGACAAACTGAATGAAGGGGAAGCTGATCAGACTCGTTACTCATTGCCAGAATACTCAAAGAGCAAGTCTTTAATTTGCTGTAATTGATAACATTTGGGGGAAAAAAGTCTTGTTTGTTAATGTGGATTTTAGATCAGGAGAAATACATAATACTTCTCCAGATGTTGCACCTTCTAAATATTTGACCTTAACCCATAATTAAAAGTTGGGATTCAGAGCCAAACCTAAGTAACTTAGGTTTCCCAAAAGTCCTCAGGTAATTGATCCTTGGTTATTCTTGTCTTTAAACCAAACTCCACCCGGTTTCCTTTCAGGTTCCTTATCTGTGACACACTTCCCATTCAATTTTGTTCAAGCTGAGTTCCAGCACACATGGCCTATGAATCATCACAGAGTCTGCCCGGTGGAGCTACTCTTGGAGTCGATTTAAATCCGTAGGAAGTTGGGAATGCTGTTCACACAAAGCATACTCTCGGATCCAAGTTATTGGCCCCGGTACACTTGTTCCCACAGATCTTCAGCAGCATTAGTCATACAAGGATACTACTGAGTAGGAAGGACACTGCTGTTGAGAGGATGTGTGGTACGATGACTGCATTGGCACAGCAAGTCCACGTCAACCAGCAGCCACCAATTTACCATCATCCTGCACTAATCCTGGCTCTATCTTCCCTACTTTCCTGTCAGCTCCCTCCAGATTATGCCACCCAGCCACACACTAGGGGCAATTTACAGTGGGCAACAGTCATAGTCATATTCATACTTTATTGATCCTGGGGGAAATTCGTTTTCGTTACAGTTACACCATAAATAATTAAATAGTAATAAAATCATAAATAGTTAAATAGTAATATGTAAATTATGCCAGGAAATAAGTCCAGGACCAGCCTATTGGCTCAGGGTGTCTGACCCTCCAAGGGAGGAGTTGTAAAGTTTGATGGCCACAGGCAGGAATGACTTCCTATGACGCTCTGTGTTGCATCTCAGTGGAATGAGTCTCTGGCTGAATGTACTCCTGTGCCCACCCAGTATATTATGTAGTGAATGGGAGACATTGTCCAAGATGGCATGCAACTTAAACAGCATCCTCTTTTCAGACACCACCGTCAGAGAGTCCAGTTCCATCCCCACAACATCACTGGCCTTATGAATGAGTTTGTTGATTCTGTTGGTGTCTGCTACCCTCAGCCTGCTGCTCCAGCACACAACAGCAAACATGATCGCACTGGCCACCACAGACTGGTAGAACATCCTCAGCATCGTCCGGCAGATGTTAAAGGACCTCAGTCTCCTCAGGAAATAGAGACAGCTCTGACCCTTCTTGTAGACAGCCTCAGTGTTTCTTGACCAGTCCAGTTTATTGTCAATTCGTATCCCCGGGTATTTGTAATATGATCACAATGATCACAAGGAGACAGTTCAAAGTCCACACAGACAACACTGAGCTGAGTGCTCTGGTAAGGCAAAGGCTCTATCAGCAGTAGCACTCTGCCACACACAATATGGGGTTGTATGTACGAGATTTTGGACTGATTGAGCGATCCAGCGCTCTATGATCTCCAAGGGAGTCCAGTGAGGTTTGGAGCGGAGTGTGCGGTCTGGAGAACATAATCGGCTCCGTCGCCTTTCTCCGCTTGAGGCTTCGAGCAAGGCTGAAGTCGACAAGGATGAGGGCGGAGGATGGGCAGGTGTTCGGCGCAGTCTGCCTGTGTTTGACCAGTTTTCCCCTCCCTCTCGCTAGCTGCTGTCAGAGGAGAGTGCAGGAATCCTGGGATCCACATTGCAAGGATTGATCAGAGAGGCTGAGGACTCATTCTGGGGGATATTGGGGTTCATGTTGCATATACTGCTGGATTCTGATCACCCTTTTTACCTCTAGCTATAGTGTGGTTTGATCGGGTCAATCGAAGCGGTCTGGGACGCTTCATCGAAGAATGCTTTGCCCTGTGGCTTGCAGTGAGCTAGCGGCACGATGCTGAACCGAACTAAATTGAATACTACTGGACTCCTGGTTTGAAATTTGTCTGCTTTTTGCCTTTTGAGCAATTTGTCCTTTTTTCATGCGTCAGGTGTTTGATGTTTTCTTGAACAAGTTCCATGGTGTTTCTTTGTTTTGTGGCTGTCTGCGGGAGGACAAACCTACTCTGGTCATGAATGTACTTTGGATCTTTGAATGAAGTTGGTGCCAAGAAGCTAAAGAATTTTTATCAACTTTTTGAGTACAGGACAGGAGCAGAGAATAAAGGTCAGGAATAGCATTTGCTAACTGCTAAATGGAAACTTATTTGCCTAACACGGAAAATTTCAGTGTCAGAATCAGATTTAATATCACCGGCATAAGTCGTGAAATTTAACTTTGCGGCAGCACTACATGCATATATGATGAATAAACAAAAAAATGAGTAACAGTAAGTATATATGTATATCAAAGTTTATTTAAGGTAAGCAATGCTAAAAAAGGAAGATGGTTGTGGTGGTTGGAGGTCAATCATGTCATCCTCAGGACATCATTGCAGGAGTTCCTTGGGGAAGTGTCCCAGGACACTTTCCCAAGGTCAGAAGTGGGGACGTTCGCAGATGACTGCACAATCTTCTGCACCATTCGTGACTCCTCAGATAGTGAAGCAGTTCATACCCAAATGCAGCAGGACCTGGACAACATCCAGGCTTGGGCTGACAAGTAACATTTGAGCCACGCAAGTGCCGGGCAATGACCATCTCCAACAAGAGAGGCCCTAACCATCGTCCCTTGACATTCAGTGGCATCACCATCACTGAATCCCCAACTGTCAACATCCTGGGGGTTACCATTGACAGGAAACCGACTGAACTGGTCATATAAACACTGTGGCTACCAGAGCAGGTCCAAGGTTGGAAATCCTGCAGCATGTAACTCCTGACTCCGCAAAGCCTGTCCACCATCTACAAGGCTCAGGTCAGGAGTGTATGGAATATTCGCCACTCGCCTGGGTGAGTGCAGCTCCATCAACACTCAAGAAGCTCGATACCATCCAGTACAAGGCAGTGCACTTGATTGGTACCCCTTCCACAAGCATCCAACCCCACCACCATCGACGAACAGTCACAGCAGTGTGTACTATCTACAAGATGCACTGCAACAACACACCAAAGTTCCAAAGGCAACACCTTCCAGACCCACAACCACTACCATCTAGAAGGACGAGAGTAGCAGATACCTGGGAAGACCACCACTTGGAAATCCCCCTCCAAATCACTCACCTTCCCGACTTGGAAACATCGCAGTTCCTTCATTGTCGCTGGGTCAAAATCATGGAATTCTCTCCCTAACAGCACTGTGGGTGTCCCTACACCTCAGGGACTGCAGCGGTTCAAGAAGGCAGCTCATCACCACCTTCTCAAGGGCAACTAGGGATGGGCAATAAATGTTTAAGTAGCGCAATAGTGTTCATGGGTTCAATGTCCATTCAGAAATCAGATGGCAGAGGGGAAGAAGCTGTTCTTGAATCACTGAGTGTGTGCTTTCAGGGTCCTGTACCTCCTCCCTGAGGGCATGTCCTGGGTGGTGGGAGTCCTGAATGAAGGAAGCCACTTTTCTGAGGCACTGTTCCTGGAAATATTTTGGATACTGTGGAGGCTAGTACCCATGATAGAGCTGACTAATTTTACAGCTCTCTGCAGCTTGCTACAGATGTGTGCAGTGGCCCCCACCCCCCCATACCAGACAGTGATGCAGCCAGTCAGAATGCTCTCCACGGTCCATCTGTAAATGTTTTTGAATGTTTTAGATGACAAACCAAAATCCCCTCAAACTCCTGACCAGGTTTGGTCCTCAAAGATATTGACACCCAGAAGCTTGAGAATGCTCACTCTCTCCACTTTTGATCCCTCTATGAGGATTGGTTTGTGTTCCCTCATCTTACTCTTTCTGACGTCCAGGTACATCTTATCTAGATCGCACATGACCGATCCAGTTTAGCCAGTTATCCAGTGGCCACCCATTTTAATTCCACTTCCCATTCCCATTCCCATTCTGATATGTCTATCCACGGCCTTCTCTACTGTCACAATGAGGCCACACTCACCTTGGAGGAACAACACCTTATATTCCGTCTGGGTAGCCTCCAACCTGATGGCATGAATATCGACTTCTCTAACCCAGTAATGCCTCCCCTCCCCCGCTTCACCATTCCCCATTCCCTTTTCCCTCTCTCACCTTATCTCCTTGCATGCCCATCACCTCCCTCTGGTGCTCCTCCCCCCAGTTTCCCCTCTTCCATGGCTTTCTGTCTTCTCCTGTCAGCCTCACCCTTCTCCAGCCCTGCATCTCTTTCACCAACTTCCCAGCTCTTTACTTCATCCCTGCCCCTCCCAATTTCATCTATCACCTTGTGTTTCTCCCTCCCCTCCCTCCACCTTTTAACTCTAGTCCTCATACTCCTCATCTTTTTTTCTCCAGTCCTGCCGAAGGGTCTCGATCTGAAACATCGACTGTTTACTCCTTTCCATAGATGCTGCCTGACCTGCCGAGTTCCTCCAGCATTTTGTGTCTGTTGCTTGGATTTCCAGCATCTGCAGATCATCTCTCCATTCTCAACTAAACTTTCAGGTTTGGGCTAATAGAAGATAAAGACAATTAATGCCACATGAATTCCAGGCAATGACAACCTCCAACTCTATCAAATGAAACTAACTTCTATTGCATTAACATCAGCAAATTTACCCCCAACTTCAACAGTGGCCTGATACTTAGAATCAGATGGCAGAGGGGAAGGAGCTATTTCTGAATTGTTGAACTTAACTGAATTAGGACAAAAATGTTGAATAGACTCGTAGTTTAATAATATGTAGTAGATGACCTTACTCTGCATTTCTCAAAGCAACACTCACAACCCGCTGGAGGAACTCAGCAGGTCGGGCAGCATCCGTGGAAACGATCAGTCAACGCTTCGGGCCGGAACCCTTCATCAGTACTGTAGAGGGAAGGGGCAGAGTCCCTATAAAGAAGGTGGGGGGAGGGGGGGAAGGAGAAGGCCGGTAGGTTCCAGGTGAAAAACCAGTAAGGGGAAAGATAAAGGGGTGAGGGAGGAGAGGCAGGGAGGGGATAGGCAGGAAAGGTGAAGAAGGAATAGGGGTAGTAGAAGGAGGCGGAACCATGACAGAGGTGATGGGGGAGGGGGTGATAGGGATAGGGGAAGGGAGGGGGAGGGAATTACCGGAAGTTGGAGAATTCTATGTTCATACCAAGGGGCTGGAGACTACCTAGACAGTATATGAGGTGTTGCTCCTCCAACCTGAGTTTAGCCTCATCATGGCGTGGAATGAAAATGAACTCTGAATAAATACATTCTCAGCCACACTCAAAACGTTCATCACCAAAGTGCTCCCCACATTGTCTTCCCTGCCAGCAGCACCCCACGGCTTCAAGCATCTGTATAAATTACAGTAACACTATAGGGCTTTTTCGAGCAGTACCATCCAACACATGATTTCTCTCGGCTAGAATGACAAACGTGGGAAAAGTATAGGATCACTGCCACTTTCATCCTGACCGAGAAAGTTGTGAACTCAGTCAGCTCCATTGTGGGCAGTAGCCTCCCCAGCATCCAGGACACCTCTAAGGAGTGAGGCCTCAAAAAGGTGGCGTCCATCATTAAGGACCCCCATCACCCAGGACATGCCCTCTTCTCATTGCTACCATCAGGGAGGAGGTACAGGAGCCTGAAGACACACCTTCAACGATCCAGGAACAGTGTCTTTTCCTCTGCCGCCAGATTTCTGAATGGACATTGAACCCATGAACACTACCTCACTACCTTTTTCCCTCTCTTTTTGCACTAGTTAACTTTTATATATACTTGCTGTAATTTACAGATGTTATTATTATGTATTGTATTATACTGCTGCCACATAATCACAAATTTCACGACATATGCCAGTGATATTAAACCGGATTCTGATTCTGACCATTCTTTAATTGATGTCGAGTCCTTAATCTCATCACCTAACAGTACTGTGTGAGTATCTTCACTGCATGGACCGCAGCACCACCCATTTTTAGAGATTACACAGCCCTAAAGAGCATTTTCTTCATTCTGTGAATGGGGGGGAGGGGAAGGAATGTCTTTATCTCAGCTGCAGCAGAACAGTACTTTCATAAGGACATAAGAACATAAGAAATAGGAGCAGGAGTCGGCCATCTGGCCCGTCGAGCTGCTCCGCCATTCAATAAGATCATGGCTGATCTGGCCATGGACTCTTCTCCACCTACCTGCCTTTTCCCCATAACCCTTATCTCCTCTGCTATGCAAAAATCTATCCAATCTTGTCTTAAATATATTTACTGAGGTAGCCTCCACTGATTCATTGCACAGAGAATTCCACAAATTCACCACCCTCTGGGAAAAGCAGTTCCTCCTCATCTCCAGCCTAAACCTACTCCTCTGAATCTTGAGGCTACGTCCCCTAGTTCTAGTCTGGTGGTCTAGTTCTAGTTTGGTCGGCCGGTGGCGCAGTGAGATCAGCGCCGGGCTCAAGAACAGAGGTTCCCGAGTTCGATCCGGTGACAGACCACCCCCGTGCGCGCTCTCCATCTGTGCCGGGCTGATGTCGAGCTCGCAGCTCGGCCTCATAAAAATAATACTGCGAAATGTCTGTGCGAGGAGTGGCGCCCCACACAGCCTTTCGAACTGCGCCTTGTAAGGCGTGAAAATGCCCGATGCTGGCCTCTCAGGTCTGAGTCGACGTCATCATCATCATCATCATGTACCAGCGGAAACAACTTTCCTGCCTCTATCTTATCTATCCCTTTCATAATTTTATATGTTTCTGTAAGATCTCCCATTCTTCTGAATTCCAGCAAGTACAGTCCAGGCAACTCAACCTTTCCTCATAGTCTACACCCTCATCTCTGGAATCAAAGTACTTTCCCCTATTGTGACCATCAGACAATCTTTAATCAAGGTTATCACCTTAATCTGAATTATTAAATTACTGTTTGTGGCTGCCAAATTCATAATATTTAGGCAACACACTCAAAATGCTGGAGGAACTCAGCAGGCCTTTCCCGTCCTGATGAAACATCGACTATTTACTCTTTTCCATACGTGCTGCCCAGCCTGCTGTGTGTCGCCCGCATTTTGTGTGTGTTGCTTTGGATTTCTAGCATCTGCAGACATTCTCGTGTCTGCCATAATATTTAGGACTGCTAAAGCCAAGAGGCTGAAGAGATTATTTTCTGAACATTTGCACATTCTAGAATTATTAACAATGGACAAAAAAAATTTTGCTTCCTGAATACTTCTGGGTGTATGTTATTAATCTTGGTCTGCTGATCATGAAAATCACCATGAAATTTCCCAATCACGCACCATATTTTAAAAATTGACTATATTTGTTATTTCAATTCATAATTCAAATCAGAATAACTGATGCCAAGATTAAGGAAGAAATTTTTGTTGGTCCACAAATCAAACAGGTCGTCAATGACAGGCAATTCAAAGAACTTCTAGTGGGACCAGAGAAAATCGCATGGAAAGCATTCAAGCATGTTGTTAAATTTTCTTGGCAACTACCGAGCACCAAACTGTGCAGCTGGTTGACAACATGCTTCAAGCATACAAAACCATGAAATGCAACACGTCGCTAAAGAAACACACATAAAAATTGCTGGTGAACGCAGCAGGCCAGGCAGCATCTATAGGAAGAGGTACCGTCGACGTTTTGGGCCGAGACGCTGACGAAAGTTTTATGTGCGTTCCTTGAAATTCTAGCATCTGCAGATTTCCTCGTGTTTATGTCACTAAAGAATCATTTTCTGCATTCCCATTTAGACTTCTTTGCAAATCATGGCGCTGTCAGTGACGAGCATGGTGAAAGTTTTCACCAGGACATTGCAGTCATTGAGAAACGGTATCAGGACAACTGGAACCCCTCTGATCTATCATAAGCAAAAAAAATAAGTTTCTGAGGAAGCAACACTTTCGAAAAACTTTGTTGTCCAGTGTTATTCCAAATAAATTCACTTACCCGTTACTGAATGTTTTGTGTAATTTTTAAACATGTAAAAAGGTAAAGTTCCTCCCTGCGCCTCATTTGGCACAGCAGGCGGGGACCTTGATATTTCTTTTGCGTTTCTTCTTTATGAGGCCGAGTTGCTGACCGGATTCGAACCTGACACCTCTTGCCCTGTAGTCCAGGTGCGGATAATTCAACTCTCAGCCCAGCACGAAGCTGGCCGGATTCGAACCTGACACCTCTTGCCCTGTAGCCCAGGTGCGGGTAACTCAACTCTCAGCCCAGCACGAAGCTGGCCGGATTTGAACCTGACACCTCTTGCCCTGTAGCCCAGGTGCGGGTAACTCAACTCTCAGCCCAGCACGAAGCTGGCCGGATTCGAACCTGACACCTCTTGCCCTGTAGCCCAGGTGCGGGTAACTCAACTCTCAGCCCAGCACGAAGCTGGCCGGATTCGAACCTGACACCTCTTGCCCTGTAGCCCAGGTGCGGATAACTCAACTCTCAGCCCAGCACGAAGCTGGCCGGATTCGAACCCGACACCTCTTGCCCTGTAGCCCAGGTGTGGATAACTCAACTCTCAGCCCAGCACGAAACTGGCCGGATTCGAACCCGACACCTCTTGCCCTGTAGCCCAGGTGTGGATAACTCAACTCTCAGAACCCGACACCTCTTGCCCTGTAGCCCAGGTGTGGATAACTCAACTCTCAGAACCCGACACCTCTTGCCCTGTAGCCCAGGTGTGGATAACTCAACTCTCAGCCCAGCACGAAGCTGGCCGGATTCGAACCTGACACCTCTTGCCCTGTAGTCCAGGTGCGGATGCCGCTAAACCACCACAGATATTTCAAAAATGGCTGCAGCTGGTTTTCACAGTGGGAACTACTTCTAACCAAATCAAGTATTTTGTTTCTCCTTCTCTTGCCCTCCCCCACCCCCAGCAACCTCACCGACTCTCATCCCTCTATAGAATAGTATACAACAGTAACAATAACTTAGAAAAAGTTAAGAGAGTGTACAGAGTCTATACACTCTCTAACTTTTTTGAGGTTATTGTTACTGTTGTATAAATCTGTCCAACCTGCTCTATCTTTCCTGTGCCACAAAGTGTGTAAGTGACTGTTAACTATTCAATCGACCTCAATTAACATAACACACTGAATTTCTTCATTAAATTTTATCAAAGAAAAAATACCTTTATGTATTTCCCATCTAATAATACTTTTTAGTTCATGGTAGTGTAATCATTCTGTTCTTTGTCCATTGAAGTTACTTGGGAACAGGAATGAGCTGTTCCATTCTTTAAGTCCGTCTCACTAATCGATTAAACCAGGGTGGCCCTCAAATCGACTGACGGTGATCCATTTGTCCCTCTTTTGGTTACCTTGAGTTATTGGGCAGCAAGAGTCTCTGGCCTGGGTCAAAGAAAGAGAGGTGGGAGGAGAGAGGGAGAAGGTGAGTCGAGGAAGCTTTCTAGCTGCTCCTCTGGGAAGCAAGAGACCTTGAGAGACAGACGGATAGATGGACAGATCAAAGGAGGCAGGGAATACGGCCCCTGGTTTCCTTTATTATCTGCCAATAGCTGGAGGTTTGGTCCTCTGACAGAATGTATCCAGGGCCAGGAATTACAAGGCGAGTTTCTCTGTGCATTGTCGCTTAGGAAGTCAGCTAAAACCAAATGTGAATCAAATTTGCCCTCAGTAGTGTCACTCTGTCCATGGGGCAAGATGAAGCGAATTCAGATCCAATCCGAGTACAAAAATCAAAGGTAAATTTCCTTTGTGCTATTGAGGGAGTTTTGCACCGAGGCACAATCTACTTTTAGACAAATACAAAAGATCTCACAAGGACTCTAAGTAAAACGCTAAGGATCTTTTTGGTGTCCTGGCTGAAGCTGGGGCAACATGGGTTCGATCCACACCACTGCCTGTAAGAAGTTTGTATGTTCTCCCCATAACCGTGTGGGTTTCCTCCAGGTGCTACAGTTTCCTCCCACAGTCCAAAGATGCACCGGTTGGTAGGTTAATAGGTCATTGTAAACTGTCCCGAGGTTAGTCTAGGATTAAATCGGGAGCTTGCTGGGCAGTGTGGCTCAAAGAGTCTGTTCCACGCTGTATCTCAATAAATAAAGTCGAACTCTGAACCAGCACGCCCTCCATTAATTATCCGGCCATCTTTGGATATCTAATTGTATGACTTGCTCTGAACCACTTATTGGCTTAATCATGTCAACAAGCGGTTCTGCAGGGAACTCTTTGTGCTTCATCACCTGCTGCATCTCTCGACGTGTAAGGTGGAAGCCAGAAAGTTTCCAGAGGCCGTCGGTGTGTTCTGGTGCTAGGACGTCAAGCTAAGCACTTCTTGGATACTGTCCCTTCTCATTGGATACCTATCAAGTGAGGAGGTCAGTTTACTTTGGCCTGGACATTCGGAAAAAAAAAGCCAGGAAATGGGCTGAGACTGGGGGCTGGCAAGTCTGTGCAATGGACTGAGTGCAGGATGATTTGACTCATGTTTTTTTTTCAGTTTGCTGCTGGGATTGTGCAAATCTTTGTAAAAGAATTGTATTAGAAAATAACTTAAGTCCAGCATTAGATGCAGAAATAAACACGAGAAAATCTGCAGACGCTGGAAATCCAAAGCAACACCCACGAAATCCTGGAGGAACTCAGCAGGTCAGGCAGCATCTATGGAAATGAATAAGCATTTTGCTTTGACATTTTGTGTCAGGACTTGTCTATTTCTCATATTAAAAGTTGAACAAAATCCAGTTTTATACACTTTTTGAAATACTTTAATAAGTTACCAGAGGGTTGTCGAGGATAATAGGAACACAAAGAAACTGCAAATGCTGAAACCTAGAGCAACATAGCTGGAGGAGATGAGCAGGTTTAGAAGCATCCTCGGGTCCATTTTACATCGAAAGCCTGTATCAGTTTCAACCCAAAACGTCAGCAATTCATTTCAACCTCCAGATGCTGCTCGATCCACTGAGTTCCTCTGGCTGATTGTTGTCTACAATAATACCTCGGCTCCCTTTTATCATCATGATCTGGTTTTAGCACAGATATGTTACACACCGAATCTGATTTAGTACAGGCTGACACACTGGGTGAGATGCGTGCCCACGCAGCACAGGATTGAAGTCTGAAAGTGGAACCACCCAAGATGTTTGCATAAAAACGTTCCAAACTGACAGTGTTTCTCTTTCTTTTGGCACATGAAATTCCACTAGGGCTGCCAGTCTTCTAATACTTTACAAATGTGTGTATTGGACGTGATGGCTAACAGGCTGTTCCATTATGCAAGACTGGAACTATCTTCAGCCTGTCCTGGGGTGTTGAGTGTTCTGGGAGCTAAGTGAGAGAGCTTCTCGAGAAACCAATCGGTATGGGTATGGGTTTATTACTGTCACCGGTAACAAAATGCTGTGAAAAGTTTGTTGTAGACAGACCAACGCGTTACACGGAGCATCAGGTGGAACAAGGAATGCAAGAACAAAGTGTAAAAACTCCTGAGAAAGTGCGGTGTAATTTCAGTATGGGTACACAAACTAGCAATTCTCTAATAATTAGAAACCGATCTCGTACCTGCACAGGACATTCTAGGCAAAGCCAGAACAGACCAATAGAATCATTGCTTGGAGTACTGGGAGCAGACTTGGGGCCCTGGATGTGCTGGCATTGGAGAGAATCCAGAAGAACTTTGAGGAGCATTTGATGGCTCTGGGCCTGTACTCGCTGAAAATATTGAAAGGCTTAGAGAAGGGATTCCCAACCTGGGACTCACAGACCCCCTCGGTTAACGGTGGAGGGTCCATGGCATGAAAAAGGTTGGAAACCGCTGGCTTGGATAGAGTGGATCTGGAGAGGATGTTTCCTATTGTGGGGGAGTCCAGGACCAGAAGGCACAGTCTCAGAATAGAAGGATGTTCCTTTAAAACAGAGATGAGGAGGAATATCTTAAGTGGTGAATTGGTGGAATTCATTGTGGAGGCCAAGTCATTGGGTATATTTAAAGCAGAGGCTTTTAGGTTCTTGATTAGTGAGGGGGGTCAAAGGTTATGGGAAGAAAACAGGAGATTGGGATTGAGGGGGAAAATAATTGGCCATGATAGAATGGAGCCAAATGGCCTAATTCTGCTCCTGTGTCCTATGATCTTGCAATATTTAGCACAGATAGAGCTGGTATCTCTATCCCAGGGTTGAAGTGTCTAATACCGTGGGAATGCATTTAGAGCAGGGGTTCCCAATCTTTTTAATGCCATGAGCCCCTATCATTAACCGAGAGGCCTGCTGACCCAGGTTGGGAACCCCTGATATAGAGGGAGTAGGTTCAGAGGAGAGTGTGAGTATCTGGAACATATTGCCAGTGGTGGTGCCGGAGGCAAATGCAACTGGCCTTCTGTTTCCTAGAAGAGCCTCTAATGATAGCTGCTTGGTCACGTCTGGCTGGGGTGAAACGCAGTCTGTGTTGAACCAGGTAGGAAAAGACCATGAGCAAACAGAACCACAGCAGTTGGATGATGAGGACGTCTAGCTTGGCTCTGACACTCTGAGCCTCAAGATAAAAGTTCACCCATTTTGAATAACCATTTAAGCAAGAAGTCAGTGGATTACTAATGCTTGTTCAGTGTATCCCCAGAATATATTGGCAACTTCAGGAGGAAACATAAAGGAGTCAGGTTATACCTTGGATTAATTAGAAAGGATCTTGCATTTCATAGTCTACTATGTTAATTAAAATGTTAACCTAACTCTTTTTATTGCTACGCACTTGACCATGAAAGCTGTTTATATCCTGTTATTAAAAAAAGTAGATTTAAATAGTATTGGATATTTAATTAAAATTTGAACACAATTCATTTAAACAAGAGTAACAAATCCAGAAAGACCAAGCACATGAGCTAAACTTTGGCTCCTCTTAGTTATTCAGTCATTTAGGAGCCAATAATGCTAACTTTTCATTGTGGAGCGACTCTCTGAGGGAATATTTGGTTAAACCACTCTACTCTCTGGAATTCAGAAGAATGAGAGGTGACCTCGGTGAAAGGCTTCAATAAAATGGATGTGGAGAGAATGTTTCCTATGGTGGGAGAGTCTAAGACCAGAAGTCACAGCCTCAGAATAGAGAGACGTCTATTAGAACAGAGATGAGGAGGAATTTACTTTCACCAGAGAGTGCCCAATCTGTGGAATTTGTTGCCACAGGTGGCTGTGGAGGCCAAGTCATTGGGTATATTTAAGGCAGAGGTTGATAGATTCTTGATTAGTCAGGGCATGAAGGGATACGGGGAGAAGGCAGGGGATTAGGGCTGAGAAGGAAATGGATGGGCCATGATGAAATGGCGGAGCAGACCCAATGGGTCAAATGGCCTAATTCTGCTCCTATGTCTCATGGTCTTACGGAATGTCAATATTGGAGTTGATGCTCTTTGACCCTCACTCCTCTCCACCAGACTTCACTCAAGGCACGTGTTCTTATTTTATTGATGTGTCTGCATTCAGTATTTGAACTTCCCTTATTTGTTCCCCCTTCACTACAATTCCTGGCCCCACCACTGGCTACAACAGCTCATTCCAGATCCAATAACTGCTTTACCCTTCAGATCTCCTTTAAACAATCTCCCTCTGACCTTCAATCTATGCCTTCTAGTTGTAGACACCCCCGCCACAGGAAACAGACACCAGCTATCCGCGCTAGCGTCAACGGAAAAGATTTTGACGTAGTGCATCGAGTGGGACTAATCCTTTCTTTCCCACCCAGTCTAGCTGAATGTTATTCTAGACTGCAGGTGGCAAACACATCGAACCCTCAGAGCCTGATCTGCTATTTTAACCCGAAACTGAATGAGCAAGTCGTGAAGTTTCCCAAATAGGATAAATCTGCCTGGAACAGGAACCAAGGGCCAGAAGAGCTACAGCAAGCTATGTCTTTTTGTTTTGGAAACTGGTTGGTAGGTAGGCTATAGTGCTTCGATATTTTTAAATCTGGAGAAAATGTCTTGTGACTGTTCCTATCCCCACTCCTGTCAGCAAGTGTGCGCAGCAGGGACAGAGCACCAGGTCTAAGTAAGGACTTGTTTTCTAGCAGATGTTTTGCTGACTGGAGGCCAGTTCTGCACTTCTCAATCCAACACTGCAGCCAAAGCAAACATTATGAACTGGCCTTCAGTCAGCAAGGAGTTCTCTGCAACCAGTTTGCCCCAGCACTATTCGTATGCCATCATTCTTCACTATGAATCACCACGTCGGCGAGTTGTGGTGGGCGGTAAATAATTTCAGCAGACTTTTTCAATTAAAAAAAGGATGAGATTTCAGTGAAAACTACTCATACTTTAAGTACAATTGCAAAAGGGTAGGAGGCCAAGCAAGTCATTAGTTTAAGAATGTGAAAAGGAATCCAGAGTTGACCCTGGGGCAAGAATGAGCCAGCAGTTTGAAAAGAATGTGGAAATAAATTGGTATTACAGCATTACTTCTGCGGCAGTGGCTACTTGATAAAAGGCTATTAAAAAGATAAATGCAACTCCCAGAAATGTTCCCAGAATTACTTTTTGTTTGGTCAGAAGAACGTGGAGCTACTCTGATGCGAACTGGGCTCGGAGCTCATACAATGTCTCCATTCAGTCTTGAGCACTGATAGTTAATTTTAACCGTGGCCGCGTTAGGGACATTACACATGGTTTCTGTGTCTGTGGGCTAATAAACAGAATGATTTTAGAGAGATCATTCTGCAGATAGTGAGAGATGTGGTGCTGGATTGAACTGCACTGACTTACTGCCTGTTACACCGCCGGCGATTAGGGCAGCAATGAAAGTCCTCCATCTCTGTCCGCCCTTGCCAATCTTTTCTACTGTGGTCCAGGGTCCTTATTTCTGCCTCCACGGTATTGCGCCAAGTTGCCTTTGGTTTCCTGTGTTTCCTCCACCTTCAGCGGTCCAGTGAAGTGCTGTCTCGGTGGAGTTGGCCTCTCTTCCCATCACGTGGCCAATCCGTCTCCAACGTTTCCTCGTGATGATTGTGGCTTCTTGGTGACACTGAAGGAGTAGAGTGTGGTTGGAGATGTGAACTGAATATGCCTGGACTCTTTCAAAGTCTTTGCAATTTGGTGTTTTATATTTCGTGTTCTTCACTTGTTTTCTTGTGTTTGCATGATTTCGTCTTTTTTTTGAGCGTTGGGGGTTTGCTGTTTTTCTTTAAACGAGTTCCATGGATTTCTTCATTTCATGGCTGTGTGTGGGGAAGATGGATCTCAGGGTTGTACACTGCCTTTGATAATAAGTGTACTCTGCACCTCTGATGTTTAAACCTTCTCCCCATTTAGATAATTGTCAGCACTATTGCTCCTTTTGCCAAGATGCATTATCATACATTTCCAAACACTGTATTCCATCTGCCACTTTTTTTGCCAGTTTTTCCAATTTGTCTAAGTCGTGCTGCACTCACATTGCTTCCTCAGCACTCCCTACCCCTCCACCTGTTTATGTATCATCTGTAAACTTTGCCACAAAGCCATCAAATCCACTATCTAAATCACTAACCAACAATGTGAAAGACAGCGGTCCCAATACTGACCCCTGAGGAACACCAGCCAGCCAGAAAAGGCCCCCTTTATTCCCACTTGCTGCCTCCTACCTATCATTCATTCCCCTACCCATGCCGGTATCTTTCCTGTAACGCCATAGAATTTTATCTTGTTAAGCAGCCATCCACTAACTCTCCTTGGTACACCCTGTTTGTTTCTTCCTGAAAGAGCTCTAACAGATTTGTCAGGCAATATTTCCCTTTACAGAAACCATGGTGACCTTGACTTATTTTACAAGTCTCAAGTACTCTGAAACTTCATCCTTAATAACAGACTCCAACACTTTCCCAACCACTGAGGTGAGGCTACCTGGCCTATAATTTCCTTTCTTTTGCCTTCCTTCGTTCTTAAAGAGTGGAGTGATATTTGCAATCTTCCAGTCCCCAGAGACGAAGCCAGAATCAAGTGATTCTTGAAAGATCATGACCTGTATCTCTTCAGCAACCTCTCTCAGGACTCTGGGATGTAGTCCATCTGGTCCAGGTGACCCATCCACCTTAAGACCTTTGAGTTTGCCTAGCACTATTTGTTTTGTAATAGCAATGGCGCTCACTCCTGCTCCCTGACATTCATGGACCTCTGGCACACTGCTAGTATCTTCCACAGTGAAGAGAGATGCAAAGTACCCATTAAGTTCATCTGCCATTTCTTTGTCCCCCATTACTACCTCACCAGCATCATTTTCCAGTGGTCCAACATCAATTCTCACCTCCCTTTTACTCTTTACAAAACTGAAAAAAACTTTTGGTATCCTGAGGGGGGGAGCTCAGCTGGCCAAGGGACAGTGGAAGGAATTTGAATTTGAAACACTAAACCCAAAATGTTGACAACTCCTCCCTCACCACTCCCCTCACAAACTACCCCCCCCCACCCCCCGATACTGCTCAACCCACTGAGTTCCTCCCAGTGAATGACTTTACATTCTCCTCAGCCTCCCCTAAACATCCTACACTTGTTACCAATCCAGTCATTCCTTTGGATGGTGTGCATGTTTGGGCATTGAGCAAGGGCATGTTCTGACTTGCCTCTGATGACTTGCAAACAGGAATAAGAATTGCACTGACGTATTACAAGGCGCAAAGTGCCTGTAAATCTCAACAGAGCACTACGAGGGAAGGATTGAGAAAATTTGAAAGCAAAATTGGTAAATGCATTTAAAATCAATAAGGTACTTTGCACAATCTGAGCTGGCATTTGCAGCTTTAACCATGTTTCCTGTAATGGACTGCAGGGAGTTGTGAGGCTCAGAAGGGTTGAGATTTAAGACTCAGCAAGACATTGGTGAAGGGTCAAATTTGCCTGACTGTGGGCCTGTTCAGAGAATGGAAACACTGTAGAAAAATACCAAGTAATTTGCCAACAAAAAAATGTTCCCTGCTGAATGGAATTTTACACCTTTGACATGAAGAATGTGTTTACTAAAATATGAAAGTCCAGAAGTAGAGAGATATCACAAAATCCATTAATAAGTCATTCCTTTTGACAGCAAATGCAGGTCTGATGTGGGCAAGAAAAGCACTTAGCTCCTCTGTCTTGCTGAAGGGGTCCTGAATGTTTGCCCATCATGGGTACAATTTCCTGCTTGCTGGATCTGCCCCAATCCAAGATGATCCAATGTGCAGGAACAAAATGTGAAAAAAATTAACAAAAGCAGTTGTGTGATAGGAAAGATACGGCCTTGGTACCAAGCAATAAGCCCTTCACTCCTAGATTCAATGTACGTTTATCATATGCAGTATACAAACCTGAGATTCATCTTCTACACAGACAGCCACGAAACAAAGAAAACCATGGAAACGGTTCAAAGAGAAACATCAAACCCCAATGCATAAAAATGAACAAACCGTACAAACAATGAAAAAAAACGAGCAAAAAGCACAGAAAACACCTACCAACAAAGTTATCAAACGAGTCCAGGCATATTCAGTTCAGCCTAACCCAGCACCGTGTCTTCATTATCTGCATTCTGCATTTCCAGGCCACACCGATCAAAACCTCAAGCAATAGCAACAATAAAAGAGCGACCATAGAAACATCATAACGTGAACTAAAGTCCAAGCGACAAACCGCGTCGATTAAACATTGCCCACCACCCAGGACCCGGGCACCATCCTCCGACAGCATCGAGCAAGAGGGAGAGAGACACCGTCCATACGCAGACACTTGCTCCAGGAGCAGTGAGCAAGTGTTTGTTTCCAGAACATTTACAGACAGATTACTGAGCCTCTCTAACACACCGGTTTTAAAAGAAGAACTCGGTCCAAGTATTATCGTGACTAATACTTTGTCAATTCAGCTTTCTTTTCCAAACATTCTGCTATCTTTTCTTGTCAATTAGTACGTCCTAACTGGATCCTTGTTGTCCATATCATGAGAATCCTTGCAACGTAGAAGATTAAAGGGAGATTTGATAGAGGTACATAAAATTATGAGGGGTATAGATAGGGTAAATGCAAGCAGGCTTTTTCCACGGAAGTCAGGTGGGACCACAACTAGAGGTCATGGGTTAAGGTTGAAAGGTGAAAAGTCTAAGGGGAAGTTGAGGGGAAACTTCCTTGCTCAAAGGGACGTGAGTGTGAGGAACAAGCCGCCAGAACAAGTGGTGCATGCGAGCTCAATTTCAACATGTAAGTGAGGTCTGGGTCAGTACATGGATGGTAGAGGTGTGGAGGGCTATGGTCCCGGAGCAGGTTGGTGGGAGTAGGCAGTTTAAATGGTTCACCATGGACTGGGGTGGCTTGAAGGACCTGTTTGTGTGCTGTAATTTTCTATCTCTCTATGAAACTGTCTCCGTAGATCACTGTTATACCCAGACCAGGCAGCATCTGTGCAAAGATAGGGTTAATGTTTCAGGTTGAAATTCCTTTGTAAGAACGGGGAAAGAGTTAATGTGACGTTGTGAAAAAGGTGCGGGAGGGGAGGAGGGGAGAAAATGGATATTTGTGATAGAGTGAAGCTAGTGTTAATGTCAGGATAAGTTGAGGTCATCCAATCGATAGGCAAAATCAGAGAAAATGAACACAACCTGTGAAATAACGGCAATTAGAAAATGAAAACCAATGTGAAAGGTGCAAAATTCAAGGCTCAATGACATGCCTAGCAGAAGCCTGATGACTTCCAAATTCAAGGAGTTGAGAGGTTTGGAGAGATGCTGTTGGAGCCGTCTCGATGAGTAGAAATAGACGACGGTACACTTTGCGGCCACTGATCACGGGGATGAACCCTGAGTGGTAGATGAGCTGCCATTCAAGGTAACTGCTTTGAACTTCTTGAGAATTCTTGATGTTGAAATCATCCAGGCAAGTGGAGAAGATTCCTCTGAGCTCCTCACTTGAGTCTTGTAGATGGTGGAATAACTTACGACTTAATTACTGCAGGATACCCTCTTTCTGACCTTTTCCAGTGGTTGGACCAGTTCCATTTCTGATCACCCTCCCCTCAGACCCACCCCACACATAGAAGGTAGCCACTCATCCCATTGAGTTAGTAATGCATCTTGGAGGAATCTCCATAATTTCATTTCACCGCTTTCAGAAGTTTCATTGAAAGTCAGTTAAGCTGATTACTTGAACCCGTTAGATTCAGACATTGGTTTATCACATGTGCATCGAAACAGAGTGCTTGCATTTATCAACCAACACAATCTAAACTGAGGAGGCAGCCCACAAATGTTGCCACACATTCCTGTGCCAATAAAACATGGCCATTATGTTCAGCAAAACACCACAGGCAACAACGGCAAAACAACCCCCTTTCCTCCCTCCCTCACCCACCTGCCCATGCACACACTCCAAACCCCACAGATATTGGGCCTAGTCGAGTCTATCAGGCCTCTGCTTCCAAACTCTCAGACTTCAGTCTTCAACCTTCAGGCCCCACTATACGGGTTTGCTCTACACCTGATAGAAGCATTGACTAAACTGCAAGTGTTATTGAATGAACCCAGGTTGCCACAGCTGGGAGGGAGCAGTAGTGTCCACTGTGCCACTATGCTTGCTGCCTGGTTGCTGAGAGTCTGAAATGGAATTCAATATTGTGCACACATCAGCAAAAATCCCTTCTGATGGAATGAAATCATAATGATTGTCGATACTGAGGAACTCCTGCTGTGGTGACTGGCCTTTGGCAAGCACAGCCAACTCATGACTCCAATCACTGGAGTTTTGCCCTCTATTCACTGACTTGATTTTATCAGGTTGTCTGGGTTACGGCTCACTCTAGTCTCACTTTTGGAATTCAGCCTTCCGTTCCATGTTTGGACCTAGGCTGGCAAGAGTGCGTCACACACACAAAAGAAAACTCCTCTTTATTTTTTCTTACGATTACTGACGTCATACCAAGCATACCAGTGCCCAAGAAGAGCAAGATGAGCAGCCACAATGACTATTGCCCAGTTGTACTCACGTCTACGGTGATGAAGTGCTTTGAAATGTTGGTCACGGCCAGACTCAGCTCCTGCCTCAGCAGGAACTTCGACTTGCTGCAATTTGCCAATCTCCACAATAGGTCTATAGCTATGCATGCTCACTGGCTCTCCACTCAGCCGTGCATCACCTCAACCGTACCAGCACCTACTTCAGTCTGCAGGCCTGTTCAGAGAATGGAACCTCTGCAGAAAAATACCAAGTAATTTGCCAACAAAAAAAATGTTCCCTACTGAGTGGAATTCTATACCTTTGACATGAAGGATGTGTTTGCTAAAATATGAAAGACCAGAAGTAGAGAGATATCTCAAAATCCATTAATAAGTCATTCCTTTTGACAGCAAATGCAGGTCTGATGTGGGCAAGAAAAGCACTTAGCTCCTCTGTCTTGCTGAAGGGGTCCTGAATGTTTGCCCATCATGGGTACAATTTCCTGCTTGCTGGATCTGCCCCAATCCAAGATGATCCAATGTGCAGGAACAAAATGTGAAAAAAATTAACAAAAGCAGTTGTGTGATAGGAAAGATACGGCCTTGGTACCAAGGAATAAGCCCTTCACTCCTAGATTCAATGTACGTTTATCATATGCAGTATACAAACCTGAGATTCATCTTCTACACAGACAGCCACAAAACAAAGAAAACCATGGAAACGGTTCAAAGAGAAACATCAAACCCCAATGCATAAAAATGAACAAACCGTACAAACAATGAAAAAAAAAACGAGCAAAAAGCACAGAAAACACCTACCAACAAAGTTATCAAACGATCCAGGCATATTCAGTTCAACCTAACCCAGCGCTGTGTCTTCATTATCTGCATTCTGCATTTCCAGGCCACACCGATCAAAACCTCAAGCAATAGCAACAATAAAAGAGCGACCATAGAAACGTCATGACGTGAACTAAAGTCCAAGCGACAAACCGCGTCGATTAAACATTGCCCACCACCCAGGACCCCGGCACCATCCTCCGACAGCATCGAGCAAGAGGGAGAGAGACACCGTCCATACGCAGACACTTGCTCCAGGAGCAGTGAGCAAGCGTTTGTTTCCAGAACATTTACAGACAGATTACTGAGCCTCTCTAACACACCGGTTTTAAAAGAAGAACTCGGTCCAAGTATTACCGTGACTAATACTTTGTCAATTCAGCTTTCTTTTCCAAACATTCTGCTATCTTTTCTTGTCAATTAGTATGTCCTAACTGGATCCTTGTTGTCCATATCATGAGAATCCTTGCAACGTAGAAGATTAAAGGGAGATTTGATAGAGGTACATAAAATTATGAGGGGTATAGATAGGGTAAATGCAAGCAGGCTTTTTCCACGGAAGTCAGGTGGGACCACAACTAGAGGTCATGGGTTAAGGTTGAAAGGTGAAAAGTCTAAGGGGAAGTTGAGGGGAAACTTCTTTGCTCAGAACAAGCTGCCAGAACAAGTGGTGCATGCGAGCTCAATTTCAACATATAAGTGAGGTCTGGGTAGGTACATGGATGGTAGAGGTGTGGAGGGCTATGGTCCCGGTGCAGGTTGGTGGGAGTAGGCAGTTTAAGCGGTTCACCATGGACTGGGGTTGCTTGAAGGATCTGTTTGTGTATTGTACTTTTTTACCCCTCTGTGAAACTGTCTCAGTAGATCACTGTTATACTCAGACCAGGCAGCATCTGTGCAAAGATAGAGTTAATGCTTCAGGTCAAAATTCCTTTGTAAGAACGGGGAAAGAGTTAATGTGACGTTGTGAAGAAGGTGCGGGAGGGGAGGAGGGGAGAAAGTGGATATTTGTGATAGAGTGAAGTTAGGGTTAATGTCAGGATAATTTGAGGTCACTTGACTAAACTGCAAGTGTTATTGAATGAACATGAACGCAGGTTGCCATAGCTGGGAGGGAGCAGTTCTGTCCGTTGTGCCTCTATGCTTGCTGCCTGGTTGCTGAGGGTCTGAAATGGAATTCAATATTGTGCACACATCAGCAAAAATCCCTTCTGATGGAATGAAATCATAATGATTGTCGATACTGAGGAACTCCTGCTGTGGTGACTGGCCTTTGGCAAGCACAGCCAACTCATGACTCCAATCACTGGAGTTTTGCCCTCTATTCATTGACTTGATTTTAGCAGGTTGCCTAGGTTACGGCTCACTCTAGTCTCACTTTTGGAATTCAGCCTTTCGTTCCATGTTTGGAACTAGGCTGGCAAGAGTGCGTCACACACACAAAAGAAAACTCCTCTTTATTTTTTCTTACGATTACTGACGTCATACCAAGCATACCAGTGCCCAAGAAGAGCAAGGTGAGCAGCCACAATGACTATTGCCCAGTTGTGCTCACGTCTGCGGTGATGAAATGCTTTGAGAGGTTGGTCATGGCCAGACTCAGCTCCTGCCTCAGTGGGAACTTGGACTTGCTGCAATTTGCCAATCTCCACAATAGGTCTATAGCTATGCATTGTCACTGGGTCTCCACTCAGCCGGGGATCAGCTGAACTATACCAGCACCTACTTCAGGCAACACACACAAAATGCTGAAGGAACTCAGCCAGGCAGCATCTATGGAAAAGAGTAAACGAGTTGACATTTCAGGCCAAGACCCTTCATCAGGAATCATCTTTGTGTGCCTTCCTCAGGCTGCTGTTTATTGGGTTCAACACTATCATACACTTGGTTCTAATCAACAAGCTTGAAAACCTGGGCCTCTGTTCCTTCCTCTGCAACTGGATCCTGGACTTCCTCACTGGGAAAACACAATCAGTGCAGATCGGAAGTAACATCTCCTCCTCACTGACAATGAACACTGGCACACCTCAAGGGTGTGTGCTTAGCCCACAGCTCTACTCTCTCTACACCCACGATTGCATGGCTAGATCCAGCTGAAATTCCATCTATAAATTTGCTGATGGCACAACTGTTGTTGGCAGAATTTCGGACGGTGACGAGGAGGAGTAAAAGAACAAGATAGATCAACTGGTTGAGCGGTGTCGTAACAATGACCTGGCACTCAATGTCAGTAAGAGCAATGAATTAATTGTGGACTGCAGGAAGGGGAAGTCAAGGGAACACACAAGAGGCCTCATCGAAGGATCAGCAGTGGAAAGGTTGAGCAGTTCCAAGTTTCTGGATGTCAGTATCTCTGCAGATCTATCCTGGGCCCAATACATTGGTGCAATTGCAAAGAACATATGACAGTGGCTATATTTCATCTGGAGCTTGAGCAGACTTGGTACGTCACCAAAGACTCGCAAATTTCTACAGATGTACCATGGAGAGCATTCTAACTGGTTGCATCACCATCTGGTATGGAGGGGCCACCACCGAATTTGGCAGTAATACTATAAGACATAGAAACAGAATTAGTTCATCCAGGCCTTCAACCCTGCTCTACCATTCCATTATGGGCGATATATTATTGAATTTACTTACATCCTTCACATACATGAGGAGTAAACATCTTTATGTTACGTCTCCATCTAAATGTGCAATGTGCAATCATAGTAATTTATAATAATATAACAAATAGAACAGTCAATGTACACTCAAATCAGCGTGAATTCATCAGTCTGGTGGCCTGGTGGAAGAAGCTGTCCCGGAGCCTGTTGGTCCTGGCTTTAATGCTGCGGTACCACTTCCCGGACGGTAGCAGCTGGAATAGATTGTGGTTGGGGTGCATCTCAACACCAGTCTCCTGCTTTCTCCCCATAACCTTTGGTGCCCTTACTAATCAAGAACCTATCTACTTCTGCTTTAAATATACCCAACGGCAAGGCCTCCACAGCTGTCTGTGGCATCGAATTCCATAGGCTCACCACCCTCTGGCTGAAGAAATTCTTCCTCATCTCTGTTCTAAGTTGTGTCACCCTATTCTGATGCTATGCCCTCTGGTCCTAGACTCCCCCATTACAAGAAACATTCTCTCCACATTCACTTTATCTTCACTCTTCAATATTTGAGAAGTTTCAATAAGGTCCTCCCTCATTCTTCTTAACTCCAGTGAGTTCAAGCCCAGAGCCATCAAATGTTGTTCATACATTAACCCTTTCATGCCTGGAGTCATTCTCATGAACCTCCTCCGAACCCTCTCCAACGCCAGCATATCTTTCCTTAGGTAAGGAGCCCAAAGCTGCTCACAATACTCCAAGTGTGATTTGACCATTGCCTTACAAAGCCTCAGCACTGCATCCTTGCTCTTATCTTCTAGTCATTTCAAAATGAATATTAATATTTCATTTGCCTTCCTTATCACTGACTCAACCCGCAAGTTATTCTTCGGGGAATTCTGCACAAGGACTCCCAAGTCCCTTTGCAACTTTTTGATTTTTGAATTTTCTCTCCATATAGAAAATACTGTACATCTTTATTCCATCTACCAAAAGTGCATGACCATACACTCCCAATACAGGTACAGAAGCCTGAAGCCACACATTCAGCGATTCAGGAACAGCTTCTTCCCCTCTGTCATCTCATTCTTAAATGGACACTGAACCTTTGGACACTACCTCATTTCTTTTTAATATACAGTATTTCTGTTTTTTGCACGTTTTTTAATCTATTCAATATACGCATACTTATTATTTATTTATTTATTTATTTAAAAAATCTTATTTTTTCTTTTCTATGTTATGTGATCCAGCTGGTGGCTTAGTGGCATCAGTGCCAGACTTCGGAAGGAAAGATCCTGAGTTCGAATCCAGCCGGCTCCCCTGCACGCTTTCCATCCGTGCTGGGTTACGAGCTGGTGATCTCTTTGGAAACTCACCCGGCAGAAGGCAATGGCAAACTACTGCTGTAACTTGCCTCGTACGCGGTTCCCCACTATGTCAGAGAGGCAATGTCAGTAAGAGTCATCTGCTAACTGGAGAAACTATGTACGAAACTATGTACCTTTCCTTTCCTATGTTATGTTTTGCATTGAACTGTTGCTGCTAAGTTAACAAATTTCACGTCACATGCCGGTGACAATAAACCTGATTCTGATTCTGATACAGTACTCCACCTAACACTTCTTTCCCCATTTTTCCATTTTTCCAATCTGTCCAAGTCCTTCTGCAGACTCCCTGCATCCTCCTTCACCTATCTTTATATTATCTGCAAAACTGGCCACAAAGCCATCAATTCTGTCATCCATATAATGTGAAAAGAAGCTGTCCCAACAGACCCCCGTGGACAGCACTAGTCACTGGCAACCAACCAGAAAAGGCCCCATTTATTTCCACTCCTTGCCTCCTGCCAGTCAGTCAATCTTCTACCCATACTAGTATCTTTCATGTAACACCATGAGCTCTTATCTTGTTAAGCATCCTCATGCGTGCCACCTTGTCAGAGGCCTTCTGAAAATCCAATTAAACAACATCCACTGACTCTCCTTCGTCTATCTTGCCTGCTATTGCCTCAAAGAATCCAACAAAGTTGACAAGCAACATTTCCTCTCAAGGAAACCATGCTGACTTTGACCTATATTGTCATGTACCTCCAAATACCCTGAAACCTCTTCTTTAGTAATGGACTCCAACATCTTCCCAGTTACTGAAGTTAGGCTAAATGGCCTATAATTTCCTCCCTTTTGCCTCTCTCCCTTTTTTGAGTGGAGTAACAGCTGAAAATTTAGAATCCTCTGAAACCATTCCAGAATCTAGTGATTTTTGAAAGATCACTATTAACGCCGCCACAACCTCTTCAGCTACTTCTTTCATAATTCTGGGGTGGAGACAATTTGGTCCAGGCGACGTGTCTATCTTCAGACAGTTCAGCTTTGCCTTTCCCTGAGTGGGCTCAGCCACAAGCTGCTTTAAAAAATCATGTCATAGACATTCTACCAGTTCCTTCTCTTGGGATCCAGCACCAACCTGATTTTCCTCATCCACTGCATATTGAAATCCCCCATAACAATTATAACATTGCCCCTTTTACTTGCCTTTTCTATCTTCCATAGTAATTTGTAATCCACAACCTGACTACTGTTCAGAGATTTGTATATAACTCTCATCAGGGTCTATTTACCCTTGCAGTTTCTTACTCTACCCACAAGGATTCTACAGCTTCTGATCCTATGTCATCCCTTTCTAAGGATTTAGTTTCATTTTTTTACCAATAGAGCCATGCCATCCCCTCTCCCTACCTGCCTGTCCTTTTGATACAATGAGTATCCTTGGATGTTAAGCTCCCAACTATGATCTTATTTCAGACACAATTCTATGATGTCCACAACATCAGACCTGCCGATCTCTAACCATGCTACAAGATCAACTACCTTATTCCGTATACTGTGAATGTTCAGAATCTTCAGTATTGTATCTACCACCCTTTTCGATTTTACCTCCATGTTACGCTGCAGCTCATCCCACTGACTGGAATTTTGCTTTGTCACCTGCCTGTCCTTCCTCATGGTCTCACTACACACTGCCTCTCGTTGTATACCAACTGCCCCACCCTCAGCTCTATGTCTGGTTCCCACCCCCCTGCCAAATTAGTTTAAACCCTCCCCAACAGATCTAGAAAACCTGCCCGCAAGGATATTCGTCCCCCGTGAGTTCAGATGTAACCCATCCTTTTTGTACGATTGTGCCTTCCCCAGAAGAGATCCCAATGATCCAGAAATCTGAACCTCTGTCCCCTGCATCAATTCTTCAGCCATACTTTCATCTTCCGTGTCGTGATATTCTTGCGTGGCACAGCTAGTAATCCAGACATTACTACCCTGGAGGTCCTGCTTTTCAGATTTCTACTTATCTCTCAATATTCTCTCTTCAGGACCTCCTCGCTTTTCCTTTCAAGGTCTTTGTCCTGTCTTCTTCCCATAACCTTTGGCACCCTGACTGATCACGCACCTCTCAACCTCTGCTTTAAATACACCCACAAGGAACTGTCTCTAACTGTCTCTCTCTGATCCCCTGCTCAATAAAAGCAGTCAGTTTAGATGTCATCCTCTCTGTGTAAAGAAAGACTAATACCATTCAAGTCCATGTTAAACTTCATTCCTCTGATCTTAACCCTAAGCCCTCCTGTTGTTACTCCTATCAAGGAAAAACGATTTTGACTCTCTACCCAATCTATGCATATCATACTCGCATCAGATCACTCTTCAGTCTCCTGAATACCAGCCTACCCAATCTCTCCCCATAGCTGAAGACCTCCAATCCAACCAATATCCTTGTGAATGTCTGGGACACTCTCTCCAGCACAAACACAACCTATAGCGCAGTGAACTGAACAGCACAGAATATTCCAGTGTGACCTAACTAGTGTTTTGTAGATTTTCAATGTAGCTGTTGTGTATTTAGTATTTCAGTGAGCAATCTTGTATAAACATCATCAAGCATTCTTGCTCATTTAAATAATTCATTATGGTTTACATGTACAACTACGTGAATTACATACATCCCCACACTACCATGTGATATGTGTGCACCTCACTTAAAGTAAGCTCAAAGCTAGACCCAGATTTCGGACTCCTGTGTCTTCATTTGAATTAGTTCAATGTTTGAAATTACAAAACATAACAGTAACGTTCCAACTACTGTATTCTCTGCCCCAGACTATGAAGGTGAACATGCCATATGCTGCCCTATCAACCTGAAGAGGCAGACATTGCTGACTGCCCAAGGATAAAGGATTAATCTAAGTTCCACAAGTTCATTTGGTGATCCCAGGACTGATAGTCCTTTAAGTTGTATGGGGAGCCGGGAGTACTACATACTGTCTCAGAGCCTTCCAGAAGCCTTCAGTTCTCACAGATCCAATTCCCCATAACGTCTGCCGGAATCCTGTCTCCTTCAATCAATATTTTCACAGAGGCAAAACAAAACCTTTGCCCTTCCTATTACGAGCATCTGCAACAAATCCATCTTGTCTTCAAGGAAGGTCTGCCTTGTCTTCCCTTTTGCTCCCGATTCCATGACTGTACCCAGTGGGACTATAGCTGAAAGATCCTTGGCAGAGTTATAACCAAAAAATAATATTCTGTACCCCTTGACAATTCTGAATTCAGTTACTGCTCTACCTATAAAAGTAAGCATAGGTCATTAGCACCTGCTTTTAATTAGTTAATATAAACACAAGAAAATCTGCAGATGCTGGAAATCCTAAGTAACACGCAGAAAATATTCCTAACCTTTCTCCTATTGTCCAGTCTCCTCTCCCTTCAGATTCCTTCTTTTCCAGGCCTTGACCTTTCCCACCCACCTGACTTCACCTATCACCTTCCAGCTATGCTCCTTCCCCTCCTCCCACCTTTTTATTCTGGCATATTCCCCCTTCCTCCTCAGTCCTGAAGAAGGATCTCGGCCCGAAACATCGACTATCTATTCACTTCCATAGATGCTGCCTGACCTGCTGAGTTCCTCCAGCACTTAGTGTGTGTGGCAATCATCTGAAATGTCGTGTGTGAAGTCCATGCTGAAACCTTGTTATTGACGGTTTTCCGGATTCGGAAAGAATGCAGTGGAATTTCAGCTGACGATTCGGGATGACCATTGCATGGTAAATTGGTGGTCAACCAAACATGAATCACATGATCCATGTGCTTGCACATCGCTTGGACAAAGTGCCAGTTAGAATTCTGATTGCTGTTTCTTTTAGATATGTTGTATTTTATTTTTTAAATTTTATCGAGCGATACAGCCCTTCCGGCCCACCAACCCCCGAGAAACCCGATTAACCCTAACCTCATCACAGGACAACTTACAATGACCAATTAACCTTCCCTGTAGCTCTTTAGACTGTGGGAGGAAACTGGAGCACCCGGAGAAAACTGTAGCATAGAGGTTAGCGCAATGCTTCAGTGAAAAGGCAACCCGGGTTCAATTCCTGCCACTGCCCATAAGGAGGTGGTGACCACGTGGGTTTCCTCCGGGTGCTCTGGTTTCCTCCCACAGTCCAAAAACCTACCGGTTGGTAGGATAGTTGTCCTGTGATTAGGCTAGTATTTAATCCGGAGATTGCTGGGCGGTGTGGCTTGAGGGACCGGAAGAGCCTACTCCCGCACTGTATCTCAACAAATAAATAAAATCTCGCGCACTCTACGGGGAGGATGTACAAGGACTTCTTACGGACGGCGCCGGAATTGAACTCCAAACGCCGGAATGCCCTGTGCTGTAATAGCGTCGCAATAACCGCTAAGCTACTGCGGCGCCATTTTGTGAGCATTTAATAAGCTTTTCAATTGCATGGTGCTTTAGAGAGCAATCAGTTCATCGTAGAATTTTCAAGCCAGAGTATTTTCACTTGAGAAGGAAGTAAGGGACAGAGTTCCCTTAAGGTTTTGATTGTAATGGTTTCCTTAATATAAGCAGGATATTTATCCTACACACGAGACAGGAAAGTAAGATAGTTGTTTTTCTGTGCTGTTACCAGGATATTCACTGTCCTATAAATATTTCAATTTGGCTATGAGGTTTGGCATCATGTCGATGAAGGGAAATACTTATTTTAGTCACATAGTCAGTGAATCAATTACTTTGCAAGCCACATGTGGATCCGGATGTTCAATCTCTGTTTTTCTATCAGTGATCAAGAGGGGACTGGCTAGTCTGGAGTAAGATAGACTCCAGCAGGTGACCTACACATTGGAGTCGAATTTGTACTTGTTTATACCACTATTACAACCATGATTGTGAGCCAGAATCAGAATCAGGTTTAATATCACTGGCATATGTCGTGGAATTTGTTAACATTACGGCAGCTGTACAATGAAATGCATAATAAATATAGAGGGAAGAGGCTGAATTACATTAAGTGTATGCATAAATATTTATAATATATACCTATTAAATAGTTCAGTAGTGCAAAAAGAGAGATAAAGATGTAGTGAGGCAGTGTTCATTGGTTCAACGTTAATTTAGAAATCGGATGGCAAAAGGGAAGGAGCTGTTCCTGAGTCGCTGGCCAGAACAAGAAATCAGCAATTTTTGAGTATATGCCGAGAATAATCTAGGCCAGGGGTTCCCAACTTGGGGTCCACGGACCCCTTGCTTAATGGAATTGGTCTACAGCTTTAAAAAAGTTGGGAACCCTTGATTTAGACATATTCGCACGTAAAAATTGTGATGGTTACCTTCTTTGGACAAGCTTTTTAAATGCGTTCATTTTGATGCATATAAAATGCACTTAGTTATCAATTCACAGAAACTTAGGCCAGAAGATGCCACTTGGCCCATCAAGTCTGCTGCAGCATTTCATCATGGTCAATCCATTTTCCCTCTCAGCCCCAATCTCCTGCCGTTTCCTCGTATCCTTTCATATCTTGACTAATCATCCTCTGCCTTAAATATACATAAAGAGTTGGCCTCCACAGCCACCTGTGACAACCAATTCCA
Source organism: Mobula birostris (assembly GCF_030028105.1). Taxonomy (NCBI): domain Eukaryota; kingdom Metazoa; phylum Chordata; class Chondrichthyes; order Myliobatiformes; family Myliobatidae; genus Mobula; species Mobula birostris. The sequence continues at coordinate 32,469,067 of NC_092400.1, forward strand.
AAGATTCACCACCCTTTGGCTGAAGAAATTCTTCCTCATCTCCGTTCTAAATGGACATTCCTCTACTCTCAGGCTGTCCCCTCTGGTCTTAGATTCCCCCACGACATCCTCTCCACATCCACTCTGTAGAGACCTTTCAATGTTCAATACACTTCAATGAGGTCATCCCTGAGTTATAAGGAACGATTGAATAGGTCAGGACTTTATTCTTTGGAACGTAGAAGATTGAGAGAAGATTTGCTAGAGATATACAAAATTATGAGGGGTATATATAGATAGGGTAATTGCAAGCAGGCTTTTTCCACTGAGGTTGGATGGGAGTACAACCAGAGGTCATGGGTTAGGAGTGAAAGGTGAGAAGTATAAGGGGAACGTGGGAGGAAACTTCTTCACTTAGAGAGACGTGAGAGTGTGGAACAAGCTACCGACAGAAGTGGAGCTCAATTTCAACATTTAAGAGAAGTTTGGATAGGTACACAGATGGTAGGGGTATGGAGGGCTGTGGTCCTGGTGCAGGTCGATGGGAGTAGGTTCGTCATGGGCCAAAGAGGCTGTTTCTGTACTCTACTTTTCTATGACTCTAAGAAACTGATGCCATGAGTTGACAATATTAATTAGATCACTTCCATTGATAAAATTCGATAGACTGAGGCTATTGTGATAACAGGTTTTTGAAACTCTGTAGGTAACTCAAATAATGGTAAGCGGAAGGTACAGAGAACTTTTCAAACGATGGAAAATGTCTAAATTGACAAACATGTAGTCTTCTGAAGAAGTGGTGTACAGATAAATAGTAAATATTCCGACACCTCTTGAGCTACTAAGGCATGGGGTTCCCAGACAGGGTTCCACGGACTCCTCTGATATTGGTGGGTGTCCACGGCATAAAAAAGATTGGGAAACTCTGTACTAAGGTGTAGACATTGCTGTAGGTGAAAGTGTGTACTTCATTAACAGGAAAGATAGAGTTGATCAGAAATCCACTCCAGTCAGTACTATGAAAAACACAACTGTATATTACAACAGGTCTGCATTCTCCTTCATTACAAGATTTGGTTCCAGTGCTTCAATGCAGCTGAATTTCTGAATTAGAGTAGATCTCTGTGTGTTTATAATTAGGAATATTCAGTACTTTTAAATGAAGATGAATCTTGAACTATTAATACTTCCCAATGTTGCTTGATAAACAACATTATGACAGACTGGAAGTTATTGATCATTCTGAGTGTCATTGCCCAATAAATTGGTGCTGGGTGTTTGATGAGGAATTAGAATAAATTCCAGCCAAGCACCTTGGTACCAAAAACTCCAGTACTGGCTAATCTGGTAATGGTACCAGGTGAATACGCTTGCTTAGGAGAATTCCTAAGCTATGAGCTGCCAATGGACCATTTCCATTTTCTTGAACATCTATTAAATTACATCTGGCAATGTTGCAGTTGCAATATTGCAATATCTGGCAATAGTTGATCCAGATTACGTGATCAGCTTAAAATTATGTAGTTAAAAGGTGATAATTCTACCATTAAGTAAAGTAATGCTTGTTCCAACTATTCAGTCCACCAGCAACCAAGCTTGAATTCTGTGCGGGGACCAATTGACCTCAACCAATTGGCCAAGGAGGGAAAGTAAATCAGCCAGAAGTCCACTTGCTAATTGTTGTTTGGTGACTTCTGTAGATTTGATAGTAGGTCAGAATTCAGTTTAACTGCCTCCTTGGTTGTTAAGTGCATTGATATTCCTCTAAATGAAGGGTTCCAAATCTGGCATTCATGGGTTAATGGTAGGGGTCCATGGCACAAAGGTGGGTTGGGAACCCCTGTTCTAGCTCTATTTAAGAAGGTGGCCACTTGAGTGAAATAATGAATGACTACAAATGCACTGAAGTTGTCACTGACGAGGGCTGGTGTCCACAGAAATAGATGTGAGAAAATAGGGGTTGGAGAACGGAGATGTACCAATCCTATTGATTCTCACTTGCATTGTGAAATGACTGGATAAGGAAAGATGTTGAACATTAAATTTTTTATCAAATTGCCCCTTCTGGAGACATAAATAAACCATGATGCGTCGTAGAACACCACTTGGCACAATGTTCAAAGGTACAACCATCCACAAAAATAGAGGAGTGCCCCCAAACAGTGAATGGCAATTCAATGTTAGAACCCCAAAGTCTCCTCCCCATCAGCTCCCCTCCCTCCCACACGTAAGCAGCAGCAAGCAATGATCCCCCTCACCCCACCGTCAAAAAAGAAACATCGGCACCCGCCACCAAGCACTCAAGCCTGAGCAAAGCAACAGCAAAGGCTTACAGTTACCCCAAAGACTACTTGTTCACCCAGTATTCAACATACCACAGGCTCTCTCTCTCCCTAATAAGGGAGAAAGAGGTGTCTCCATTTCACAGCGAGAGGGGAGACATAACAAACAACTCATTGGTTTATGATGTTAAAAGTCCATTGTGTCGCTTTTTCCGAGCTCTGTGCCCAAAGATCTTGGGTTTCTGGGCACATAGCCGGAGATCTTCCATCTCCCACGACACACTGATATCCTGCCCAGACACTGACTTTCGATCGCCCGTCTCCAGAGCCACGAGATCTTGGCCCTCCGAAGGTGAGCTAAGTTCTTGGGCCACATCCTTGGCATGTCGAATAATGGCCAGTCATGAAATCCCGAGAGTGGGTCCCATTCCCGCAAAGAACTGCAGTCAGCGTGCAACTCCAGGTCAGGGTCTTCAAAAGAACCTTGAAAGGGAAAAATAGAAATATTAAAGATGGGAATAGAGCTGTTTCCAAAGATGCAAGCCGTAATCCTCCCAATCTCCTCCTAATATTCCTGAGATAGTTCATTGAAAACAGCTATCCCAATAGTTTTCCTGTCTAGCTTGTCTCAAAAAAAAACACTCAAATTTCCCCTTTGTAAATGGGAGTCCAATACCCTTGCAAATTTACTTCTCTCACCCTTACAGGCACTGCACCCCACGAGAGTCCTCAACACCCAGAATCCCACCAGAAATTGTGGCTATCCAGAGGGGAGAGGGTACCTTTGATGTCCCTACAATGAACTGGAATTCTAACAGATGCATTCAGGATGAGATCTAATGAAGGTTTAAAGTTCAGAGTAAGTTTATGACCAAAGTCCATATTTGACACCATATACAACACTGAAGTACATTTTCTTGTGGGCATACTCAATAAATCCAATGACTATAAGACTATAAGATATAGAAGCAAAAATAGGCCATTTGGCCCATCATCTGCTCTGCCACTTCATCATGGCCGATCCAATTTTCCTCTCAGCACCAATCTCCTGCCTTCTCCCCATATCTCTTCATGCCCTGACTAATCAAGAATCTATCAATTTCTGCCTTTATTACCCATAAAGATTTGGCCTCCACAGCTGCCTGTGGCAAGTAATTCCACAGATTCACCAGTCCCTGGCTGAAGAAATTTCTTGTCACCATTCTAAAAGGACGCCCCTCTATTCTGAGGCTGTGTCCTCTGGTTTTATACTCGACTATAACCGAATCAATGAAAGACCTCACCAACAGGGTGAACAACCAGTGTGCAAAAGACAAAAAAAATTGTGCAAATACAAAAAGAACTTATAATAATAAATAAATAAATCAATAAATATTGAGAACAAGACAATAAGCAATAAATATTGGGAACAGTCCAGTGATGGGGCAAGTGAAGTTATCACCTCTGGTTTAAGAGCCTAATGGCTGAGGGGTAATAACTGTTCTTGAACCTGGTAGTGTGAGTCCTGAGGCTCCTGTACCACCTTCCTGATGGTAGCAGTGAGAAGAGAGCATGTCCTGGGTGGTGGGTTAAATATGGCTTGCAGGTGTGCATGTGTGAAGTGAACGGAGCAGAGGGCAGAGCACACATCTTTGTGGTGCACCTGTGCTGTTGGAGATTGTGGAGGAGATGCTGTTGCCAAACCAGACTGAGAATCTGGGAGATGTGCCAGTACATCAGAGATCATAGAAGCAAGAGGTGGAGGAAGCCGGCGAGCTGAACCCTGACCTCTTTCAACATTTTCAAAATATAAATAGCCAGTGTGAGAATTTTGAGGGTGTTCATCATGCTGGGGCAATGCTGAGTACAATGCAACGGGAGCTGATCAAAGTGGGGAAAACATTACTGTTTGATAATGGTAATTTGGGAGGCTAATCACAGAACGAGTGGGCCAGAGAAGAGAGCTCATGGGTGAGAGATCAGGATTTCAGCAGAGGTCTAAATTGTGATGTGAGGACACCTGTAGACCAGTGGAGTAGTGAGGAAACAAAGTCCCTAAATAAAGTTCAAAGTAAATTTATTATCAGATATGTCACCATATACAACACTGAGATTCATTTTCTTGTGGGCATACTCAATAAAGCTTTAAAATAATAACCACAATAAAATCAGTGGAAGACCACCCAACTTGGGCATTCAACCAGTGTGCAGCAGGCAACAAACTGTGCAAATACAAAGAGAAAAAAATAATAAAAAAGCAATAGATATCGAGAACATGAGATGAAGAGTCCATGAAAGTGAGCCCTTTGGTTGTGGGAACATTTCAATGATGGAGCAAGTGAAGTTGGGTGAAGTTATCCCCTTTGGTTCAAGAGCCTGATAGTTGAGAGGTTACAGCTGTTCCTGAACCTGGTGGTGTGAGTCCTGAGGGCAGTGGTGAGAAGAGAGCCTGTAGTGGGGATCCCTGATGATGGATGCTGCTTTCCTGTGACATGTTTCATGTAGATGTGCTCAATGGTAGTGGGCTGTAACCACCACTTTTCGTAGGATTTTCCATTCAAGGGCACCGGTGTTCCCAAACCAGGCTGTGCTCTTTCCAAACCAGCCAATATACTCTTCCCCAGCTAAAGACTGGAGGCCCACGGGCGGCCTGTCCTGGCTTCGGAGGCCTGTCTTGGTGGGAAGTGGGAAGGGGACTGGCTTTGCTGTTGCTGTCCTTGTTATGTCCTGTTGTTGTTGTTGTTGCTTGGTGTTGCTCTGCTGAACGTTGCAGGCCTGGCCCACTGGTGCTGGAATGTGCGACGGACTGCTCCCAGCACACCCTTGGGTGGGGAGGTTGTTAATGCAGACAATGCATTTCATTGTAAGTCCCAACGTACAAATCTGAATCTGAGGGAGGGAAAAGATTCTCCCTGTCCCTCCATCCAGGGGTTCCCAACCTTGGGTCCATAGATCCCTCAGTTAATGGTATAAAAAGGTTGGGAACCCCTGCTCTACACCAGATCTGAACTGGTGGGTACATGTAATTCTTGACGTATATCAAAGTAAAGATAGAGACGTAAAGGCAAGATATTTGCCATGCATTATTTAGCAGTCAAGATGGGTTGGTACTGTGGGGACTCGCCCTGACGCTACATGGAATCCTTAATCTGAGCTGCAATTTACAGATCATGTCCCCATGGACCCAGCTTGGGGACAACAAGGCACAGGAACACAGTGGTCATAATCCATTAATAAGTTTTGCTTTATTTGTTCACGGGATGGAATTAACACTCAGTGCGGACACTTACTGGCCTCAGTGCCCTGAACTCAAGCAGACGTTAGGTGTTGCCCAGTTGTTTTTTTTTTTTGCAGGGGCAGGGTGAGTGTGGAGAAAACAAGGGAAGACTCGAAGCTGCAGGAATGTAGGTTTTGAGAAGAATGATGAAAATATTGTGGAAGGACAGAGCTATAAATCAGGAAGTGTGACGAAAAGCCGGAGTAAGAAGAGAGCTGAAATCATCAATCAGGAAATGGCAGCTGGAACTTCTGGGACATGTACTGAGGTAAGAGAAACTCGAACATCTTACAGGAATAGATGATGGAGGAACAAGTCATGCTCAGCAGCATCAAGGGATGGACAGGTAAAAGTTTTGAAGAGCTCATTAGAACTTCTCAGATTAAAGACAGACGGTGATTACCCACGTCATGGACACAGCATATAACGATGATGATGGTGAGGGTGAGTGTAGTTGAAGGGAGGGGTGAAACAGGTATTTCTACTAACATCAATGTGAATTCTTGCTGTACATTCTGAAATCAAAAGCCATGGATGAACCAAGAGGTACGTCATCTGCTGAAGGCTAGATCTGTGGCATTCAAGTCTGACGACCCAGGCCTGTACCAGAAAACCAGGTATGACTTGCGGAGGGCTATTTCAAGGACAAAGAGACAATTTTCTAATGAGGTTGGAGGCGACATCAGAAGTGCAACAACTCTGATAGGGTTTGCAAGACATTACTTCCAACAAAGCAAAACCCAATAGCATGAATGGCAGCAATGCTTCACTACCAGATGAACTCAACACCTTCTATGCCCACTTTGAAAGGGAGAATATAGCTACAGCTGTGAAGATCCCTAGGGGCTGCACCCAGTGACCCTGTGATCTCTGTCTTGGAGGCCGATGTTAGGCTGTCTTTAAAGAGAGTGAACCCTCGCAAGGCAGAAAATCCTGATGGAGTACCTGGTAAGGCTCTGAAGGCCTGTGTCATCCAACTAGCGGGAGCACTCAGGGACATTTTCAACCTCTCTCTGCTACGGGCGGAAGTTCCCACTTGCTTCAAAAAGGCAACAATCATACTAGTGTTTAAGAAGAATAACGTGAGCTGCCTTTAATGACTCGCCCGGTAGCACTCACATCGATAGTGATGAAATGGTTTGAGAGGTTGGTCATGACTAGACTGAACTCCTGCCTCAGTAAGGACCTGGACCCATTGCCTATCACCACAATAGGTCAACGGCAGACACAATCTCAATGGCTCTTCACACAGACCACCTGGACAACACAAACACCTGTGTCAGGCTGCTGTTTATCGACTAGAGCTCAGCGTTTAACACCATCACTCCCACAGTCCTGACTGAGAAGGTACAGAACCTGGGCCTCTGTACCTCCCTCTAAACTGGATCCTCGACCTCCTAAGCGGAATACCACAATCTGTGCCGATTAGTGATAACACCTCCTCCTCTCTTGTGCGCCTCAGGGGTGTGTGCTCAGCCCACTGCTCTACTCAGAAACAGAATCAGAATCAGGTTTATTATCACCGGCATGTGACATGAAATTTGTTAACTTAACAGCAGCAGTTCAATGCAATTCATAATCTAGCAAAGAGAGAAAAATAATAATAATGAATAAAATAAAACATAATGATAAATAAACAAGTAAATCAATTACGTGTGTTGAATAGATTTTTAAAAATCTGCAAAGAACAGAAATACTGTATATTAAAAAAAAGTGAGGTAGTGTCCAAAACTTCAATGTCCATTGAGGAATCGGATGGCGGAGGGGAGGAAGCTGTTCCTGAATTGCTGAGTGTGTGCCTTTAGGCTTCTATACCTCCTACCTGATGGTAACAGTAAGAACTCTCTCTATACCCATGACTGTGTGGATAGGCATAGCTCAAATACCATCTATAAATTTGCTGATGATACAACCATTGTTGGTAGAATCTCAGGTGGCGATGAGGGGGCGTACAGGAGCAAGATCTACCAACTAGTGGAATGGTGTCGCAGCAACAACCTGGCACCCAACATCAGTAAGATGAAAGACCTGATTGTTAACTTCAGGAAGGGTAAGACGAAGGAAAACATACCAATCCTCACAGAGGGATCAGAAGTGGAGAGGGTGAGCAGTTTCAAGTTCCTGGGTGTCAAGATCTCTGAGGATCTAACCTTGTCCCAACATATCGATGCAGTTATAAGGAAAGCAAGACAGCATCTATACTTCATCAGGAGTTTAAAGAGATTTGGTATGTCAACAAAAACACTTAAAAACTTCTATAAATGTACCATGGAGAGCATTCTGACAGGCTGCATCACTGTCCAGTATGGATGGGTGGTGGGGGGGGGGGCGGGTGTGGCTACTGCACAGGACTGAGAGAAGCTGCAGAAGGTTGTAAATCTAGTCAGCTCCATCTTGGGTACTAGCCTACAAAGTACCCAGGACATCTTCAAGGAGCAGTGTCTCAGAAAGGCAGCATCCAATATTAAAGACCTCCAGCACCCAGGGCATGCCCTTTCCTCACTGTTACCATCTGGTAGGAGGAACAGAACCCTGAAGGCACACACTCAGCGATTCAGGAACAGCTTCTTCCCCTCTGCCATCCGATTCCTAAATGGACATTGATCCTGTGATCACTTTTTAATATATATTATTTCTGTTCTTGCATGATTTTTAATCTATTCATTATACGTATACTGTAATTGATTTACCATAAGACATAGGAGCAGAATTAGGCCATCTGGCCCATCGAGTCTGCTCCACTATTCAATCATGGCTGACCCTTTTTCCTATTTCCTCCTCAATCTCAGCTCCCGGCCTTCTCCCTGTAACCTTTGATGCCATGTCCATTCAATAACCTATCAATCTCTGCCTTAAATACATCCAACGACCTGGCCTCCACAGCTGCATGTGGTAATAAATTCCACAAATTCACCACCCTTTGGCTAAAGAAATTTCCACATCTCTGTTTTGAAAGGGCGCCCCCTCCTATCCTGAGGTTATGCCCTCTTGTCCTAGACTCTCCCACCATGGGAAACATCCTTTCCACACCTACTCTGTCTGGGCCTTTCAACATTCGAAAGCTTTCAATGAGATCTCCTCCTCATCCTTCTAAATTCCAGTGACTACAGACCCAAAGCCATCAAACATTCCTCATATGATAACCCTTTCATTCCTGGAATCATCCTTGTAAACCTCCTCTGAACCCTCTCCAAAGCCAACACATCTTTTCTATGATAAGGGACCCAAAATTGTTCACAATACTCAAGGTGAGGCCTCACCAGTGCCTTATAAAGCCGCAGTATCATATCCTTGCTCTTGTATTCTAGACCTCTTGAAATTGATGGTAACATAGCATTTGCCTTCCTCACCACCAACTCAGCCTGCAAGTTAACCTTCAGGGTGTTCTGCACAAGGACTCCCAAGTCCCTCTGCATCTCAGATTCCTGGATTTTCTCCCCATTTAGAAAATAGTCTACACATTTATTTCTGCTATCAAAGTGCATGACCATACATTTTCCAACATTATATTTCATTTGCCACTTTCTTGCCCATTCTCCTAATCTATCTAAGTCCTTCTGCATCCCACCTGTTTCCTCAACACTGCCTGCCCCTCCACCAATCTTTGTATCATCTGCAAACTTGGCAACAAAGCCATCTATTTCATCATCTAAGTCATTTATATACAGCATAAAGAGAATTGGCCCCAACACCGACCCCTGCGGCACACCACTAGTCACTAGCAGCTAACAAGGAAAGGATCTTTTTATTCCCACTTGCTGCCTCCTACCAATCAGCCATTGCTTTAACCATGTTAGTAACTTTCCTGTAATTCCATGGGCTCTTAACTTGGTAAGCAGCTTCATGTGTGGCACTTAGTCAAAGGCTTTCTGAAAGTCCAAATATACATAGAAACATAGAAACATAGAAAATAGGTGCAGGAGTAGGCCATTCGGCCCTTCGAGCCTGCACCGCCATTTATTATGATCATGGCTGATCATCCAACTCAGAACCCTGCCCCAGCCTTCCCTCCATACCCCCTGATCCCCGTAGCCACAAGGGCCATATCTAACTCCCTCTTAAATATAGCCAATGTACTGGCCTCAACTGCTTCCTGTGGCAGAGAATTCCACAGATTCACCACTCTCTGAGTGAAGAAGTTTTTCCTAATCTCGGTCCTAAAAGGCTTCCCCTTTATCCTCAAACTGTGACCCCTTGTTCTGGACTTCCCCAACATCGGGAACAATCTTCCTGCATCTAGCCTGTCCAATCCCTTTAAGATTTTATACGTTTCAATCAGATCCCCCCTCAATCTTCTAAATTCCAACGAGTACAAGCCCAGTTCATCCAGTCTTTCTTCATATGAAAGTCCTGCCATCCCAGGAAGCAATCTGGTGAACCTTCTTTGTACTCCCTCTATGGCAAGGATGTCTTTCCTCAGATTAGGGGACCAAAACTGCACACAATACTCCAGGTGTGGTCTCACCAAGGCCTTGTACAACTGCAGTAGTACCTCCCTGCTTCTGTACTCAAATCCTCTCGTATATTATATATATATATATACTCAAATACAACATCCACTGCATCACCCTTATCTTTATTTATTTATTTATTTATTTATTATTCATTCATTCATTCTTCTTCTATATTATGTATAGCATTGAACTGCTGCTGCTAAATTAACAAATTTCATGACACATACAGGTGACAATAAACCTGATTCTGAATGCAATATGGTGTACCCCATCCTTGGTGCTGGAACATGTGATATGCTAAGGTGAACCTGTGTGTTCTCAGGGTGGAAGGGAGCAAGTCAGAAGTTGTGATACTGGTTGGTACAAATGTAGTACAGAAGGTGATAAGGTCTTCCAAACTGATTTTAAGGAGATCAGAAAGAAGTTAGAAATAAGTAATAATCCAAAAGTAGTAATCTCAGGATTATTTCTGAGATACTTGCTGATATATTCAGTCCTGTGCAAAGGTCTTAGGCACATGTAAAAAAAATTGTAAAGTGAAAATGCTTTAAAAAATAATAAATAGTTTCTAAATATCAAAATATTGACTATGAAGAGCAGTAAACTAAAAAAAACTAGATCAAATCAATATTTGGTGTAAACACCCTTTGTCTTTAAAACTGCATCAGTTCTCTGAGGTACACTGTCATGCAGTTTTATAAGAAAATCGGCGGGTAGGTTGTTCCAAGCATCTTGGAGAACTTGCCACAGTTCTTCTGCAGGCTATGGCTGTCTCGCTTGCTTCTGTCTCTCCAGGTAATCCCAGACCGCCTCAATGATGGCGAGATCAGGGCTCTGTGGAGGCCTTAGCAATCATGATGTGCCCTGACAATATATTGGAATCCAAGTCTAGAGGAAAGACAGACTCCAATGTAGAGACAGTGATGAGAGTTTATTCATAATAATACCTTTCTTTTCTTTTTAAATCTTTTTATTGAATTAGTACACAAAAGGTAAACCATGTAGGCACTAATACACTGTTGCAATATAACTTTACAAGAGATATTAATACACAAAAAGAAGTTAGTACAGACAGTGCAGTTTAGATATAAAATAACAAGGTAATATAGTAGTATACTAATTTTCATACATATCAATAAGGAAAAGAAAAAAAACCCAACCCCCCCCCCCAAAAAAAACCCACCGTGCAACTAATCTAAAAAGCAAAGCAAAGCAATGGGCTAACTAGGTATCAAGTAGAGTTAAACAAGTTAAAACAATCACGTCCTCAAACCCGACCTCCATTAAAAACAGTTAAAAAGCAAGAAGGGAATGTAGACATGGACAGAGAGAGAAAAAAAGTTACATTAAATGAAAATGTTGAATAAAAGATCTCCAGGTCTGTTCAAATTTAACTGAAGAATCATAAAGATTACTTCTAATTTTCTCCAAATTTAAACATAGTATCGTCTGGGAAAACCAAAAGAACGTAGTTGGAGCATTAATCTCCTTCCAATGTTGTAAAATACATCTTTTCACCATTAAAGTAAGAAATGCTTTAAGAAATTCTACGGGCTGAAGAGGAAAGATTACTGGAAATTTTAGGTAATCCAAAGATAGCAGTAATGGGATGAGGAGAGATATCTATATTCAATAGCTTTAACATAATATTAAAAATGTCTTTCCAAAAAGTTTCCGAAGTAGGACAGGACCAAAACATATGAGTTAAGGAAGCTATCTCCCCATATTCATAATAATTCCAAAAGAACATCAGTGGTTTGGCCAAGCAAAAGCTTGAGAAGTAACATTCTCAAAACTAGGACCCTGTGATTAGTGCTAATCAGGCATCCACTTAAATAATGCAAGTAATATGGAATCCCTGAGCCTATCAAAATAAACCTAAGCAGTAGGTACCAGGAGACTGGATTACAAAGAGTTTTTTTAAAAAAGGAAATCTAAACGATTTGCGACTCTTATTAAATGTGTGATGAATGTGTGGTTGGAAAGTAGATGCAGGACTTAGAATTCTGGGGCATTGTGTCCATTTCTAGGAGAACTAAAACTGGTACTATCTGAATAGATTGCATCTAGACTGCAGTCTGAGTACACTGCATCTAGGACCAGTGAATTGGTGGAGAGAATTGCTAGTTATGTGGGTTTGTTGGGGCAGGGATACAGGATGGGTGATTAAAACCTAATTTGGCAAGGGGATGTGAATGTCTGAAGCATATTCAGAATCTGGTTTAATATCACCACATATGTCATGGAATTTGTTTGACCCTGCGGCAGCAGTACACTGCGATACATAATAATAGAGAAAATACATGAATTACGGTAAATATATATTCAGTATAATATAAAATAGTTAAATTAAATAAGTAGTGCAAAAATGGAAATATAAGTGTAGTGAGGTAGTGTTCATGGGTTCAGTGTTCATTCAGAAATCTGATGGCAGAGGAGAAGAAGCTGTTCCTGAAACGCTGAGTGTGTGCCTTCAGGCTTCTGTACCTCGTCCCTGATGGTAGCAATGACAACAAGGCAAGACCTGGGTGTTAGGAATCCTCAATGTTGGACTTCCTTGAGCTATCGCTCCCTGAAGATGTCCTGGATACAACGGAGGCCAGTGCCCATGCTGGAGCTGACTGAGTCACAACTCTCTGCATCTCTCTTCGATCCTGCGCCGCAGCCCCTCCGTACCAGACGATGATGCAGCCAGTTAGAATGCTCTCCTCAGCACAACTGTGGAGATTTTTGGAGTGTCTTAGGTGACATACCAAATCTCCTCAAACTCCTAATGGAATATAACCACTGTCCTTTGTAGCTGCATTGATAGGTTGGGTCCGGGATAGATCCGCAGAGATGTTGGCAAGGATTGAAAAGTGGGGGAAGAATTACCCATGTGGGACTGTTGTCATGTCAATAACAGAAGCCAAGCAAAATAAAGGCAGGTTTGAGGAGTAACGACTCTTGGATAGACTCTAATGTAGAGACAGTGATGAGAGTTTACTCATAATAATTCCAAAAGAACATCAGTGGTTTGGCTGAGCAAAAGCTCAAAAAGGGAAGGGAAGAAAGTAGTTAGGTGGGGCGGGTAACAGTGCTGATAAAGGAGAATGTTGCAGTTCCCGTGAGAGACAATGTCCTGCAGTGGCCAATCAGTTAAAGAAACTGGAGGCCATCAACTCGAGAAAAAGATATAGAGGAAGACATTTGCAGAGAAATTGCAAAGATATGCTAAAGCCACGGTACAGTAATAAAGAGGAGGCTTTGATGATCCAAGTATAAATTGGGATACTAATGACATCAGAGCTAAGAGGAAGTGGATTATTCGAAATGTGATCAGAACTTTCTTGCCGCGATTCGAGTGAGGAATATTTATAGTGAGGCTCAAACCAAGCCAAATGGAGGAATTATCGGGGAGGGGTGGAGGAGAGAGCATTGATGAATCAGCAGTCAAAGTTTCATTACATTGAGAAGAGGTTCTTTTTAAAAAGGATATATAACCAATTCTTAAAGGTAAATGGTCTAATTATGGACCATAGGTTTTCTGTAATTACAGATCAGTGGACCCATCCCCTCCCAAAAATCATCTAAAAACAGGCTTTATACTTGCATTTTATTGCTTCTGCTCTCTTCTGATCTATATACACAACAGAAAATCAGGAAAATATCATGCAAAATTTCTAGGCCCCAGCAGGTTGCATTTCTGATTAAAGCCATGGATGGTACCAGTGACCTGGGTTTGATTCCTGCCTCTCCCTGTGACCATGTGGTTTCCTCCCACATTCCAAAGACATACCAGATGGTTAGGTTAAGTCATTGTAAATTATCTTGTGATTAGGCCAGGATTAAATTGGGGCATTGCTGGGTGGCAGGGCTTGAAGGGCTGAATGGCCTAATCCTCACTTTTTCTCAATAAATAAATAAATATAAAGATCAAATTGAATCTAAACATCAGAAAAAATACAAGCAGTGTATTTGAGTCCACTGCATTCTTTCAGTTGAGGCCACACTGGTTTGGAAAAGTTATCAATTAAAAAGTTACAACCAAGAGAATATCTGCAGATGCTGGAAATCCAAGCAACACACAGAAAATGCTGGAGGAACTCAGCAGGCCAGGCAGCGTCTGTGGGAAAAAGTACAGTCGATGTTTTGGGCCGAGACCCTTCGGCAGGACTGTAAAGGAAGAGCAGTCAGAGTGAAAAGGTGGAGGGAGGGAAGGAAGAAACGCTGGGTGATGGGTGAAACCAGGAGAGGGGGGAGGGTGTGAAGTAAAGAGCTGGGAAGTCGATTGGTGACAGAGATAAAGGGCTGGAGGAGGGGGAATCTGATAGGAGAGGACAGAAGACCGTGGAAGAAAGGGAAGAGGGAGTTGATGGGTAGGTAAGGAGATAAGGTGAGAGAGAGAAATAGGATTGGGGAATGGTGAAGGGGGGGGGGTAGCAGAGTTCAGTTTTTTTAAATAAACCTGATTTTTTGGTCTCTTTTTAATCAACCTGATTCTGACATACCAGGAAACCTGTTTTTAAAAAATCGCAAACAGCGGCAAACGCTCAGCCGATCGGACAGCACTTGTGGAAAGATAATATATTAATATAGAACTAAACCGGATTGATCAATGTGTGGTTAACAACCTTGGTTAGTTGTTTTATTTATTTAAGTATTTATTGAGATACAGCACAGATAGTCCTTTCAGTTCTTCGAGCCTCACCACCCAGCTACACCCCAATTTAACACTAGCCTAATCACAGGACAATTTACAATGAGCAATTAACCTACGAACCAGTACGTCTTTGGACTGTGGGAGGAAACTGGAGCACCCAGAGGAAACCCACGCGGCCACGGGGAGAACGTA